>NC_088911.1:62088469-62750255 GCF_963576675.1 Euphorbia lathyris
TAACAACTCCTAATGTTTATATGGTTGATGGTTTGCTCTTGCAAAGACGACTACGTGTAGTGTAACCGACCCGTGAAGTACTTAGACTACGTGGTTCCTAGTCAAGGCGTGTCTAATGCTTGGGACCAAAAATTAGGGCCCGTAAGTTCCGTGGCTTGTCAATTCCTACGGTTTCCGGTTTGTCACTTCCGGTAAGGCAACACCTATATGAATCCCTAAAGATAGCCCGAATGGCGTCGGAAATCGCGTTCTCCTACACAATAATCAATTATGAATATCAAAACAAGTAATAAACATCAACACATATATAGAAAAGAAGATTATGAATCATAAATTATAAATATGGAGAATGTAAATATGAATTACAACCAAGCCTAGTACATAGGATGAGTTCAAGCTAATTAGCAAGTGAAAAGGGAAGAATCCACCCTCGGAACTAGCTAACCGGACTCAAAGTCGTCTCTTAGGACTTGGATGGTGGAGCTTTCGAGCTTGGTGCACGGAAATGGAGCGGGACTTGATGGAATGCCGGAATCAACGAACAAGCTCTCAAGATGGAAGAGTTTGGCTATATAAAGCCTAAAAACAAAATCTAAAACTACTAATGACAAGAATTACAAGATGTAAGGTGTCTAATGTGTATGGTCTAAGGTGTCTAAATGAGTGCTAGTCACTCTTATTTATACATCAAGCTGGGGGTAAGATTGTAATTCCACAAGGTGCAAGCATGGAGGAACATAATTTTGTGCAGAAATCCCATAATACGCCCCGCGTGTGTGGTATACGCCCTGCGTGTGTGCCCATTCCGTCAGAAATCTCCTGCATGTGGACCAATTCCAGATCTTGTTATCTCAAACACGCCCGCGTAGACTGGGATGCGCCTCGTGTGTTTGAGACTCTGACTTTTTATCGCTTGATTTGGTCCTTTTACGCCGTGAGTAGCTTGAGGCACGCCCCGCATAAATGAGTCTCTGAACTTTTATGTTGAAGAATTCCCTCACACGCCCCGCGTGTAAGGTAGTACGCCCCACGTAGGGATAGTTGACTCAGGGAGACCATGCAGTCTGACTTTCAAGATTAGGCTAATCATTTCTGACATGTGTCATATGCCTCGCATAGGTTGGCATACGCCTCGCGTATGCTGACTAGATTCCACATGGTGCTTGTGGATAGGGTAATTATTTCTGACTCCATGTTTCACGCCCCGCGTAAGGAATGAGGCGCCTCGCGTATTGAGTGGATTTTCACTCCTTGCTCGTACCTGAAATACAAATCTCGAGGGCCGAGTTAGCTTGACATTTTTATTTCCTAAATTAATCAAAAACAAGGAAAATTAACTGAAAGCACGGAGTTTATTTTTATTTCGTTATTTTATTAAAACACTCTATTTTTGTAATTAAACTTATTTATTTCTTCTAAAATTAACCCGTAAATCACGCTAAAAGATAGGGGTAAAATACCCCTATCAGTCAGCGGACTCAAATATAACTTACTCAGCGTAGCTCAGCTATGTGACAATGGGAGAAAAGTTATATTTGATGACACTGGATGTAAAATTTACGAGGGTAAAACAAATGGGTTGATTTTAACTGCCCCTCGTATTGATAATGTCTTTATGCTGAACTTAGAAAAGAAGTTTTCAAAAACTGTATGCTTAGTGTCAAAGGAAGAAAAATTCCTGGCTATGGCACATGAGACTTGGTCATGTAAGCATGGACCTCCTAGCCAAATTAGCAAGAAAGCAATTAGTTGAGGGACTGCCAGAACTTAACTTTGAAAAAGATCAACTATGCCACGCTTGTCAAGCTGGAAAACAAACCAAACAATCTTTTCATAGTAAAAACATTGTCTCAACTAAGCGTCCATTAGAGTTACTACACTTGGATCTCTTCGGTCCAGTCCAGTCGCTGAGCTTGGGTGGTAGAAGATTTTCCTTGGTCATTGTAGATGACTTTTCTCGGTACACTTGGATCATCTTGCTGAGTAGCAAGGATGAAACCTTTGAGACGTTTTCAACTTTAGTAAGAAAACTTGAAAATGATAAAGACCTTAAGCTAGCTCACATCCGAAGTGATAATGGTGGAGAATTCAAGAACCAACAGTTTGTTGAATTCTGTGAAGCCAACGGCATTGACCATAATTTTTCTGCTCCTAGAACGCCTCAACAAAATGGGGTTGTTGAAAGGAAAAACAGAACCTTGGTTGAAATAGCCAGGACAATGCTGAGTGAGCATAGGCTTCCAAAGTACTTTTGGGGAGAAGCTGTTAACACAGCGTGCTACATACTGAATAGGGCTCTAGTTAGACCTATATTAAAGAAGACCCCCTATGAACTTTGGAAAGGACGAAAGCCCAACATTGGATACTTTCGTGCCTTCGGTTGTAAATGTTTTATCTTAAATACCAAAGACAGCCTAGCTAAGTTTGACTCAAAAGCTGATGAAGCTATCTTTTTAGGCTACTCAACAAACAGCAAAGCATACAGAGTTTTCAATAAACGAACTCAGGTCTTAGAAGAGTCAGTACATGTTGAGTTCGATGAAACTAACCCTGTAGGAAGAAACATGCAGCTGACTGAGGATGATCCCCACTCAGCTCCCGCTAACCAAGAAACAGCCGCTGAGTCACTACCTCAAGGGCTGACCAAAGGTAAAAGCGAAACTCAAATTATTTTCACTGACCAATCTACACCTGCAGAGATTGTTGAAACACAACCAGCACAAGACATCAATCTACCAAAAGAGATCAGAATACCAAGAGGACACTCAGAGAGTGTCATTCTTGATGCCGCTGAGAACACCCTGATGACAAGGAATCAACTCAGGAGATACCTCAGCAACGTAGCATTCGTCTCAATTCAGGAACCAAAGAACTTCGTTGAGGCTGAGTATGATGAGTTCTGGATGAATGCAATGCAAGAAGAACTTGATCAGTTTAGAAGAAATGAAGTATGGGACTTAGTGCCAAAACCAAAAAGCCAGAAGACCATTGGAACAAGATGGGTCTTTCGCAATAAGATGGATGAACAAGGGAACATGGTCAGAAACAAAGCAAGACTTGTATCTCAGGGCTACAGTCAGCAAGAAGGTATTGACTACGGTGAGACCTTCGCCCCAGTGGCAAGGCTAGAGGCTATAAGAATTTTATGTGCTTATGCAAGTTATATGAAATTTAAATTGTTTCAAATGGATGTTAAGAGTGGATTCTTTAATGGAGTTATAAACAAGGAAGTCTATGTTAATCAACCTCCAGGGTTTGAGGATCCCAAGTTCCCAAACCACGTTTATAAACTCAAAAAGGCTCTGTATGGTCTCAAGCAAGCACCACGTGCTTAGTATGAGAGGCTGACCAGTTTCCTGTTGACTAGAAATTATGTCAGAGGTAAATCTGATACAACCTTATTCATTAAGAGAAAGGGTAAAGATACCCTATTGGCTCAGATATATGTTGATGACATTATTTTTGGTGCCACTAACGAATCAATGTGCAAGGAATTTAGTAAGCAGATGCAGACTGAGTTTGAAATGTCAATGATGGGAGAACTCACCTTCTTCTTTGGACTTCAAATCAAACAAAGGAAAAATGGCATCTTCATCAGTCAAACTAAGTATGCTAAGGAGATATTGAAGAAGTATGAACTTGAGAATTGCAAGTCAATATCTATCCCTATGGGCACTGACACTGTCCTCTGCGCTGACGAAAATGGTAAGTCAGTAGACAGCAGATTGTACCGAGGTATGATTGGTTCTCTACTTTACTAAACTGCTAGTAGGCCGGACATTCAGTTCTCAGTATGTTATTGTGCTAGATATCAATCTAACCCTAAGGAATCTCATTACATAGCTGTAAAAAGAATCCTTAGATATTTGCAAGGCTCAGTGAATGAAGGTTTGTGGTATCCCAATACTCATGATTTTACACTCATTGGATACACTGACGCTGACTACGGACGAGACAAGCTTGAACGAAAAAGCACCTCGGCAGGATGCCACTTCCTTGGAAGCTGTCTTGTGTCCTGGTTCAGCAAGAAGCAGGCGTCAGTAGCCCTGTCAACCACTGAAGCTGAGTACATTCCTGCTGGAAGCTGTGTTGCTCAAGTCCTATGGATTAAGCAACAACTTGAAGATTATGGCGTTCAGACTAAAACAATTGAAGTCAAATGTGACAACAAGAGTGCCATTGACTTATCAAAGAACCCAATCCAGCACAGTAGGATGAAGCATGTCAGCATAAGACATCACTTCATCAGAGATCATGTACTCAAGAAAGAGATCAAGCTGACCTATGTCCCAACGGATGAGTAGCTTGCTGATATCTTCACAAAGCCACTGGCTCGTGAGCAATTCAACATACTTAGAGAAGCCATTGATATGTTTATTCCTCTTCAGTAAATTCCAAGTATAATATGTGATATATACATGATGAGTTGATTACCATACTGAGTGAATCATGCCAAATTAGTAACTACCACATGCTGGGTAAATATACATGCTGAGTGTTTATCTTAAACTGAGTGATTAAACACACGAATTATCCCTTGCGCAACACTGACTACTCAAAACCTTAAACGTTTGGAATTCTTAACACTGAGTAAACATCCGTTGCAAAACTTAATGAAAACACGCGAATTAAATAGCCACCTAGGATGACGTAAGCGCAATAATTAGAAAATACACGCGCCGAATGTGTCATAAATGCCAAAATATTTGTCGAATGAGTATCTCGAGGTCAAACGGCCACCTCAACGCGTAGGATCAATTC
The DNA here is from genome assembly GCF_963576675.1 of Euphorbia lathyris. Lineage (NCBI taxonomy): Eukaryota > Viridiplantae > Streptophyta > Magnoliopsida > Malpighiales > Euphorbiaceae > Euphorbia > Euphorbia lathyris. The sequence continues at coordinate 62,093,231 of NC_088911.1, forward strand.
AACACCTCTATAAATAGTGGATGATTTCCCACTTTTATCTCTTTACGCTTAGAAATTTCTGGTATTCTCATATTCTCCATAAAATCTCCCAAACTTCTCAAACTTCTCTAAGAATCACGACGAAAGATTCTCAGAATGTCTCCGATGCCGTTAATCGCTCCGATGAAAATCCTTCATCTCCTGCCCAGCGTGACCACTTTAAGGTCATTACGCCGAGCAAGCAAACCAAAGCTGACCAAGCTGCCTCCTCAAAAGGAAAACAACAGAAGGATAAGGCAAAGAAGCCTATGGAATGCACCTACACTCCAGTTTACGAGAGTGTGAGGGGGTATAAGGTAGACCATTCCAGATGGTTCTCACGGGGTTTTGTGGAAGCTGAGCAATCCTTTTGTGACTGGATAAAGAACAACGGCTGGACCGAGCTGTTCTCTGTTCACGAAGAAACCTACCCAGAGTTAGTTAAAGAGTTCTACGCTAACCTAAAAGTCACGGATGATGACTGGGACTACATGGTTACCAAGGTAAAAGGGAAGGAAATTGTCATCAACCCTATTTACCTGGCCTCGCTACTCAAGCTGAAAAACGAAGGAGCAATTCTTCGTAAATCTGGTGACCAAGATAAAACCAACTACTCCGCTTAGTTCTGTAAACCTTCTGGTCATGTAGGAGAAATTTCGAGTACCTCCATGGGTCAGAATCAGAAGATGGGCCACTACACACTGACCAATTTTCTCTACCCCAAAATCAACTGCACCAACTCAGCGACAAATTTTGACCAGTGCTTTATCTGGCACATGCTGACCTATACGCCGATAAAGATGCCTGTCTTCATAATCGGTGGATTCCAAAGAAGTACCGGAACCCTTAGGCTGGGCTCCATCATCACCAAAATCCTTAAGGATCACAGGGTGAGCTTAGTTGAGGAAATCCACGCAATAGGGACAGAGATCACTGTTGTGGCACTGTTTGTTGGGGTTTAGTGTCCTATAGACAATTGTTCTAGGATACAAACTTAATATAAATGAATTGTTCTTTATATCATTTGTTTAATGAGATATATGTTTTATAACTATATAAAGGCAATCCCTTTTAAGCACTAAATAAAGTCCGATAAAAGGAAATCCATAAGTTTATTTAAAGTGATTATAAAGTGTTCATACAAGCATGAAGTGAGACAAAACTTTATAGTAAACTGATAAACTTAAAACCACCTCAAGTCAAGTGATATGTCCGACAGAAAGCTGATCTCACAAGCTTCATATATACAGATATCTGGACAGTTACATAGATCCGATGAAACGTTGTTCATTAGGATTGGGGATCCGATTTGAGATAACAAGATGGGTAGATTCATCCTTGTCACCTGTTCATCTCATTGGTATTAATAGGTATAACTAATCCTCAGACTCAAAGGAATATTAATTGGTATTCTGGATTACGGAATGTGATGCTTTGACTCTGGTGTAACACGATCCTTAACAGAGATGACTCTGGGGTGTGAACAGTAGACGTTGGGTATCACAGGAAGTAATTGCGGAGTCGTTATATATTGGATTGATCATTTATCACTCCCGATAAATGGGAGATACATCCATGGATCGCTTGTGGAAGACTCGACTCTAAATCCTTGCAAGGTGATAGCTTAAGAGTAAGAAATACAGATTTCACTTAACATATCTTTTTGAGTTGACTCGGCCTGTACAAGTAAAATGAACGTCTCGCTATATGTGACTTGACATCACCCATAGTCATAAGATTCAGTTCAAGGATGTAGTTGATAAAGGATCAAATTATACTGTAACTAATACGGAAAGGTTAACGACAGAATCAACCTGTCTTCTTATAACTCTGGGGGAATGATTACGGACTTGCTAATCACATACTCTGTACATCATTCCGTTATGCAAAGATTAAATATAATTCTTTGAAAATTAATTTAATAACGTTGCATACGGCTAGAAGCAATAAGAACCTAATGGATCACACATAAGACTTGGAACCTAAAAGAGAGATAGATGTTAATTAATTGATAGAAGCCCAATTGAGCCCAATAAGGCCCATGGACATAAGGGGGTCGAAATTCATGTAGTGATATACATGAATAATTAATTTGATTTTGTTAATCCTAATTAGATTAGGAATATGAATTAAATTAATTAAGAGATAATTAAGTTAGGAGTTTTAATTAGATTAATATACTCCTATTATTATCCAATAAGGTTATTATTATTATCCTTAATATATTAGATATATAGTGAGATAATAATTAGGAATTCTATTCCGAATGGAATTCCTATTCAGTAACCTAATTCTATCTAACTAGGGATTAGATACAAGAGATTATAAATACCCCTTCCCTTGAGATTTTCGAAATCCAAGCAAGCCATACCCTACTTGTGATTTTCGAAATTCACCTAGTCCAAGAGAGAGAAAAATTCGACACCCCTAGTTCGAGGACGAGATTTCTCTACGACTTCGTTTGATCAATTGATTTTCATCTATTTCTTTTATCCTTGATCTTGTGTTGATTAGTTAGAGGCAATCTACTTTGGTTGCTATTCAACGGTTGATACTAAATTAATCTTCCCGTGTTTTATTTCGTGTTTGGGAACTCGAAGAAGAAAAACAAACAAAAGGGAGATATTCGTTTTACTACTCCTACATCAGGTCAGTTCACGATTTCACGGATTCCCGGAGATTGAACCGTCGGATCGTCGCGATTTTTGGATAGGAGCTTCTAGACATATTCTTCCACGTTTCCACTGAAGGGATTGTCGTTCGAAGGTCTGGAAGGTCTGTTTCGGATAGGGGCAGATTGGTAGACAGTTTCTATCTCTTTTGAAGTTGTGGGCACTTCGTTTGCAACGGTAGATAGAACTTCTAAAAGGTATTTCTTCTTATCCTTCTTTATATGAAATAACGGTTAACGGATCTTGTGGTTAAATGGAAATAGGTTAAAAATTTTATATTTCCGCTGCTATACCTTAGCCTAATTTCCAACAGTGGTATCAGAGCTATCGTTAAATCCGTTATTTCATATATGAAAATTTAGAAGTTTTCAATAGGATTGAATAAATATTTATAGTTAGGATTAATTAACAAATTGTTTTGATTAATTAATTCTAAAGATAAATAAGTTTTAATTAATTGTTAATTAAAACAGATTATGCGTATGTTTCTAATTATTTTGGTTGATAATCATTATAACAAAATCTATTAGTTTTATAGTTAGATTGATAAAATCAGTTTTATTAATTCTAAAGATAAAACGGAAATCTATAGTAGTTTTTCCTATTTTCTGAAAATCATTTTAAAACCGTTTTAGAACTGATATATATATATATATATATATATATATATATATATATATATATATATATATATATATATATATTTAAAATCGTTTTTATATTTAAATATATATGTTTCAGAAATTGATAGTTTTCTGTTTTGATTATCGAATGAAAATTTGTTTAAAAGTTTGTTTTACCAATTTGTAAATCAAAATGTTAAATGAATTAAAATCAAAATAATTGGGACGTGCATAATTAAAGTTTTGTATAATTATATTAATCTAAAAATTAATATAAAAGATACAAAACTATTAGAAGTAAAATTGGATGAAAGTTAATTTGATATGTTAATGTGATTAACATAAATATTACATAAGATAGTTATGTAATCAACCAATTAAATTTATTTAATTGAGTCTAAGCATGTTTGGAGTTATGGACATATTTGGACCCTCTTTAATCTTTTGGTATTTTTTGAAATAGGGCCTGCGAGTCCTGCCTTTCTACTATCTATTGTAATTTCTCCTCTCATCTGATTCCCTTCAATTCAATTGAAGTTTTCTTTAGTAGTATAGAACTTAATATGTAATTTCAAGGCGCCATGGAGAAGACGAAGGACCTAAAGAGAAATATGTAATAGTTAGTATTTCCTTAGGTTTGCCCTTTTATTCCGTCTCTGGCTCGATGAAATAATTTAGATGATATGTCCATAACGCCAATGTATGTGAATGTATGTGTCTGATGTATGCTAAAGCAAATCAAGACTAAGTTAGATTATGAGACCTAAAATAAAATCCCTCATTAAAAAGTTAAGTAAATAAACAAGTTATTAAAATCGGTTGCCCCTCCCTAATATTATAATTCAGCCGGCAGTGCTGAGGGCCTTTGGGTTGTTGAGTAAACTCAAGCTCGGGGTCCTTTCGGTAACACCTGAATTATCGAAAATCATTTTTCATGAATATGGGGTAATACTTAAATTAGATTATGATAATTGGATGAGTAAACTCATGTTGTCATAAACTAATGGGCAAGACGGTTGGGATTAATATGAATAGCATATTAGTTACTAATGTGGTTCGTAACCCAATAACCTAGGAATCACATTAAAGATATGATTGATTACATGAATCTACCTAATGAATGAGACTAGCTTGTTGAGTAAACTCAAGGCGAAATCTCAGGAGTTAGGATCCTAGCTCACTAAAGGATTTGTGAAATTCTTCGAATTAATATGGAGGGCTATTAATTTGACAAAATAGTGGGAGCAATCTAAAATAAACTAAAAGGCCTATAATTTTAGATTGATATACTTTAAGCAAATGAATGACATACGTTTACTCTTTCTCACTCTCAGGTTTAATTAAACCCACTCTTATAATCATGACTAAAACCAATCTGCAAAACATTCTTACCGATAACAAATTGAATGGTTCAAACTTCACCGACTGGTTTCGTAACCTCAAAATTGTTTTGAAGTTCGATAAAATAGGGTATGTACTTGATACATCGATACCCCTCTCCCTGCTGATGATGCTCCCATTGAGGAAATTGATGCTTACCAGAAGCATAAGGCTGATGATGATCATGTCGGATGCATCATACTTGCATCGATGACACCGGAATTACAAAGGCAACATGAGGAAATGGATGCCTATTCCATCATCATGCACCTAAAGGAATTGTTTGGGAAACAAACCAGGTGCGAACGCTACGAGATATCCAAGTTGCTATATCGTAGTAGGATGCAAGAGGGCACATCTGTCATGACACATTGTGTCAAGATGATTGGCTACATTACCAAACTTTCTAGTATTGGATTTGCGATGGATAACGAATTAAGTATAGACTTAATTCTTCAATCCCTCCCAGAAATTTATTCACAGTTCATTATGAACTATCAGATGAATGACTTGCAAACCTCTCTTGAAGAGCTTGCAAATATGCTCAAGTCAGTTGAGCCCAATATGAAGAAAGACAAAGACGTACCGGCTCTTGTCATAGAGGGATCAAAGAAGAGGAAAGGGAATTCTCCCAATCCTAAATATCCCAAAAGGTAAGAAAGCCGTGCCCAACAAAACTAAGGGAAAGGAAGTGAAGAAGCCCAAAGGAGAGTGCCACTTCTGTGGTAAAGACAAGTATTGGAAAAGAAACTGTTGGTGTACCTAGCCTTCCTCAAAAGGGGAAGAAGCTGGGACTTCAACATCTGGTATGTTTTATATTGAAATTCCACAGTCTGAATCTTTTGGTACTTGATACCGGATGCAGCCTGAGGATATTCCAGGAATATCTAGAAATATTATTTCTATTAGCCGCCTTGTTGACGACGGCTTTTCATATTTCAATAAAAGACAAGAGTTGCAATTTTTATAAAGATTCGATCTTTTATTTTTCAGGAATTTCACAAAATGGGATTTATGTGTTAGATAACAAAATTCCTGCTTTTGCAATTGATACCAAAAGACATAAGCTAGATAATTCAACTTACTTGTGGCATTGTCGTTTAGGCCATATAAACAAGAGACGCATGCTAAAGCTACATTCAGATGGGCTTATAGATCCAATCGATCCCGAATCATTGGAAACATGCGAATCATGTTTAAAAGGTAAAATGACAAAGACACCCTTTAGCAATAAAGGTGAGCGTGTATCAGACACTCTAGGACTCATTCATTCAGATGTATGTGGTCCTATGTCAGTCCAAGCAAGAGGAGGATTCAGATTCTTCATAAGCTTCATAGATGACTATACCCGATATGGTTACATCTACTTGATGAAGCACAAGTCAAAAGCTTTTGAGAAATTCAAATGCTTCAAGAATGAAGTAGAAAATCAATTAGGAAAGAAAATAAAGACGCTTCGATCTGATTGAGGTGGCGAATATCTTTCAGATGATTTTCTGAATTATCTAACTGAATGTGGGATATGCTCACAATGGACACCTCCCTATACACCACAACACAATGGTGTGTCCGAGAGGAGAAACCGTACCCTATTAGATATGGTACGATCCATGATGAGCATGGCCTTACTTCCAAAGACGTTCTGGGGCTATGCCTTATAAACTGCCCTCTTCACCCTAAATCGAGTACCAACTAAATCCGCTAGTTCCACACCATATGAATTGTTCGTTGGTAGGAAACCCGTGTTCTCATTCGTGAGAGTATGGGGTTGTTCAGCATTTGTCAAACGCATTGCGTCTGACAAACTAGATTCAAAATCTGATAAATGTTTCTTCATTGGATACCCTAAGGAAACTATGGGATATTACTTCTATCATCCAGATGATCAGAAAGTAATAGTATCCAAGCACGCAACCTTCTTGGAGAAAGAGTTTCTCGAAGAAACACAAAAGGGAAGCATGATTGAACTTGACGAAGTTCAAGAAGAAGAAACACCGACTGAAACAACAGAGGCGGTTGAGGTACCCGAAGAAGTCCCATTAGATGAGACTCCAGTGCCACCTATTCGTAGATCTTAAAGAGTTCGTGAACTCCCAGTTAGATATGGTTTTCTAGTGGGAGATGATGACGAGGTTCCCGTGTTAGACGACGAACCCGAAAACTACGAAGAGGCTCTTACTAGTCCAGATTCTAAAGCATGGCTTGAGGCCATGGATTCTGAAATGGATTCCATGTATACTAACCAAGTTTGGACTTTGGTTGATCCACCCGAAGGGATAAAACCCATTGGGTGCAGATGGATCTTCAAAAAGAAGACTGACATGGATGGAAAGGTTAGCACCTACAAGGCTAGGTTGGTAGAGAAAGGATATCGTCAAAAACAAGGTGTTGATTATGACGAAACCTTCTCTCCCGTTGCTATGTCCAAATCAATCAGAATCATGCTTGCAATTGCCGCTCATTTTGATTATGAGATTTGGCAAATGGATGTGAAAACAGCTTTCCTAAACGGAAACCTGCTTGAGGATGTATACATGATGCAACCTGAAGGTTTCATATCAAAGGATGCAAATAAAGTTTGCAAACTTCAGAGATCCATTTATGGACTCAAGCAAGCATCTAGAAGCTGGAACAAGCGTTTTGACGAAACCATAAAACAATTTGGTTTCGAACAAAATGCGAAGAAGCTTGCATTTACAAGAAAGCAAGTGGGAGCTCTATAGCATTTCTCATACTATATGTGGACGATATACTGTTAATGGGAAATGACATTGCTCTATTACAGTCAGTGAAAATATGGTTATCTGGTAACTTCTCAATGAAAGACCTTGGTGAAGCAGCCTATATACTTGATAATGATGTTCCTGTGTTAGACGACGAACCCAAAAACTACGAAGAGGCTCTTACTAGTCCAGATTCTAAAGCATGGCTTGAGGCCATGGATTCTGAAATGGATTCCATGTATACTAACCAAGTGTGGATTTTGGTTGATCCACCCGAAGGGATAATACCCATTGGGTGCAGATGGATCTTCAAAAAGAAGACAGACATGGATGGAAAGGTTAGCACCTACAAAGCTAGGTTAGTAGCGAAAGGATATCGTCAGAAGCAAGGAATTGATTATGACGAAACTTTCTCTCATGTGGCTATGTCCAAATCAATCAGAATCATGCTTGCAATTTCCGCTCACTACGATTATGAGATTTGGCAAATGGATGTGAAAACAGCTTTCCTAAACGGAAACCTGCTTGAGGATGTATATATGATGCAGCCTGAAGGTTTCATATCGAATGATGCAAATAAAGTTTGCAAACTTCAGAGATCCATTTATGGACTTAAGCAAGCATCTAGAAGCTGGAATAAGCGTTTTGACGAAACCATAAAACAATTTGGTTTTGAACAAAATTGCGAAGAAGCTTGCATTTACAAGAAAGCAAGTGGGAGCTCTATAGCATTTCTCATACTATAGGTGGACGATATATTATTAATGGGAAATGACGTTGCTCTCTTACAGTCAGTGAAAGTATGGTTATCTGGTAACTTCTCAATGAAAGACCTTGGTGAAGCAGCTTATATACTTGGTATAAAGATCTATAGAGATAGATCGAGAAGACTGCTTGGTCTTTCACAGGCTACATACATTGAAAAGGTGCTAAATCGGTTTAGCATGCTTGAATCGAAACGAGGTAACTTACCCATGTTACATGGAGTAAAGTTAAACAATCATCAATGTCCTAAAACCGATGATGATAAACGACGCATGGCTGTAGTCCCGTACACCAGCGCAATCGGTTCGATTATGTATGCTATGCTATGCACTAGACCTGACGTAGCGTTCGCGTTATCTGTAACGAGTCGTTACCAAGGGAATCCGGGAGATGAGCATTGGATTGCCGTCAAGAACATTCTTAAGTACTTGAGAAGAACTAAAGATATGCTCCTAGTGTACGGAGAAGGTGATCTGAAAATAGAAGGATTTTCAGACGCAAGTCATCTCACAGATGAGAATGATTTTAAATCCCAATCAGGATACCTGTTTATCTTGAATGGGGGCGCGGTCAGTTGGAAGAGTTCCAAGCAGGGAAGCGTAGCTTTCTCTACAACCGAGTCAGAGTATATCGCAGCTGCGGAAGCAGCAAAAGAAGCGGTTTGGATTAGAAAGTTCATTACAGAACTAGGTGTGGTGCCTGACATTGTCAATCCCATTACACTGTACTGTGATAACAATGGAGCCATTGCGCAAGCAAAGGAACCACGGTCTCATAATGCATCCAAGCATTACCTTAAGCGATACCACATCATTAGAGAGATTGTGGCTAGAGGAGATGTGAGAATAGAAAGAGTACCTATAGAGGACAACGTTGCAGATCCGTTGACAAAACCTTTAACCCAGAGAATACATGATCGTCATTTAACTTCTATTGGGATAAGTTTTAGAAACAATTGGCTTTAGTCCAAGTGGGAGTATGTTGGGGTTTAGTATCCTATAGACAATTGTTCTAGGATACAAACTTAATGTAAATGAATTGTTCTTTATATCATTTGTTTAATGAGATATATGTTTTATAACTATATAAAGGCAATCCCTTTTAAGCACTAAATAAAGTCTGATAAAAGGAAATCCGTAAGTTTATTTAAAGTGATTATAAAGTGTTCATACAAGCATGAAGTGAGACAAAACTTTATAGTAAACTGATAAACTTAAAACCACCTCAAGTCAAGTGATATGTTTGGGATTGACATATCACTGTTGAGACTTGTATGTAACAATGTCTTCTATCTGACAGAAAGCTGATCTCACAAGCTTCATATATACAGATATCTGGACAGTTACATAGATCCGATGAAACGTTGTTCATTAGGATTGGGGATCCGATTTGAGATAACAGGATGGGTAGATTCATCCTTGTCACCTGTTCATCTCATTGGTATTAATAGGTATAACTAATCCTCAGACTCAAAGGAATATTAATTGGTATTCTGGATTACGGAATGTGATGCTTTGACTCTGGTGTAACATGATCCTTAACAGAGATAACTCTGGGGTGTGAACAGTAGACGTTGGGTATCACAGGAAGTAATTGCGGAGTCGTTATATATTGGATTGATCATTTATCACTCCCGATAAATGGGAGATACATCCATGGATCGCTTGTGGAAGACTCGACTCTAAATCCTTGCAAGGTGATAGCTTAAGAGTAAGAAATACAGATTTCACTTAACCTATCTTTTTGAGTTGACTCGGCCTGTACAAGTAAAACGAACGTCTCACTATATGTGACTTGACATCACCCATAGTCATAAGATTCAGTTCAAGGATGTAGTTGATAAAGGATCGAATTATACTATAACTAATACGGAAAGGTTAACGACAGAATCAACCTGTCTTCTTATAGCTCTGGGGGAATGATTACGGACTTGCTAATCACATACTCTGTACATCATTCCGTTATGCAAAGATTAAATATAATTCTTTGAAAATTAATTTAATAACGTTGCATACGGCTAGAAGCAATAAGAACCTAATGGATCACACATAAGACTTGGAACCTAAAAGAGAGATAGATGTTAATTAATTGATAGAAGCCCAATTGAGCCCAATAAGGCCCATGGACATAAGGGGGTCGAAATTCATGTAGTGATATACATGAATAATTAATTTGATTTTGTTAATCCTAATTAGATTAGGAATATGAATTAAATTAATTAAGAGATAATTAAGTTAGGAGTTTTAATTAGATTAATATACTCCTATTATTATCCAATAAGGTTATTATTATTATCCTTAATATATTAGATATATAGTGAGATAATAATTAGGAATTCTATTCCGAATGGAATTCCTATTCAGTAACCTAATTCTATCTAACTAGGGATTAGATACAAGAGATTATAAATACCCCTTCCCTTGAGATTTTCGAAATCCAAGCAAGCCATACCCTACTTGTGATTTTCGAAATTCACCTAGTCCAAGAGAGAGAAAAATTCGACACCCCTAGTTCGAGGACGAGATTTCTCTACGACTTCGTTTGATCAATTGATTTTCATCTATTTCTTTTATCCTTGATCTTGTGTTGATTAGTTAGAGGCAATCTACTTTGGTTGCTATTCAACGGTTGATACTAAATTAATCTTCCCGTGTTTTATTTCGTGTTTGGGAACTCGAAGAAGAAAAACAAACAAAAGGGAGATATTCGTTTTACTACTCCTACATCAGGTCAGTTCACGATTTCACGGATTCCCGGAGATTGAACCGTCGGATCGTCGCGATTTTTGGATAGGAGCTTCTAGACATATTCTTCCACGTTTCCACTGAAGGGATTGTCGTTCGGAGGTCTGGAAGGTCTGTTTCGGATAGGGGCAGATTGGTAGACAGTTTCTAACTCTTTTGAAGTTGTGGGCACTTCGTTTGCAACGGTATATAGAACTTCTAAAAGGTATTTCTTCTTATCCTTCTTTATATGAAATAACGGTTAACGGATCTTGTGGTTAAATGGAAATAGGTTAAAAATTTTATATTTCCGCTGCTACACCTTAGCCTAATTTCCAACACTGTTTGGTCTATTCTACGATCAACCAATAGTGTCCAAGAAAGGGAAAGGGGCCGCTGTCCAGGAAACTGAGGGGAAGGTGACTCGTAAGGGAAGAACAGAAAGAAAGAGGAAAGCTGTGCAAAGCACCTCTAAAGAAGCTGTCTCTGCACCAAAGAAGCTTAAATTTGTATCCAGAGGAACTAAGCCTCAACCTCAACAAGGTCAGGATGGACCTAGGTCAGCTGAGAAAAGACCAAGGCAAGTTGAGCCTGAGGTAGAAGAAATAGAGGATGTTGATGAGCAACCATTAAGAAAGAAGAAGAAAATCTCTTCTGAATTAATTCCTATCGATGCCCTTCCAACTGACGTTGTCATTCCTCCTAACTCACATTATGTACAGAGTCAAGATATTGACACTGAACAACAGTCAGAAGAAGAGGACGAACAAGACCAATTGGGTGGTCAGTATGAAGAAGAAGAAGAACTGGGTGGTCAGTTCGATGATGAGGTAACAGTGGAGGATGAGCATGATGAGCCATCAGACGTTGACCAATATGGCACAATCTACACCGAGGAGATTGAAGAAGAAGACGCTGAGCCAAAGGCAAATCATCCCGCTGTTCAAAGGGAAACTTCACCAACTGACTCTATTGAGTCCATTCCTGCTGACCCTACTCCTCCAAAGCTAAAGAGACTAAGAAGACTTAAGAAGAAGAAGAAGGCATACTGAGCCCCCGTCATTGACCTCATGGGTGACTCACCATTGAGGGATGAGATCACTGCCCTAACAGAAGTACACCTTAAGTTCTTCTCTAATCCTCCTGAGTCTCAACCAGAGCAACAAGAAAATCAAGCCTCTGTTTCTCAGCCAAAGGAACATGCCGACTTAACTGCTTCCCCCAGCCAAAATCATGTCGAGCAAGGGCTCAAAGATCCTGCTCCTCAACATGTTGAGCAAGCTAAGGAATTACCTGCTCAGGTGAACACTGAACTTCCTCAACTTCCAACATCTAGTCAGCTTCAGCCTGACCCTGAGCAAGTAACACATTCTGCCGATCCTCCTTTTCCACAAATCCAAGTGCAGAATCTAATCCAGTCAGCTTCTACTGGAAATCTTAATTCAAGACCAGCCGTTAATAATGCTGGCACTTCTAATGTTGAGCAGAACCAAACACCGCCTCTATTCGGTTCTACTCTTCCTCCGGCATCTGGGCCAACAAATGATGGATCATTCAGTTATCTTACTGCCTCTGAGTCTGGTCGAAGAATTGTTGACTCAGCTCACGCTCTGCTCCAGGACCTCAATCAAACAAGTACCAATACCGCTGGGTCAGTTACTGTTGAGCCAACTCAGCTTTCGTCTGTCACTCAGCGTCTTACAGAGATCAAAGGTCTGAAGGATCTTCTGAGTGTCATGACTTTATTACAGTCTCAACAGCCCAGGCAGGAATCTATAACGAAGCTGGCCGAACTCCAGCTGACCATGGTTGATCACATGAACTCTCTACAGGGTCAACTTCATCAATTGTCAGTTGCAAACACAACGTATGCAACTTCTGCCGAAGTTCATCAACTATTCAACCAGCTTCATACTGAGCAAGAGAAAACCAATCACCAACTCTTTTCCTCCTCCCAATGCTCCATTGAGCAAATTAGTGAGGCTGTGCGTCTGCTAAACTTAAGCAAGGAAGAGATGGAAACTGACCAGCTCAAAACAAACGAAATCCTGAAGTACTCTCGAGTTACTTTCAACCACGTGCGACACACCAATGCTCAGCGTCAGTATTTTGATTCGTCTTTGCTCAAGATGTTTCATCAAGCATTTGCAATGCTCACTGACAGTATACACTGGGTTGGAAAGTCTCAAGCATACGTTCTGAGTATGCTGAGTGCTGCAGATGTCAGGATTTTGGATGATGGTGTTCCCATTTTTGACGGCATAAATACCAGCACACGAAAGCTAAAGGCATTCTCTAAACGCCTAACTCTAGCTTCCATTGAAGACACCTTCATTCCTCCTCCTGCCGATGGTGGAAAAAAGGGGGAGAAAGAACAAGTACAAAGAACTCAGCATTCAGAGGAAGCTTCAGGTAGTCAGCAAAAATACAAAGGAAAGGGTAAAGCTAAAGAGCATGAAGCCCAACTTAACTACAAGAAAAAATAGCTTGACTGGGATTGACTAGATTCAATTTTCTTTGTTAAACTTGTAGTCCTTCCCTTATGTATTTTTTTTGTTATGCTGACCTGAATACAAAACTATGCATGCATCTATCTTTTCAACAACTGACTAATCTTATGTGATGCTTATGTTTTGTGATGAATAGTTAATGCATCTTCACTAAATCAACTGTGCTATTTGTCTACTTTCCTTTATGATTGTATGCTGTGTTGATCTATAAGTTGACCTCTTTTACATGTCTTCTTAAAACACATTGAACAAAGAAATACTCAGCGCTCTCTGATATCTAAACCTTCCGCATAAACTGAGTTAAAAAGAATATGTTCCATGAGCTGACCTAATTCTGAAAACTGACCTTAGACTTACTTGATTAAACCTTGGAATGTTTAAAGTAAATCTAAGTCAGCCGCTCAACCCTTACGGGGGAGCATACTGAGTAATATAAGGTCAACTATCATGGGGGAGCTCAACACTGAGTTCTTGACTGAATATTTTTGCCAACATCAAAATGGGGGAGTTTGTTGAAACACCTTTCCACATGATTTTGATTTGACAAAATTATTTAAGTAATTGATAAAAAATATTCTAACACATTAAATTTAAAAGCTTTGATTTAATTACACTAATGTGTTTGTTCAATGTTGAGTTTATTGGTATATAAGACATTAAGATATAAAGCCCATAAGTGGAAGTCAAGCCCAAGTCAACACATCAAGACATCACGGCCCAAGATACAAAACGCGGTCGTTTTATACAAAGCACAAGCTCAGCATGAAGAAGGATCGAGAAGCCTTCTCTCAATTGCTTCAAGATGAAGTTGTTGAGTGTGTCGACAAGAAGTACAAGACAGCGGCAGACAAGAACCAACTTATAGACAAAGTATTTCTACTTTGGGTAAAGTTCAGAAGGCGCAGGAAGCTGTCTGGAAGCCTTTGCCAAAAATGTCGAAACATTCTGTTTGCCAGACGAAAAGCTACCGAGCACTGCCGTGGATAGAAGATGCATGAATCTCATTGGCCAACGACACTGAGCGCATATTGAGTGACAACGACAGGAAGCCGTATCCCTCCAACGGTTATTTCGAAATTTGAAATAACCGATGCCTCAAGTGTCACTATAAATAGGCCTCTCATTTGCTTCAATCGACGCAGATCTTCAATTAGCCGAAACGCTGTCCAAATTCATACACGAAGTTCTGTGAGAAAAGCAAAGCAAAAACCTTACACCAATTTCCATATTATTGTGTAAAAGTCTAGAGTGATTTTCAATCATCTAAAGTGTCTTAGCAATTGTTGTTTAGGACAAACACTTTATCATTTCTAGAAGAATAGAAAGGAGAGGCTGAGTACTCGGTTATAGTACTCAGCGTTAGATATAGGAGTGAGTAGAGGTATAGAGGAAGGTACTCTTGTATACTCAGCTTCTATTGTAAAAGGTTTGGTGCTCTACCTTTAAAGAGCTCAGTAGAGAATTCAAAAAGCTGGGAACGAGTTCCGGGGACTGGACGTAGGCGGGGAGGCCGAACCAGGATAAGTCTTCTGAGTAACTTATTTCTAACCTTAAACTCCTTTACATATATTGCTTGCTATAAAAACTGACTAAGTAACAAACTCACGCTGAATTGAGTGCACTAAGAAGCTGAGTTCAGGAATAGACTCTAAGTGCTATCTCCTGACTCAAGTAAAAAAGCAGACTTAGTCACAAGTTGACTAAGCTTGTGTCTTAGAATTACTTAGCGCCGATGTGTAAACCTTTTCTTTAGAAAAGAAGTCAGCCTAAACGGACAAAATTTTAAATAGTTCTTATCCCCCCCTCTTTGGAACTAAACTTGTCACGTTATAAGGGACCAACACTTCCCAATTGGAGACCATTTTCCATATGCTCTATCTTTACTCCCAACTGGTAAGATGAGTTTCCAAACCATGTCTCCTTCTTCAAAGGTCTTTTTCTTCACTCTCTTATTGTATGCTTTGGTTACTTTCTTTTGCTGGGCGATCATTCGATCAAATGCTTGCATTCTAGCTTCATCAGATTCTTCAAGTTCCATCATCATAGCTTCTATGTATTCTGCTGGAGTGAGTTCATTTTGTCTGGGTACTCTGAGGGACGGCACTACTACCTCCATAGAAAGCACGACATCATGTCCATATGTTAACGAGAAAGGACTGACGCCTGTGGCACTCCTTTTTGATGTTCTGTATGCCCATAAAGTTTCTGAAAGTAAGACGTGCCATTCCCTAGGGTTATCTTCGATCATCTTTTCAAGGATGTTGATGAGAACTTTGTTGGAGGCCTCAGCTCGACCATTAGCTTGTGGATAATGAGGAGTAGAGTGCAACAACTTGATTCCATAATCTTTCATTGCCGGTGAACATGGTTCCTTGGTCTGTGGTAATTGACTGAGGGATCCCGTACCTGTGAATGATGTTCTCCTTGATGAACTTCACAACATCTCTCTGGTCCACTTTCTTCATTGGTAAGGCCTCCACCCATTTTGTGAAGTAGTCTATTGCCACAATCATAAAGTTGTGCCCTTTTGATGATGCAGGATAAATTTTCCCTATCAAATCAATTGCCCATCCTCTGAAGGGCCACGGCTTGACGACTGCGTGCATCTCATCTGCAGGAACTCTTTGAATCTGCCCATATCTTTGGCATTGGCGGCATCCTTTTGCATAAGACATACAATCCTTCAGCATAGATGGCCAGAAGTACCCATGTCTCGTAATGAGCCACTTCATCTTGATGCCTGCCTGATGAGCTCCACATACTCCTTTGTGGACTTGTTTCATAACTTCCATGCTGTCTGGAAATCCTAAGCATTTCAACAAAAGTCCATCTACATTTTTGCGGTACAAGTCACCTTCCATCAATAAGAAGTTCAATGCTCTAATCTTGAGGGAATAAGGTACTCGTCTTCTTGGGTTTGACAAATACTCCTTGATGGGACTCCTCCAGTCGCTAGCTAGATTGACATCTATATTGAATGTCTCCACTTGAATTCCTCTCTCCATTATGGAAGGATGTCTGAGCCTTTTGATCATTATCAACTTATGGGTGAGTTCTTCTGACATTTTCAAACCAGAGGCTATTTGAGCTAGCTCATTAGCCTCCCAATTCATCTCCTTGGGAACATGAAGAAAAGAGAAGTCATTGAATTGCTGCAGTAGTTGAACAGTGGCTGTATAATATGGAGCCAACCTGAGACTAGTGCATTTGTACTCTCCTGATAGTTGCCTCAGCACGAGTTGGGAATCCCCTTGAATCAAGACCTCATCTGCTCCTAACTCCCTCAAGATCTCCAGGCCAATGAACACAGCTTCATATTCAGCCTGATTGTTTGTACATTTGAAATCCAGGTGGAAAGACATTGTTGTTTTGTTTCCCATTGGGGATATAATAACTACTCCTACTCCTGCAGATGTCTCGGTGCTAGATCCATCAAATTTCAAAATCCAACGGGATTTTTCAACATTGAAGATTGGTAGATCTTGATCTATTTCATCCTTCATATCAAGACAAGGGTGATCTGCAAGGAAATCTGCAAGTGCTTGCCCCTTCATAGATTTTTGAGGATAGTACACCAAACTAAACTCTGCCAAAGCCAGCGACCACTTTCCAATCCTCCCAGTTATGAGTGGCTTATTCAACATGTACTTAATCAAGTCAGTCTGAGACACCACCAACACCCTTGCCCCAATCATATAATGCCGCAGTTTGGTACAAGCAAAATACAATGTAAGGCAAAGTTTCTCGATTGGTGAATATTTTACCTCAGTTGCATTCAAGAATCTACTCAAATAATATATTGCCTGCTCATATCCTTTGGAATTGTTTTGTGCTAACAAGCATCCAATGGAATCATGAGCGGCATATAAATAAAGTTTTAGAGGTACACCTGGCCTTGGAGGCATAAGTACAAGAGGTTTGCATAGATACTCTTTGATACTCTGGAAGGCTTGCTGATGGTGTTCCTCCCATTTGAATTCATCTTCCTTCTTTAACCGCAGCAAATCAGAAAATATCTTAGATTTTCTAGCCAAGTTGGAGATGAACCTCCTGAGATAATTCACTTGCCCCAAGAACCGCTGAAGCTCCTTTTTTGTTTGAGGGGATTTGGACTCCATGATCGCCTTGGCTTTGTTTTGATCTATCTCCACGCCTCTTTGGTGCACCAGGAACCCAAGGAAGTTTCCAGCTTTCACCCCAAAATCACACTTGAGGGGATTGAGTTTTAGTTGATGCTCCCTCATCCTTTGAAAACCACATCTCAAGTGATCTATGTGCTCCATTTCTTTTTTGGACTTTATGATGATGTCATCAATGTAAACCTCCAGATTTTTTCCAATCATATCATGGAAAATGTCATTCATGTCTCTTTGGTAGGTAGCACCTGCATTCTTCAAGCCAAAAGGCATGACCAGCCACTCAAATGTCCCAATAGCACCTGGACATCGAAAGGCGGTCTTTGAAGTATCTTCTTCAGCAATGGCAATTTGATTATATCCTGCCACACAATCTAAAAAAGATAAAAGCTCATTGTTAGCTACTGCATCCACCAACATGTCTGCCATAGGCATCACATACACATCCTTCGGAGTTTCTGTATTAAGGTCTCTGAAGTCCACACAAACTCGTAGCTTGCCATTCTTCTTTACCACCGGTACAACATTAGATAACCATTGAGCATACCTGATGGGTCTTATGAATCCAGCTTTTAGCAACTTTTCAATTTCTTCCTTCACCTTCAATTCTACCTCTTTGGACATTCTTCTGGGAGGTTGTTTATAAGGTTTGAATTCTGGCTTCATTGGCAGACGATGCTCCACCAACTTTCTACTAAGTCCAGGCATCTCATGATACTCCCATGCAAAGCAATCCTTGTACTCTTGCAACAATGCAATGAGTCTCTCTTTGATGTGTGGATCTAAAAGACTACTGATGTATGTGCATCTTGGTTCCCAGAAGTTCCCAAGTTCACTTCCTCCAATGGATCTCTGGCCAATGATCTATCATCCTCTAGTGGTGAAGGAGCTGGTTTCAATTCATCTATATGGATGACGTTTTCACTTTCTTCTTCCAAAGGCTCTTCTTTATAGATTACTTCAGCACCCAGAGCCTCCAGACCTTCTTCCTTCTATAATTCCTCCAACACCTGCTGCACTTGGGCTTTTTCTATGGCAGTGGCAGCTACTGCCATTTCTTTCTCATTATGCTTATCATCGATTTCTTCGATGATTGGTTCTCCCAACGCTCCCCAAGCTTTGGATGGAACGATGGCTGATGGTTGGAGGATAGCTTTCCCTTTGTTCTGACATTGCTTCTTCCAGGTGATACTTTTGGGTCCTCCTCTCTTGCTTTCACCTTTGAACTCTATTGGACCCACAACTCCATCATAGTACCTTGCCTCCACGGAATCGGCTTGAGTTGTAAATGGTTTCCCATCTGCCCAGACAACTTCTACTTCATTCCCTTTCCAAAAAAGCAAGAATTGATGGAGTGAGGATGGTACACACTAATTGGCATGAATCCAGTCTCTCCCTAGCAAGATTTGATAGCTTACTGTTGAATCAACAACGAAGAATGCTGTCATAGATGTGTTGCTTCCCACAGTAATATCTACTGGCAGAACTTCTAAGGTTTTGGTAGTTTCCCCTGTGAAAGCTGACACCATAACCTCTGTGGTAATTAGATCTTCTATTGACTTCCCCAAGGTCTTCATCATCCTAAATGGCATGATATTCACTGCAGAGCCATTATCGATCTGCACTTTTGATACTGGCTTGCCATTTAGATGTGCCTTGATGTAAAGAGGCCTGATATGTTTGGTCATGCTATCTGCAGGTTTCTCAAAAACCACTCTTTTTGGTTCTCCTGGGCCACTCGATTGAATTGTGACCCCACAGGTGAATGAATCTCTCTTCTCATGAATAGGTGAACTATTCTCCTCTTCAGCATGATGATCCCTTGAATTTCCTAGGAAATCAGCTGGCAATGTCACTGATGATGTTGCACACCTGATAGGTATCACCATGTCACCTATTCACACATTCTGAATGATTTCCTCTGGCTCCTCTAAAACTGTTAACTCTGGATCACCAGCTTGCACTTCTTCTTTTTCCACCGGTTCCCCTACTTCATCTTTCTCATCATGATGTCTTTCAACAGCTACTCTCTTACGATGCATCCTTCTCTTCTGTGTTCTAGTAAGAGGTTGGGGAAACTTTTTATGGCATACCACGCGCCACTTACCAGAAGTTTTTGCTTGAGGCACCACAAAACGAGGTCTCCTCTGATTGGCAGTTCGGGAATACATCTCTCGGTGAAATTCACTTCTTAGAGGTTTTTGATCCCTCTCAGTCTGAACTCTTCTTTCATAATGATTCCCTCTGATGCTCTTTGAAGGAAAATAGGCAAACGTATAGCAGCGGAAATATAAAATTTTTAACATATTTCCATTAACCCAAGATCCGTTAATCGTTATTTCATATAAAGAGGGATAAAAGAAATACCTTTCAGAAGTTCTATCTACCGTTGCAAACGAAGTGCCCACAACTCTTACTTTGAGTTCCCGAGCACAAAACAAAACAATGGAAGATCAAGTTAGAATCAACCATTTATAACAACCAAAGTAGATTGTCTCTAATTAATCAACACAAGATCAAGGATAAAGAGAAAGAGATGAAAATCAATTGAACGGAAGGAAGCGGTAAAAATTCTCGTCCTCGAGCAAGGGGGGTCGAAACTCTCTCTCTTAGATTGCTTAGTGTATTTCGAAAATCACTAGGTAGGGGGGTATTTATAATCTCTTGTATCTAATCCCTAGTTAGATAGAATTAGGTTACCGAATAAGAATTTAATTCGGAATAGAATTCTTAATTATTATCTATTAATATATCTAAATATAAAGATAATAATAATAACCTTATTGGATAATAATAGGAGTAATATAATCTAATTAAAACTCCTAATTTATTTATCCTTTAATTAATTTAATTCATAATCCTAATCTAATTAGAATTGATAAAATCAAATTAATTATTTATGTATCCACTATACATAAAATCGCCCCCTACAGTTACTGGGCCCTATTGGGCTTAGTCGGGCTTCCGTCAATTAATTAACATATGTTTCTCTTTTGGGTTCCAAGTCTTATATGTGACCCATTAGGTCCTTATTGCTTCTAGCCGTATGCAACTATTAAATTAATTTTTCAAAGAATTATATTTAATCTTTGCATAACGGAATGATGTACAAAGTATGTGGTTAGCAAGTCCGTAATCATTCCCCCAGAGCTATAAGAAGACAGATTGATTCTGTCGTTGACCTTTCCGTATTAGTTACGGTATAATTCGATCCTTTATCAACTACATCCTTGAATTGAATCTTATGACTATGGATAATGTCAAGTCACATATAGCGAGACGTTCGTTTTACTTGTACAGGCCGAGTCAACTCCAATTAGATAGGTTAAGAGAAATCTGCATTTCAATCTTAAGCTATCACCTTGCAAGGATTTAGAGTCAAGACTTCCACAAGCGATCCATGGACATATCTCCCATTTATCGGGAGTGATAAATGCTCAATCCAATGTATAATTATCCTGCAATCACTTCCTGTGATACCCAACGTCTGCTGTTCACACCCCAGAGTCATCTCTGTTAAGGATCGTGTTACAACAGGATCAAAGCGTCACATTCCGTAATCCAGAATACCAATTAACATTCCTTTGAGTCTGAGGATTATTTATACCTATTAATACCAATGAGATGAACAGGCGACAAGGATGAATCTACCCATCCTGTTATCTCAAGTCGGGTCCCCAATCCTAATGAACTACTTTTCATTGGATCCACGTAACTGTCAAGATATCTGTATATGTGAAGCTTGTGAGATCATCTTGTTGAAACACCTTTCCACATAATTTTGATTTGACAAAATTGTTTAAGTATAATTTAAAATACATATTCTAAACATACTAAGTTTAAATGCTTTGATTTATTCTACTAATGTGTTTGTTCAATGTTGAGTTAAAACTGTTATAAGACATAAGGATTAAAAGGCCCAAGCCCAATACGGAAGTCAAGGCCCAAGTCAAACAGCTCAGTACAACTCGGCCCGCGTGTGTCAAGACGTTGCCGTTTTGAACAAAACGCAACTCAGCAAATGGAAGAATCTAGAAGACCTTCGGGAACAACTTCAAGATGAAGCTGCTGAGTAGTCTCGACAAAGCGTACAAGACAGCAGCTGGCAAAGCAAAACTTCCAGACAAAGTATTTCCCTTTTGGGCAAAGTTCAGACGACACAGTATGCTGTCCAGTTGACTTTACCATAAAAGGAGAGACAGTCTGCTGAGCTGACCGAGGACAGAAGATACACAATTCTGATTGGCCGAGAGCTCTGAGCAAGTCAGGATGACAACGACATGTAGCCGTTTCCCTCCAACGGTTATTTCGAAATTTGAAATGACCGATGCCCAGACGTCTCTATAAATAGTGCCATCAGAAGCTTCACTCAACACAGAACTTGATCAAGCCATTACGCTGACCAAATTTCTACAAGTTCTGCAAGCAAAGAAGCAAAGCAAATTTCTTACACTACAATTCTTATATCTGTGTAAAAGTCTAGAGTGATTGTTTCAATCATCTAAAGTGTCTTAGCAAATCTTTGTATAGGACAAACCACTTATCATTTCTAGAGATAGAAAGGAGAGGCTGAGTACTCGGTTTTAGTACTCAGCGAGAGATTAGGATTGAGTAGAGGTATAGAGGAAGGTACTCTTGTCATACTCAGTTGCTGATATTGTAAAAGGTTTGAGGCTCTACCTTTAAAGAGCTCAGTAGAGGATTCGAAATCTCGGAACGTGTTCCGGGGACAGGACGTAGGCTTAGAAGAAGCCGAACCTGGATAAATCTGTTGAGTGAAGTATTTCTTACCCTTAACTCCTTATTTATATTGCTTGCTTAAAATAACCAAAAACTGACCAAGTAAAGAGGTCAAGTTGAGTTGTGCGCGTTGAACGTCTGAGCTCAGGAATAGACTCTAAGTGCTATCTCCTGACTCAAGCTAAGAAACTGACCTAGTCACCAGTTGACTAAGCCAGTATCTTGCTGTTTACTCAGCGCCGCTGTTAAAACCTTTTTCCTTAGAAAAAGAAGTCTGCCCTAATTGCGAAAAAAGGTTAAATAGTTCCTAACCCCCCCCCCCCCCTTGGAACTATACTTGCAACCTTACAAGGGACCAACAAGTGGTATCAGAGCTTAAAAGCTCACTTTAAAAGGTCTAACAACCTTGAGCTGATCCCTACCATGGGCGAAAACAGCACTCGGTTTCTCCGTGGAAACCAAACAACTCAAATACTGCCTGAGGGGCTGTCCATTACTAGGCCTCCCCTATTCTTCGGGTCAAACTATACCTTCTGGAAGAATAGGATGAAAAACTTCATTCAGGCTACAAACATGAGTGCCTGGCTATCTATAGTCCAAGGCCCATTTGTACCTGTCGAGGTTGTGGCTGGCCAAACAGTTGTAAAAGCTGAGGCCAAATGGACAGAGGATGATCTTAAGAAGCTCCAAAACCATGCTTCGGCTATCAATATGCTTCACTGTGCGCTCGATGCTGCAGAATATAATAAAATCTCAGGTTGTGAGTCGGCACAAGAGATCTAGAGAAAGCTGGAAGTCACCTACGAGGGAACCAATAAAGTAAAGGAGTCCAAGGTGAATCAGCAGATGAGACTGTACGAGCTGTTCGAGATGAACAATGATGAGGGCATTTCAGACATGAATGCAAGGTTTACCAACATCATTAATGAGCTCAAGAGACTTGGGAAAATCTTCACTGAGGAAGAACAAGTCAAAAAGATACTCAAGAGTCTTCCTAAAGACTGGCAAGCAAAGAAGACAGCAGTTGAGGAAGCTCAGGATTTAACCACCTACAAATATGACGAACTCATCGGTTCATTGCTGACCCATAAGATATCCATGAAAAACTTTGAGGTGAAGGAAAAATCTGAAGACAAGAAGCAGAAATCCCTTGTCATGAAAGCTGACTCCACTGACGGGAGTTCAACTGACGATGAGGAGATGGCTATGTTCACAAGGAAGATGAAAAGGCTATTCAGGAAGAGTGACAAATACTCTAAAAAGCCTTACAGAAAGTTTGATAAGTGAAGGCTGACTCAAGTGACAGCAAATACAGAAAGGACAGCTCAAAGCCCATTACATGCTTTGAGTGCCATCAAACTGGCCATATTAAGTCAAACTGCCCCACGCTGAGGAAAGATAAGAAAAGTGGGAAGAAGGCAATGGTGGCTACTTAGAGCGACAGCGATGAGTCTTCATCTATAGAAACTGAGGCCACTGAGTCAGTGAAGATATGCTTCATGGCTGACGAACTTGCTGAGCCATGCGTCTCTGAGCATGCTGACCTATCAGATGACGAGGAGAAATCAAATGAGGTAATTTCTCTTCCCCAGCTCAGAAACGATATGGTTAATACCCTGAGTGATCTCTATACACTTGTCAAGAAGTGTAATAAGAAAGTTAGAGCACTCAGCAGGCGCTGTGGCGAAGTGGAAGAGGTCAAACTGAGTGACCTCAGATACCTTCTTTAGGACAATACAACTCTGCATGATAACATGAAGATCATACATGAGTCTGTCTCTGAAGTCCAGTCAGTTTCAAAGAAACTGAGTAAGGACGTCACAACTATCCAGAACCAACTAAAGGTTCCAAATAAAATAAATAGTCCTCTGAGAACTCAGTACCAAGGTACTAAGCAGAGATGGAATCCCCAGCGAAAAGTCCAGTGTGACTTTTGTGGGAAGTTAGGACACACCACTAAGGTGTGCTGGCACGCTCAGCACTGGGGTGCTGACAAGTCAGTGAAACATCCTAAACAGAAGGTCAGTTGTGACTTCTGTGGAAAGAATGGCCATATTGTCCATGTATGTCGCCATAAAATAAAATATGATGCTATACCTGTTGCACCTAACAAGTCAGGACCCAAAAAGAATTGGGTACCTAAAAGTAACTAGTTACAATGCAGGTAAGCCTCAGATGTGCCGAGAAGTCAAAGATGTGGTATATTGACAGCGCATGCTCAAGGCATATGACGGGTGATGAAACTCAGTTCATCACGTTTGAGCGTAAACGAGGAGGGAGCGTAAGTTTTGGAGACAAAAAGAAGGATAAGATAGTAGGGCCAGGAACCATCGGAGGTAATCCTACTATTGAATCTGTCTCCCTAGTCAGCGGACTCAAATATAACTTACTCAGTGTAGCTCAGTTATGTGATTATGGGAGAAAAGTTATATTTGATGCTACTGGATGTAAAATATACGAGGGTAAAACAAATGAGTTAATTTTAACTGCCCCTCGGATAGATAATGTCTTTATGCAAGACTTAGAGAAAAAGTTTTCAAAAACTGTGTGCTTAGTATCAAAGGAAGAAAATTTCTGGCTATGGCACAGGAGACTTGGTTATGTAAGCATGGACCTCCTGGCCAAACTAGCAAGAAAGCAATTGGTTGAGGGACTGTCTGAACTTAAATTTCAAAAAGATCAATTATGCCACGCTTGCCAAGCTGGAAAATAAACCAAACAATCTTTTCATAGCAAAAATATCGTCTCAACTAAACATCCGTTAGAGTTACTACACTTGGATCTCTTCGGTCCAGTCCAACCGCTGAGTCTGGGTGGAAGAAGATTTTCATTGGTCATTGTAGATGACTTCTCTCGGTATACGTAGGTTATCTTGCTGACCAGCAAGGATGAGACCTTTGAGACATTTTCAAATTTGGTTAGAAAAATTGAAAATGAAAAAGACCTAAAATTAGCTCACATCCGTAGTGATAACGGTGGAGAATTCAAAAACCAAAAGTTTGTTGAATTCTGTGAAGCCAGCGGCATTGACCACAATTTTTCTGCTCCTAGAACACCTCAGCAAAATGGGGTTGTAGAAAGGAAGAACAGAACTCTGGTTGAAATAGCCAGGACAATGCTGGATGAGCATAGGCTTCCAAAGTATTTTTGGGGAGAGGCTGTTAACACAGCATGCTATATTCTTAATAGGGCTCTAGTTAGACCTATACTCAAGAAAACCCCCTATGAACTTTGGAAAGGACGAAAGCCAAATATTGGATACTTTCGTGCCTTTGGCTGTAGATGTTTTATTTTAAATACCAAAGATAGCTTAGCAAAGTTTGATTCAAAAGCTGATGAGGCTATCTTTTTGGGCTACTCAACAAACAGCAAAGCATACAGAGTTTTTAATAAGCGAACTCAAGTTTTAGAAGAGTCAGTACATGTAGAGTTCGACGAAACTGACCCTACAGGTAGATACCAGCCGCTGATCGAAGATGATACACACTCAGTAACCACCGCTGACCAAGAACCAGCTACTGAGTCATTCACGAAAAGGCTGACCAAGAGTAAGAGTGAACCTAAGATTACTTTTACTGACCCATCTACTTCTGCAGAGATTGTTGAAACAGAGACAACACAAGACATAAATCTACCTAAAGAGATAAGGATTCCAAGAGGGCACTCAGAAAGTGCAATCCTTGATTCTGCTGGGAATACCCTGATGACGAGGAATCAACTCAGGAAGTACCTCAGCAATGTTGCTTTCGTCTCAGTACAAGAACCGAAGAATTTCGCTAAAGCTGAGTACGATGAATTCTGGATGATCGCAATGCAAGATGAGCTCGATCAGTTTAGAAGAAACGATGTTGGGAGTTAGTGCCTCATCCAAAGAGTCAAAAGACCATCGGAACAAGATGGGTCTTCAGGAACAAGATGGATGAACAAGGAAACGTAGTCAGGAACAAAGCAAGGCTTGTAGCTCAGGGCTACAGTCAGCAAGAAGGTATTGACTACGGTGAGACCTTTGCCCCAGTGGCAAGGCTAGAGGCAATTAGAATTCTATGTGCATATGCATCTTACATGAACTTTAAATTATTCCAAATGGATGTCAAAAGTGCATTTCTTAATGGAGTTATAAACGAGGAGGTTTATGTAAATCAACCTCCAGGTTTTGAGGACCCTAAGTTCCCAAACCATGTTTACAAACTCAAAAAGGCTCTGTACAGCATCAAGCAAGCACCACGTGCTTGGTATGAGAGGCTGACCAGTTTTCTGCTGACTAGAAATTACATCAGGGGCAAAGCTGATACAACCTTATTCATTAAGAGAAAGGGTAAAGATACCCTGCTGGCCCAAATTTATGTTGATGATATAATATTTGGTGCAAATAACGAATCAATGTGCAAGGAGTTTAGCAAACAAATGCAGACTGAGTTTGAAATGTCCATGATGGGAGAACTCAACTTCTTCCTCGGTCTTCAAATTAAACAAGGAAAGAATGGCATCTTCATCAGTCAAGCCAAATATGCCAAAGAGATATTAAAGAAATATGATTTGGAAAATTGCAAGCCAATATCCACTCCGATGGGCACTGACACTGTCCTCTGCGCTGACGAGAATGGTAAGTCAGTAGACAGTAAATTATATCGAGGTATGATAGGCTCTCTACTTTACTTAACAGCCAGTAGACTGGACATTCAGTTTTCAGTATGCTACTGTGCTAGATATCAATCTAACCCTAAGGAATCTCATTACATTGCTGTAAAAGAAATCCTTAGATATTTGCAAAGCTCAGTGAACGCAAGTCTATGGTATCCAAATACTCATGCTTTTACACTCATCGGATATACTGACGCTGACTATGGACGGGATAAGCTAGAACATAAAAGCACCTCTGGAGGTTGTCACTTCTTAGGAAGCTGTCTTGTATCCTGGTTCAGCAAAAAGCAGGCGTCAGTAGCCTTGTCTACCACTGAAGCTGAGTACATTGCTGCTGGTCATTGTGTTGCTCAAGTCCTATGGATTAAGCAACAGCTTGAAGACTATGGTGTTCAAACGAGGACAATTGAAGTCAAATGTGACAACAAAAGTGCAATTGATCTCTCAAAGAACCCAATTCAACACAGCAGAATGAAGCATGTCAGCATCAGACATCACTTCATTAGAGACCATGTACTCAAGGGTGAGATCAAGCTGACCTTTGTCCCAACGGACGAACAGCTTGCGGATATCTTCACGAAGCCACTAGCCTGTGAGCAGTTCAGCATACTGAGAGAAGCAATTGGTATGTTTAATCCTCTTCAGTAAATTCCTGTGCTAAATGAATTTGAATGCTGAGTGAATTACTATGCTGAATGATTGATTATTTGCTGAGTAACTCATCGAAACTGACTGAACATCAAATACTGAGTAAACTTGCACACTGAGTAAATTAGTTTAAAGTTAAACTTAAAAATCATCCCTTTATGCAATGCTGACCACTCAGAATATCAAACGCTTAGTATTCTACACGCTGAGTGTTAGATCCGTTAGAATGAATGCAAAAGCACGCGTATAGCCCTAGGATGACGTATTCGCCGTATGTGTCATAAATGCCAGGATCTTTGTCGGTACACAATCCCAAGGCAAAACTGACACATGGACTTGATTAAATCCACACCGCTCATTCCATCTATAAATAATGGGTAATTCCCCATTTTTTATTCTTTACGTTTAATCAAATTCTAAGGCAAAGAAACCTTCTCTCTCAAGATCCTTCTAAACCTTCCCCATCCTCGAAAATGACTAAGGTTTCTTACAATACCTCCGGTGCCGGCCACCAAAAGTCCAACTCCGATTAACCTACTAGAAATCCTCCTACGCCGAGCAAGGGAAAAACTGGCCAAACCTCTGGTCAAGGAAAGACTGTGAAAGTTCGCACCTACTCCAAAGTTTTTGAGAACGTACGAGAATGGAAAGTTGAGCCCTCCAGATGGGTCTCAGAACACTTCGTACAGAACGAACAACCTTTCTGCGAATGGATTTCACAAAATGGATGGACGGAGCTGTTTTCGGTTAGGGATGAAACCTATCCTGACCTAGTGAGGGAGTTTTACCACAACCTCAAAGTTGCCAATGACAACACTGACTACCTGTGCACTGAGGTGAAAGGCAAAACCATCTTCATCAACCTTCTCTACATAGGAAATCTTCTCAAGCTAAAAACTGAGGGAGCAAGGCTGAGAAGATCGGGAGATCAGGATAAAATTGACTATGCACACAACTTTTGCAAACCTGAGGGTCACTCAGGAGAAGTCTCAGCTTCATCAATGGGTCAGCACCAGAAGATGGCTCACTACTTGCTGACCTACTTCATCTACCCGAAGATCAACTGCACTACATCAGCAACAAATTTCGAGCAGTGCTTTATATGGCACATGCTGACGTACACCCCCATCAACATGCCGGTCTTTCTCATTGCTGGGTTCCTTCGAAGCACTGGCACGATGCGGCTTGGATCACTCATCACCAGAATCCTCATTGACCATAAGGTTGATCTTGAAGGTGAGGAGAAAAATCGAGGATCTGAGATAACAGCTGCCTCACTGAGGGCATTAAAGTTTGGACAGCCCTTGAAGAAAGGTAAAGCTGCTGCTACTGGCCAAGCTGAGGGAACTGCTGAGCCTAAGAAAGGGCGAAGGACTAAGGCCCCAGCTTCCTGCAAGAGGAAAACTGCTGAGACTCCTACCAAAAACGTTGAGTCTCCAGCAAAGAGGCAGAAGTCAGCTGGTAAGTCAGCTGAGAAAAGAAGCAGGCAAGGTGAGCCTAGAACTGAGGAAGCTACTGGGCAACCTCAGAAGAAGCAAAAGTCTTCCACATTGGCTCCACTGAATGCCATACCTACTGATTTCATTGTACCGGGTGACTCTCACTTCACCCAGTGTCAAGGTACAGAAGCTGAGCATGATGAACATGAGGTTCAACTAGATGATCACTTTTCATCTCTCAAGTTGAGGAAGAACTTGACGGTGACAGTACCGAAGAAGAAGAGGAAGAAGCCAGCGGTCAGGATAACGCTGAGGACTCTGAGGAAACAGCCAGTGAGATTGAGGTTGAGCATGCCGATACTGAGTTGGCTGCTGGAGTTGAGCAAGTACTCGACCAACACACTGTTGATCCTGCTGAAGAGCAAGCTGACCAGCCTCATACTGAGCAACAAGAATCTTCCCCTTCTCACTCAGGAGAACCTGATCATACTGACACTCCACCTCGTAGAAGGCAAAAGTTGGTCAAGGCCAGTGAGAAGCTAGACAGTGAACTTCCTGTGCAACTACCAACTCTTCCTGACTTTGTCGTCTCAAAGACAACTAAGGACCCTTCTGCCGTCAAACTCAAGTTTTTCAAACGTCAATCCACTTCCACTACATCGGCAGCATTAGAAAAGCAAGCCTCTGTTTCTTCTCAACAGGAACATGCCGACCCCAATGCTTCTGCAACATCAACCAGTCAGGTTGAGCCGTCTACTGTTCATGCTATTTCCTCAAGCATGGTGCTGACTCCACACACCTCTGCCGTCAGCACAGACAGTATTCGTATTACACCTTCCGCAACTCAACTCTCTGCCGATCAATCAACTATCCCTAAAACTCAAGTGCAGATTGAGAATACTATTCCAGTCACTGACTTGGTAACTCCTTTCACTCCTCTTTCTTCCGGTCATACTGATATCCCTGAAGGTTCACAAAGCCATCTGAATGCCACTGAGTCCGGTAAAAAGATCATTGACTCAGTGCAAGCATTAATCAGAGACCTTCAACACTCCACTCCTCCTGCTGCTGGATCTTCAATTCTTGAGACCACCCAGCTCTCCCAGGTCACTCAGCTTCTCAACGAAGTTAAGGGACTCAAGGATCTGCTGAACGTCGTCTTATCCTTCCAAGCACAGCAAGCTAAGCAGGATTCAATTGCCAAGTTGGCTGAGATCCAGCTGACAACCGTGCAACACCTGAACTCTCTCCATCAATAAGTCCAGAAATTGTCAGCTGTGAACACTGACTATGCCACTTCATTAGAAATCAAAATGCTCTTTACTCAGCTTCATATTGAGCAACTTAAGACCAACGAGCAAATGGTGGCGTACAGTCAGTGCTCAGTAGAGCAAATTGGTGAGGCTATAAGGTTGCTTAATCTGAATAAGCAAGAGATGGATACTGACGCAATGAAGCAGAACGAGATGATGACTCTCGCACAACAAACTTTCAACCACATTCGTCATAACAACATTCAACGTCAGTATTACGACACAGCTCTTTTAAAAACCTTCCACCAAATCTTTGCTGGCCTTACTGAAGCTCTTATCTGGCAAGGCAAAGCTCAAGCATTCAGTGTAAATATGCTCAGTGCTGCTGATCTCAAAGTACCCGAAGAGGTCTCAGCTGATGGAGTTGCCATCTTTGATGGCGTAAATGAAAGCGCTGAGAAGCTTAAGGAGCTATCCCAAGAACTGACTCGAGCTGTATTAACAGATGCTTTCAGACTCCCTGAAGTTGACAAAATGGGGGAGAAAGAACATGCAGCAAGAGCTCAGCATGAGCGAAGTCAGTCATCGCACCACAAGAAAAAGAAATAGATAGGCTAGCCCAGTTTTAGACTGAGTCACTTGTAATCTAATTCTATTTGCCTTATCTATAAAA
Source organism: Euphorbia lathyris (assembly GCF_963576675.1). Taxonomy (NCBI): domain Eukaryota; kingdom Viridiplantae; phylum Streptophyta; class Magnoliopsida; order Malpighiales; family Euphorbiaceae; genus Euphorbia; species Euphorbia lathyris. The sequence goes on from NC_088911.1 coordinate 62,124,175, forward strand.
ATTTTGCTGTGTAATTACTGACTTCTATCTATATATCATATTTGCATCTCTTATTCAAATCCTGAGTTATGATATATGTTATTAAGTACTGAGTCATTATGTATCTTCAATTAAATCAGCTATGTTTAATACTTGTAACATTTATTGACTAAATGATATGCTGATAACATGTTTGACATTGACCTATGTGTTTATAAAATATTCTGATAAGAACTCATTGAACAACAAATTACTCAGCGCGCTCTATATGACTAAACCTTCCGCTTAATACTGAGTAAATAGAATATGTTGATATAGCTGACCTATATCTGAAAACTGACCTTAGACTTACTCATTTAAACCTTTAAATGTTTTGAGTAAAACTAAGTCAGTAGCTCAACCCTTACGGGGGAGTTTGCTAAATTATACTAGGTCAACTATTATGGGGGAGCTCATACTGAGTTCCTCGCTGAATAGTTTTGCCAACATCAAAATGGGGGAGTTTGTTGAAACACCTTTCCACATAATTTTGATTTGACAAAATTGTTTAAGTATAATTTAAAATACATATTCTAAACACACTAAGTTCAAATGCTTTGATTTATTCTACTAATGTGTTTGTTCAATGTTGAGTTAAAACTGTTATAAGACATAAGGATTAAAAGGCCCAAGCCCAATACGGAAGTCAAGGCCCAAGTCAAACAGCTCAGTACAACTCGGCCCGTGTGTGTCAAGACGTTGCCGTTTTGAACAAAATGCAACTCAGCAAATGGAAGGATCTAGAAGACCTTCGGGAACAACTTCAAGATGAAGCTGCTGAGTAGTCTCGACAAAGCGTACAAGACGACACAGCTGGCAAAGCAAAACTTCTAGAAAAAGTATTTCCCTTTTGGAAAAAGTTCAGACGACACAGTATGCTGTCCAGTTGACTTTACCATAAAAGGAGAGACAGTCTGCTGAGCTGACCGAGGACAGAAGATACACAATTTTGATTGGCCGAGAGCTCTGAGCAAGTCAGGATGACAACGACATGTAGCCGTTTCCCTCCAACGGTTATTTCGAAATTCGAAATGACCGATGCCCAGACGTCTCTATAAATAGTGCCATCAGAAGCTTCACTCAACACAGAACTTGATCAAGCCATTACGCTGACCAAATTTCTACAAGTTCTGCAAGCAAAGAAGCAAAGCAAATTTCTTACACTACAATTCTTATATCTGTGTAAAAGTCTAGAGTGATTGTTTCAATCGTCTAAAGTGTCTTAGCAAATCTTTGTATAGGACAAAACACTTATCATTTCTAGAGATAGAAAGGAGAGGCTGAGTACTCGGTTTTAGTACTCAGCGAGAGATTAGGATTGAGTAGAAGTATAGAGGAAGGTACTCTTGTCATACTCAGTTGCTGATATTGTAAAATGTTTGAGGCTCTACCTTTAAAGAGCTCACTAGAGGATTCGAAATCTCGGAACGTGTTCCGGGGACAGGACGTAGGCTTAGAAGAAGCCGAACCTGGATAAATCTGCTGAGTGAAGTATTTCTTACCCTTAACTCCTTATTTATATTGCTTGCTTAAAATAACCAAAAACTGACCAAGTAAAGAGGTCAAGTTGAGTTGTGCGCGTTGAACGTCTGAGCTCAAGAATAGACTCTAAGTGCTATCTCCTGACTCAAGCTAAGAAACTGACCTAGTCACCAGTTGACTAAGCCAGTATCTTGTTGTTTACTCAGCGCCGCTGTTAAAACCTTTTTCCTTAGAAAAAGAAGTCTGCCCTAATTGCGAAAAAAGGTTAAATAGTTCCTAACCCCCCCTTGGAACTATACTTGCAACCTTACAAGGGACCAACACAGCTTTCTGTCGGGACAGAAGACATTGTTACATGCAAGTCTCAACAGTGATATGTCAATCCTAAACATATTACTTGACTTAGGGTGGTTTTAAGTTTATTAGTTTATTATAAAGTTTCGTCTCACTTCATGCTTGTATGAACACTTTATAATCACTTTAAACAAACTTACTAATTTCCTTTTATTAGACTTTATTTAGTTCTTAAAAGGGATTGCTTTTATATAGTTATAAAACATATATCTCATTAAAACAAATGATATAAAGAACACTTCATTTACATTGAGTTTGTATCCTAGAACAATTGTCTATGGGACACTAAACCCCAACATACTCCCACTTGGACTAAAGCCAATTGTTTCTATAACTTATCCCAGTAGAAGTTAGATGACGATCATGTACTTTCTGGGTTAAGGGCTTTGTCAACGGATCTGCAACGTTCTCCTCTGTAGGTACTCTTTCTATTCTCACATCTCCTCTTGCCACAATTTCTCTTACAATGTGGTATCGCTTTAGGTAATGCTTGGATGCATTATGAGACCGTGGTTCATTTGCTTGCGCAATGGCTCCATTGTTATCACAGTACAGTGTAATGGGATTTACAATGTCAGGCACCACACCAAGTTCAATAACGAACTTCCTAATCCAAACCGCTTCCTTTGCTGCTTCCGCAGCAGCGATATACTCTGACTCGATCGTAGAGAAAGCTACGCTTCCTTGCTTGGAACTCTTCCAGCTGATCGCACCCCCATTCAAGATAAACAGGTATCCTGATTGGGATTTAAAATTGTTCTCATCTGTGAGATGACTTGCATCTGAAAATCCTTCTATTTTCAGATCCCCTTCTCCGTACACTAGGAACATATCTTTAGTTCTTCTCAAGTACTTAAGAATGTTTTTGACGGCAATCCAGTGCTCGTCTCCCGAATTTCCTTGGTAACGACTCGTTATAATTAACGTGAACGCTACGTCAGGTCTAGTGCATAGCATAGCATACATAATCGAACCGATTGCGCTGGCGTACGGGACTACAGCCATGCGCTTCTTATCATCATCGGTTTTAGGACATTGATGATTGTTTAACTTTACTCCATATATCATGGGTAAGTTACCTCGTTTCGATTCAAGCATGCTAAACCGCTTTAGCACCTTTTCGATGTATGTAGCCTGTGAAAGACCAAGCAGTCTTCTTGATCTATCTCTGTAGATCTTTATACCAAGTATATAAGCTGCTTCACCAAGGTCTTTCATTGAGAAGTTACCAGATAACCATACTTTTACCGACTGTATCAGAGCTATGTCATTTCCCATTAATAATATATCGTCCACATATAATATTAGAAATGCTACAGAGCTCCCACTTGCTTTCTTGTAAATGCAAGCTTCTTCGCAATTTTGTTCGAAACCAAATTGTTTTATGGTTTCATCAAAACGCTTGTTCCAGCTTCTTGATGCTTGCTTGAGTCCATAAATGGATCTCTAGAGTTTGCAAACCTTTTTTGCATCATTTGATATGAAACCTTCAGGTTGCATCATATATACATCCTCAAGCAGGTTTCCGTTTAGGAAAGCTGTTTTCACATCCATTTGCCAAATCTCGTAATCGTAGTGAGCGGCAATAGCAAGCATTATTCTGATTGATTTGGACATAGCCACAGGAGAGAAAGTTTCGTCATAAACAATTCCTTGCTTCTGACGATATCCTTTCGCTACTAACCTAGCTTTGTAGGTGCTAACCTTTCCATCCATATCAGTCTTCTTTTTGAAGATCCACCTGCACCCAATGGGTTTTATCCCTTCGGGTGGATCAACCAAAGTCCACACTTGGTTGGTGTATATGGAATCCATCTCAGAATCCATGGCTTCAAGCCACGCTTTAGAATCTGGACTATTAAGAGCCTCTTCGTAGTTTTCGGGTTCGTCGTCTAACACGGGAACCTCATCATCATCTCCCACCAGAAAACCATATCTAATAGGGAGTTCACGAACTCTTTGTGATCTACGAAGGGGTGGCACTTGAGTCTCATCTAATGGGACTGCATCGGGTTCCTCAACCGCTTCTGTTGTTTCAGTTGGTGTTTCTTGTTCATGAACTTCATCAAGTTCAATCATGCTTCCCTTTTCTGTGTCTTCGAGAAACTCTTTCTCTAAGAAGGTTGCGTGCTTGGATACTATTACTTTCTGATCATCTGGATGATAGAAGTAATATCCCATAGTTTCCTTAGGGTATCCAATGAAGAAACATTTATCAGATTTAGAATCTAGTTTGTCGGACGCAATGCGTTTGACAAATGCTGAACAACCCCATACTCTCATGAATGAGAACACGGGTTTCCTACCATCGAACAATTCATATGGTGTGGAATTAGCGGATTTAGTTGGTACTCGATTTAGGGTGAAGAGGGCGGTTTCTAAGGCATAGCCCCAGAATGTCTTTGGAAGTAATGCTATGCTCATCATGGATAGTACCATATCTAGTAAGGTGTGGTTCCTCCTCTCGGATACACCATTGTGTTGTGGTGTATAGGGAGGTGTCCATTGTGAGAAAATCCCACATTCAGTTAGATAATTCAGAAAATCATCTGAAAGATATTCGCCACCTCGATCGGATCGAAGTATCTTTATTTTCTTTCCTAATTGATTTTCTACTTCATTCTTGAAGCATTTGAATTTCTCAAAAGCTTCTGACGTGTGCTTCATCAAATAGATATAACCATATCAGGTATGGTCGTCTATGAAGCTCATGAAGTATCTGAATCCTCCTCTTGCTTGGACTGACATAGGACCGCATACATCTGAATGAATAAGTCCTAGAGTGTCTGATACACGATCACCTTTATTGCTAAATGGTGTCTTTGTAATTTTACCTTTTAAACATGCTTCGCATGTTTCCAATGATTCAGGATCAATTGGATCTATAAGCCCATCTTGATGTAGCATTAGCATGCGTCTTTTGTTTATATGGCCTAAACGACAATGCCACAAGTAAGTTGAATTATCTAGCTTATGTCTTTTGGTATCAATTGCGAAAATAGAAATTTTGTCATCTAACACATAAATCCCATTTTGTGATATTCCTGAAAAATAAAAATCCCATCTCTATAGAAATCTCAATGTTTGTCTTTTATTGAAATATGAAAACTGTCGTCAACAAGACGGCTAATAGAAATAATGTTACGAGACATTTGTGGAACATACAAACAGTTCCTTAATTCTATTACAAGCCCAGAGGCCAAATTCAAAGCATAATCTCCAATTGCGAGGGCGGCAACTCTTGCTCCATTTCCTACTCGTAAGTTTATGCTTCCTTTCTTCAATTCCTTAGTCTGATTTAGTTCCTGCATATTTGTACAAATATGAGATCCGCATCCGGTATCAAGTACCCAAGATTCAGACTGTAAAATTGTATTTATTTCAATATAAAACATACCAGATGTTGAGGTCCCGGCTTCTCCCTTCTTGAGGGTAGCTAGGTACAGCAAACAATTTCTCTTCCAATGCCCCACTTCACCATAATAGTGGCACTTTCCTTTGGGCTTCTTCACTTCCTTTCCATTTGTTTCGGTGAGCATGGCCTCCTTGCCTTTCTTAGGATGGTTTGGATCGGGAGAGATCCCTTTCCTCTTCTTTGATCCTTCAATAGCAAGGGCCGGTATCTCCTCGTTTTCTTTTATATTGGGATCGACTGTCTCGAGCATATTTGCAAGCTCTTCAAGAGAGGTTTGCAAGCCACTCACTTGGTAGTTCATGATGAACTGTGAGTAACTCTCGGGGAGGGACAGAAGAAGTAAGTTCTCACTTAGTTCACGGTCCATCGCATCTCCAATACTAGAAAACTTGGTGATAAGGCTAATCATCTTGGCACAATGCGCCATTACAGATGTGCCCACCTGCATCTTGCATCTATATAACTGCTTTGTTATTTTGAAGCGTTCGTGTTGGGGTTTTGTGTCCTATAGTCAATTGTTGCAGGATACAAACTTATTGTAAATGAATTGTTCTTTATATCATTTGTTTTAATGAGATATATGTTTTATAACTATATAAAGGCAATCCCTTTTAAGCACTAAATAAAGTCTAATAAAAGGAAATCCATAAGTTTGTTTAAAGTGATTATAAAGTGTTCATACAAGCATGAAGTGAGACAAAACTTTATAATAAACTAATAAACTTAAAACCACCCCAAGTCAAGTGATATATTTAGGATTGATATATCACAGTTGAGACTTGTATGTAACAATGTCTTCTGTCCGACAGAAAGCTGATCTCACAAGCTTCACATATATAGATATCTGGACAGTTACATAGATCCGGTGAAACGTTGTTCATTAGGATTGGGGATCCGACTTGAGATAACAGGATGGGTAGATTTATCATTGTCAACTGTTCATCTCATTGGTATTAATAGGTATAACTAATCCTCAGACTCAAAGGAATGTTAATTGGTCATCCTGAATTACTGAATGTGAGACTTTGATCCTGTGGTCCCACGATCCTTAACAGAGATGACTCTGGGGTGTGAACTGCAAAGGTTGGGTGTCACAGGAAGTAATTTCAAGGTAGTTATACATTGGATTGAGCATTTATCACTCCCGATTAATGGGAGATACATCCAAGGATCGCTTGTGGAAGACTCGACTCTAAACCCTTGCAAGGTGATAGCTTAAGAGTAGAAATACAGATTTCACTTAACCTATCTTTTTGAGTTGACTCGGCCAATAATAAGTAAAACGAACGTCTCGCTATATGTGACTTGACATTACCCATAGTCATAAGATTCAGTTCAAGGATGTAGTTGATAAAGGATCGTATTATACCGTAACTAATACGGAAGGGTTAACGACAGAATCAACCTGTCTTCTTAACGGACTCTGGGGGAATGATTACGGACTTGCCAATAACATACTCTGTACATCATTCCGTTATGCAAGGGATTAAATATAATTCTTGAAGAAATTAATTTAATAGGTTGCATACGGCCAGAAGTAGTAAGGACCTAATGGATCACACATAAGACTTGGAACCAAAAGAGAGATGGATATGATTAATAGATGGAAGCCCAATTAAGCCCAGTAAGGCCCAAATACTAGGAGGGGGCCGAAATTTATATATGTTAGTAAGGAATTAATTTTATTCCATTAATCCTAATTAGATTAGGATTATGAATTAAATTAATTAAGAGATAATTAAGTTAGGAGTTTTAATTAGATTAATATACTCCTATTATTATCCAATTAGGTTATTTATTATTATCCTAAATGTATTTGATATATTATAAGATAATAATTAGGAATCCTATTCCGAATGAAATTCCTATTAAGTAACCTATTCCTATCTAACTAGGATTTAGATACAAGCTAATATATATACCCCTTCTCTTAATGAATTTCGACTAAGCCTATATCCCTCCCCTTAAGTGATTTTCGAAATTGCTTAATTAAGAGAGAAAAAGAATTCTATTCCCCAAGTTTTTGAACAAGAATTCATACGGCATTCCATCGATTGATTAATCTTATTCATCCCTCTTTCTCTTTGATCTTGTGTTGGTTTATTAGAGGCAATCTATTTTGGTTGCATCTCATAAGGGTTGATTTTATCTTAGCCTCACCGTATTAAACTTTGTGGTTGGAATCTCGGAGAAGAATTGTGGGCGCTTCTTTAACAACGGTAGATTGTTCATCGAAAGGTATTCCTTCTTATCCCTCTTTATATGAAATAACGATTAACGGATCCTATGGTTAAAAGAAAGTAGGCTAAAATTTTTATATTTCCGCTGCGATACCTTAGCCTTAATTTCCTTCAGTGGTATTAGAGCCATCGTTAAATCCGTTATTTCATATATGAAAATATAGAAGTTTTCAATAGGATTGAATAAATATTTATGGTTAGGATTAATTGACAAATAGTATTGATTGATTAATTCTAAAGATAAATAAAGTTTTCATTAATTGTTAATTAAAACTGATTATGCTTATGTTCCTAATTATTTCGGCTGATAATCATTATAACAAAATCAATTAGTTTTATAGTTAGGTTGATAAAATTAGGTTTATTAATTCTAAATGATAAAAAGGAAATCTATTGTAGATTATCCTATTTCTGAAAACCGTTTTAAAATTATTTTAGAACTGATATATAAATATATATATATATATATTTAATATAAAAAAAATATGACAGCAGCCCGAGTCGCGCCTCACGGCGCGACTGGCCGCTGTCACGCGGCTGCTGCCTCGCGGCAGCAGCCGCGTGCGGCGCAGGGGCGCCGCTGCCGCAAGGCGGTAGCCCCGCGTGCCCTAAGGGCTGCTGCCAATCGGCAGCAGCCCGCCCTCGGGCCCGGTCCGATACCCACTTGATTTTAAAATAGATTTAAAATCGTTCTATGTTAAATGTATATATATGTTTCAGAAATTAATAGTTTTCTGTTTTGATTATCGAATGAATAATTCGTTTAAATGTTTGTTTTTACAAATATGTAAATCAAAGTGTTATATGAATTAAAATCAAAATAAATGGGACGAGCATAATCAACGTTTTATATGGTTATATTAATCTAAGGATTAATATAAAGATACAAAACGATTAGAAGTAAAATTGGATGAAAGTTAATTTGACAAGTTAATGTGATTAACCTAAATATTACATAAGCCGGTTATGTAATCAACCAATTAAATTTATTTAATTGAGTCTATGCATGTTTGGAGTTATGGACATATTTGGACCCTCTTTTAGTCTTTTGGTATTTTTGAAATAGGCCCTGCGCGTCCTGCCTTTCTACTATCTATTGTAATTTCTCCTCTCATCTGATTCCTTTCAATTCAATTGAAGTTTTCTTATAGTAGTATAGAAATTAATATGTAATTTCAAGGCGCCATGGAGAAGACGGAGGACCTAAGGAGAAATATGTAATAGTTAGTATTTCCTTAGGTTTGGCCTTTTATTCCGTCTCTGGCTCGACGGAATAATTTAGATAATGTGTCCATAACGCCAATGTATGTGAATGTATGTATGTCTGATGTATGCTAAAGCAAATCAAGACTAAGTTAGATTATGAGACTTAAATAAAATCCCTCATTAAAAAGTTAAGTAAATAAGTAAGTTATTAAAATCGGTTGACCCTCCCTAATATTATAATTCAGCCGGCAGTACTGGGGGCCTTTGGGTTGTTGAGTAAACTCAAGCTCGGGGTCTTATGGTAACACCTGAATTATCGAAAATCATTTTTCATGAATATGGGGTAATACTTAAATTAGATTATGATAATTGGATGAGTAAACTCATGTTGTCATAAACTAATGGGCAAAACGGCTGGGATTAATATGAATAGCATATTAGTTACTAATGTGGTTAGTAACCCAATAACCTAGGAATCACATTAGAGATGTGATTGATTATATGAATCTACCTAATGAATGAGACTAGCTTGTTGAGTAAACTCAAGGCGAAATCTCAGAAGTTAGGATCCTAGCTCACTAAAGGATTTGTGAAATTCTTCGAATTAATATGGAGGGTTATTAATTTGGCAAAATAGTGGGAGCAATCTGAAATAAATTAAAAGGCCTATAATTTTAGATTCTTAAACTTTAAAGCAAATGAATGACATACGTTTACTCTTTCTCACTCTCAGGTTTTGTTTAAACACACACTCTTAAAATCATGACTAAAACCAATCTGCAAAACATCCTTATCGATAACAAATTAAATGGTTCAAACTTCACCGACTGGTTTCGTAACCTCAAAATTGTTTTGAAGTCCGAGAAAATTGGGTATGTACTTGATACATCGATACCCCATGTCCCTGAAGATGATGCTCCCATCGAGAAAATTGATGCTTATCAGAAGCACAAGGCTGATGATGATCATGCCGCTTGCATCATACTTGCATCGATGACATCGGAATTACAAAGGCAGCATGAGGAGATGAATGCCTATTCCATCATCATGCACCTAAAGGAATTGTTTGGGAAACAAACCAGGTGCGAACGCTACGAGATATCAAAACTGTTATATCGTTGCAGGATGCAAGAGGGCACATCTGTCATGACACATTGTGTCAAGATGATAGGCTATATTACCAAACTTTCTAGTATTGGATTTGTGATGGACAACGAATTAAGTACCGACTTGGTTCTTCAGTCCCTCCCAGAGAGTTATTCACAGTTCATCATGAACTACCAAATGAATGACTTGCAAACCTCTCTTAAAGAGCTTGCAAACATGCTCAAATCAGTTGAGCCCAATATGAAGAAAGACAAGGCCATACCGGCTCTTGTAATCGAGGGATCGAGAAAAATAAAAGGGAAATTTCCCAATTCTAAACATCCCAAGAAAGGTAAGAAAGATGTGTCCAAGGGAAAGGAAGTTAAGAAGCCCAAAGGAGAGTGCCACTTCTGTAGTAAAGACGGGCATTGGAAGAGAAACTGCAAGGAGTATCTAGCCACCCTCAAGAAGGGAAAAGGCGGTGCTTCTTCATCTGGTATGTTCTATATTGAAATAAATACGGTTTCATTGTCTGAATCTTGGGTACTTGATACCGGATGTGGATCTCATATTTGTACAAATATGCAGGAGCTAAAACAGACTAAGGAACTAAAGAAAGGAAGCATAAACTTGCGAGTGGGAAATGGAGCAAGAGTTGCCGCCCTCGCAATTGGAGATTATGTTTTACTTTTGCCCTCTGGGCTTGTAATAGAATTAAGGAATTGTTTATACGTTCCTAAGATGTCTCGTAACATTATTTCTATTAGCCGTCTCGTTGACGACGGTTTTCATATTTCAATAAAGAACAATAGTTGCAATTTTTATAAAGATTCGATCTTTTATTTTTCAGGAATATCACAAAATGGGATTTATGTGTTAGATGATAAAACTCCTGTTTTTGCAATTGATACCAAAAGACATAAGCTAGATAATTCAACTTACTTGTGGCATTGTCGTTTAAGCCATATAAACAAGAGACGCATGCTAAAGCTACATTCAGATGGGCTTATATATCCAATCGATTCTGAATCATTGGAAACATGCGAATCATGTTTAAAAGGTAAAATGACAAAGACACCCTTTAGCAATAAAGGTGAGCGTGTATCAGACACTCTAGGACTCATTCATTCAGATGTATGTGGTCCTATGTCAGTCCAAGCAAGAGGAGGATTCAGATACTTCATTAGCTTCATAGATGATCATACTCGCTATGGTTATATCTACTTGATGAGGCACAAATCAGAAGCTTTTGACAAGTTCAAATGCTTCAAGAATGAAGTGGAAAATCAATTAGTAAAGAAAATAAAAACACTTCGATCTGATCGAGGTGGCGAATATCTTTCTGATGATTTTCTGAATTATCTAACTGAATGTGGGACATGCTCATAATGGACACCTCCCTATACGCCACAACACAATGGTGTATCCGAGAGGAGAAACCGTACCCTATTAGATATGGTACGATCCATGATGAGCATGGCCTTACTTCCAAAGACGTTCTGGGGCTATGCCTTAGAAACTGCCCTCTTTACCCTAAATCGAGTACCAATTAAATCCGCTAGTTCCACGCCATATGAATTGTTCGTTGGTAGGAAACCCGTGTTCTCTTTCATGAGAGTATGGGGTTGTTCAGCATATGTCAAACGTGTTGCGTCCGACAAATTAGATTCTAAATCTGATAAATGTTTCTTCATCGGATACCCTAAGGAAACTATGGGATATTACTTCTATCATCCAGATGATCAGAAAGTAATCGTATCCAAACATGCAACCTTCTTAGAGAAAGAGTTTCTCGAAGAAACACAAAAGGGAAGCGTGATTGAACTCGATGAAGTTCAAGAGGAAGAAACACCGACTGAAACAACGGAGGCGGTCGAGATACCCGAAGAAGTCCCATTAGATGAGACTCCAGTGGCACCTATTCGTATATCACGAAGAGTTCGTGAACTCCCAGTTAGATATGGTTTTCTAGTGGGAGATGATGACGAGGTTCCCGTGTTAGACGACGAACCCGAAAACTACGAAGAGGCTCTTACTAGTCCAGATTCTAAAGCATGGCTTGAGGCCATGGATTCTGAAATGGATTCCATGTATACTAACCAAGTTTGGACTTTGGTTGATCCACCCGAAGGGATAAAACCCATTGGGTGCAGATGGATCTTCAAAAAGAAGACTGACATGGATGGAAAGGTTAGCACCTACAAGGCTAGGTTGGTAGAGAAAGGATATCGTCAAAAACAAGGTGTTGATTATGACGAAACCTTCTCTCCCGTTGCTATGTCCAAATCAATCAGAATCATGCTTGCAATTGCCGCTCATTTTGATTATGAGATTTGGCAAATGGATGTGAAAACAGCTTTCCTAAACGGAAACCTGCTTGAGGATGTATACATGATGCAACCTGAAGGTTTCATATCAAAGGATGCAAATAAAGTTTGCAAACTTCAGAGATCCATTTATGGACTCAAGCAAGCATCTAGAAGCTGGAACAAGCGTTTTGACGAAACCATAAAACAATTTGGTTTCGAACAAAATGCGAAGAAGCTTGCATTTACAAGAAAGCAAGTGGGAGCTCTATAGCATTTCTCATACTATATGTGGACGATATACTGTTAATGGGAAATGACATTGCTCTATTACAGTCAGTGAAAATATGGTTATCTGGTAACTTCTCAATGAAAGACCTTGGTGAAGCAGCCTATATACTTGGTATAAAGATCTACAGAGATAGATCGCGTAGACTGCTTGGTCTTTCACAGGCTACATACATTGAAAAGGTGCTAAATCGGTTTAGCATGCTTGAATCAAAACGAGGTAACTTACCCATGGTACATGGAGTAAAGTTAAACAATCATCAATGTCCTAAAACTGATGATGACAAACGACGCATGGCTGTAGTCCCGTACGCCAGCGCGATCGGTTCGATTATGTATGCTATGCTATGCACTAGACCCGACGTAGCGTTCGCGTTATCTGTAACGAGTCGTTACCAAGGGAATCCGGGAGACGAGCATTGGATTGCCGTCAAAAACATTCTTAAGTACTTGAGAAGAACTAAAGATATGTTTCTAGTGTACGGAGAATGAGATCTGAAAATACAAGGATTTTCAAACGCTAGTCATCTCACAGATGAGAATGATTTTAAATCCCAATCAGGATACCTGTTTATCCTAAATGGGGGCGCGGTCAGTTGGAAAAGTTCCAAGCAAGGAAGCGTAGCTTTCTCTACGACCGAGTCAGAGTACATCGCTGCTGCGGAAGCAGCAAAGGAAGCAGTTTGGATTAGAAAGTTCATTACAGAACTAGGTGTGGTGCCTGACATTGTCAATCCCATTACTCTGTACTGTGATAACAATGGAGCCATTGCGCAAGCAAAGGAACCACTGTCTCATAATGCATCCAAGCACTACCTAAAGCGATACCACATCATAAGAGAGATTGTGGCTAGAGGAGATGTGAGAATAGAAAGAGTACCTGTAGAGGACAACGTTGCAGATCCGTTGATAAAGCCTTTAACCCAGAAAGTACATGATCGTCATTTAACTTCTACTGGGATAAGTTTTAGAAACAATTGGCTTTAGTCCAAGTGGGAGTATGTTGGGATTTTGTGTCCTATAGTCAATTGTTGCAGGATACAAACTTATTGTAAATGAATTGTTCTTCATATCATTTGTTTTAATGAGATATATGTTTTATAACTATATAAAGGCAATCCCTTTTAAGCACTAAATAAAGTCTAATAAAAGGAAGTCCGTAAGTTTGTTTAAAGTGATTATAAAGTGTTCATACAAGCATGAAGTGAGATAAAACTTTATAATAAACTAATAAACTTAAAACCACCCCAAGTCAAGTGATATATTTAGGATTGATATATCACAGTTGAGACTTGTATGTAACAATGTCTTCTGTCCGACAGAAAGCTGATCTCACAAGCTTCACATATATAGATATCTGGACAGTTACATAGATCCGATGAAACGTTGTTCATTAGGATTGGGGATCCGACTTGAGATAACAGGATGGATAGATTCATCCTTGTCAACTGTTCATCTCATTGGTATTAATAGGTATAACTAATCCTCAGACTCAAAGGAATGTTAATTGGTCATCCTGAATTACTGAATGTGAGACTTTGATCCTGTGGTCCCACGATCCTTAACAGAGATGACTCTGGGGTGTGAACTGCAAAGGTTGGGTGTCACGGGAAGTAATTTCAGGGTAGTTATACATTGGATTGAGCATTTATCACTCCCGATTAATGGGAGATACATCCAAGGATCGCCTGTGGAAGACTCAACTCTAAACCCTTGCGAGGTGATAGCTTAAGAGTAGAAATACAGATTTCACTTAACCTATCTTTTTGACTTGACTCGGCCAATAACAAGTAAAACGAACGTCTCACTATATGTGACTTGACATTACCCATAGTCATAAGATTCAGTTCAAGGATGTAGTTGATAAAGGATCGTATTATACCGTAACTAATACGGAAGGGTTAACGACAGAATCAACCTGTCTTCTTAACGGACTCTGGGGGAATGATTACGGACTTGCCAATAACATACTCTGTACATCTTTCCGTTATGCAAGGGATTAAATATAATTCTTGAAGAAATTAATTTAATAGGTTGCATACGGCCAGAAGTAGTAAGGACCTAATGGATCACACATAAGACTTGGAACCAAAAGAGAGATGGATATGATTAATAGATGGAAGCCCAATTAAGCCCAGTAAGGCCCAAATACTAGGAGGGGGCCGAAATTTATATATGTTAGTAAGGAATTAATTTTATTCCATTAATCCTAATTAGATTAGGATTATGAATTAAATTAATTAAGAGATAATTAAGTTAGGAGTTTTAATTAGATTAATATACTCCTATTATTATCCAATTAGGTTATTTATTATTATCCTAAATGTATTTGATATATTATAAGATAATAATTAGGAATCCTATTCCGAATGGAATTCCTATTAAGTAACCTATTCCTATCTAACTAGGGTTTAGATACAAGCTAATATATATACCCCTTCTCTTAATGAATTTCGACTAAGCCTATATCCCTCCCCTTAAGTGATTTTCGAAATTTCTTAATTAAGAGAGAAAAAGAATTCTATTCCCCAAGTTTTTGAACAAGAATTCATACGGCATTCCATCGATTGATTAATCTTATTCATCCCTCTTTCTTTTTGATCTTGTGTTGGTTTATTAGAGGCAATCTATTTTGGTTGCATCTCATAAGGGTTGATTTCATCTTAGCCTCACCGTATTAAACTTTGTGGTTGGAATCTCGGAGAAGAATTATGGGCGCTTCTTTAACAACGGTAGATTGTTCATCGAAAGGTATTCCTTCTTATCCCTCTTTATATGAAATAACGATTAACAGATCCTATGGTTAAAAGGAAGTAGGCTAAAAAATTTATATTTCCGCTGCGATACCTTAGCCTTAATTTCCTTCAGTTCGACCCCGAGTTTGATTCACAAATAACTCTTTTAGGTGCTTGACCATGGAATAGGCATCCATATCTGCATGTTGCCTTTTCAATTCCGGTGTCAGAGATGCAAGTATGATGTCTCCCGCTTGATCGTCATCAGCCTTATGCTTCAAGTAAGCATAAAATTCTTGGTAGGGAGCACCATCAGTTGGGTAAGGGGGTATCGGTGTATCAAGTACATACCCTTTCTTCTCGAACTTCAAAACGATTTTGAGGTTACGATACCAGTCGGTGAAATTTGAACTGTTCAACTTGTTATCGGTAAGTATGTTTTGCAGATTGGTGTTAGTCATGATTTTAAACGTGATTAATTAAACCTGAGAGTGAGAAAGAGTAAACGTATGTTATTCATTTGCTTTAAAGTATATCAATCTAAAATTATAGGCCTTTTAGTTTATTTTAGATTGCTCCCACTATTTTTCCAAATTAATAGCCCTCCATATTAATTCGAAGAATTTCACAAATCCTTTAGTGAGCTAGGATCCTAACTCCTGAGATTTCGCCTTGAGTTTACTCAACAAGCTAGTCTCATTCGTTAGGTAGATTCATGTAATCAATCACATCTTTAATGTGATTCCTAGGTTATTGGGTTACTAACCACATTAGTAACTAATATGCTATGCATATTAATCCCAACCGTATTGCCCATTAGTTTATGAAAACATGAGTTTACTCATCCAATTATCATAATCTAATTTAAGTATTACCCCATATTCATGAAAAATGATTTTCGATAATTCAGGTGTTACCATAAGACCCCGAGCTTAAGTTTACTCAACAACCCAAAGGCCCTCAGTACTGCCGGCTGAATTATAATGTTAGGGAGGGGCAACCGATTTTAATAACTTGCTTATTTACTTAACTTTTAATGAGGGATTTTATTTTAAGTCTCATAATCTAACTTAGTCTTGATTTGCTTTAGCATACATCAGACACATACATTGGTGTTATGGACATATTATCTAAATTATTCCGTCGAGCCAGAGAGGGAATAAAAGGCCAAACCTAAGGAAATACTAACTATTACATATTTCTCTTTAGGTCCCCCGTCTTCTCCATGGCGCCTTGAAATTACATATTAATTTCTATTCTACTAAAGAAAACTTCAATTGAATTGAAGGGAATTAGATGAGAGGATAAATTACAATAGATAGTAGAAAGGCAGGACTCGCAGGCCCTATTTCAAAAATACCAAAAGACTAAAAGAGGGTCCAAATATGTCCATAACTCCAAACATGCATAGACTCAATTAAATAAATTTAATTGGTTGATTACACAAATACTTTATGCAATATTTAGATTAATCACATTAACTCATCAAATTAACTTTCATCCAATTTTACTTCTAACAGTTTCGTATCTTCTATATTAACCTTTTAGATTAATACAACTATACAAAACTTTAATTATGCACGTCCCAATTATTTTGATTTTAATTCATTTAATACTTTTGATTTACAAATAGGTAAAACAAACTTTTAAATAAATTTTCATTCGATAATCAAAACAGAAAACTATTAATTTCTGAAACATATATATATTTAAAACTAATTTTAAACGATTTAAAATTAAGTGGGTCTCGGGCCAGGCCCGAGGTTGGGCTGCTGCCGTTTGGCAGTAGCCCTAGGCGTCTGATCCGCCGATGCCTTGTGGCAGCGGCGGCCAGGCGCCGCGCGCAGTTGCTGTCATTTTTTTAAAAATATATATAATTATAAATATATATATATCAATTTTTAAACGGTTTTAAAACGATTTTCAGAAAATAGGAAAAACTATTATAGATTTTCCGTTTTATCTTTAGAATAAATAAAACTGATTTTATCAATCTAACTATAAAACTAATAGATTTTGTTATAATGATTATCAACCAAAATTATTAGGAACATATGCATAATCTATTTTAATTAACAATTAATTAAAACTTATTTATCTTTAGAACTAATTAATCAAAACAGTTTTGCTAATTAACCTAACTATAAATATTTATTCAACCTGATTGAAAAAACTTCTAAATTTTCATATATGAAATAACGGATTTAACGCAGGCTCTGATACCAATGAAGGAAAATAGGCAAACGTATAGTAGCGGAAATATAAAAATTTTAACCTATTTCCATTAACCCAAGATCCGTTAATCGTTATTTCATATAAAGAGGGATAAAAGAAATACCTTTCAGAAGTTGTATCTACCGTTGCAAACGAAGTGCCCACAACTCTTACTTCGAGTTCCCGAGCACAAAACAAAACAATGGAAGATCAAGTTAGAATCAACCGTTTATAACAACCAAAGTAGATTGTCTCTAATTAATCAACACAAGATCAAGGATAAAGAGAAAGAGATGAAAATCAATTGAACAGAAGGAAGCGGTAGAAAATCTCGTCCTCGAGCAAGGGGGTTCGAAACTCTCTCTCTTAGATTGCTTAGTGTATTTCAAAAATCACTAGGTAGGGGGGTATTTATAATCTCTTGTATCTAATCCCTAGTTAGATAGAATTAGGTTACTGAATAAGAATTTAATTCGGAATAGAATTCTTAATTATTATCTATTAATATATCTAAATATAAAGATAATAATAATAACTTTATTGGATAATAATAGGAGTAATATAATCTAATTAAAACTCCTAATTTATTTATCCTTTAATTAATTTAATTCATAATCCTAATCTAATTAGAATTGATAAAATCAAATTAATTATTTATGTATCCACTATACATAAAATCGCCCCCTACAGTTACTGGGCCCTATTGGGCTTAGTCGGGCTTCCGTCAATTAATTAACATCTGTTTCTCTTTTGGGTTCCAAGTCTAATGTGTGACCCATTAGGTTCTTATTGCTTCTAGCCGTATGCAACTATTAAATTAATTTTCAAAAAATTATATTTAATCTTTGCATAACGGAATGATGTACAAAGTATGTGGTTAGCAAGTCCGTAATCATTCCCCTAGAGCTATAAGAAGACAGGTTGATTCTGTCGTTGACCTTTCCATATTAGTTACGGTATAATTCGATCCTTTATCAACTACATCCTTGAATTGAATCTTATGACTATGGATAATGTCAAGTCACATATAGCGAGACGTTCGTTTTACTTGTATAGGCTGAGTCAACTCCAATTAGATAGGTTAAGAGAAATCTGCATTTCAATCTTAAGCTATCACCTTGCAAGGATTTAGAGTCAAGACTTCCACAAGCGATCCATGGACATATTTCCTATTTATCGGGAGTGATAAATGCTCAATCCAATGTATAATTATCCTGCAATCACTTCATGTGATACCCAACGTCTGCTATTCACACCCCAGAGTCATCTCTGTTAAGGATCGTGTTACAACAGGATCAAAGCGTCACATTCCGTAATCCAGAATACCAATTAACATTCCTTTGAGCCTGAGGATTATTTATACCTATTAATACCAATGAGATGAACAGGTGACAAGGATGAATCTACCCATCCTGTTATCTCAAGTCGGGTCCCCAATCCTAATGAACTACTTTTCATTGGATCCACGTAACTGTCCAGATATCTGTATATGTGAAGCTTGTGAGATCAGCTTTCTGTCGGGACAGAAGACATTGTTACATGCAAGTCTCAATAGTGATATGTCAATCCTAAACATATTACTTGACTTGGGGTGGTTTTAAGTTTATTAGTTTATTATAAAGTTTCGTCTCACTTCATGCTTGTATGAACACTTTATAATCACTTTAAACAAACTTACCGATTTCCTTTTATTAGACTTTATTTAGTTCTTAAAAGGGATTGCCTTTATATAGTTATAAAACATATATCTCATTAAAACAAATGATATAAAGAACACTTCATTTACATTGTGTTTGTATCCTAGAACAATTGTCTATAGGACACTAAACCCCAACACTCTTCACTTCTACTCGAATTTTTGACTTCTGCCCCCCTTGCTCACTGGTGTTAGCTTGAATTTCATCAGGACCTCTGAGATACTTCTTAGGGATCCAAGTATGGTAACTTCTGCCTTTCTCCTTCTTAGACTCTCTAAGTTTCAAACGAAGGTCTCCCTTCTTCCTATTGAGGACATCTCGCATATCTACTGCCACCATGTTCATAGACACCACCGGTGCAAAAGGATCTTCATCAACCAACATTGCTTCTTTCTTCTCTGGGAACTTAAGAATTCCCTTGTTGATTCTTTCCTGAACTGCATTCTTGAAGCCCCAACAATTGTTGGTTGCATGATTCCAGGAATCATGATACTTGCAATATGTCTTCCCTTTGGTTTCCTCTTTTGTTGGCAATTTATGACCTTCAGGCAAAGTAATAAACTTCTCCTTTAAGAGAAAGTCAAAGAGAGCATCACTCTTGGACACATCAAAGCTGAATTGCGGAGGTTTATCATTGAAAGATTTCTTTGCTGCATCATGTCCTCCGGTGGAGTGGAGTAAGGGGCAAACATGAGTCCCTATACTTTTAAGATCTGCCACTGCAACCTCATGGTATATTTCTTGGCAATAAGTTCCCATGGCACTCTTCTTTCTATGACTATCTTCCCTAAACAGATCTTCGTACTCTGTCACCTTGGTAGCTAACTCATAAAAGTCTCTGAACTCCATTCCCTGGAACTTCTTCCTCAGCTCGATGTCAAGTCCCCTCTGGGCCATCTACACGTACTCCACCTCTAGGAGATAGACATTGCATATGTTCCTCATCTTTTTGAAACGAGAAATGAACTGGTCCACTCTTTCACCTCCCTTCTGAGTAAGCCTAGAAAGTTCTGTAACACATACTTCTGGCTCTGCTCGGAAGAATTGAGTGTGAAATTGCCTCTCTATATCTTGCCAACCATGGATGGAGTCCCTAGGGAGAGTAGCATACCAAGTGAAGGCTGGTACCGTCAGAGAATTTGGGAAAAGCCTCAACTTGAGATGGTTGAAGTTAGGGTAGTTGGCAAGTTCTCCACACTGGATCGTGAACCTTGCTATGTGCTCCAAAGTTGACAACCCATCTTCCCCAGAGAATAGGGAGAAGTTAGGTACCCTATATCCCCTTAGGTAAGGATTCTCCATGTCAATCGCATGAGGGTAAGGCTTGTGGAACTCAGGGCGGCCAACTTGATGAAGGCCAGGTCCATACAGCTCTTGGACAACTTCTCTCACAGCCTCCATATTGAATGCTGGAACTTCTTGAGGCATGCCATGCTGATGGTGACCATAAGGCATATGAAGAAATCCAGTGTTCCTTCCATTGCCTCTATAGTTGCCCCCCATGTTCCCAGTGATATGGTGGCCTCCTGCCTCCTCATGATACGAAGTTGTATGGGAGGTAGGATTAGTGTTTCCAAAATATTGAGAAATGGGTGACTTAACAGTATTTTCCCGGCCTGCTGAACTAGCGGCCTTCTGTAAGACAACTTCGTCCCTCAAATGTGGAATTTGATATTTCTTAGCGCCGGACACCCCACGTCCCTCGTTGGACTCCGGGGAGCCTTGAGGAACATGGTTTTCTCCATTCTTGATTACCCCTGGTTCTGACAGCTTCTGGAGTATTTTATCCATCTTCAAATCTATGTCACTCCACAGAGCTTCCATATTCTTCTCGATGGAACTGAAACGCCTCTCCAAGAATGGTGAATTTTGGATCTCTGTAGAGATCCATAATTCTCCTCTAGGGCTAGCAACCTTTTCCCTTCGATTCGTCCCACCATCTGTGGAACATTGCCTGTTGCCATGACCTCCTCTTATTCAGAACTTGCAACTACAGTATCTTTGTTGCTCTTATCACTTTTCTTCGGCAGCATGGTGATTGGGTCCCACTGGGCGTGCCAATTTTTGTTTGGCTCTTTCGTGGGAAATTGCGGGCGTGCCAGATAATTATAGTAATATCAAACTATGGAATGAAATTGAGTGCGCTTTCTAACTTCTAAATATCAAACGACTGTAAGAATTAAAGAGACCGAAAATTCCTAAAGATTCGATTATCAAAACGATACCGACCTTACAGAAAATGATTGAACAACAAATAAAATAAAAATGTACTGGGAAATGAATGAACTTTGGATCTGAAAATTAAATCTAAGGGAACAAGTGAGAATTGTAAAAGATGCTGAAGTCTAGAGGTAATTTGCTAGAGTTTTTGCTTGGGTTTGTTGAGTTGTTGAGTTGGGCTTGTTTCATCGTGATTCCTTCCTTTTATAGATGTTGGAGGTAACTTCCTGCTTCTTTCCACTAATCCACGTTCTCCACCACATTGAGTAACCGCTCCACTTTGACTTCCACGATGAAATTGATTACGAATCTTTCTAACTTTCCTGCATTCTAATTGGCTCACAAAATACACGTTAAAATATTAAATGGCCTTCTGATTTCTCCTTTTAATTTACCTCATGTTTCCTCTAAGGTTCACCTTAGGAAATTGGTTTCCCCTAAGGTTCACTCTTAAAAAATCTATTTAGACGTAAGTTAGGCCAATTAATATATTAAAAATATATAAGTGCCAAAAAATTAAATTATGGTGCAAACAGTTCCTAACCCCCCCCCCCCCCCCCCGGTTGGAACTAATCCTATTACATTACACGGGACCAATAAGTGGTATCAGAGCTCAGTAGCTCACTATTCAAGATAAAACTATCTTGAGCTGATCCCTGTAATGCTGAGAGCAGCACTCATTTCTTTCCAGGAAATCAAACAACTCAGATACTCCCTGAGGGATTATCTATTAGTCGGCCTCCCCAGTTCTTTAGATCTAATTATACATTTTGGAAGAACATGATGAAAAAATTCATTCAGGCAACAAATATGAGTGCATGGCTAGCTATAGTCCAAGGCCATTTTGTTCCCTATGAAATCATTGATGGTGTAAAAACTGTTAAAAGCGAGGCTAAGTGGTCAGAAGATGACCTTAAGAAATTATAAAATAATGCTTCGGCTATCAATATGCTTCACTGTGCGTTAGATGCTGCAGAATACAATAAGATTTCAGGTTGCGAGTCAGCACAGGAAATCTGGAAGAAGCTGGAGGTTACCTATGAAGGAACCAGTAAGGTCAATGAGTCCAAGGTGAATCAACACATGCGGCTGTATGAGCTGTTTGAAATGAATGATAATGAGGACATCTCTGAGATGAATGCAAGATTCACCAACATTATCAATGAGCTTAAGAGACTCGGGAAGAACTTCATTGAAGAAGAGCATGTGAAGAAGATTCTAAGAAGTCTCCCCAAGAGCTGGCAAGCAAAGAAGACATCTGTTGAAGAAGCTCAGGACCTGACCATGTACAAGTATGATGAGCTCATTGGATCTCTACTGACTCGCGAGATCTCCATGAAGAATTTTGAGGCCAAAGAAAAAACTGAGGACAAGAAGCAAAAATCTCTTGTCATGAAAGCTGACTCAACCGAAGCTGACTCATCAGATGATGAGGAGATGGCCATGTTCACCAGGAAAATGAAGAAGGTGTTTAAGAAAAATGACAAATACAGCAAAAGGCCATTCAAAAGAAGTAATAAATACAAAGCTGAGTCTAGCGACAGCAGACACAAAAAGGACAGCTCAAAGCCTGTTACTTGCTTTGAATGCCATCAAACTGGGCACATCAAATCAAGTTGTCCTACCTTGAAGAAAGACAAAAAGGGAAGCAAAAAGGCAATGGTAGCCACATGGAGTGATAGTGATGAGTCAACCTCGTCAGAATCTGATGCCACCGAGCCAGCAAATATCTGTTTCATGGCTGACGAAGCTGCTGACCACTGTCTCTCTGAGCAAGCTGACCTCTCTGATGAATCTGATCATGAGGAACACACATCTAAGGTATAGTCCCTACCCTTGCTCGGAAATGAAATGATTAATGCCCTGAGTGATCTCTATACACTAATAAAAAAGTGTAATAAGAAAATAAGAGCACTCAGCAGGCGATGTGACGAGATTGAGGAGGTTAAACTCAGTGACCTTCGACATCTCCTTTAGGACAACACTAGGCAAGATGAGAATCTAAAAATCATGCATATGTTTGTCTCTGAAGTCCAATCAGATTCCAAGAAACTGAGGAAGCACATCACATCAATACAAAATCAGTTGAATACATCGGCTAAGAAGAGGTTCCATCCAAAAGCTGAATACTCAGGTACTAGTCAGCGAAGGTGGAATACTCAGCAGAATGTCCAATGTGACTTCTGCGGAAAGAAAGGACATACCACAAAGGTATGCTGACATACTCAGCACAATCGTGCTGACCAAAAGCGGAAATACCCCCAAAGGGTAGTTTATTGTGACTTTTGTGGAAAAGATGGCCACACTATAAATGTATGCCGTCACAAAATAAAATATGATGCATCACATGTTGACTCCAACAAACGAGGACCCAAAAAGACTTGGGTACCTAAAGATAACTAGTTCAATTGCAGGTGAGCCTGAGGTGTGCTGAGAAGTCAAAGCTATGGTACATTGACAGCACATGCTCAAGGCATATGACTGGTGATGAAACTCAGTTCATCACACTTGTGCATAAACGAGGAGGAAATGTAAGTTTTGGAGACAACAAAAAGGGTAAGATGGTAGGATCAGGTACTGTTGGTGGTAACCCTACTACTGAGTCAGTCTCCCTAGTCAAGGGTCTTAAATATAACCTACTGAGCATAGCTCAGCTGTGTGACAGCGGTAGAAAGGTTGTGTTTGATGCCACTGAGTGTAGGATACTCGAGGGAAAAACAAATAGTTGATTTTAACTGCCCCTCGTGTTGAAAATGTTTTCATGCTAAACCTAGAAAAGAAGTTTTCAAAGAATATGTGCTTAGTGTCAAAGGAAGATAATTCCTGGCTATGGCATAGGAGACTTGGTCATGTAAGCATGGACCTCCTTGCCAAATTAGCAAGAAAGCAATTAGTTGAGGGATTACCCAAACTCAGGTTTGAGAAGGATCAACTGTGTAATGCTTGTCAGCAAGGTAAACAAACCAAAAAGTCTTTTCAAAGTAAAAATGTAGTCTCAACCAAGCGCCAATTAGAGTTACTACACTTGGATCTTTTCGGACCAGTCCAGCCGCTGAGCTTGGGTGGTAAGAGATTTTCCTTGGTCATTGTAGATGACTTTTCTCGGTATACTTGGGTCATCCTGCTGAGTAGCAAGGATGAAGCTTTTGAGATGTTCTCAACACTGGTAAGAAAACTTGAAAATGATAAACACCTAAAATTAGCTCACATCCGAAGTGATAATGGCGGAGAATTCAAAAACCAACAATTTGATGAATTATGTGAAGTCAGCGGCATTGACCATAATTTTTCTGCTCCTAGAACTCCTCAACAAAATGGGGTAGTTGAAAGGAAGAACAGAACCTTAGTTGAAATAGCTAGGACAATGCTGAGTGAGAATAGGCTTCCAAAGTATTTCTGGGGTGAAGCTGTCAACATAGCTTGCTATATACTCAATAGGGCTTTAGTTAGACCTATACTTAAGAAAACCCCTTATGAACTTTGGAAAGGACGAAAACCCAATATTGGATATTTTTGTGCCTTTGGTTGCAAATGTTTTATCCTAAATACTAAAGACAACCTTGCTAAGTTTGATTCAAAAGCTGATGAAGCTATTTTTCTAGGGTACTCAACAAACAGCAAAGCATATAGGGTGTTTAATAAACGAACTCAGGTCTTAGAAGAGTCTGTACATGTTGAGTTTGATGAAATTGACCTTGCAGGGAAAACAAGTCAGCCTACCGAAGATGACACATGCTCAGCTTCCGCTGACCAAAATAGAGCCACTGAGTCACTACCTCAAGGGCTGACCAAAGGTAAGAACGAACCTGAAATTATCTTTGCTGACCAATATAATCCTGCAGAAAATGTTGAAACACCTATCCCTGAAGACACTACACTACCCAAGGAGATCAAGGTTCTAAGAGTACATTCAGAAAGCAGCATTCTTGATGCTGCTGAGAACACCCTGGTGACCAGAAATCAACTCAGGAGATATCTCAGCAACGTAGCCTTCGTGTCAGTCCTCGAACCAAGAAACTTCTCAAAAGCTGAGAATGGTGAATTCTGGATAAACGCGATGCAAGAGGAGCTCGATCAATTCAAGAGAAATGAAGTATGGGATTTGGTGCCTAAACCAAAGAATCAAAAGACCATAGGAACAAAATAGGTATTCCGTAATAAGCTAGATGAACAGGGAAATGTAGTCAGGAACAAAGCCAGACTTGTAGCTCAAGGTTACAGTCAGCAGGAAGGTATTGACTATGGTGAGACCTTTGCACCCGTAGCTAGATTAGAGGCTATAAGAATATTGTGTGCGTATGCTAGCTTTATGAACTTTAAATTGTTCCAAGTGGATGTTAAAAGTGCATTTCTTAATGGAGTTATAAACGAAGAGGTTTATGTTAGTCAGCCTCCAAGGTTTGAGGATCCAAAATTCCCAAACCATGTTTATAAACTCAAAAAGGCTCTGTACGGCCTGAAGCAAGCACCACGTGCTTGGTACGAAAGGGTGACCAGTTTTCTGCTGACTAGGAACTATGTCAGAGGAAAAGCTGACACAACCTTATTCATTAAGAAAAAGGGTAAAGATACCCTATTGGCACAAATATATGTTGATGATATTATTTTTGGTGCTACTAATGAATCTATGTGCAAAGAATTTAGCAAGCAGATGCAAACTGAGTTTGAGATGTCAATGATGGGAGAACTCAACTTCTTCCTTGGACTTCAAATCAAACAAGGCAAGAATGGCATCTTCATTAGTCAGACTAAGTATGCTAAGGAGATATTGAAGAAATTTGATATGGAAAATTGTAAGCCAATATCTACCCCAATGGGTACTGACACTGTGCTTTGTGCTGATGAGAAAGGTAAGTCAGTAGACAGCAAATCATATCGAGGTATGATAGGCTCTCTACTCTATCTAACGGCAAGTAGGCTAGTGTTGAGCGATTTCTGCAAGTGCACGGTATACGCTTGTAGTAATAAAAGATATCGAACCCACAGGGAACGCTTTTTAACTAAAACCTTATTTAATTCAGTTTTATTCATGTGTTTAGGTTTAACAAAAGAAAATCGTTTAATTGATTGAATTGGTTTGGATAAATTAGGATTAGATAAGAATATTATATTGAGTTTAGAGAACAATTCCGTCTTGAGATTTTGATTACAAGACAGATACTTCCGTAATTGGAATAAATAGAAGGTATAAAACTTATTTTCATAAAGCAAGGAAAACAACTTTAACTTTGGTAAGATTATGGACATGTAATAATATAGGAATTTATTCAATTAAATGGCTTTGAACTGTAGAAATCTCTCTGGTTTGGAGCAGATTTCTACCTTAATCAGATTAGTATTTTATATCCGATAAGCCGCGATCATGATCATATCATCCGTAAAAACTAATTCTGTCAAGTGTTCAACAAAGTTCTTATAAGAATAAGATGGAATAGAACGTTTTAATAAAAACACCAATTTATCATTTTGAAAATCATTTTGTCAGAACAATATCAAAATAACAGAAAGAATGTATTGAATAAAATAAATATATCATTAATGAAATGTGAATCTTCACAAGTTAACAGAGAAGTAGAAACATGGAAAGCATTGCGACGAAAACTTTGAGATCCGGGTTGTCAATCTTTCCCTCAAACTCCGTAGGTTTGTCAGACCTCATGCGCTTCAGCCGTTAATTCTTCTCGCTGAATCTTCGGCATAGAGACTGGTCATTCCGCTACCAAGATGAAAACTTGTCTCTGATCAACCTTTGAAACTAAACTAATACTGTGTTTATAACTAATCTAATAACAACTTGTGTACATCAAGTTTGTTTACAGAAATGAAATCTAACTTTCTGATTCTTTTCTGAATCAGAAACTCAACATAATAACTCTCTTCTCTAACTTTTCTAACTTAACCAACAACATTAATTTCTGAAATGGATCACTTATTTATAGTTGTTGAAGGGTTGTAAATGATGGGTCGTGTCCGTTGGTGAAGGGTCGCTTTTATCCAAATGAACAGACGCGTTTCTCGGATTAAAACATGTGAAATATGTGCAGAATGCTTCACTGTCGCGACTGAGATTCTGAAAATCTCAGTCGCGACAAGGGGTGCAGGAGCGAGTTGAAGATTCCATTTTTTCGGAGTTCGGCTTTCGTATGTCGCGACTGAGATTATGAAAATCTCAGTCGCGACAGGGACTTGTCTCCCCGTCTCTCGACTGCTTCTTGTCCTCCTTGAGCGTTCTTCTGACTGATACGTATTCTTGGTACGTTTTTTAGGTTTTTCCTCCATTTTAGCTCCGTTTTAGATCCGTTTTAGCTCCTATTTGGATTTAACCAAATAATTAAGTACCTTGCATCAAAGAAGTAAATAAAGACGTAAAAGTATTCCAAATGAATATAATTAGCACGTTTTCAATGCAAATTTAACGTATTTATATATGATATTTTAGGTATATTTTGGGCTTAACAGCCAGATATACAGTACTCAGTATGTTACTGCGCAAGATATCAAGCTGACCGTAAGGAATCTTATTACATAGCTGTAAAAAGAATCCTTAGATATTTGCAAAGCTCAGTGAATGCAGGTTTATGGTATCCCAACACGAATGATTTCACACTCGTTGGGTACACTGATGCTGACTATGGACGAGACAAGCTTGAGCAGAAGGAGGATGTCACTTCCTTGGAAGCTGTCTAGTGTTTTCGTTCAGTAAGAAGCAGTCGTCAGTTGCTCTGTCAACAACTGAAGCTGAGTACATTGTTGTTGGAAGCTGTGTTGCACAAGTCCTATGGATCAAGCAACAGCTGGATGATTATGGAGTTCAAACCAAAACAATTGAAGTCAAATGTGACAACAAAAGTGCCATTGACTTATCTAAAAATCCAATCCAACACAGCAGGATGAAGCATGTCAGCATAAGGCATCACTTCATCAGAGATCATGTACTCAAGGGTGATATCAAGCTGACCTATGTTCCAACAGGTGAATAGCTTGCAGATATCTTCACGAAGCCAGTGGCTCGTGAGCAGTTCAGCATACTAAGGGAAGCTATCAGTATGTCTAATCCTCTTCAATAAAATTCTGAGTATGTTGAGTGATTATATCATGCCGAGTGATTATTGCATGCTGAGTAACTATCATATGCTGAGTAGATATGAATGCTATAAAATCACTACTTGCTGAATTGCTATATATATTGAGTGATTGCTAAAAGCTGAGTTACTACACATGCTAAGAACCCCTCCTACGCTAAACTAAGCACTCAGATCACCAAACGTTTAGTATCTTAGAAGCTGAGTAGTATACTTGCACGCGTATTTATGTAGACACCTAGGATGATGTAAGCGTAATGATTAGAAACCCATGTGCCGAATGTGTCATTAATGTCAGAATTAAATGCCATTGATTGATTCAAAATCGAACTGCCATTCTGACCTATCAGATCAACACGCACCGGCTATAAATAGTGGACGAATTCCCACTAACTTCTCTTTACGCTTGAAACATTTCGCACTCTATCTCTTTCTCTTAATTCCCTAATCTTCTAACTCTCTCAAAAATCCTCAAGCACACCATGTCGAACGATTCCCAGAACATCTCCGGTGAGCAATACGATGACAACCGCTCTGACATCAATCCTCCATCTCCTGCTGAGCAGGAATACCACGAGACTTCCTCTGAGTCTCAGGAACAAACACATGGTCGGTTTGACCAACCAATGCCCGAGGTCAGCATCCTCAGAGAAAACCCTCGCACTGACCAAATGACTCCTTCGAAGAAGAAGAAGAAAAACAAGCAACCCAGGGAAAGAAATTTCTTCCCAGTTTTCAGCAGCGTTAAAAACCTCAAAGTTTATCACTCCCGATGGTTCTCTAAAAGCTTCGTCGAAGCTGAGAAACCGTTTTGCGACTGGATTTAAAAAAATGGATGGACCACCCTCTTCTCTCTTCTTGGAACTACCTACCCACAACTGGTGAGGGAATTCTACACGAACCTAAAAGTAGGCTACGATAACGACGACCATATGGTTACTAAGGTCAAGAACAAGGAAATCACCATCACCCCTTCCTATCTCGCCATACTACTTGATCTAAAGGAAGAAGGTGCAGAACTACGATGCACAAATGATTATAAGCGGGTTGAGTACGTAGCTGAGTTCTGTAAACCTAAAAACCACAACGGTGAAATCTACAGTACCAACATGGGTCAGCCTCAAAGACAAGCACACTACATCCTGGCCAACTATCTGTTCCCTAAGATCAACGCCTCCTCCTCAGCCTCAAACTTTGAGCAGTGCTTCATCTAGCATATGTTGAATTACAAACCGCTCAACATGCCTGTCTTTCTCATTGCGGCTTTCCAACGCAGCACCATGATCCTAAGGATGGGTTCTCTCATCACCAAAATTCTACAAGATCACAAGGTCAGCCTGAAGGAGGAAATCAACATGATAGGTACTGAAATCACTATAGGAATCCTACTCGGCTTGGCTCACAGTCAGCCTATCAAACCTAAGAAAGAAAAAGGGGCTGTAGTTGAAGAAGTACCTGCTGAGGAAGATATGGTTGAAGAAACACTTGCTGAGGTGTCTTAGAAAGGAAAGGAAGTTGTGATTGAAGCAGCACCTGCTGAACGACTCAGGAAAGATAAGAAGAGGAAAGCTGACCCCTCTGTCACACCAATAGCCAAGGACATTAATCAAACTGTGAAAAAGATTAGGCTGGTGACAAGAGAGAAGAAGGCTGCTGCTGTTGAGCCAGCTCAAGAGGAACCAGTGTCAGCTGAGAAAAGGAAGACGAGAGCTGACCCTGAAGAAAGTGAGGAAACGCTTGAGCAACCCCTAAAGAGGAAGAAGACCTCTGGGATGACACCTTTGGAAGCTTCCCCCCTTGACATTGTCATCACCAAGGATTCTCACTTCCTGCGAGCTCAAGAGATTGACCTAGAAAAGACTCCTCAGGAGGAAGAGCAAGGCTGGACTGCCGAACAGCCTCAAGCTGATAAGATGGGTTCTGTTGAGCCAAGCAACATAGTTGCTGCTGAGCAAGCTGATGAGCAAAGAGTTAAGTCACCAGTGAAGGACAAGGGTGTGGAGCACCTCTATGCTGATCTTGGACTTGATCTCTCTTCTGAGTCATCAGAGTCTGTTGCCGCTGACCCTTCTCCTCAATCCAAAGCTAACAAGGGCAGTACGGAAAAGCGGTTTAAGAGAAAAGTGCAAAAGCCCAATGTCACAGACTTAACCGGGCTTCAATTCTAATTCTTCACCGACATCACTGAACCCACTCCGGACCAGGTCAAGGAAAAACAAGCCTCTATTTCTCAAGCTGAGGAACAAGCCGACCCAAAAATCTCTAAGGGTCAAACTTCTACCGACACCTCTGCTCCACCTTCCACTGAGCAAGTGCTCGAAGTTCCTGCTTCTCAACACAATGAGTTAGCAGAGGAAACTCCTCCTGCTAAAGACAGCTCTGAGTTTCCTCAACCTCAAATTCAAACTGACACTGAGCAGGTA
Source organism: Euphorbia lathyris (assembly GCF_963576675.1). Classification (NCBI taxonomy): domain Eukaryota; kingdom Viridiplantae; phylum Streptophyta; class Magnoliopsida; order Malpighiales; family Euphorbiaceae; genus Euphorbia; species Euphorbia lathyris. The sequence continues at coordinate 62,154,941 of NC_088911.1, forward strand.
AATAATTCTGCTGATCAAACTCTTCCAACTCCTATCAAGCAGACAATAAACCAGTTTGCTCCTGCTACTGACCTTAATAGTAAAAGTGCAGCCACTGATCAAGCTGACACTTCCACTTCCGGGCACCACCACAATCCTCCAACATCTGGTGTTAACAACGAAACGGCCCCTGAGACCACGCAAAAACAATCTGAAGATGATTCCTACAATTTTCTGAATGCCTCTGAGTCTGGCAAGCGAATCATCAACTCAGCCCATATGCTTCTCCAAGCAATAGATCAGTCTCAAGCCGATGCTGCTGGGGCTGCTCCTGTTGAGTCTACTCAATTTTCATCCGTCACGCAACTTTTGACCGAACTCAAAGGTCTTAAGGAGCTGATGAGTGTTATAACCTCCTTGGTCTCTCAGCAGCCCAAGCAAGAATTCATGGTCAGGCTGGCAGAACTTCAGTTAATGATGGTGAATCACATGGACTCCATCAAAGGGAAAATCAATGCCCTATCTGCTGTGAACTCATCATCGGCAACTTCTGCTGAAGTCACTCAGCACTTCACACAGCAGACCGCCGAGCTAACCGGAGCTCGTGAGCTTATCTCCTCCACTTCCCAATGCTCCATTGAACAGATTGGTGAAGCAATTCGCCTGCTCAACCTAAGCAAAGAGGAAATGGACACTGACCAAGTAAAGACCAATGATATACTTCACTGCACCTGGTCAACACTTGCACATGTTAGGCACATAAATGCTCAGCGTCATTCGTATGATTCTTCACTGCTCAGGATGTACTATCAATCCTATGCACGAATGACGGACTCCATTACTTGGATATGGAAATATCTTGAGTTCTTACTCGGTATGCTCAGCGTACACATCAAAATCCCCTCTTCAAGTATGGCCGATGGGATGCAGGTCTTTAAGGTTCTTAAAGACAGTACGAGTAACATGCAACAGTATTCCAACATACTGACTCGTGTTGTTCAACAGGGGACATTCTATGCTCCCCCCCTCCATCTAGTGATGCTGGCAAAACGGGGGAGAAAGATACAGCTAAGCGGCCAGCTGCCGGAACTCAGCAGAAGCCTCTTGGCTCAACTTTCTCTGTTCCGGGCAACCCAAGTCAGCAACAAAGAATAGCCAAGCCAAAAACCAAGTCTAACCAAGTTCAAGCAAATATCAAGAAATAGAACTAGAACCAGACTTAGCTTGAGACTTGTAAATTTGTATCTGGCATGTTTTATCTTTATTGAGCTGACTATCTATATAAGCATCTTTTATCCAAACTGTCTTTATATATATGATGCTTACTTACTGTGTTTATATGCTGATATGTCTCATGTAACTATCCATTGAACAACAATCAATTAAAACTTGTGAACATAAAAATTTAACAAGTAAAATATACTCAGTATACCTCAACTCTGATATCTGAATTTAACTAAGTATCAAAACTAAGTAATGATAAAATGTTCCAAGTATTGACTTACTTCTAAAGCTGGCCTTAGACTCTTTTCGATTAAATTTTAGAAGGTTTAGAACTGAACTAAGTCAGTAGATCCAACCCTTACGGGGGAGCATTTTCAGAAGAATTAAAAAGGTCAACTATCATGGGGAAGCTCAACACTGAGTTCCTTAATTGAATACTTTTGCCAACATCAAAATGGGGGAGTTTGTTGAAACACCTTTCCACTGATTTTGATTTGACAAAATTATTCCCACGATTAAAACAATTAAATTTAAGTGCTTTGATTTAATTGTACTAATGTGTTTGTTCAATGTTGAGTAAGTTAACTAATGAGAACAGGAACCGAAAGTCCATAAAAGAAAGACAGAACAAAGTCATCATAAGCAAGTCACACAACAGAAGCTGAGTGGAATGCAATTCAGCTTTACGAAAGAAATGTCTTCTTCAGGCAAGCTTGAAGGCAAAGCCGCTGAGTCAAGCTGAGTAATAATCAAGTCAGCGTCAATGATCCGTCAACTTGGCAGATAAGGTCTGACACAAATCAGAAGTCTTGGAAATCCGTATTAAGGACCTTTTCGAGATGCATGGACCATCTAACTTTTGGCAAGAAGACAAACCTGGCGCAAGAAGACAAACCTGGCGCAAGAAGATGAAACTGGCAGACCTGGCTCTTGGTGAAATCAGAAGACATGATTGGCCTGCAGCTCTGGAAGCTGACCACGTGATGACGAAGGAGGCCGTTATCTCCACAATGGCTATGTCGGAATTCAAATCATTGGCATCCCAAAGATTGTTATAAATAGGCCAAATCATCACTTGGATCACATAACACACATACAAGAGATATACAGACAAGCAAAATCTCCACTGAGTGATAATCCAAAATAGAAGCTGTTTGAAAAGAAAAAGCAAGCTCTTACACCAAATTCCAATCATTGTGTAAAAGTCTAGATTGATTATGTCATCTAAAGTGTTCTTTATTGTATTAAGAACAATTTCTTATCATTTGTAAAAGGTTAGAAGAGTGAAGCTGAGTACTCGGTTACAGTACTCAGTGGTAGAGAAAATCTGAATACTCAGTTATAGTGTTCAGTGGTAGATATTATTGAGTAGACGAATAGAGGACGGTACTCTTGCATACTCAGTTGCTATTGTAAAAAGTTTGTGCTCTACCTTTAAAGAGCTCAGTAGATGATTGAAAAAGCTCGGAGGGATTCCGGGGACTGGACATAGGCGGAGAGGTCGAACCGGGATAAGTCTGCTGAGTAAACTCTAACCCTTTCTCTTGATATATATGTATGTGTTGCTTGCTTAAAATTACTCAGTAAATAATCTGTACAAGCTGAAGCTGAGTAATCTGAGTGCTGAGTTGGAAACTGACTTAAGTGTTATTTCCCAACTCACAACTGGAACAGCTCTAGTCAGCATCTGACTAAAGCTGTCTCACATTACACTCAGCCTTGTTGACTTAAAACTGAGTTAAACTATCAATCATCCAATTAAGTCAGCATTATTAAGCGAAAAGGTTATATTAGTTCCTACCCCCCCCCCCCTTGGAACTAATCCTATTACGTTACACGGGACCAACAAGTCCATCACCTACAAGCATTAAGAATCATAAATTAGTTCTAAAAAGGGATAAACGTAGCTTAAATATGTTAAACCTAATTACCACATAATTAAGGTTAAACCCCGCTTTTAGCCTTAGTTAATGGGGTTTTAACCCATAATTAGATTAAAACACACCTTAGAAAGATAGATAATGGAGTTCATAGTAATAAAAGAGATTGAAGTTTAGAAGAAACCGTAATGACGATTATCGAACGAACTTCTTCGGTAACTTAAAACTTACTTTTATTGGATGAACTTTTGACAAACAACAACTTGAGCACAACAACAACAATCACAACAACAAATACAACTGATATTTGAAGAGAAAAATCAGCAAAATAACATTATAGATGGAGGAATTTAGCGTAAACTTGGTGTATCTTCAAATGGCTCCCAAATTCTCATTTTATATTAAAATGGCACACATAATTCTAAAGACCAAGTCTCCTTATTATCTAATTATCACAAATAAACCTTAAAATAAAAAAAATAAAAATCAAATACACCATCTTTTCCATCTCTCTTTGATTTTTTTTTATTTTTTTTATTTTTTTCTTCTTTCTCTCTCTTCTCTGAGGGCGAGCCTTGGCGCAACGGTAAACGTTGTTGTCGTGTGACCAAGAGGTCACGAGTTCGAGTCTTAGGAGCGGCCTCTTGCCAAATAAATTGGCATGGGATGCGTAGTGCACCGGGCCGCCCTTTTCTGTCTTCCATTCTTCTTACTAAAGCTACAAGATCAATCCAACAAAAATCAAATTGCGATCTCACTTAATTGAATTCACCACACTTGCTCTGTTTCTCTTCAATTTTAATTGAAATTAAGAAGATTGCACTGAATCCTTTCTTCTGCAATCGAACAAGCAACATCTTCCATCCTTTCTCTGTGGAAATCTGGGATCCATTAAAGGACTTCCCTTTCCCTTCGTCAATCTTCTCTCAAGATAATTCGGGTTTTGTTGGTACCCGAATCGACTGGAAAGAAACAGGAGAAGGACATGTGTTCAAGGCTGATCTTCTTGGCCTTAGGAAAGAAGAAGTGAAGGTGGAGATTGAGGATAACAGGGTGGGTGTGTGATTTTTATTTGGTGCTATAGGAAAAGTTTGAGGTTAATTTGATGGTTTTATGTGTAAATTAAAAGTTTAGGGTAAGAGACACTGCTACTTGTTTATATAATAAGTCAGTGGTAATGTCTCACCGTCTTATCTGATCTTATTTTAGGTCAGGTATGATACAAGGTGCTTCAGATCAGTGGAGAAAGGAATGTGGAGAAGGAAGATAAAAATGACACCTGGCATGGTGTTGAGCTCAATAGTGGTAAGTTCATGAGGAGGTTCAGGCTGCCGGAGAATGCAAAGACGGATACAGTGAATGCTGCAATGGAGAATGGAGTGCTTATTGTTACTGTTCCAATAGAGGAAGTCAAATGTTACTGTTCCATTGAAAAAATCTAGCCTTTTATTTTAGTATTTTTATTTCCTTTTTTTTAAATTCAATTGAGTTTAAAGAGAGAAATTAACAAAGAGGAAAGAGAATGGAAAGAAAAAAGTTAAAAATTAAAAAGAGATGGAGAAGATAGTGTATTTGATTTTTATTTTTTATTTTGAGGTTTGTTTGTGATAATTAGATAATAAGGGGTGTTAATTTATAAAATAAATAAATATAAGGACTAAATTAACTCTTTTTCCTTTGAATTTAACACCGTTAGTCAATTTGACATGTGTTTGCTAACGGAATGAATCTCAAGATACCAGTTTGTAAATTTTTAAACCACAAAGATGCCGATCGAAAACAGGTGTAACCACAAAGTTTATTTTTATACTTTTCCCAAAATTAAAATAAATAAAATAAAAAACTAAAAGGTTGTCAAGGTTCTTTGACAGCTTTTTAAACTCTTCATCCCACTTGATGCATACTAAGTGACCGTTTGTTTCCATTTTTTTGAACTGCTTTTTTATCTTTCAAGTCTAAACATGAGACACAAAGCGTTTAGTAAAAATTTGAAACAACTGTTTTTTAGACAAAAATTAACTAATATTTGTTGTCTATCCGTAACAGCTAACAGCAAAAATAAATAGCAAACAGGAGCAGCCGAAACAAACGGTCCTAAGCCGATGAGGAAACTCTCTCCAATAACATCAAATTAATTGAGGAGTTAATGACTTTTTTATTAATCCTTCACTAATATATTTATTTAGAACCGTTTAATTTTGTTGTTCCATAATTAGTTTTAGGGTAATTAATTTATTAGTCCCTATATTTTGACAAAACATATTGTTTAGTCCTTGTATTTTCAAAAACATACGGTAAGGTCCCTAACCTTTTTCTCGATGAACTGTTTAGTCCCTAACGTTTTTCTCGGTGAACTGTTTAGTCCTTGCCATTAGACTCTCATGAAGATTCTGTTAGTCAATTTGGATTTGAGTCAAAATCTATTTAAAATAAAAATGTAATGCCTTAACTACCCTTTACCACAAAATCAAATATATAATACCATTATCTTCATTATTTCTACATTCAATTCAAATGGGAAGAGTGAGGATGAGTGATTCGATTATGGGTTAGGGATTCAATCATTTCTCCATTTTTTTGTGAGCGCGAGTTATGAGAGAAAGACATATAGGTGTTAATTGCTTTTGACTGATAAATAGTAAATGATAATTTAGTCATTTCCGAATTCATAAACGGTAAAAAATCTAACAAATAGACGGAAGGACTAAACAGTTCACCGAGAAAAAGGTTAGGGACCTTACCATATGTTTTTAAAAATACAGGGACTAAACAGTGTGTTTTGTCACAATATAAGGATTAATAAATTAATTATTCTTAGTTTTATGATAATCAAATAATAGAAGATGATAAGATTATTATTAGAGTTAACAAAAAGATGGTGTGTTGCAATTATTTTTATTTTGTATAATAATAACGAAAATAATAATACTCCATGTTGTAATTATTTAAGTGCATCTCGTGTGCATAATCATATCTTAATGAATTCGAATGTCAAATCTTAGAATATTGGTAGAATGTCAAATTATCCATGTGCAAGTTCATATAATTATTAATTAATTAAATTATGATCCTTGACTAATAGCGAATAAAATAAACTCTTGCAACCCAAAATTTATTCTTAGTTAGAATTAGAATCCCGAATGAAGCAATTTCCTAGAACCACATTCTCAATTTTCTCAATTTTGGGAATTGGACTCGTAGACAGGCTTTTTCAAGATCTAGATACATGATGTATTGAAAAGTCAAAGGCGTGTTAGTCCAGAGTCTGATGACCAATAAGAAATTCGGCTTTCAAAATAAATGAAAACATCGGCTCACTGACCACCGAAAAACCAAGTGTCAAGTATGTACACTCAAATATAGAGAAGCTTTATACGTGACGTACTCTTATTGAAAGACCGTGTTGTTCCAATAGAAGCCTAACATCTCAAATAGTACAACACAATATGTAACAACTTATAAATACAGGGTTTGTAAACTTTATCGGGTATCCCAAAAACCCTAGCTTCCTTTCTGATTTTTCCTTCTCTTGATTTGAGATTAAATTGGCTTAGACATCAAAGTACTTATGCCAAGCAGCCAACAACTCTTTTCTTCTGCAGATTCCAACGAGGATCTAGGGGATGAGTTTGAGCATCCAACTAACCAAAGTACATCAGAATATCAATTAGTACAGTGAGCATGGAGTTGAGATTCAATAATGAATACCCCCAACTCTGGTAATGAGCAGTAAGGGTGGAGTTTCTACGAAACCCATTAGCGGAACCCTTTGAGGAGGTAGATTTGGTAAAATGAAACCAAGCGATGAAAAATCATCATCAAGGATCAACAAAGTTATGACAAGACTCGTTATGGAGCCGATGACCAAGCGAATATGTCGCTCGACAGCAAGACGATCAACCGATAAAAGTTTTCAATCACTTAATAATGATTTCCGACTAGCTAATCCTATAGTCTATCATCACAAAGACATTTTGGTTCTCACCGTGATGATGAAAAGATACCCGATTAAATAAACATTATTAGACATAGGCAGCTCAATAAATGTCATTGCTCATAAGGTTTTCAAAAAACTGAGGGTAGATTCGACAAGGGTGGAGCTGGTCAGAGTGTCATTGATAGATCTTACATGCCATCAAATACCTATCCACGACCAAGTGATCATACAATGCCAATTCGGGGATGGAAATAGGGTATAGCAGGGCAATTGCGAGTTCACAATAATAAATCAGAAACTCCCGTAGAACATCATCATGGGAAGACCTTTCATGTCCGAGACAAACGTGATCATCTTGATGAGGTACCTAACTTTGCAGATCCCAATTGACAAAGGCTTGGCCATATCAGAGGGAAGCTAGAGGACGACTAAAGAAGCCTACACAACCTCGATACAGGATGTGGTAGAGGAGGAAAACACAGATAAACTCTGATCAGAACTAGTAGGAGGAATAGAACAATTCGTGATGGGCCGTGGACAAGAATTGCAGATAGCAAAGCACTTATAGTTTGGAAATCAAAGAGGAACTAGAGAAGGTGCCGGAGACAAAACAAGGGGTATTCAGATGGAATGTGGGAGACCTTAACAGGATAAGCCTAGAGGCCACGCCAAATAGGTTAAATGTCAATCAAGTTGCTGATAGGGACGTTTTATCCCTATCTTTTGGGATAATTTACGGTTTATTTTTTAAGCTAAATTATTAGGTTTAGTGCTATTTTTATGCATATTTCAAAAAAAATTAATAACAAGTAATAAATTATGTACCTTTAGTTAATTTTCGTCATTTTGAATAAATAAAATAAATAAATAAGTCAAGTAATCTCGGTGTTCATAACTGTGCTTTGTAGGATAAACGTATGAGACGGAAAAGGAGATGAAAAAACGTCCACGTGGAGCGTAACATGTACCACACGGAGCTTAAATTAGTGAGAAGTGTTTGATAAACGTCAGAAACTCATTCACGCGGAGCGTGACCCTTTCCACGAGGAGCTTGGACCCTTTAGAGGACAAAAATATGACTTCAGAATCTCATCCACGCGGGGCTTGGGATATTCCACGCGGAGCTTGAGGTGTCAGGTCACCTTGTTCATATTGAGGACAGATTTGACACATTTTTGTACTTTCATCGTATCTCCCTCATACGAACTCGGATTGAGGCGATTCAAAATGTGTTGGAAAGCTTATAGAAAGATGTACAAGTGACTAATAAAGGCATCTCCAACTTCGCAGCGTAACAGGCTCAAATAATTAATCTAAGTTGCTGGACGTGTTGAAGCTTAGGAAATCTTTCATGGGTATGAAATATGCAAGGGAGAAAATAAGCAAATAATGGAGCATCATATGCTTCATTATTCTACATCAAATTCAAAGTCTTCCTACCACTTTTACACACATTCAAAGTCTCCCTTCACATTCAAAGTCTTCTCTCCACATTCAAAGTCTTCTCACTTAATGCAATTACAAATTATGACCCAAGCTTGATTTATGTATATATAGGAGTGCTTGGCACTCATTTAGGGATAGAGATTTATATGGAGATTTTTGTGTGAGAAAACTCTATCAAATTCAGATTTTGTATACTAAAACTCTACCACCTTGAGAGCTTGTATATTTATTCCGTCACTCTGTCGAAGTTCCGTTCCATCCTCTTCCACCAAGCTCGAGAGTTCCACCTCCAAGTCCTAAGAGACGGCTTTGAGTCTGGTTGGCTAGTTCCAAGGGCCGATTCTTCTTCCCTTCCTACTTGTTAATTAGCTTGCATTCTTCCTATGTACTAGGCTTGGTTGTATTCCGCATTTACGCATTTACGCATTCCACATTTATGATATATGATTTGCAATTTCCGTTTCTCTATACGTGTTGGTATTTATTGCTTGTTTTGATATTCCTAATTAATTGATTATTGTGTAGAGGGATGCGAATCCCGAAAACTTTTGGGAGCCATATAGGAGTTGCCTTACCGGAATTGACAACCCGAAAACCGTAGGAATTGACAAGCCACGGAACTTACGGGCCCTAGTTTCTGATCCCTCGTATTAGATACGCCTTTAAGAGGAACCACATAATCTAAGCACTTCATGGGTCGATCGGTCTGCACATAGTCATCTTTGCAAGAGTAAATTATCATTCATATATGTTCAGAACTATTGTTTCTTATATATTATAACTTATCGTCACATGTATCACTTCTTTAGAGTTTGAGTTATATAAATCTGTCTCACCATAGTTTAGGAGTAGTTTGTAGTTGTCACCCAAACCAAACTAAAGTATTCACCGCTTAGATAACGAATAGAACCGAGTAGTTTAATACTTGTTGATATAAATCCCATGGATTCGATACCCGGTCTTAATCGGATTTATTACTTGATGCGACGGGGTACACTTTCCCCTACGTAGCGTCTAGTAGAACTAAAGAACCTAGAAAGATTATAACCGTAACACACACATAATAGCAACAATAGTAGTTTAACCGCTACACTGCTAGATACGCGCATCAGTTGCCATACCAGTAAACCAAAAGAAAGGAATCACACGTCAGAGAAACAAAAAGCAATAGAATAAGAGGTCAAAATTTTGCTCGATGTAGGTTTCATTAAAGAAAATGTGTACCCCATATGGTTGGAAAATATGGCATTGGTGAAAAACTTGAGTGGCACATATAAAACATGTGTAGATTTCACGGACCTAAACAAGGCATGTCCAAAAGACAAGTATCCACTATATAGTATAGGTCATATAGTTGATTCAATATCTAGTCATAAAGTCTACTCATGCATGGATGTGATGATGGACTAACACAATATACAAATGGATACAAATGATGCAAATCAGACATCATTCACGACAAACTAGGGCACATACAATTACAAGATAATTCCAGTTGGTCTAAAAAACGTGGGGTCAACATATCAAAGTGTAGTAAATAAGTTTTTTTTGCAAACCAAATTGAGTAGAAATATGGTGGTATATGTCGATGACATGCTGATTAAGAGCAAATGTTCCACTGACCACCCAAGGTACATCAAAGACACCTTCAACGCCATTAAGGAATATGGTCTTATACTGAATATGTCTTTGAAGTGAGCGCTGGAAAATTCCTTAGCTATATGATTAGCCAGAAAAGGTTAGCACCCAATTCAAAAAAGATAAAAGCAATATTGGACATGAAAGCCCCAAAAGCCCGAATGAGGTGTAAAAGTTGAATGGGCATATCATAAACCTTAGAAGATTCATGTCATGCTCCGAAAAGAGAAATATACCATTTTACAAAGCCGTAAAAGAAGATAACCAGTTTAAGTGGAACACTGAGTGTCAATCAGCTTTTGAAGATATCAAGAGGTTCCTTTCCACTCTACCATTAATGCTCGGCCAGAAGAATGTTGGTGTGCCCTAGTTCTTACGCATTGGTTCTGGACTATATATTAAACATTATGTATATTGTTGGAATACATTGTATAAGTGTTATTTGAATAAAAGACATTAATTCATTCTATTTATATCTTGTGTTATAAACATAAATAAAGTATTCGTTGATTGTTAATCATAAACCTATCTGAGGCTTGTTCTATTCGTGGGAATGAAGATAACCAAAGGTTTATACGTCCAATTTCTGTGCAGTAGTGTTGAATATACAACTGCAATACTTGTATAGTCAGATAGTGGACGTGTCATTGATCTTTCTATATGTAGAACTATATGTTGGTCCCGTGTAACGTGACAAGATTAGTTCCAATGGGGGGATAGGAACTATTCAAAAAATTTGTCCGTTAAGGCTGACTTCTTTTCTTTAAGAAAAGGTTTACACAGCAGTGCTGAGTAGTTTAAGACACAAGCTTAGTCAACTGGTGACTAAGTCTGTCTCTTTTCTTGAGTCAGGAGATAGCACTTGAGTCTATTCCTGAACTCAGCTTCTCAATGCACTTAACTTAGTGTGAGTTCGTTACTTAGTCAGTTTTATAGCAAGCAATATATAAAGGAGTTAAGGGTTAGAAATATGTTACTCAGCAGACATATCCTGGTTCGGCCTCTCCGCCTACGTCCAGTCCCAGGAACTCGTTCCGAGCTTTTTGAATCCTCTACTGAGCTCTTTAAAGGTAGAGCACGAAACCTTTTACAATAGAAGTTGAGTATACAAGAGTACCTTCCTCTATTCCTCTACTCACTCCTATTACTACAGCTGAGTACTATAACCGAGTACTCGGCTTCTCCTTTCTATACTTCTAGAAATGATAAGTGTTTGTCCTAAACAACAATTGCTAAGACACTTTAGATGAATAAAATCACTCTAGAATTTTACACAAGACTGGAGTTGGTGTAAGATTTGCTTTGCTTTTCTCACAGAACTTCAAGTATCAATTTGGTCAGCGTTTCGACTTGATTGAAGATCTGCATCGAATGAAGCATTTGAGTGGCCTATTTATAGTGACACTTGAGGCACCGATGATTTCGAATTTCGAAATAACCATTGGAGTAAAACGGCTTCCTGTCGCTTTCACTCAGTACGTGCTCAGCGTCCTCGGCCAATCATATTCTTGTATCTTCTGTCTTCGCCAGTACTCAGCAGCTTTTCGTCAGATGAAACAGAATGTTCCCACATTTATGGCAAAGTCTTCCAGACAGCTTCCTGCGCCTTTTGAGCTTTACCCAAAGTAGAAATACTTTGTCTCCAAGTTTATTCTGTTCTGCCGCTGACTTGTACTTCTTGTTGTTCAACTCAGCAGCTTCATCTTGAAGCTATTGGTAGAAGGCTTCTCGATCCTTCTTGTTGCTGGGCTTATGTCTTACTTAGTACGACGGCGTTTTGAGTCTACTTGGGCCGTGAGGCTTTGACTTTCTTTTTATGGGCCTTGGGTCCATTTAGCTAATTGGCTTATTAATCAAATAACTCAACATTGAACAAACACATTAGTATGAATAAATCAAAGCATTTAAATTTAATGTGTTGGAATATTTTTATCATTCACATAAATAATTTTGTCAAATCAAAATCATGTGGAAAGGTGTTTCAACAAACTCCCCCATTTTGATGTTGGCAAAAATATTCAATAAGGAACTCAGTGTTGAGCTCCCCCATGATGATTGACCGACTCTTAACTTCTTAAGATTCTCCCCCGTAAGGGTTGAGCCGCTGACTTAGTTTTACTTTAAGCATTTTAAGGTTTAATCAAGTAAGTCTAAAGTCAGTGTTCTTAGGTCAGTTCTTGGACCAGGCTTATTTCACTCAGTTTCGATATAAAGTTAAGCGAAAGATTAAGTTCAAATATTAGAGTTAGCTGAGTGAGTTAATTGAGGCTGAGTAGTTTTACTCAGTGGCCAAGTACATGATTAATTCAATGTTGTCAAGCTTTAGTTACTTTGTTCAATTCAAATAAGAGACATGTCAGACAAGTCATGAATTTAGATCAACATAGCATATAGGCATAAGGTGATAATCAGATAACACAGATAATTTAATGAAGATACGTTAGTATTTAGAACGCAACATAACATAAGCAAGTACACAAGGTTACAAATATCTATCGCCTAATGTTGACAGACACTTGGTTAGACTTGGTCTTGGGTTGTTGCTGGGGTTGAGTGCTAGGAGGCTGTGGTTGGGTGCTAGGAGGGACAACTGAAGAAGTGGAACCAGGATGTTATTTCTTTTGTTGAGTTCCAGCTGGATGTTTATCTTTCTCCCCCTTTTTGCCAGCATCAACGAGCTGAGGGACAGCTGCATAAAACTTCCCTTGTTCAACAGCACGAGTTAGTAGGGCGGAATTCTACTGGAGTTGAGCCGTACTGTGCTTGAGCCCGTCAAATACCTTGATCCCACCAGCCATGTTGGACACCGGAATGTCCATATGAGAACTGATGACGCTGAGTATAAATTGAAGGGACTTGCCCATCCAGCTCACGGTGTCGATCATCATGGCGTAGGACTGATGGTACATTTTGAGCAGGCTAGCGTCATAATGGTGTCGCTGGTTAGATTGATGTGTGACATGGTCATAAGTTGCCTTAGCAAGTTGAAAAATCTCAGATGTCTTGGCCTGTTCAGTTTGCATCTCTTCTCTTGATAAATTGAGCATGCGAATGGATTCAGCAATTTGCTCGATTGTGCATTGAGAGGAAGAGGCAACTAATTCTCGAGTTGTGGTCAACTCAGTTAAGACTTGAATAAGTTGAGCTAACTTAGCCACATCAGAGTTGGCGGCAGTTAAGGCGTTGAGTTTCCCTTCAATTGTGTCCATATGTTGCACCATGTGCAAGTGAAGGTTTGCCATTTTGGTAGCGAACTCTTGCTTCGGCTACTGAGCTACCATTTCAGTCAGCACACATAAGAGCTCATTGAGGCCTTTTAGTTCAGTGAGGAGTTGAGTGATGGTGCTCAGTTGTATAGGCTCCGCTGAACTGCGCTCAATATAAGTTCCATGAGTGCTTTGTATTTCTGCGATGAGTTCCTGGCCAGCTTGTAAGATTCGTTTCCCAGACTGGGAAGAAGTCAAGAACTGCAGAGGATAAGTTTGAGAAGTTTCAGGAACTGAGTTTTGGTTGGCGATAGGTGGTTGTTCATCTGAATGCACACCAGAATTAGAGTTGCCCTTTGGATCAGGTGAGGTTTGAGCAACTTGAGTTGCAAACTGAGTGGTGTGATCCGCTGCAGGAATTGATACATTGTCTGACTGTTCTAAAAGAGAGTTGAGTGGTGCCGTTACATTGTCTACGTGCTCAGTGTCAGTCGGGAGCTGAACATTGACTTGAGGAGGAGTCAGCTCGAGATTGTCCTGAGCAGGAGATTTCTCCAGTGTATGTTCATTCTTTTGAACAACGGGTTCATCGATCACTTGCTTTGATGAGCTGGTAGCAGCGGTCTTGGCAGACTTTTGACCTTGAGGAGCTTCAGCTTCGACATGTTCCTGACTCTTAGAAACAGAGGCTTGTTTTTCCTTGACTGGTGAGGGCTTGGTAATAGGCTTAGAGAAAAAGTTGAAGTCCAAGTCAGTCAAATTTACGATAGGTTCATGGAGAGGTGAGTCATCCAGTATATCAAACACTGGAGGTTTGTGTGCCTTCTTCTTATATCATTTGTCACTGTCATCTTTAGAAAGGTTTGAAGAAAGGAGTTGGTCAGTGGTGCTTGGTGACATAAGATGGACTTGCTCAGCGTTATTAGTAGTGGTGTCAATAGTTGACTCATCTCGTGGCTCAGTAGCTGGATTCTTCATCTGCTCAGCGGAGACAGATTGTTTTTGTTGATTGTTTGAAGGTTGAGTTCTTTCAGTAGATTCCTGAGTTCGCAGAAAGAAGGAATCCTTTGGAACGTATACATCCAGAGGAATTACATCCAACGGTGTAACTCCAGAAACCCTCTTCCTCTTTAGGGGTGACTCAGTTTTCTCTTGTTCATCTTCAGTTTCTTGAACAATGGCAGGTCGTTTTTGGGCAGCTTTGGTAGGTTGAGGTTTCTTTTTGATTGACTCAGCGGGAGATGAGTTAGCCATAACAACTTTTAGGTGTTTGACAGTTTGGAGTGTGGGTTCTGCCTTTCTCTTCTTTCCTTTACCGGTCGGCTCAGCTTCCTCTTCAGCTTCAATCACCGCATCCTTTCCTTTCTTTGATTTAAAGGGAAGACTGTGTGCAAGTTTAGTGAGATCTTCAATGGTGATTTCCATACCTAATATGCTTTCCTCATTCTTAAAGCTGATTTTGTGATCCCTAAGAATTTCGGTAATGAGTGAGCCCATTCGAAGTGCTCCAATGCTTCGTTGTATAGCCCCGATCAGGAACACAGGCATGTTCAGGGGTTTGTAGTTGAGCATATGCCATAAGAAGCATTGCTCGAAGTTGGAGGCAGAGGATGTGGCGTTGACCTTTGGATAGATGTAGTTGGTCAATAGGTAGTGGGCGTGCCTCTGATGCTGAGTAAGCGAAGTGCAAGAGACTTCCCCTACATGCCCTTCAGGTTTACAAAAAGTAGAGGTGTACTTAACCTTCTTGTAGTCATTTGTTCTTCTCAACTCAGCTCCCTCGTCCTTCAAGTTTAGAAGGATGGCTAGATATGAACGGTTGATGATGATTTGCTTCTTGTTGATGTAAGTGACCATAAAATCAATATCGTCCGTGGCAACCAGCAGATTGGAGTAGAACTCGGTTACAAGCCTTGGGTAGGTCAGCCCGTTTAAGGAGAATAGTTTGGTCCCTCCGTTCTTGGATATCCAGTCACTGTAAGGTTTCACAGTCTCTATGAAGCTTTTTGAGAACCATCGTGAAGCTACAACGTCTAAGCCTTCAACGTCGGAGTATACGGATCGAAAGGTTCTCTCCTCAGGTTCCTTAGTTTTCTTACCCTTGTCCTTCTTCTTTTTCTTTGAAGGAGTTGAGTGCTCGGTGTGAGGATCAACACCGAGAATGCTGACCTCGTCCATGGGTTGGTCATGCTGACCATGTCCAGTATGAGCCTCATCTTCTGGAGTATCAACGTACTCTTGCTCAGGTGGAGAACTGGGGTTGATGTCTGAGCGATTATCTTCATATTGGTCACCAGAGACATTTTGGTAATCAGACATGGTGTTCTTGAGAGTTTTTCTGAGAAGATTTGAAGTTCAGAAGTTTAGAGAGAGAGAAGGTTCGAGTGCGAATTTCAAGCGTAGAAAGTGAATAGTGAGAAAACATTCACTATTTATAGACGATGGATGATGACTTGATAGGTTGGATGGAACGGTGGGAATTTGAACCGTCGAAGGTCAGTTATCACTAACATTAATTGCGAGAAACGTCGCATGCTTTTACTAATGATGGCACTTACGTCATCCTAGAGACTACGTAAATACGCGTGCAAACCTTAATTGTGCAAGCTGCATTACTCAGCGACATAGTTACTCATCCGTTCAAGTTCTGAGTGTATAAAGCAGTTTTAGTTCATTGTGTGGTAATGAGTACTCAGTATGCATAGCAACTTAGTATGTATAGCAACTCAACATGTATAGCAACTCAGCATGTATAGCAACTCAGCATGTAATACATTACTCAGCATGAATTGTACTTAGATTTTATTGAAGTGGATTGAACATACCGATAGCTTCTCTAAGTATGTTGAATTGCTCACGAGCCAGTGGCTTGGTGAAGATATCAGCAAGCTGCTCATCCGTTGGGACATAGGTCAGCTTGATCTCTCCCTTGAGTACATGGTCTCTGATGAAGTGATGTCTTATGCTAACATGCTTCATCTTGCTGTGCTGGATTGGGTTCTTTGATAGGTCAATGGCACTTTTGTTGTCACATTTGACTTCAATCATTTTAGTCTGAACACCATAATCTTCTAGCTATTGCTTAATCCAGAGGACTTGAGCAACACAGCTTCCAGCAGCAATGTACTCAGCTTCAGTGGTTGACGGGGCTACTGACGACTGCTTCTTACTGAACCAAGACACAAGACAGCTTCCAAGGAAATGACATTCTCCTGAGGTGCTTTTTCGTTCAAGCTTGTCTCGTCCGTAGTCAGCGTCAGTGTATCCAATGAGTGTGAAATCATAAGTATTGGGATACCATAAACCTGCATTCACTGAGCCTTGCAAATATCTAAGGATTCTTTTTACAACTATGTAATGAGATTCCTTAGGGTTAGATTGATATCTAGCGCAATAACATGCTGAGAACTGAATGTCCGGCCTACTGGCAGTTAAGTAAAGTAGAGATCCAATCATACCTCGGTACAATTTGCTGTCTACTGACTTACCATTTTCGTCAGCGCAGAGGACAGTGTCAGTGCCCATTGGGGTAGATATTGACTTGCAGTTCTCGAGTTCATACTTCTTCAATGTCTCCTTAGCATACTTAGTTTGACTGATGAAGATGCCATTTTTCCCTTGTTTGATTTGAAGTCCAAGGAAGAAGTTGAGTTCTCCCATCATTAACATTTCAAACTCAGTCTGCATCTGCTTACTAAATTCCTTGCACATGGACTCATTAGTGGCACCAAAAATAATGTCATCAACGTATATCTGAGCTAGTAGGATATCTTTACCCTTCCTCTTAATGAATAAGGTTGTATCAGCTTTACCCCTGACATAATTTCTAGTCAGTAGGAAACTGGTCAGCCTCTCATACCAAGCACGTGGTGCTTGCTTGAGACCATACAGAGCCTTTTTGAGCTTATAAACGTGGTTTGGGAACTTGGGATCCTCAAACCCTGGAGGCTAATTAACATAGACTTCCTCATTTATAACTCCATTAAGGAATGCACTCTTAACATCCATTTGAAATAACTTAAAGTTCATGTAACTAGTATATGCACATAAAATTCTTATAGCCTCTAGCCTTGCCACTGTGGCGAAGGTCTCACCCTAGTCAATACCTTCTTACTGACTGCAGCCCTGAGCTACAAGTCTTGCTTTGTTCCTGACTACGTTCCCTTGTTCATCTAGCTTGTTGCGGAAGACCCATCTTGTTCCTATGGTCTTCTAGCTTCTTGGGTTTGACACTAAATCCCATACTTCATTTCTCTTGAACTGATCAAGTTCTTCTTGCATTTCACCCATCCAGAACTCATCATGCTCAGCTTCAGAGAAGTTCTTTGGTTCCAGAACTGAGACGAATGCTACATTGCTGAGGTATCTCCTGAGTTGATTTCTGGTCATCAGGGTGTTTTCAGCAGCATCAAGAATAGCACTCTCTGAGTGTCCTCTTGGTATTCTGATCTCCTTTGGTAAAGTGATGTCTTGAGCTGGTTGTGTTTCAACAATCTCTGCAGGTATAGATTGGTCAGTGAAGACAATTTGAGTTTCGCTTTTACCTTTGGTCAGCCCTTGAGGTAGTGACTCAGCGGCTGTTTCTTGGTCAGCAGGTGCTGAGTATGGATCATCCTCAGTCAGCTGTTTGTCTTTTCCTGCAGGGTTAGTTTCATCGAACTCAACATGTACGGACTCTTCTAAGACCTGAGTTCGTTTATTGAAAACTCTGTATGCTTTGCTGTTTGTTGAGTAGCCTAAAAAGATAGCTTCATCAGCTTTTGAATCAAACTTAGCAAGACTGTCTTTAGTATTTAAAATGAAACATTTACAGCCGAAGGCACGAAAGTATCCAATGTTGGGTTTTCGTCCTTTCCAAAGTTCGTAGGGAGTCTTCTTTAATATGGGTCTGACTAGAGCCCTATTAAGTATGTGGCAAGCTGTGTTGACAGCTTCTCCCCAAAAGTACTTCGGAAGCCTATTCTCACTCAGCATTGTCCTGGCTATTTCAACCAAGGTTCTGTTTTTCCTCTCAACTACCCCATTCTGTTGAGGCGTTCTAGGAGCAGAAAAATTATGGTCAATGCCGCTGGCTTCACAAAATTCAACAAACTGTTGATTTTTGAATTCTCCACCATTATCACTTCGGATGTGAGCTAACTTTAGGTCTTTATCATTTTCAAGTTTTCTTACTAATGTTGAAAACGTCTCAAAGGTTTCATCCTTGCTACTCAGCAAGATGATCCAAGTGTACCGAGAAAAGTCATCTACAATGACCAAGGAAAATCTCCTACCACCCAAGCTCAGCGGCTAGACTGGTCCGAAGAGATCCAAGTGTAGCAACTCGAGCGGACGCTTGGTTGAGACAATGTTTTTACTGTGAAAAGATTTTTTAGTTTGTTTTCCATATTGACAAGCATTGCATAATTGATCCTTTTCGAACTTAAGTTCTGGCAATCCCTCAACTAATTGCTTTCTTGCTAATTTGGCCAGGAGGTCCATGCTTACATGACCAAGTCTCCTGTGCCATGGCCAAGAATTTTCTTCCTTTGACACTAAGCATACATTTTTTGAAAATTTCTTTTCCAAATTCAGCATAAAGACATTATCAACACGAGGTGCAGTTAAAATTAATTCATTTGTTTTTCCCTCGAGTATTTTACATCCAGTGTTATCAAATATAACTTTTCTGCCGTTGTCGCATAGCTGAGCTACACTCAGTAAGTTATATTTAAGTCCACTGACTAGGGAGACTGACTCAATAGTAGGATTACCACCAACGGTTCCTGACCCTACTATCTTACCCTTTTTGTTGTCTCTGAAACTTACGCTTCCACATCGTTTACGCACAAGTGTGATGAACTGAGTTTCATCACCAGTCATATGCCTCGAGCATGCGCTGTCAATGTACCACATTTTTTACTTCTCAGCACACCTTAGGCTTACCTGCAATATAGCTAGTTATCTTTAGGTACCCAAGTCTTTTTGGGTCCTTGTTTGTTAGGCTCAGCAAGTGAAACATCATGTTTAATCTTATGACGACACACTTGGATAGTGTGCCCATTCTTCCCACAGAAGTCACAGCTGACCTTCCATTGGGGATATCTCACTAGCTGGTCAGCACCCCAATGCTGAGCATGCAAGCACACCTTTGTGGTGTGTCCTTTCTTCCCACAGAAGTCACACTGGACATTCCGCTGAGGATTCCATCTCTGCCGACTAGTACTTCGGTACTGAGTGTTCAGAGGAATATTTCTTTTATTCGGAACCTTGAATTGATTCTGAATAGATGTGATGTCTTTTCTCAGTATCTTAGAATTTGATTGGACCTCAGAGACGAACTTGTGCATAGTTTCTATGTTGCTATGCAAAGTTGAGTTGTCTTGGAGAAGATATCGAAGGCCACTGAGTTTGACCTCTTCAATCTCGTCACATCACCTACTGAGTGCTCTAACCTTCTTGTTACACTTTTTGATAAGTGTATAGAGGTCACTCAAGGCATTTATCATTTCATTTCTGAGCAGGGGTAGTGATATTACCTCAGTTGAGTGTGCCTCATCGTCAGATGCAATGGAGGGGTCAGCATGCTCAGAAACACAAGGCTCAGCAAGCTCATCAACCATGAAGCAAATCTTTGCTAACTCAGTGGCATCAGCTTCTGATGATGATGACTCATCACTGTCACTCCAGGTTGCCACCATTGCCTTCTTGTTGTTCTTCTTTTCCTTCCTCAAGGTAGGACAGCTTGATTTGATATGGCCAGTTTGATGACATTCAAAGCATGTGATGGGCTTTGAGCTGTCCTTCTTGTACTTGCTGTCGCTGGACTCAGCTTTGTACTTGTCAAACTTCTTGTAAGGCTTCTTGGAATATTTATCATTCTTTCTGAACAACCTTTTCATTTTTCTAGTGAACATGGCCATTTCTTCATCGTCTGTTGAGCTCCCATCAGTGGAGTCAGCTTTCATGACAAGAGACTTTTGCTTCTTGTCCTCAGACTTCTCCTTCACCTCAAAGTTCTTCGTTGAGATCTCATGGGTCAGCAGAGATCCAATGAGTTCATCATACTTGTAGGTGGTCAAGTCTTGAGCTTCCTCAACAGCAGTTTTCTTGGCTTGCCAGCTTTTGGGAAGACTCCTCAGTATCTTCTTGACTTGCTCTTCCTCAGTAAAGATCTTGCCAAGTCTTTTGAGCCCGTTGATTATGTTTGTGAATCTTGAGTTCATTTCAGAGATTCCTTCATCATCATTCATTTCAAACAGTTCGTACAACCTCATGTGCTGGTTCACCTTGGACTCCTTAACTTTGTTGGTTCCTTCATAGGTGACCTCCAGTTTCTTACAGATTTCCTGTGCTGACTCACAACCTGAAATTTTGTTGTACTCTGCAGCATCTAATGCACAGTGAAGCATGTTTATAGCCGAAGCATGATTTTTTAGCTTCTTGAGGTCATCTTCTGTCCACTTAGTCTCAGCTTTAACAACCGTTTGGCCGTCAACAGTTTCAACAGGAACAAATGGGCCTTGGACTATAGAAAGCCATGCACTCATATTTGTTGCCTGAATGAAGTTTTTCATTCTGTTCTTCCAAAAGGTGTAGTTAGACCCGAAGAACAGAGGAGGCCGAGTAATGGACAGTTCCTCAGGAAGAATCTGAGTTGTCTGATTTCATGTGAGGAAACGAGTGCTGTTCTTAGCCATTGTGGGGATCAGCTCAACATAGTTATATCTTGCTCAGTGAGCTTTTAAGCTCTGATACCACTAGTTGGTCCCGTGTAACGTGACAAGATTAGTTCCAAGAGGGGGGATAGGAACTATTCAAACTTTTTGTCCGTTAAGGCTGACTTCTTTTCTTTAAGAAAAGGTTTACACAGCAATGCTGAGTAGTTTAAGACACAAGCTTAGTCAAATGGTGACTAAGTCTGTCTCTTTTCTTGAGTCAGGAGATAGCACTTGAGTCTATTCCTGAACTCAGCTTCTCAATGCACTTAACTCAGCGTGAGTTTGTTACTTAGTCAGTTTTATAGCAAGCAATATATAAAGGAGTTAAGGGTTAGAAATATGTTACTCAGCAGACATATCCTGGTTCGGCCTCTCCGCCTACGTCCAGTCCCCGGAACTCGTTCCGAGCTTTTTGAATCCTCTACTGAGCTCTTTAAAGGTAGAGCACGAAACCTTTTACAACAGAAGCTGAGTATACAAGAGTACCTTCCTCTATTCCTCTACTCACTCCTATTACTACCGCTGAGTACTATAACCGAGTACTCAGCTTCTCCTTTCTATACTTCTAGAAATGATAAGTGTTTGTCCTAAACAACAATTGCTAAGACACTTTAGATGAATAAAATCACTCTAGACTTTTACACAAGATTGGAGTTGGTGTAAGATTTGCTTTGCTTTTCTCACAGAACTTCAAGTATCAATTTGGTCAGCGTTTCGACTTGATTGAAGATCTGCATCGAATGAAGCATTTGAGTGGCCTATTTATAGTGACACTTGAGGCACCGATGATTTCGAATTTCAAAATAACCGTTGGAGTATAACGGCTTC
Source organism: Euphorbia lathyris (assembly GCF_963576675.1). Lineage (NCBI taxonomy): Eukaryota > Viridiplantae > Streptophyta > Magnoliopsida > Malpighiales > Euphorbiaceae > Euphorbia > Euphorbia lathyris. Next base: position 62,176,779 of record NC_088911.1, read on the forward strand.
ATGTCGCTTTCACTCAGTACGTGCTCAGCGTCCTCGGCCAATCATATTCTTGTATCTTCTATCTTCGCCAGTACTCAGCAGCTTTTCGTCAGATGAAACAGAATGTTCCCACATTTATGGCAAAGTCTTCCAGACAGCTTCCTGCGCCTTCTGAGCTTTACCCAAAGTAGAAATACTTTGTCTCCAAGTTTATTCTGTTCTGCCGCTGACTTGTACTTCTTGTCGTTCAACTCAGCAGCTTCATCTTGAAGCTGTTGGTAGAAGGCTTCTCGATCCTTCTTGTTGCTGGGCTTATGTCTTACTCAGTACGACAGCGTTTTGAGTCTACTTGGGCCGTGAGGCTTTGACTTTCTTTTATGGGCCTTGGGTCCATTTAGCTAATTGGCTTATTAATAAAAAAACTCAACATTGAACAAACACATTAGTATGAATAAATCAAAGCATTTAAATTTAATGTGTTGGAATATTTTTATCATTCACATAAATAATTTTGTCAAATCAAAATCATGTGGAAAGGTGTTTCAACACTATATTATCCCTAGACCTGATTTGAGTATGGTAAGCGGCGTGGAATCTGGTTCATTTTGATATACGCTTAACAGGTCCGTAACAGGATGCCAAATATGGGTATGTTGGGTGAATCAGTGTACACGTCGTTTCTGATAAGTAGTTCTACTTATCTGATTCATTGATTCACTTTCGATCAATAAATATAATAAACCACACGGAGAATGACAGCCACCATGTCTTTGGTTTATAATATCGATATGCAATTGGTAAGAGATACTGAGAGATCATCTACTGGGTTTCATATTTCCTTGAGACGGCTGAAATGATTCGTATCTGTTGGGCACCGTAATGGTTTGCTAGAACCCACTTAAAATCATCAATTGAGTCCCAATTTTAAACAAAAATAATCAAGTGATGCCTCATTTAAAATTATTCGGTTGAACAGTTTCAGACCTTCTTCTCCAAACTCATTTTGTACCAACAAAGAGATTATTACAGTCTATATCAAATAGTCACAGATTTTTATTTTAGAATATGGTAGGGACTCAATTGATAATTTTTGCTTTGTTCAGAGACCTAATTAATGATTTTAATAATTTAGGATCTTAATTGGCTTTGAATCTTTAGTTTGGGGATCCAAATGAGTATAATGCCATAAATTATTTATTTTATTTTTTAAAGAAAAAAGTTTTGGAGATGCCTAATAAATTTTGGGTTAAGGTGCCAAAATACCCCTAACGTTTTAGATCAAGAGCAATTTTATCCCTAACGTCTAAAATGGTGCAATTTTACCCCTAACTTTGGTAGCCAAAAGCAACCCCTAACTTTGATAATTTGGGTCAATTTTACCTCTATTATAAAACACATTTATTTTTGTTCCTTATTCTGCACCAATTGCATATCAATTCGTTCTAAAAAAAGTATTTCATGTTTTTTTATAATTTAATAATAGAATTCGAGATTAATATTTATAAATTCGGTGAATTTTTTGAATTTTTTTTGTCCAATTCGTACAAAAGATAGTATATATTTTATTATTATTTTCTTTTTCACATCCCTACATATGTTTGTGATTTGTTATTGATAAAATGATGCACGTGTGAAGTGTAGATACAAGATTCATGACCGGAAAAATAGTTTGATGAATTATTTCTCAAATTGACCCAAATAATCAACGTTAGGAGTAAAATTGCTCTTGACTTCCAACGTTAGGGTAAAATTGCACCATTTTAGACGTTAGGGGTCAAATTGCTCCTGACCCAATACGTTAAGGGTATTTTTGCACCTTAACCCGTAAATTTTTAAATTATATTTATTTTATTGTTTGTTTGTTTCATACGTTACTTTTTACTATTTGTTTTAACTGGGCCTAATGTTCCTCCAGCCCCCTTAACTTGTCCAAATTGATCATTTTATCCCTCTAACTCATCGAATGTCCTATTTACCCTCTTAACTCCGTAAAAATGGTATTTCTCACCCCTTTAACTTGTCCAAATTGGTCATTTTACCCCTCACAAACTCATCGAATGCCCTATTTACCTCCTTAACTTCATAAAAGTGGTATTTCTCACCTTTTATAATCCTATTTACCCTCTTAACTCCATAAAAGTGGTATTTCTTATCATTTTATAGTGCAAAATTAATATGACTTATTCAAATGAGTTTGAAAATATATATTTTTAATATCAACTTTTTATTTTTTTTTAAATTTGATAATTATATTGATCCTTCACGTGTTTATTATAATAATATTGTATTACAATAATTAGATAATCAAAATTTAACTAGCCAAAGATACAAATAACAAAATATTAATATAAACAAGTTAAAGACATTATATGTAGGAATAAAGTACCAAAATAGGTGTATGTTTTTTGGGAAGTATCAATTTAGGTTCCACGTACAAAATAACACCAAAATAGATTTAACGTTTAAAAAATTGTATTAATTTAGGCATTGATGACGGATTGTAAGGGGTGAGAAATACCACTTTTTATGAAGTTAAGGGGGTAAATAGGATATTCTATGAGTTGGAGGGGTAAATGAACAAGTTAAGAGCGTGAGAAATACCACTTTTATGGAGTTAATGGGGTAAATAGGACATTAGATGAGTTGTAGAGGTAAACTGACCAATTTGGACAAGTTAAAAGGGCTGGGGAAGCATTAGGCCTTTTTACTGCGGTAAATTATATCTATGGCCACTTAATTTTATCCATTGAACTTAAATTTTTAATATTATGGCCATTGAATTTAACATTTTTTAATCTCGGTGGCAACTCAACTTTAATTAAATCATCAAAATGATCGTTAACGATCTCAAAATGAAAATATGCAAGAATTAAAGTCGTTCATAACGACATTTACCATGAAATCATATTTTTTATTTTCCAAAATCACATTTTTTGGAGCTTTCTCTCTCTAAAAGTTCACTCACTCTCTCCTAATCAAACGACACCCAAATGATCTCAAAACGAAAATTTGCAAGAATTAAAATTTCATAGAATATCATTAACTCTACGAATTTTTTATTTTGAGGCCGTCAGTGGTCATTTTGAGGCGTTGAGTGGCAACATGTATTAAAAAGTGTAAAATTCAGTGACTATACCATTAAGAATTGAAGTTCAGTGATCATAATATTAAAATGGGTGAAGTTCAATGGCCACTGGTGTAATTTATGCTTGTTTGGAATTTTTAACAAATGGTGTAATGTTTAGAATTAAAAATAAAAAATAATAGTAATTGGTTTTAAAATATGAAATAAATAAAAGGCATAACACTCATTTTAATCTCTAAACTAAAACTTCAAAGTCAATTAGAACTTTAAACTATTAAAATCATTAATTAAGTCTATGAACTAAGCAAAAATTATCAATTGAGTCTTTATACTATCCTAAAATCAGAAACTGTGACTATATAACATTGACTGTAATGATCTCTGTGTTTGCTCAAAATGGATTTGAGGAAGATAGTCTAAACTGTTCAACGGAATGATTTTCGATGAGGACTCAATTGATGATTTTTGCTTTAGATTGGGACTCAATTGATGATTTTTACTTAGTTTAGGGATCTGAATGATGATTTTAATAATTTAAGACCTTAATTGATTTTGAAGCTTTAGTTTGGGGAGCTAAATGGATATTATGACTAAATAAAAAGAAAACCCTGAAGTTTGAGTCTGTTGGGAGTGGTGCTTTGCAGGCACGAGCGTGTGTTGGTATCTCCAGTCTTGTGTGCTGACAAAACATAATTAATAAATTAATTAAGTTGATTTGATGGTCTAATTGCGGAAATCCCGGTCCTTTAATCTTGTGATTTATGAAATCAAAATCCAATTAGATACGTGATTAAGACTAATTGCAGTCCAGCTATAAGCCTATAACATACGACTCTGATAACAACTGCTAAAATATCGCATTTTAATTTTATTGCTACTGTCTCTTTGCTTCAGCCATTAAATTCTACCCTGCTTATTTTATCAATGCAAATATGATACCATGATATTTATATTTTTGTTGGAGAAAATACAAAATAAAATAAAATAAAATAAATAAACATTTAGTTCCGCCGATTTATAAAAACAATTATCGTGGTTTATTCCGTTAAATACAAGCTACGGAATTGAAACCGTTAGCTAATAGTTATTGTAGTTGTTGTTAGCTGTTTGCCGTTGTAGTAAGCTGTTAGCTATTGTTGTTAGTTGTTTAATTACTAGTGTTTGGTAAAATTATATTGAACTGTTGTTGTTCGGATTTAAAATGTCTAAAATTGACATGTTTTAAATTAATCAACGATGAAATTATAAAAGGAAAAATGTGAAAAAAATGCTCATAACGTTTACAACTAGGAATAATTTTACTTTTAAGGTCTAAAATGGTATAATTTTACCCATAACGCTGGCAGCTAAGAGCAATTTTACCCCTAACATTGGCAAGTTTGGTCGATTTCAGATATTATTAGAAAACATAGATATTTTATTTCTTATTCTACACCAATTGCATATATCAGTATTTCTAAAAAAGAGATTTCATATTTTTTTTGTGATTTAATAATAAAATTGAAAATTAATATTTATAAATTACGATCATATGTTTGTGATCTGTTACTAACGATGATAAAATGGTGCACATGTGAAGTGTAAATGACCATATTTATGATTAAGAAGACAATTTGATAAATTATTTCTCAAATTGATACAACTTGTCAATGTTATGTGTAAAATTACTTTTGGTTGTCAACATTAGGGGTATAATTTAACCATTTTAGACGGTAAGTGTTAAATTGCTCCTAGTTATAGATGTTAAAGATATTTTTGCACATTATCCTATTGTACAATAAAAAAAATGGGTTACACAAATTAATAAAAAAATCTATATAAAAAAAAATTATTGAACGCAACAAAATATTGTTCTTCGGATAATTATGTTGTAAAAATATAAATAATGTTAAAGAATAAACATATTTTATGGAAATAAAAATGATAATTTTATCAACAACAACTGACTATAAATAATTGTTTATGAAAAACTTCAAATAAGAGCTTTTCGTGAAACGCTCTAGAACATTAATGTCGTTTCCAGAGTAAAGTTATGAAAATTGAAAAGCATATCTAGATCTATACTTGTTTTGTTTAAGATGGAATGAACCGTCTGCCATATTCTTGGTTGGACCCACACAGAATGAGAAGCTTCAATTTTAAATCTTAAGTACTATATATATATTCTTGTATTAATTCAGTTAACAGTTCACCTAAATAAATTAGGTATTAAATTGGTCCAGTGGTCCTAATTCACGACGGTTGTATAACATTTCTACTTGGATATTGGATAGGCTTCCATGCTCCAATTCTCACTCTAGCCACTCATCCAAACTACGTCTTATATTCAAATCACTAATGGTGACTTACATTACATTACATGCTCGTGCAAAGTTATACTTTAAGTTTCATGAGATTCATGGTACTAACTCTTATCAAAAGTTTTGAAATGTGGTGCAAGATAAGATAAATCGAGAAATTTAAAAGTTTGCAAAAAATTATGCAATGCTTGATGAGGATTCTTCCCACCAATTGCACCAATCAATGTAACATCCTAGACCTTAGACAAATGTTGAACCAAAGACCAACTAAATGAGGACCTAAGGCAAACTCAATGGACATCATGGATGGGAATGACATTGTGTTCAAAAGGGTCCATATCTAGAGAATAAAATCCAAATCTCAAATTCCAAAATTCTTCAGGAGCCAACCGCACTTTGTCATACCACCAACCGAAGATGGTAAGTGGTAAGGCATAAGAAATTCCCGACTCTTCTCACTCAGACTCAAAAAAGACGTTTGCAAGGAAAAAGGCTAGCTCATACACATAAGGGAGCTTCCATTGAAGAACAATGCAAGTGATCCATGAGACACAATAAGTAGAAAAGAGAAAAAGGTCTTGATGCGTAAAACTAAAAGGAAGAACAATCAACTCTTAAGATTCATGAATTAAAAGTAGGACACAATTATTCCTATTAACATTACCACCATTACTTTACCATCTGATTTCCCAAAAATAAGGATATGATGTGGGTGTGGAAGAAATCAAATGGGAAGCAAGTTTTGAAGGTTAGTAAGATCCTCAAGGAGCAATTAAGATATTAATAACATCTGAATGTTATCCTTGAAGTAAATGTATAATAATAAAAGAAGGGAATGAGTCTCCAGCATTATGTCACGCCACATGGATCATAACGAGATACACCATAACAAAATATGTCATGATAAGAGTTGAATAAAAGAGACCCACACCATTATTCTTCATACCAACGTACATCCGCCTTGATGGTTCCAAAAATATCTATGGGGGCATTTACAGCCACCTATAAATGAGAATAAATATAACTAAATGGCAATTAATAGCCATTAAAAGGAGTAATGACAAGACTGTTCGAATAAAGCGTCATTAATGCCAAAAAGGTTTCAAAAATCTGTATAAATACCCCAACTCTGAGGTATTTTAGGTATGCTTATTAACTCTCCTAAAACTCTTATCAATTATTCTTATTATTCCAAAATGATATAGTGACTTTGGCATCAGAGTGTCCCTCGCCGATCCCAACGGCACCTCACTAGGAAGAGATTCCAGCCAATGGAGTTTACACAATTATCAACTGGTGCAGTGAGCGTGGAGCTCTGAGTAAAATAGAGTTTCACCACGAAAAAATGACATATGATGGACTACCAAATCCTCCCACTACTGGGAACACCACTATATGCATTACTTGGATCCTTGCAATACCAACTACAAGAAGTACAACCATATCTACCCCACATAATTCTACGCCTTTTCCATTCCATTTAATGGTTTCTACTTCTGATGTCATCATAATGGGGAATCTTGATGAAACATCCCCTCGTACGTTCCTTAACGAGGTAGGAGGTGTTGTTGCTACCAATATGAGTTAAAAGGTAGGGAACCTCTTAATTGTGATATTCGTGACATTACTGACAAAGTTGCAGCATCTGCCCGAACCCAAACTCGTCTCCTAGTAATGTACAACCGGGAAGTGTGTTGCACGGATCAAACAATGAAAGTCCAATCTCTAGGATAAATGAGCATCTCTACACTAGTGCACCACCTATCCTCCAAGGAGGCGAAATCTTAGGATTCGTGCTAGCATTCTCCTCCTATATGCCTCCAGGAATGATGAATCCTTTGCCCGCCCGTAATGTTGAATCAACAACAGGATAAGCTAGAATCATTAATCGATCTGGTATTCAGAGAGAATTATTCCCTGAAGTTCGGAGAGAATTATGGTTGTTTGATCTAATGACATGACAAAGACTACAACAGAATAGGGACCGACCAGCTCCTAGTGTCACAGTAAGATCATAGCCAATGATAGACATGTCCTGAAGTAGAATAGTTGACTATTCTACTCCTCAACCCTCTAACATGGAAGGCATGGATGAGATAGATAGGTGAGTATTGGATACTTTAGCTAGATATGGATATCCGACAAATAGGCAAACTCCATCTCATAGGGATTCGCCATTCTCTTTATGGATCTTAAGCTATGAGAGAGATCGAAGGTTCAAAGCTCCCATTTTGCCACAATATAAGGGAGAAGGCAATCTAGAGGCATATGCCCGCCAATACAAAGAATTGATGGATGTTTGTGACTACAATGAGAGAATCATATGTAGAGTTTTCTCAACAACCCTCAAAGGTCTGACGTTTGACTGGTTCTAGTCTCCTTCTCCAGGACCGATTGACGGATGGGAACAGCTAAACCGTGAATTTTGCGCTAAATTTGTTGAATGCATTCCTCGACTATAGCTTGTAGAAGAATGTATGATTTAGTACTAGGTGAACATCATCCCTTGAGGGAATATATTGATAAATTTAACCAGTTGTGTATACAAATCACTCGAGTCACAAATCGCCCTGGGACTCTCATAGAGCTGATCAACATGTACAAAAAAATTCATGGATCTAGATGATGTAAAGTGAGAAAGAAGAGCGATGTTAAAAAAATCGAAGAAATGAGAATAAGGGGAAAGAAACTCCTCGAGATATGCCCCCCAAGAACAAATGAAGCACTCGAGAAAGACCAACATACACCCTCTTGAATGCTCCAAAGAGAGAGATCCTCATATGGACCGAGAAAAGCCAATATAAATAAGATATCCAATATCCCATCTCCAAAAATGGAGAGAATGACAGACGAAACTCCAAAGCATACTACTGATTCCACCAGATCAATGGCTATGATACAGAGGCATGTTGGGAGCTGTCCAAATAAATAGAGAAGCTGATAGAAAGAGGAAAGCTAAATAGATTCGTCCAAAACCCCAGAGATTCGGAAGAAGGCAAGCGGAAGTCAGATCAAAAAAATAAATCAAAGGGCGTTATAACCGTCATAGCTGGTGGGCCAGGATACCAACCTCTAGTTAAAAGAACCAAGACATCCGCATAGACTGACATTAGTAAAGATTCCCTTAACCACCCGTTCATTGAATCAAGAAGCATTATCTCCCCCCACATGCGAATGCTCTAGTGATAACCGTGACCATTGAAGGATGGAATATGAAGCGAGTGATGATTGACACTAGAAGCTCTTACAATGTTATAACCAAATGAGAATTCGCCAAACTAAAACAGATCTAGTACGAATGGAGCCGACATTCGTAGAAATATTGGGAGTAAATGGACATATGATACATACCAAGGGTCAAGTAATGTTGGAGTGCGAGATAAAAGATGACAATCAAGCCTGGAAGGGTGATCTAGACTTATCCATCATGGATGGATAATTGGCGTATAATGTCATCCTGGGTAGACCATTCCTTTCAGAAACTAAAGCACTAATCTCCATCCGACATTTGGCGATCCATATCCCCATAAACCAATGTGGGGTTATGATAAAGGGAAACCAAAACGTGGCACAAGAGACTTACTCTGCTTCACTAATAATGCACCCACAAGAAAAAGAAGACGAAGAAGACGAACCAATTACCACAGCTCTTGGTGAAATGGAGCTACTCATAATAGCCACTAGGAAGAAAGTAAAGATCACTAAAAGGTCGATGCCTGAAATAAAAGAAGCCATCACCAAAGTGATGACCGAATGTGAAGGTGTCTTTGTATGGGAAATGAAGTTTTAACTAGGGTAAGTCCATATGTTATAACCCACAAGTTAAACATGGTTAAAGATGCAGTACCAGTCGCACAAAAAAGACAGAATCATGGACCCGAAAGACAAAAAGGCATAAAAAAAGAAATAGCAAAGTTAAAAAAGGCGGATGCCATCAAGGAGGTAATATACACCCAATAGTTATCTAATATGGTCTTCATGAAGAAACCAACCGGATCATATCAGATGTGTGTTGATTTACCCAGATCTTAATGAGGCTTGTCCAAAAGACACCTACATTGACATCCTGGTAGATGGAACCGCTGGTTATGAAGTATGTTCTTTTAGGGATGTCAAATCCAGTTACTATCAGATGCGGATGGAGCCAAAAGACCAAATCAAGACCTCCGTTGTCACTAATCATGCCACATACTACTTTAAATTCATGTCATTTGGTTTGAAGAATGCAGGAGCAACATATCAACGGATGATGAATAAAATCTTCAAAGGAACATATGGCAATAATTTCTCAGTATATGTTGATGACATTATCATCAAAAGCACTTCCATGGAGAAGCACGCGGAGGAAATCAAAGAAATTTTATTAGTTCTCCAACAGTACAATGTGAAGCTTAGCCTTGAGAAGTTCACATTTGGAGCCACTTTAGGAATGTTTCTAGGCTACATTATCAGCTAGAAAGGAGTATAAAAGCACCACAGAATGTTAGATAAGTGCAAAGGATAAATGGGCGAATCATAGCCTTAGGGCGGGTCATTTCATGTTCAGCCAAATGATGCCTACCTTTTTACGAGGTGGTAAAAAGAAAAAAACATTCGAGTGGACACCGGATTATCGATAGGCTTTTAAGGGCATAAAACATATCTTGACTGAACCTCCTTTAATGAGTAGGCCAATCTTGGGAGAAGACTTGTATCTATATGTATCTGTTACCGATAGAGCTGTTTGTACAATGGTTATCCGAGAAGAAGAAGAAGGAGAGAAGTTTCCCATCTACTATGTAAGTAAGGTGTTGAAAGACGCTGAAGTTAAATATTCAAAGTTGGATAAAATGGCCATTGAAGTTGTAACAACTTCCATCCATCTCAGACGTAATTTCCTAGCACATACTATAATAGTACGGACCGGTATACTGATGAGAAAAGTGTTGCAAAAGCCATAAACTTAAGGGAGATTGATGGAATGGTCTATACGACAATGAGAATTTGATATTAATATGAGGGAAGAGCCGCCCTAAAAAATCATGAGTCTGACGGATCCCAAGGCCACTAGTCTGCCTCGGGGAAGAAATATGCTTCCAATTCACAAGATGAACTTTCCATTGGGTTGATGATGAGGCCCAAATAAAATTCCTATTCAGAGTGTCAAGACGGTTGCAGATGCTTGCTGGGAAAACATCAGTTTGCATAGAATAGGTTGGAATGGTAGCAACCACAACTTTAACTAGAGTAACACGACTCACAAAAGACAAACACTTAGCCTTCCACCTTATTATTCTAGCCATAACCCGATCAACCACATGTTTAAATGTCTCTTTGTTGATCATATAATGAACTAGCAACATCCTTAAGTACATCTTAGGCTCTCCATACGCTCAAAATCACAAATGCCTCTACTCGTATAATGGGAAATATTCAGAGAACAATAGACCAAACACGCTACCCGAGCACTCACAAAAATGACTTATAACATTCTTTATAGTCACATGCTGAGCAACAGATGCCTGAGCAAGCAAAACGATATCATCAGCGGAAAAACGTGAGAAAGAGAAGGACCCACTAATGAAATAGGTTTCTAGACACCATGATGAACCGTATCCTCTACCATGTGGCTGAGACGCTCCATAAAAAGGACAAAAGGTAAGGGGACAAAGGATCTCCCTAACGAAGACCACGAGACGGTGCAAATGCATGTAGTCTATGTAAAGTGGGACTGATTTTACGTAAAGTTGTTATTTTACAAAAAAAAAATCATTAACTTTGCGAAAAATCAACTTTGAATTTTTTAAACTTTACATAAATCTTTTATTGTTAAACATAATTTACGTAAATTGAGACTTAATGTACGTAGAGTTGTTATGTTATAAAAAAATATTAACTTCGAAACAAAAATCGAGTTTCACGTAAAACTCTTGAATGTTATGTCAATCCTTTATTGTTAGTCATAATTTACGTAAAGTTGTTATTTTACTAAAAAAAATATCTTTGCGAAAAATCAAGTTTCACATAACAATTTTTGAACTTTACGTAAATCCTCTATTTTTAGGCATAATTTACGTAAAATGAAACTTAATTTATGTAAAGTTCTTATTTTACAAAAAAAAAAATCTTCATGAAAAATCGAGTTTCACATAAAACCTTTGAACTGTACATAAATTCATGGTCATTATTGGGCATGTGCAAGAAGGGCGGTTGCCTAGGGCCTAACAGAAGGAGGACCTCAAAAGTAACATTTTTATATAAAAAAAATATTGAAATTAAATCTCAAAAGATGCAATGATTATAATCTTAAGTTTAAAAAATTGCAGAACACATCCACAACATAAGTAATGTTTTTGTTTGTACTAAGTACTGAAGTAGCATTTATATTGTACTTTCTTTTGTAAATTGAAATAAAATATATTGTGTTGTATAATGTTTTTCTATTGTTGTTTTTTATTACTATTTATTATTTTCCGAAAAGCATTTCAAACTTGTTTAGACATTTTTTAAAGTTTCTAATTGTTTGAATGAGTTTTTTTTTAAGTTGTGCACAATGCACTTACATTAAACAAATGAAAATTACATTAAAGATAAAAGAAAACCCCTCAACCCACTCCACCCATGTGATTCGAACTCATGACCTCTAGGATCATAGATAAGCTCTCAACCAAGAAACTAAGAGCTTACCACAATTGTTTGAATGAGTTTGATATAGGTTTCAGTCGATTTATTCCAGTGTCAGTGGATTTTAGAGGTTGAAAAATTGTTAATGTTTTGAAACTGATACTAAATTTTGTGTAACATTTTATTTAAGTTTTCTTATTTTGTGAATATGATTGAAATTAGTTTCTATTGGTTTTGTCTAATTTCACATAATTACATTCAATTTCATTATATTTTCAGTAATGTAAAATCGGGTTAAATTGCACTTTAAAATTTGAAGTTTATACTATTTTTTTGAAAAATTGTTTGTAATGTTTTTTTATTAATCTTTGTGATATGAGTTTGAGTTGATATCTTTTTATTTTATTCATTTTCATCCCCTTTCAAGTAGTTTTATAAATTGTAATAAATTAGTGTAATTTCGTACTGTAAAGATATTGATACTTATATTTTATTTGTGTTTTCAAATAGTTTTTTTAATTGTAACTTTTACATCAATTTGGATATTAATTTAGTGAAATTTATATAATTTTAGTCAATTTTATGCACTTATCCTGAATTTCAGAACATGTCAAATTCGATGAAATTGATGTTAAATAGCAATGTTTTATTTTGAAATTCATTTTGAATTAAATTTCAATATTTTTTAAAAAAAAAGTTATAGTAGGTTTTATGCACTTTAACATGTTTTCCACTTTCATTGAACTTACGAGCATTTTGAATTATTTTTTATGTTATTTTCTTAAATTTTTAAACTTATTCGTAAATTGTAGCAATCTTATTGTTATTAATTCTAAAACATTTATGATACTGTAGAAGATGCATTCATTTTATTTAAGAGTAAATTACACCAATGGTACCTGAATTTTATCCTAGTTCACATTTTGGTACCTAGATTACATTTTGTTCTAAAAATATAACTGAAATAATGATGACCGGACAATTTAGTATATTTTACCGGTCAATAGCGGTCCATGCGAGTTTTATGAGTAAATTACAATGATGGTACCTGAACTTTATCCTAATTCACACTTTGGTACCTAAATTTTATTTTGTCCAAAAAATACACGTCAAGTAAAAATGACTCAATATTTTAGTACATTTGACTGATAAGTGATCATTCAACGCGAGTTTGACCATTTTAAATTAAAAATTAGGACTCATTATACACTCAATTAACATAAAGTATTGTAATTTTATGTTAATTGAGTGTATGATGAGTCCCAATGTTTAGTTCAAAATAGTCAATCTCATATTAACCGGTCACTAACTGATCAAATAAACTAAATTTTTCAGTCACCTTTACTTGAGTTATGCTTTTAGGACAAAATAAAATCCAGGTACCAAAGTGTGAATTATGGTAAAATTCAGGTACCATTGGTATAATTAACTCATGAAACTCTTATTGACCGGTCATTAACCGGTAAAATAAACTAAATTGTCCAGTTATCATTACTTCAGGTATATTTTTGGGACAAAATATAATCTAGGTACCAAAGAGTGAATAAGATAAAATTCAGATACCATTGGTATAATTTACCCTTTTATTTAGTTCACGTAATCTCCATTAATAAAAATGAAATTTGATTTCTTCCCTATTCGATGTTGTACCCATTTTTTTGAGTTTTCTATTGGATATTTTAGAAATTATTTTGAATCTCTGTATTTGAAGTCGAATGAAGCTATAGTATAAATTGTTGCCGAATTATAGATATCGAACTTTGTATGGAGAAATTAGATTTGAAAATATATTTTTTTTTTGCGTATTTATTTTATGTAGAGCTATGTGTAGTTTGAATTCTAATATGATTTTTTTATATATTATTTGATATTTTAAGAAATGTTTAAAAAAGACATTTTTAAAATATATATTTTACATGTATTAAGATGTGTCTTGTCTCTCCAACAAGTTGAGTTTTGTCTTATCTCTTTGATAAATTTTGTTTTTTATCTTGTGTCTTTATTTTTGTCTTACATCCCATCATCATGGCTTGGTAATAGTATGTGTAAGAAAATGTGGAGCTTGAAAGTTCCCCCTAAGGTGTGTAATATGTTTTGGCGTGCTTGTAGAAATGTTTTACCTATAGTTGTTGTGCTTACAGAGAAATATGTGGCTGTCAATCCTGTTTATGCTATCTGTAATTTAGATTTTGAGTCTATTTTATATGTGTTTAAAGATTGCATTCATGCTCAGTCTGTTTGGAAAGCGTTTGGTTTGGGTAACGTGTTGGGTGGCGATTTTCTTTGCTTTGCTTTGAAGATTATTTGGAATTCATTCTTGCGAATTTTAGTGCTGAGAATTGCTGTTTGTGGGATATGGTTGTTTGGAATATGTGACTGAATAAAAACAATTCTATTTGGAATAATTCAAGGAATTCTGCAGATGTTTGTTTTCGTCTAGCGTGCATTGGGTTGAAGGAGTGACACGATGCTCAATCAAAGGGGATGAATGTTGGTGTCCATGTTGTTCCAGGTGGGGCAGGTTTTGTTTGGTGTGTGATTAGCTGGTTACGGCCTCCTCTAGTTCGCTTTAAACTAAAAGTGGATGCTTCTGTTATCTCGGGGGTCAGGTCTGCTGGGTTTAGAGATGGTGCTATGGGATTGCAACGACAAGTTTTGTGGAGATTTTTTCAAACTTGTACAGGGTGATTTCTTGCATTGTGTAGGGGAAGCTATAGACATTCGGGAAGCTCTAAGTTGGCTCAACAGAAAGGGTATGAACGACTGTCTTGCTGAAACTGGTGCATAGGTGGTGGTTTTAGATCTTAATCAACTTGCCTTCAGGTGTTATTACTACCTTGTTCTTAATGATTGTAATATGTTGATTTATTCGCTTAATGATGTTAGTATCATTTTTGTTAGTTGTTTTGCGAATAGTGTTGCTCATGAACTTGCAAGAGCATCCTATTTTCTACGAGGACTGATGGAGTGGTATACTAGTCATCCAAATTTTATTATTCAAGTTTTGAATTCTGATTTTATCTAATACACGATATTTTCTATAAAAAATATATATATTTTTTAAAATTTTAAATAATGGTAGTAGATGTTAAGAATAAAAGTAATGGTATTTTGTAGGGCGATGGTGAATTATCCGAAGCTAAAAATAATTAAAGTGGACAAATCGTGGGAAATGGAATGGAATGGGCGTTGAGAAGAAGAAGAATATGGGCCCACTTTGATTTAGGAAATTTGCCATTGGGAAAGTGACAAAAACCACAGCCACATAAAAAGTATTGAAGTTGGTTAAAAAAGTGCATGTACGAATAGTCCCTTCCAACTTGTATAAATTCCCCTCCACCCCCACTCTTTTTTCTTCACAACTCTCTTTCTCTTTCTAGGTTTACTCTGTTTTTGTGTTGTGCAGGAAGGAAAATGGGTCTTTTTGGGTGGGGTTTTTTCTTCGTAGTACTGGGTATACAACTGTCGTCCTCTGTTACTGCCTACGGCGGCGGAGGATGGATAAACGCTCATGCTACTTTTTATGGTGGTGGTGATGCTTCCGGCACAATGGGTATGTATGTATGTATGTATGTATGTATGGACATTTTTTCTTTTTTTAAATAAAAAAAAAAAAGAGGCAATTGAGAAATAAGGTTGAATTGCAGGAGGGGCTTGTGGATATGGGAACCTATACAGCCAGGGTTATGGGACAAACACAGCAGCTTTAAGCACAGCACTGTTTAACAGTGGGTTGAGCTGTGGTTCTTGTTTTGAAATAAGGTGTGTAAATGACAGGAAATGGTGTTTGCCTGGCTCCATAGTTGTCACAGCAACCAATTTCTGTCCTCCAAACGATGCAGGGGGCTGGTGCAATCCTCCACAGCACCATTTTGACCTCTCCCAACCTGTGTATCAGCGCATTGCTCAATACAAATCTGGGATTGTTCCTGTTGCCTACAGAAGGTACGTTCATTTTCATTTTCATTTTCATTTTCATTTTCTGAATTTTATATATGATATGATATGATATGACAGGGTTGGTTGTAGAAGAAGAGGAGGCATAAGATTCACAATTAATGGTCATTCCTACTTCAACCTTGTCCTAATAACAAACGTTGGAGGTGCGGGTGATGTACATGGAGTCTCCGTCAAAGGCTCAAGGACTGGATGGAAACCGATGTCAAGAAATTGGGGACAGAACTGGCAGAGCAACAATTATCTCAACGGACAAACCCTCTCGTTTAAGGTCACAACAAGTGACGGCCGTACACTGCTTTCCTACAATGTTGCTCCTGCTACCTGGTCCTTTGGCCAGACTTTCTCCGGTGCCCAATTCCGCTAATTACACTGTCTTTTCTTTTCTTTTGGCTCAAAAACAAACGGGGCTTATTTTAAGATTGCCCTTGCTTTGGTTTGTACAATATAATTTCTGGAGGGAGAGGGATCCTTAGTACCTTATTATTATTAGTCGTAGGGTAGGGGTCCTTGAAGATGGGCTGAGGTGGACTCTAACCACCCGCCACTAGTATTGTATCGCTTTATTAAGCTGATTGTATTGTATTGTAATCTTTTCTTTTCTTTTCTTTTCAGTACAAATAATGAATTCAAAGAATGGTACAAACAAAACCTCGTCAGCTTCTATTCTAACGTCAAATACTTCATAATTGCCGAATCAGCACTCACCCACTACTTATGTATTCCAATAACTTTTTTTTTTTTTTTTTATATAACAAATTAACATCCGTATTTCTACTAATAAATGACAAATGTAACTATCCACAAAATCACTTCATTTTCAACACTGTTACTTTTGTTGGGAATGATTCCACTCTCACAACCAAGTTAATGACATAAGAGAATATACCCCTTTCTTGGAGGTCTTAGGTGCAATTGGACCAGCTTTGAATAGGTGGAACATCACCTTACTGTCATCTCATCTCATATGGGACTCCAAAACTCCCTTTGATTGGGTTTCAATCTACTGGGGATTATCTCGAAATCGTTGCTTTGTATTTTTGTTGTCATTCATTCTATTCGTATATTTTGTCATCACCGTATTCAAAAGTTTCAATTTTTGTACTCCAATACATATTATAATATATAAGAGTTTAGATTATTA
This sequence comes from Euphorbia lathyris, assembly GCF_963576675.1. Lineage (NCBI taxonomy): Eukaryota > Viridiplantae > Streptophyta > Magnoliopsida > Malpighiales > Euphorbiaceae > Euphorbia > Euphorbia lathyris. The sequence continues at coordinate 62,193,847 of NC_088911.1, forward strand.
ATTAATTGAGCATTATAACTATATTATTAGGAGGTTTAAAAAAAAAATAACTATATTATTAGGTTTAATTTAATATTTTAACTGTAAATTAAATTTTTTTAGATAAATTTAAAAGGACAAATTTAGGTATGGAGCTTTTCACGAGATGGTCCGTAAGCACCATTTCATTATGTGTAGACGTTTAGGGATGCATTAGACGGGTAATTCTAAAGTCAGATGAAGTTCGTCCGATTTTACTATGATTAGCCGAGCAATATCCAGAAGAATATTTCTAATCAGAAAGTTTTTAATGACTAATGAGCATTATTCGAAGAAAAATTTATTGATTAATCTGACTTTTGCTCAAACAGTACGAAAACAAAAGTTTTACATTAACACTAGGAAAAATAAAATTAAACAGGAGAATGAATAAGAAAATAATATGAGTGGCTAAATGCACTTTGTATAAGTTACAATATATTAAATAACTTACTAGTTCTTCCAAAAAAACTTCCTAGTTATTAGTAAAATTAATAATTATATATATTAGTATTTTTTTTTTTTTTGACAACCAATGAAGCATATATTAAGAATCAAAAAGAAGCATATTACAAATAAAATCAGGGGGTACAGAAAACCACTCACCCCGATGTAAAGGTAAAATACTACTTCTAGGTAACAAATGAGCAACAGAATTTGTAGAACGACAGACAAAACGAATAGAGCAATTAAAAAGCTCGTTCAATGAAAAATGACAATCATTTGCTAAGACGTTAAAAGGAGATGAAACCTCTAACGGGCGGGCCATAGACTGAACCACGATCAAAGAATCTGATTCAATGATTACATCCTTCCATCCGCGGTCTTTGATCCAACTAAGAGCTTCACGGACCGATAGCGCTTCAATGAACGATGCATCTTGATAATTCTGTAAGATACCATTTTTAGCTGCAACAAACCGGCCCAACTCATCCCGAACGATACACCCAAACCCAGCCACATTCTCGTTCGCAAATGACGCACCATCCACATTTAGTTTTAGAAAGCCTGTTGGAGGACGCTGCCACACCGTCGGGCTTGGCACAGCCGGACAGCCTGAAGGAGAACCCGATGCCTGCGCTTTCTTCCATGCCTGTAGAAAAGAACCGGCCGAATGGTACAGGATCGAGGCGTGTGAATCTTTTCGATTCCACACAACGTCGTTTCTATAACACCAAATAATCCACCATAAAACCGCTACAAGCTCAACAAGCTCCACCGGTTTAGAAAAGATCCAGCCCCAATAATCAAAAATATTATGAAATTGGGTTCCCACATCCCCAATAGGCGAGAGAGTCCAAATAGCTCGAGCCATAGTACATTTGAGAAAATGTGATAAGAATCTTCCATTGCCCCATGACAGAGCTCACATAAATCTGAGATAGGGACCCTCCGGGCTTTCAGCGCAACTTTAGAAGGGAAACAGCTAGCAAGAACCCGCCAAATAAGGTTCTTAACTTTAGGGGGCACTTTAAGATTCCAAACTTTATTCCAAACTGGAGAATCAATGAACCAATTTGTTCCAAATCCAGCCATAAGCTTTCAGTACCCACTTTTAACTGTATATTTGCCCCGTCGGTCATCCTTCCAGTACCACCCATCATGATCAATCCGATTAGATAAGGGGATGCGAAGAATAAGTTCTGCATCCCGAGAGACAAAAATGCCCGAAACTAACCCAACATCCCATGACCGCCGACCCTCCTCCATAAGATCAACCGCCACTTCCACCCCTAAACCATCCAATTTTTCACTTTCAATATATGGAAAATGATCATCAGGGAGACACGGGTCATCCCAAATCCGGACCTCACCACCCGCCCCTACAAACCTGCGAATACCAGACTTTAACAACTCTTGAGCACCCATAATACTACGCCAGATAAAGCTATGCCCATCAGATAACGATGCATCAAGAAAAGAGCTATTCGGATAATAAAGAGCTTTAAAAACTCGTGCTACAAGAGACTCAAGATTTGAGCTAAGTCGCCACCCTTGTTTAGCTAATAAAGCTAAGTTGAAATTGTGCAACTTTCTGAACCCCATCCCACCAAATTTTTTAGGGCAGCACGGCTTATCCCACGATTTCCAATGTAAACTACCTTTACCTGAATTATCCGATCCCCACCAAAAAGAATTCATCAACTTCTCTAGATCATCACAGATATTCATAGGAAATAGGAAGAGACTCATAGCATAAGTAGGGAGCGCCTGCACAACAGATTTGATCATAATCTCCTTTCCTGCTCTTGATAGAAATCTGGCTTTCCAACTCTTTAATCTAGACCGCACCATGTCCTCAGCAAAACCAAAAACATGTGACCTATTCCTTCCTACCACCGAAGGTAGACCTAGATACTTATCCGGGAGGGCTACAGTAGAAACGCCCAAGATATTACTTGTATCTGCACACCCACCATCTGGGCAGTTTCGACTGAATGATATAGAGGATTTTGATAAATTTATTTTCTGACCAGAAGCACACTCATAGTCATTTAGGGCTTGTTTAATTGCTAAAGCTTCTGATCGATTGGCTCCAAAGAAGAAGTAACTATCATCTGCAAAGAATAGATGAGAGATTGCTGGCGCTTGGTCCGCAACAACACAACCTTGGATCCGACCCTCTGACTCCAGCCGAGATAAGTAGAGAGAGAGACCCTCCGCACAGATAATAAAAAGGTATGGTGACAGCGGATCCCCTTGACGGAGTCCCCTCTGTGGAACAATAGGGCCCACTACATGCTTCCCATGGACAACCCTATATTTAACCTTTGTAACGCACTGCATTAAAAGGTTAACAAAGCTTGATGGGAAACCAAGATTCAATAACATCTCCTGAAGAAATCTCCATTCCACCCTGTCATATGCTTTAGACATATCAAGCTTAAGAGCAGCCATACCACTTGAAACCCTTCTAGTCCTCTGATGGAGATAATGATTTACCTCAAATGCCAGCATAACATTATCAGTGATTAGTCTGCCTGGGATAAAGGCACTCTGGGATGGAGATATAAGAACATGAAGGACTTTCTTTAACCGATTAGCTAAAACTTTAGCAACAATTTTGTATATCACATTACAAAGAGCTATCGGTCTCAAGTCAGAAACCATCTCAGGTTTTGATTTCTTAGGGATTAATACAATATTAGTTTCATGAATCCCATCAGGCAACACTCCAGAATTTAACCATAACAAGCAAGCTTCAGTAACATGACCTCCTACAACATCCCAAAATTTCTGATAAAAACCGGGGTTAAAACCATCAGGACCAGGGCTTTTGTCCGGGTGCATTGAAAACAATGCTTCTTTAATTTCCACATCATTAAAAACACCACAGAGCATATCAAAATTTTCCACAGATAGCTTCGGCTCCACATTTTCAATAATAGGACCCAAAACACAACCATTCGAGGTAAAAAGCTGGGAAAAATAAGAGAGAATAACAGAATCCAAACCTGCACCCCAGCTGCGCCATTGTCCATCAGCATCACGAAGCCTCTCAAATCTATTCTTCTTCCTCCTATTATTAGCAGCTGCATGAAAAAATTTTGAATTCATATCACCGCCAGCCAGCCACAGTTTTTTTCCTCTTTGCTTCCAATACAATTCCTGTTGATACAGGATATTTTCCAGCTTTTCCCGAGCTTCTATGAGTAACGCCTGATCAGCCCCGTTGACGCGATTCTGCAGCCTTTTAATCTCAGCTCGACAATCTACAAGTTTGGAAGAAAACCGACTGCGCAGCTCGGTTCCCCACTGATACAGTGCCTGCCCGCACTGCTCCAGTCGAACCAAAATGTCAGCCGAGCCATTCACATTCCAGGAGCTTACAATCCGATCACGACAATCAGGTTCTTGAGTCCAGGCAGCTTCGAATCGTAACCGGCGAACAAACACCTCTTCACTAGAGGTCGGACAAAGCACAAGAGCTGAATGGTCAGAGGCTGATGCTTCCTCATTAATAATTTTGGCCGAAGGAAACAATTGAAACCAACTGGATGACGCTAATCCCCGATCTAACTTCTCTTCAACAAAATTATGACAGCCTCTGCTCTTTTCCCAAGTAAACGCATGCCCAATTATAGGGACCTCGAACAGATTACATTGCTCAATCACATCAGAAAAACCATTAATTAAATTAGGTGGGTGTTTGCGACCACCACTCTTCTCACTCTGTAAAGCCAAGTCATTAAAGTCTCCAATAATTACCCAAGGCAAAGAATGATTACTACACAAATCCCGGATCATCTCCCAAGAAGCTGACCTTCTAGAGCGCTCAGGAAAACCATAAAAACCGATTAATCGATACTCCGGCAAACCCAGTAAAGAGACTTTGACATCAATAAAATTTCTAGAAGCACGTAGCAAACTGACTGAACCATTAATTATCCAAAGTAAAGCCAACCCCCCACCTTGGTTAATAGGATCAATGAAAAAGAGACCAGAATAAGAAAGACTACGCTTTATTACCTCAACTTTCTCACGGTTGCATTTCACCTCCATCAGAAAAATAAAGTCGGGCTTGAACCTAGCAACTAAGTTCTTTAACATACGAACTGTTCGAGGGTTGCCCATACCTCGACAGTTCCAGCTTAACGTACTCATTCTCCTCGGCGGGTCTGGTCTCCAGAGCCCGCCTGCTGTAAGTTTTTTGAACCAGTCACCAATGGTGTTGTATCCATCACCATATCAGAGGTTTTATCCTCAAGTACCTCTTTTTTTCTTCTCCTCTTTGTCTCCATTACAACCATGCTATTCTTCTTGTCTCCTTGCTTTGAGACAGTCCCTTTATTATTTTCAAATAAGGAAACAGTATTCATTACTGTCATTGCTCCAACTCCTTGTTTCATAATCCCTCTAATAGGACTTTATGGGGCCGCAATAATTTCCATCGGACGAGCAGTTTCAGGTGGCTTTGTCAAGAGCCACTTCGACTGCGGTGGGGGCTGCAACCTGCGGGGCAGAGCACGTAGTTCGACCGAGAATGTCCGTATGACAGTAGCCGGATCAGGCACTTCAAGCAATTTCAGACAAAATCTCTCAGTATGCCCTAAACAACCACAGAAGAAACAGAATATAGGCAGACGTTCATATTTGAACGTAATGGTTTGCGGAGTCTCACCCGCTCTGCTGATAGGCATGGAAGCACACAAGCTTTTCCGAACATCAAGAGAAACCCTAACCCTCATATACGATCTGCCGACGCCATTGAAATTGTTCGGATCCGATTCAACGAAACTCCCTAAAGTATTTCCAATCAATACAGCCACCCTCTCTGACATAAAACCACTCGGCAAATTATGGACTTGAACCCACATTTCCGTATGCATTAGTTCTTCATCACCATGTACAACATCCCCTTCAAGTTTCTGCATGATTAAAAGATGTTGGTCAAAAGTCCAAGGGCCTCCTTTTAAGATCCGTTCACGCTCCCATGGATGATATAGATCAAACCGAAACAGGTTAGGACCCAATGGTTCCACCGTCAAACCCTTTGCCGGCTGCCAGATATCAGCCAAAACACTCGGCATTTTTTGGGTCTTTATAATCCTCTCCGTCAAAAAACGCCCAAGAAAGCTCCAACGTTGAATCGGCGCCGTTTGTACCACATCATCTGCTTCAATCACAAGTCCCAACTGCAGATTTCTTTCCACCCCATCAACCATATCATTATTATTTGAAGACGCCATTGAAATGAATACAACGACGGGATCGGAAAGCAGGAAGAAATTACAATAAAATTGACCGGTAAGATACTCAAATCCTAACCCTACAACTCCTCATACGGGAGAGATTCTTAAAACTTATTCTTAACACTTACTGTAAAAATAAACTTTTTCAATACCCACTCAGAAATGAAATAAATCCCTTTTTATCTTTTTACATGTACCAAAATTTAATATAATTATTGTTCTTTTCCATGTTCAAGATCAACTCAAAATAATTAATTTCAAAAGAGCTGCAGCTTCTCGACTACGGATCGGACCGGTACCGGAGCAGAACCGCGAGCCAACAGAGAGGAGAACGGCGGCAGGGGAACAACCACATACGCGAACTTAACGGCGACAAGGAAAGAACACACAGGTCCACGGTCTAAAGAAAAGAGAACGGCGGTGAATAACCTTCACGATTCCAGATCTGAACAGCGCCGTACAGATCTGCGAAACTAAGTGAGTATACGGCGGCGGATGAGAGAACAGATCCGTGAACCTAATCGAGGAGACGACGGCAAGAAGGGAGCGGCGGCGGAGAATTACAAAACCCTATCAAAACCATTCTTTTCCTCTGTTGCGATTTATTATTCCGGTTACTATTGTCTGAATCTAGGTGGGGAGACGACGACGGAGAGAGCGGCGGCAGGCGGGAGTTCAGATTCGCGGAACTAATTGAGGGGGCAATGGCAAGAGGGTAGCGGCGGCTGAACATAATAGAACCCTAGCACATCGTTAGCTATTAAAATTAATTTTTATATTAGTAATTTATTTATATTATATATTACATGCATAATCGAATGTGATAATTATAAGTATATATAATATGACTAATGGTATATTAGGAATTTTTGCGGGGATTTTTCAAATTGCTACAGAAATTTATTAGGGGATGATGTGGGAATCTCTATGTTTCGGGAATAATATCTCCGCGTCCAACCGCTCCAATTTCGGAGTAAAATGTTGCTCGTTCCTATCATCATCCCTAAAAAATTCAAGGATTCTTTATCTTATTTGATTCATATTCCTACGGGTTTTAGAGAATCTTTGTGTCATTGCCACTCTTACAAATTGTTAAGTTGTCCTTAGAACTAATGGTTAAGAGTGGTCATAATTATTGAACAAAGAGCGGTTAAACTTTCTGCTGCTCGTGGTCTAATTATTTTTGCAAGCAAAGATTAGCGATAACAATGGGTAAGGTCATGTGTGATCTTGAGCCCTTACTTTGAATGATCCATGTGGCTCCGATAATTACTGTTGAGGCGGGAGCGTCTGATTGGTCCACATGTATCATGACGAATTGTCTGATACCAGTTATCCTCCCACTCTAAGTCTATGAACAGCATCCTTTAGGACTTCATTAATTTTATAGAATCACCAAAAGTCGAATCCTTCGAGATGTTGCATGTGCTAGAGCCAAAGGTAGTCTTCAGTTAGCAATAAGCTTCATTTTTTTTATCGGACAAACTTACCTTTCGATTGAGTTGATATGTTTTCTATCAATGTCTAGTACATTCTTTTAATTATTTGAGTGCCCGTCAAGTTAAAAACTCATTTTCTCTTATAATTGAATTAGATAACAAAAGGACAACGCATATTTGGGACGATTTTCAAAGTGTAGCTTTTGATCATCGCTTTCCAGCTAACTCACATGAGGCAATGGTTTATTGTTATACACCATGGAAAAGCTGAGACTGTGCATTGGCTTTCTAGTTGTGATTCAATTACGCGGGAAAAGACCGAAGACGACTAATAACCCCTTTCTCGTAATATAAACATTATTGAATTCATGGGCAGTTGTAACTCCGTTAAATAGTCTATCTTACCATTAGTTGTAGAATTGATATGACATCCATGTTGGATTTTATCTTACTTTCAATGTTTTTTTTGGATGCACATAATATCATTTGAACACGACTAAAATTTGATCTAATTAGGTGAAATTGACTAAAATTCATCGAAAAGAAAAAGCAATGTAGGACCAATTTGATATAATTAAATGAAGAAAAAACAGCTAAAATTAGGTGAAATTGGTCTAAAAAATACAAGCAAGAAAAAGCAATGTATGTATATGTGCAATCTGATATAATTAAATCAAGAAAAAAAAAAAGAGTAACAATGGCGAAGGAAATAAAACGGATAATTATTGAAATATTAATTCCAATCTTTTATAAAATTACATTTAAACGTATATAAATGCAGTTTCACAAAATTTAAGCTCATGTGAAATTAGTTAGGTTCTCTGAAATGGAGAGGTAAATTGAAAAAGAAACAAGAAAACACACCAGAATTCAATGTCCAGAAGTGGCAAATTCTCCATTTTATAACAATAAAGGGACCGATGTGTTCAAATAAAACATTATGGGGATCGGATTGTAAAAATAGCGAGGCTAAAGGACCTCGAATCGAAATGCTTCAATCCTTGTAATCTTTCTGAGTTTAATTTTTCTGTAAACAGAGGGAGGGAGCTCTCAGAATTTTATTATCTTACTTTTCTTAGCATTTGAGGCAATCAAGTTTATTTACATTTGATCATTACTTTCAATTTATATATATATATGGTTTTGAATTTACAGCTGAGGACACACTGAAGAAGGACAAGGGTGGCATTAAGTAACCTTGTCACCAAAAACAAAAACAATCGGCAAAAACCTATATATAGTTGGTATACAGAAGAAGAAGAAACTGTAATATGTCAAAAGCGATGCCTCATTTCAGATACCCTCAGGCACCATTTTTCTTTCTAACAATTGGGAATTTCCTATCACCATGTTATCATGCCATACTTATATTTATATATGTATTTTTCGTATAAATTCTCAATGGCTGCACCTCATATTTTTGCATTGGCTAAAAACCCAATCACAAATTCGGCAGCATCATTCCGTTGGATGCATTATCTCCTTTTGAATAGACAATATCATCATTCTGCAACTTCAGTTTGGTTGCTGTCCCCAACAGTTTAAAATGCTCGTTAGTTACTACAAACATATGCACAACATCTACACTGGAAAACTGATATCCATATCTCACATTCCATACAATGATCAAAATGGTGTAAGCAAATCATCATTTCAAAACTATGCAATAATTCTATGTATAGATATTACTCTAAAACAAAGAATCCACATATATCGTATATAGGACATTTGTAAGTCGGGCCAATATTACACCATTGTACACCGTTATGTTAGATAAGAGACGGTTTTGTGCTTGGCTCAAGTTAAGTTTCCTAGATAAATCAGACTGCATTATAGATTACAAGATTAAGACCACAAGTTGTCTTGTCGCGCATCTAATCACATGTAACCCTTAAGACTGTCTGGAGTCCCATTAAGCTGAATTACATTACAAATGAAGTAGTAAACTATAACTATTACTTAGCACTTTAATTAATTCCCCATTCTTAAGTTTTTTATTTCAAAAGTCCAATGAATGACTAAAAATTAATTTATATATATTATCATTAATATACAAGTATATTTATCATTTTATGAGCAAAATTGGATCAAACTTCGTATGAATACAAACAGTTATATTAAGTAAATTTTAGTTGAGCAAGTGACTGCTAAATATGTATGATTTATAATTTCATTGGTCGTTTAACTTTTTTTCACTTTGATTTCTAAGCTTGTAATAGAAAATAGTTATGGACACTTATTATCTTAATTTTTTCAGAATATTTTTTTTTTGTTGATGGATGATAATTATTAGATTTCCAATATATAAAATACAAGGTTTATGTTAAATATGTGTAGTTGAATTTATTTCTTTTTTGTGTGTTAAATGAATTGTAATTTTGATTAATGTCTTTTAGTTATTGTTTGCACCATAATTTAATTTTTTGGCACTTATATATTTTTAATATATTAATTGGTCCAATAGTTATATATGCATGTTTGAAAATTTGAATATCGCAATTTGGAGACCAATCTTGAGAATTATATTTATTTTTAATTTTAGACAATGTATTTTATTAATAATTTATTTTCATTTAGACTATATGTTTATAAAGCTAGTTTTAAATAACTTATTACGTTTGTGACTTGTGATTTTATGTTACTATGTCATTGTATTAATTTATGATTTTTTTAATAATTATATGTCCTTTAACTAATAAAACATTATAGAATATAATTTATATTTTTGTGTATTAATTAATGGATGAACAGCAAAATAAAAGGTTAGCTGAGCGAAATAATTGGTTAACCGAATATAATGCACTAGTATAAGGTTAGTGTTTTCTATAAACTGAAAAAATAGTTAACCGACTGAATTAGTTTAATGGAATGCTTAACCGATCTCGCAGCCTACTTCTGAATTTTGCAGTTATATATGAGGGAAAGAAATGCAAAACCAAAAGAAACAATTATGCAATGAAAACCAGAAAAAATATGGTTGAACTAACCCGGGAAAACAAATGCTCATCAAACATGGTAATGCCACATGGTCCTGATGATGAAGCCCAACTACCAGGGGTAGTGTCATAACCAGCTTTAGAGGTTTCAAAACTTCCATTGACAGGAAAATCCACAGGGCTTTCTTGTTGGTTCAGCTCGGCTGCTGATTGGTATTTTGGATCATTCAGCACATTGAGATTGTATGGCAAGTAAGGATAATGCCCAGCTAATTGCAATCTCAGCGATGCGGTTCCATTTAATTCATTCAGAATACCATTCACACCTGTTTCTTGACTAGAATTAGAAAGCTCAGAACTTTTTCCTGTGCCGAAGTAACCAGAGTAACTGCCAAAGGAGGAACTTGCAGAACATTCGACATCCCTAAAAGGGGGAACAAATTGATTTGTTGGGTTGAGAATACATGACAAGAGCACATTCTCTAAAATAGTAATAATAAAACAGCCATCCTTTTGTACTCCCTCAAAATGAGAATTGGCATTCAATACATAGATTTTAGACAGTCTATATTGCTTGGTGGCCATTTGGTAAAATTAAATGACTTGTTTCAAAGGCCTACTCACCTATGAGGAAGTAGATTTGGATCCTCTGGTAACACAATCGGTTGACTGTCATTATTAGTAATCCAAGGCATGGGTGGCAGCTGTTGTTCAGTGGCCATTCTGAATGGTACATGCATGCCATTTTGGAACTGCAAATAATGCTATCTTCTAATAAGCAACAAGGAAAGTCATTGCTGAAATATTGAGTTCCATCATACCTGATTATTACATTCTAGTGACATGAATTGCTGTTTTCCAAGATATTCCTGGCAATAGTAAGTCAAATTTGTTACTAAATATGGTAGCAATAATGGTAAATGAATATTTCCAGTTGTATTGTAAATCTGTGTGCTGGATCTTGTTAATTCAAAAAAAATATTACAACAATGAGCTTTATTTTTCACTTGGGCTCTTGATTAAAATCCGACAACTTTTTGTACCTTGCAAGTTTAACTTTATTATTTCTTTTGTACTTTCACTGAAGAGCTTTTGTTTTAATTAAAGATTGATTAAGATATTTAAACATCTCCGAGCTCCTTAATGAAGAGCTTCCAATTTTAATTAAAATTATACTAAGATATTTAAACATCTTCAGGCTCCTCAATCTCTTCTTATTCATTTCGTAAAAAAAAAAGATGGTTAGACTTTCAGGCACTAAATTCATCTGAACAGAGCATATCTTTACATTCATTTATTTTTTCACATATGATAGTCTAATAATCATTCTAGCAATGAATGAACTTAAATTCACTTAATCCAAGCTATAATGACAGGAATGATTGACATACCTTATGAGCTTGAATTTGATTAAGCGATTCCCTGATTGAATTTTCCAGTTGCCACAGATGTTCTACGTTATTGACCTTATCTGGATTCGTCCAACAGCTGGAGAAACTCAAAGAAGTTATCAAATTAGCATAGGGTAGTAGTTTGGTTCTTTTAAGTTGCAGTTCAAATACATGAAACAAGAAAAGAGACTAATTATGCAGCAAAAGAGTTGTGCATGTTCACCTCAGTCTCTTATGCGCTTCAGAAAGTTGATTTTGCAGTAACCTTGATTGGTTTGTTAGATCCTGAACAATGCAATTTCAAACATGTAACTGGCTTATATATAGGAGTTTCAAGATATGTAATGTCTTTACTGTTTGAGGCCATACCTCTATTGTTTGAGAACTGAAAAGAAAAGAAAAAAACAGAAATAATGATGTTTTTTAGTACATATACTTGGCAAAATACAGTCCCCCAAAAAGCTATTTAATAATGTATTTGCACAAAGTATTTACCTTGAGCCCAGAAATTCAGGTATGTTAACATCATGATCCAACTTCTTAAAAGTTTTTTTTAGTGCCTAGACTCTCAAATAGAACAAAAAGTCCCGTTAGCAACAATAATTGAATAAAGAAAAGTAAAACAGCCAAGTGATGATAAGTGAAAGGAAGTCAAAGATTAAATGGAAAATGATTGTAAGGACTTACTTCAAGGCTTTCTAACTTCCTGTTGAAATCAAATGAAATAGGTATTAGATTTTAATTGGATAGAACTAGAATAGAAAATGATTAAGCAAGTATAATTTACCTCTTTGCCCTTTCTTGAGGCGTTAATTGAGCAAATTTTGCAATTACTTCTTCAATACTGCTGAAATTACTCAAAATAATAAGAAAACTTTTCTTTTAAGAAAATTGTCAATAAGGTTAAGAAAATACAGTTCAGTCAATGGTAGAATGCTCCATAACATTACTATACTTGTCTTGTCAACCGAATGCATTAATATGTGATATGACAAATGAACCACATTATGCTCTTATTATTCAATTAAAAAAAAAAGCATGTAGCAGAGTACCTCCGTTTCCCTTTGCATATTGAAGGCTTGCCGCTTGGAGAGAACATGAGAAGGACAATATCTATTTCACACAGAATAGATAACTCCTTAGCCTTCTTCATGATGCCGTGTTTCCTTTTGCCATACGTCGCTTGACGCCCATTTATGTTCTCCAACTTCTTAATCTTTAGCTTAACCCTACCCATCCTACACATTTACCAACCATTCAACTCAGCACTTTTCAAAATCTAATTCCAAATCTTAAATAAATCAATTGCATTATGGATTATAATCATCATATAGCATATGCAACAAAACAAAACAAAACAAGCACAAATGCATATTGACACAACAAACAGAGAAACGGGATTCTGATAACATAGAGCAAAAATCTAGATAAAATAAAATAAACCGCATTAGTTTCTGATAAACAAAAACTAATGAAACACAAATCATAGATAGACTACCCGGTTCAGATTCACACCGTCTTTCCTTCTTTCCTTTTTTGAGGGCAGAAAAATAATCTAATTTACCCTTGGGAGACAAAACAATCAAGGATGGGATACAAAAAGAAAAAAAAAATTTACCCAAATGAGCAAATCAAACGACAAACTGAAAGTACATAATCAAAAGGCCTTAAATGTGGGATAGGTTAGTGATTGAGCCAAAGAGAGAACCACCTAAAGGGTAGAGAGAGAGAGAGAAAGAAAGAGAAAGAGAAAGAGCTTACATATCTATTTGTTAATGAGAGAGAAAACAATGAATTTGTTTGAAGAGGTCTTTTTAATGACGTGGAATTATATATACCTTATATATAATTGTGGAAGAGAAAATAAAGTTGTTTGAAGAGGTCTTTTTGCTCATGTGGAAACTTTTAATTTTTTTTTTTTGTTTTCAAATCTATCTATTATAAAAACTTACACTCCTGATCTACTTTTCATTTAATAGACTCTTCCCTTTCACAAGTTTATTTACTTTGATCTCTATAGTTATTGGTCGCACTAATCAAGTACTTTGATTCAAGGTACCTCTCTTTCTCTTTCTTCTCCGATTGCTATGTTTATGTTTTTGTGTTGATCTACTTTCGAGAAAGAAATTCTTATTGTTCTTTTAACCGTATATTTGACGTGAGATCATTCTTTCAGATAATATCTTCTGGATCGAGTGGCTTCACTGGATCGTCAACCAACTCCGTCATCTTTGAATGTTAGCTGAATATACTCTGTTAACAAAAAAAAAAATTTGAAAAGTAGCAGTAGTGGTATACTTAAATCATAAATCAATTTGAAACTAATCTTTCCTTAATTTTTTCTCTGATCATCAGATTAACTATCTTACTTTAATAATGGTTGTCAATGAGTAACATTCGTCATTTCCTATTTATCTTTCAATTTCGATTTTAATTTGTCCACCTTTCTCAATTTCTTCTTTTGTTTTTAAGTTTCGACGAGAGCGTGTCAAAGAAATTGCCTCCATCTTTGGATGCTACCTCCGATCAACCTATTCCTCTTTTCGATAGATCTATTTGGTGGTTTTTTCCTTTGCTTAGTTGATGTATGCTTCTACTTGTAACTTTGTTTTATTTGTTCAACTTTTTATGTTTTGGGATCAGTTTAGATTTATATTCGTCTATTTATATGCTTACAGTTTTATTTTTATTTTTATTTTCTATTTGAAGGCTATGTACAATCTTAATCACCATCTTTGTAACGTCTGTAAAAAAAAATTTATATTCATACATGTAAATTAGTGTCCTGAATATTTAATTAGGGTTTATTAATTAAAAAAAACAAAATATTAACATTATATATTTATCTATATTAAATAGTTGTGGGTAGACCTACCCTTACCTAAACTTTTTTTTAGATCTATATTAAATAGTTGTAATGAATCAGTAATGAATCAGTACAACAAAGTAAATATGTTTAGATTTTACTTTATATGGGTGAGATCCAGTGCGACAAGTGGTCTAAGTGTGGCAATTAGCTTATTGTGTGAAATAGCAAGACTACGTAGTTTTGATGATAATTGAAAATGATAAGGTGTCAAATTTATAAATAAAAGAAAAGAGATGATAGAGAAAATTGTTTTGTTTTTTTCTTTAAAATATATTTTTCCGGCCTTTCTAACCTCTTTTTTCGAAAAAATTTATACTATTAGACTCGTCTAAATTAGACGGTCATTTTGAGATCCCTGAAGGTAAGGTAAAAAAAATTCCGGTGAACGGAATCCGAGTGGGCGTTTTCCGGCGAGAAAAAAAGTGCCCAGAAAATTCTCAAAATATTCCAGAAAATGTAAAATATTATTCTGAGAAACTTTAATTCTTGGGTCGAAGAGATATTTCTTACAGTTTAGTCCCAACAAAACTTTTTCTTTAATTTTATCTATTTTACAGGCTTCAACAATTTGTTGGGTCAAAACCGTAAGGAATCTCGCTTTGAGCCAAGAATTAAAGTTTCTTAAAATGATGTTTTACATATTTTAAATTTTTTTGATAATTTTCTAAACACATTGTTTATCCGACTTACATTGTTCCGACAGTTTACGAAATTGTTTCAAATCAGTGTACCATTTGTTCCAACATAATACTTATATTGTTCCAACAGAATAAATCAGCGTACCAATTTTTCCAATAAAATAGTCATATTATTCCAGTATAATTGTTCCAACATAATAAATCAGTTTACCAATTGTTCCAAATCAGTTTACCAAAAATTCCGGTGAGCGGAATCTGGGTGGGCATTTTCGGGCGAGAAACAAAGTACCCAAAAAATTCTCAAAATATTCCAAAACATGTAAAATATTATTCTGAGAAACTTTAATTCTTGAGTTGAAGCGGTATTTCTTACAGTTTAGTCCCAATAAAACTTTTTCCTTAATTTTATCTATTTTACATGCTTAAACAATTTGTTGGGTCAAACCCGTAAGGAATCTCGATTTCAGCCAAGAATTAAAGTTTCTTAAAATGATATTTTACATGTTTTGGAATTTTCTAATAATTTTCTGAACACATTTTTTATCCTACTTACATTGTTCCGACAGTGTACGAAATTGTTCTAACAGAATAAATCAACGTACCAATTTTTCTAATAAAATAGTTATATTATTCCAGTATAATACTTATATTGTTCCAACATAATAAATCAGTTTACCAATTGTTCCAAATCAATTTTATTATCTATCGTCTTCAATTTCATTTTTGTTTTTTTAGTATTTAATATAGTATCTTCAAATTTATATTAGTTATATTATTTAGAAAATAATTATAATTCTTATATTATTTCAACAGAATAAATCTGTGTACCAATTGTTCCAACAGAATAGTTATATTGTTCCAACCGAATACTTATATTGTTCCAACAGAATTGTTATATTGTTCCAACAAAATATTCCAACACATAGTGCTGAAAGGTATGACAAAAAAGTATCCATAAAATTATAAAAAAATTTCAAAATATGTAAAACATCATTTTAATAAACTTTAATTCTTGGCTCAAAACGATATTCCTTACGGTTTTGACCCAATAAATTATTGAAGCATGTAAAATGGATAAAATTAAGGAAACAGTTTTATTGGGACTAAACCGTAAGAAATCCTACTTCGACTCAAGAATTAAAGTTTCTCCGAATAAAATTTTACATTTTCTGGAATTTTTTGAGCAATTTCGGGTTTCTCACCGAAAAACGTCCACCTAATCACCGGATTCCGTTGACTTGGGACTAAACCGTAAGGAATATAACTTTGAGTCAAGAATTAAAATTTCTAAGAATAATGTTTTACATTTTCTGGAATTTTTTGAAAATTTCTGGAAATTTTGTTCTTACAAAAAAACAGATCGTCAGATTCCGTTCATCGGAATTTTTTTACCCGAGCTTCTGGAATCTTAAAATGACCGTCCAATTAAGACGAGTCCAACGGTATAAATTTTTTAAAAACGAGGTTGGAAAAGTCGGAAAAATGCATTTTAAAGAAAAAAAATAAAACAATTTTCTCTTTCCTTTTATTTACAAATTTGCCATATTTCCCTACTTAATTATAAAATTGGTCCTTGTCACACCATAACGAAAAAACATGAATAACGTGAAAACGTTACAAAACACGAGAATATGGAAAAAACCCCGCAAAAAAATGAAAAGGTAGCACAAAACATGAACAACGCGAAAAAGTGAGAAAACACGAATTATACAAAATCATGAAAAATACAAAAAAAACACGAAAATGTGAGAAAATATGAAAAATACGAAAACGCGAAAAATGTGAAAACACAAAAACGTGACAATAAGTGAAAAACGCGATAAACATGAAAAGACAAAAAATGCAAACAAAACACGAAATTGTAAAAAACACAAAAACGTGAAAAATACGAAAAACATGAAAACTTGAATAACACAAAAAAGTAACAAAATGCGAAAAATAAAAAACGCGAAAAAAGGAAAAACCGAAAAACTAAACGTGAAAATACAAAAAAATGAAGAAAAAATGTAAAAAAACACAAGAATGTTAATAACACGAGAAAACGTACAAAAAATGCCAAAAATGTGAAAAAAAACGTTTTTCGGGTTTTTAACATTAATTTTTTTTCACATTTTCATGGTTTTCCACTTTTTTCCCATGTTTTTAATATTTTTTTACTTTTCGTGATTTTCGTATTTTTCCACTTTTTGTGTTTTTAACAAAATTTCATTTTTTTTTTGTGTTTTTTCACGTTTTTAGTGGTTGGAAAATATTTTTTCAGTGTTGTAGCCAAACACCGTAAAATATTTTCCAGTGTTGTTACCAAACACAGAAAAATATTTTCTTTTCCTGCATAATATTTTCCCTGTATAAAATTTTTCAGAACACAATATTTTTCCCCAAACAAACGGGTTGTCCAAAAAAATTAATATCAGTTTTTTTATAAGTTGTGACAACTACTTTTTCCAAAAGCTACAAACTGTAATTTTTCCTGAAAGCAATTTTCTCATCTTTTAAGGAAAACAATTTTACATTTATCAAACACTGCTTTTAGCTAGGAAAACATTAGCAAACATATCTTTAGACAGATAAGAATACCATCAATTTTCTTTTATTGGGATTTTAATGTTTAAAAAACTATGTTGATTTTGGCGGTGGTGGTACATAAAATTATTGCCATTGTAAATTGCTTATTCTAAATTGAACTTTTTTTTGAAGAAAAAATAATTTTATTGGCTGTAATCAGCAGCAAGAATAGAAAACAAGAAAGGAGGGGCACATGTCCACTCCTCACGAACAGACATAGAACTGACTGCTCTTACTAAGCTATGAGCTGCTGTGAGCAGCCGCGGAACCTGATTACCCTTTACATATCACCGTCACTTACCGTTTCACTTACTAAGCTATGAATTTTCGGCAAATGAGATTTCGTTTTTACATATCACCGTCACTTACCGTTTTTAAGGACAACGCTTAATGTGTCCCTTTCGGTGTATGCATTCTTTATGTTTTATACTTTAAACTCTTATCATGTTTTAGGTTAAAGTATTTATATCAGAGTCGCCACCCGAATTTGATGTCGGGGACATATAAGAATATTAGATAGCATACGGGCTCACAATATGCTATCTCTTCAGAGTTAGGTTCGAGACTTAAATGGTTATAAGAGTCTGGTTAATAAACGCGTAGACTTGTCTTTTATTAAAATACCAAATATTTCTATTCCAGATTCAGTTAAATATCGTTGGATTGTTCAAAAGCGATAAATAAATACTGAATATAAATTATTACATCATTTCAATAAATGGCACAAATAGCCCTAATACATCAAATCTAGCCTTAGGAATTAAATCTATTAAACTTGCAAGACAATAAACGTTAGTTGTGGGTACTTTGGGACCCGTCTTTCAGATTTAAACTACAAAGCTGGACTTGATCAAATAGGACTCATTTATTCCTAAGATCTAACACGTAGCATGCATTTATTCCAAAGCCTAATTTAGTCATTTAAACATATTTTAATAGAAATGCCTAAAATACCCCTATCCCGGGATTGCTTTTATCTTCATTTGCAAATGTGGGCAGAATATATTAAATTTACCGAAAAACAGGAAACCTAATCTACCCGAATAAGAAAACTAGTTTCTGCACGAAAAGTTCCCTAACTCTGATCTGGGATGATCCCCGATCGAAGATAGGGATCCCCGATCGAAGAAGGCATCTTCGATCGAGGAAGACCTTTCGGGTCAGAACCTCTGTTTTGATGTCAGAAACAGAATACAAAGGGAGATGTACAAATTGAAATACACAAATAGCAAACAGTAAGGAACGAGCTTTTAAAACCCTTCAGATGTTACCTCTAAAATACTTTTTCAGTTTATTTGTGTAAGGTACGCCGACGAACACGTGATTGAGACTTTGAGCAGCAATCCAGACCCGTGCAGCAAGCAATTGAAGTGATTAGAATGTGGTATCCCACGTACTTAGACCGAAAAACCTTCAATTTGGAGTAGATTTGACCCAAAAAGGTAAATTCTGGAAGTGTAATTGTCACGTCCGTGTCTAAAAAAAAATCGATATAAATTTTTTAATTAATTATAAATTTTAAGTTTGTTATTGGATTTAATTTAATGTGTTTAGGTGTACATTAAAATATGGGTTAAACCCTTAAATGGGGTTAATTGAGAAAATAATTCTCTATTTAGGAAGGGTTAAAAATTATTTCCTTATAAGGGGCTGTTTTTAACCCATAGTTAAAAATGGTCCCATAAATAATATTATAACATTTTTATACATAAAAAATTTAATATATTAAATAAATAAATAAATATTTATGTGTGTATATATTTTTTATTAGTATTTATTTTTATTTTTTTTATGAACGAACTATTTACTGTGTTATTAATATAGTTACAAAAAAAATACACGAAACTGTTTCAATTTATCGATAAATTTATTTGAAATGCCCAGTGCGACAGTTAAATAACAGTCAAAACCGATCTCTCTTTTGTCCAACTCGTACAAAATACAGTATTTTTGCACCTTATCCAAAAAAATAGTTTTTAAACCACATGATTGTGTATTTGAAAAGGTTAAACCTTTGTTTTTTTTGTGTTTGACTCTAACAATAATATAGTTGTCAATTGTTTCGTTGTCTGTAAATTATTCTAAAAGTTTGATTTTTATTTGATTTTTTTGTTCAGTAAAAAGTTAATTTAATTAATTTAATTTATAAAAAAATATAATATAAAAACTAGCAGCCTAAGGCTTCTGAAATACTGGAGTCGTCTCTGCCTGCGAATATGTCAATTTTATACGAGTTGGACAGGATAGGTAATTAAACAAAATGGATAAGGTGGAAAAATACCTCTAACGTTTACAGTTAAGAGCAATTTTACCCCTACCGTAAAAAATGGTACAGTTTTATCCCTAACATTGACAGTTAAAAGCAATTTTACCCCTACCGTAAAAATGGTACAGTTTTATCCCTAACATTGACAGTTAAAAGCAATTTTACTCCTACCGTAAAAAATGGTACAGTTTTATCTCTAACATTGACAGTTAAAAGCAATTTTACTCCTAATATTAACAAATTGGATCAATTAGAGAAATAATTTTATCTGTTATAATAACCGGATGAAATAAGTAATTCAAACAAATTGGAGTCGTCTCTGCCTGCGAATATGTCAATTTTATACGAGTTGGACAGGATAGGTAATTAAACAAAATGGATAAGGTGGAAAAATACCTCTAACGTTTACAGTTAAGAGCAATTTTACCCCTACCGTAAAAAATGGTACAGTTTTATCCCTAACATTGACAGTAAAAAGTAATTTTACCCCTACCGTAAAAAATGGTACAGTTTTATCCCTAACATTGACAGTTAAAAGCAATTTTACTCCTACCGTAAAAAATGGTACAGTTTTATCTCTAACATTGACAGTTAAAAGCAATTTTACTCCTAATATTAACAAATTGGATCAATTGGAGAAATAATTTTATCTGTTATAATAACCGGATGAAATAAGTAATTCAAAAAATAAATAAATAATGTCAATTGCTTACCTAAAATACTTTTTAATTTATATAATTTAAAAAATATATAAAATTTATAACATATAAAAATTAATATAAAATATTTTTTTGAAGAGAATATAAAATAAATTTTAATTTATTTAATATATTAATTTTTTATACAAAAAGATTTATATATAATAAAGTAGTTGGCAGTGGCAGTGGCTTTGAAACCACTGCCAACTCTTGTCTTTGCCCCATTCCGGCGCATACAACGCCGGAATGGGGTAAAGCAAATTACTTTTTTACTCATTACGGTGGCTAAAGCACCGTAATGGTACTTATTTTTAACTAAGGTTAAAAAATAGCCCTTTGTGAGAAAATAAATTTTAACTATCACTAGATTGAAAATTATTTTTATAATTGACTCCATTAGAAGGTTTAACCCTTAAAATATTGGGGTATATTTGAAAAACAAATTATAAATTAAAGTACTTTAATTGATATTTTAATTATTATATTAAAATTTCAGATTATTTATGTTTTAATGGATTGAAAATAAATAAATATATATATATATATATATATAATAATTGTTGAAGGTGTGATGACTAATTAATTAGATGTCCTATTTCTAAACATATACATGAACATGTGTCCTATTTCTTTTCAACTATGTATATGTGTCTTATTTTGCATCAAACATGTATCAATATTTTATTTATCATTTGTTTTATGTTTGAATTCTTTTCTTAATATATGTACGTAGGGATGAATAACAAAAGGAGAGGTAGGTATTCATAGGTTTAGTCTTTAAGTGTTTTGGGTTCAAGCCTCCTTAAAGAGTGAGGAGAGAATTAGATATGCTATAAAAAGAGGGAGGTTATTTTTCTCTTATATACAAAAATAAGTTAGAAACATTTGAAGTTAAATTGGTATGTCCGATTAGAATTTATAACCGCTACGTCTATAAAAGTTTTACAACTCTTTCGATGCCGGTGATATTCGTCGACACCTCTCGGTGACTAGAAACGGCATTTCAGTGACGATATTTCGGTAACTATATTTTATACCCAAATGAGTTTTAAAATGTTATAAGTATGATTTTGAATAAGTTTAGTTTCGATAGTTTCGTCAAATTTTAATAGATTTATGATTAATATTTAGCGTCTATCAATTACTAATAAAATATAAATTTTAGACAGTTGTCCTTTAGATATGTCGAAGTGAAATTAAATTCGGTATTAATGAGCTTTTAGCAGTGTCACGAGTCTAACTGAACCTTCGGTCGGCGTTAACGATATTAGTTTAGTTTACATGTTACAGTAATAAATCAGAATTGACGTTTAGTGAAGAACAGTTGTGATAAACGTGTTTCTTCAAACTAAAACCTTTATAATTGTGTGTTTTTGGGTGTTTGAACCTCTCAAAATGATTTATTTTTGGTTGAATAGTGTAGAGAACCCTCCTTTTCACTCCTTTTCACTCACTTTCACTTGATTTCAAATGAATTTCACTTGAAAATCTTTATTTTTCTTTCAAAATGATCAAATTCCGTTCTCTCTTCGTCCTGGGAGTTTCTTCTCTTTTTAGTAGTGGAGAATGGACAAAAACTGCCTTGAAAACTGACTTAAAACTGCCTGAAACCGTCAAGTATCCTCGATCGAAGACTCTCATCCTCGATCGAGGAACATGTCTTCGATCGAAGGTCGTTTAGTATTTTAATTTTAGAAAATGATTAGATCAAAATAGAATTTGATAAAGTGAAAGCAAACTAATAATAACTCAGAAACGGGGTCCGGGTCCTTAGCTCGTGTCTCGTATAACGCGTCGTGTGGAGCCTCACCTACACCAATTGTTAGCTAGAGTGTAACCTAAACTCACCACTACGGTCAGAAAAAGGCCATGCTCACAGCCACATAGTTCGTTAAACGTTTCACAACAGACATAAAAGTATTTTCTAACTCAGAGATCAAAACAATACACTTAGAAAAAGATTGGTTAGGGTAATTAATGGCCTAAACCACAGAAATACAGTCTGACCGAAGTTCTATATTTCGGTAACCATTAGTTTTTAGCCAAGACAATGCCTCCTCGACTGTCATCGCTTCCACCATAACCGGTTCAAATACTCTAGGCAACGCAGCATGCTGAGCGAATAAACACCGTCATTGCTCATTATGTAGCACGAAACCAACTGAAACATAACCATCTTCACGAAAAATCCCAACATCAATATTCCATGCTAAGGAACCATTCCTCTGGCAGGCCCATGTTCTGGCTGTTGAGCTTGTTTGAGCTGATGTAGAGACTCACAATTGGAGAGCAAATTGCCACTCTTGTTTTTCTTGTCCCGCACGGCGAACAACTTCTTGGGGTTCAATCCTTAGGCGACTCCAAACTTTCTAATTTATACTTTTCCATATCCACCAAATGAGGTCGAAAATGTGACTATCAGTCTCTTGTCTGTAAGCAGTAAGTAGGTTTTCAAACCACGCAAAAAATCTGAGATGACATCCATTCTATTGTCATTAAAAAATTCCTTCCAAACCTTTTGCGTGTAAGAGCATTGAATGAATGTGTGATGCTCATCCTCAACTATGGAATTGCATAACGAACAGATGGGGGAAAAATTACTATGTCTGATCAATAAATTTCGCATTACTAGAAGACAACATGATAGTAAACGCCATACAAAGTTCTGAACCTATGGGGCTATTTCGAACTGCCAAATTGATGGCCATAATCGAGAAGCAGATATAGTAAGAGACATACTATTTCCTTCTGCAATATGGTAATCAGAGTTAATTGTGTAATTACCAGATTTATCAAAAGCCTAGAACCAGCTGTCGTTAGGTGGGGATCATCGCCGGGGAATTCAAAAGATAAGTTGTTGATCATGATCATTAAATATCGTCTATATTAGGTCCCGATTCCAACTGCCATCCTCCTACATTAAGTCACGAACATTGCCTGTAGTTGCCATAGCGTTCATCAGGGTCGTTATATTTTGGATTAATTTGATCCGACAGCCAACCATCCTCCTATATCATGGTCATCAAACCTTCCCAATTTTTCTTCATAGTCCTTTGAGGAGTAATGGTCGACTATGTTGGTCCCGTGTGATTAGTTCCAAGGGGGGTTAGGAACTAATATAACTTTTTAATTAGTTATTTATGCTGACTTAACAATTTTGGCAAGTTTGTCAACTCAGCTTTGGTCAGCTTGGCCGAATTTAGCGTAAGACAGATATTGACTAGAACTGTTTTACTTGTAAGTTGAGAATTGACACTTACAGAGGTCAGCTTTCAACTTAGCACTCTAATTTACTCAGAGTCAGCTTAATCAGTTTAGATGCTGAGTAAATTTACCATACAACACATACAGATATATATATATATATATATATATATATAGAGTTAGAGATTACTCAGTATCACTTATCCTGGTTCGGCCTCTCTGCCTACGTCCAGTCCCTAGAGTCCTCCGGGCTTTTAGAATCCAATACTGAGCTCTTTAAAGGTAGAGCACAAACCGTTTACAAGGCAGTTGAATATGCAAGAGTACCTTCCTATATTCGTCTACTCAACTCCTACTGAATGCTATAACCGAACACCCAGATTTTCTCTACCACTAAGTACTCAACACCGAGCACTCTGCATACACTCTCAATATTACAATTGATAAGAACTTGTTCCCTTTCAAACAAAGAACACTTTAGATGATTACACACAATCAATCTAGCATTTATACAAAGAATGGAATTTTGGTGTAAGATCTTTTTCTTGTTTCTGAGTGCTTTTGATTTGTATCTTTCTCACTTCTAATTTTTTTGTAAATTGGCAATGTTCCAAATGAAACCTTTGTCCCTTTTATAGTTGAAATGTAGGAACCAAATCATTTGAAATTGATTTGTCCGTTGAGTCCAAAACGGCTCTTTTAGGGGACAAAACTCTGGTCAGCTTCAGATGTGCAGGCCAATCCTGAATCCTGAATTCTTCAGACGTCAGGCTTGTCTTCTTCCTGCAGACTTTGTCTTTTTGCGGTAGTTCGTCTTTTAGCCACGGACAGTTGACCCATTCATCTTGGAATTTGGCTTTTGCGTAATTCCGAGATTTCCATTATTAGCGCAGAGGGTTGGCAGTCTTTGTCTTCTAGCCAACGGACTTTTCATGCTGTCCTGAAGATAACTCAGCTTGACTTCGTTATCCACTGCCTTTGATTGTTTGTCAGATTTCATACTGAGTTCTTTCTTACTCAGCTTCCAAGGTCAGCTTCGTTCTGTAAGACTTTATTCTGAAGCAGATATTTCTTCTTTTATGCTGAGTTCCGTTTTACTCAGCTTCTCAGATCATCTTCGTTCTCAGCTCGTTGTTCTGAAGATAACTTATCTTTTATGATGCTGAGTTGCTCTTTACTCAGCTTATGATGTGTCTTCATTCTGACTTTGTCCTGTCTTAATTTTATTTCCTTTTGCATTTATATTTATACTCAATATTGAACAAACGGATTAGTACAATTAAATCAAAGCACTTAAATTTAATTGTCTTTTAATCATGGATGATTTTGTCAAATCAAAATCTTGTGGAAAGGTGTTTCAACAAACTCCCCCATTTTGATGTTGGCAAAATACATAATTATGGAACTCAGTTTTGAAATTCCCCATGATTGATTTATTTTTCATATTTCTGAAATTGCTCCCCCGTAAGGGTTGCATCTATTAACTTAACTCTAAACCTTCCAAGATTTAATTGAGAGAAATTAAAGATACTTGTACTGACTAAGTTCAATCCTAGACCTTCTAAGATCTAATAGGTCAGTTTTCAGAAATGATCATTTTTAGAAACATTTTATTACTTCAGTTTATTTATGTGTGAAGATGTATACTGAGTATGTTTTATTATGATTTGTTTGTTCAATTTGGACAGATCAGTATATACTACTAAGCATGGTATTAAGACAAGTTGGATAAAGTGATGCTTTTCATAAATTTACTCAGCAAGAAACACAAATATTAAGCACAAAAGAAGTATAGGTTAAGTTCTAAGCTTTAAACTAGACTACTTCTTCTTCTTCAGACTGTCTTCAGCTTGATACTTGCCTTTTCCTTTATCTTTACTTCCTGATGCACCACCGGCGTGCTGAGTTCCACCTTGGCTTTTCTCCCCCGTTTTGCCATCATCGGGAGGAGGAGGAATGAAGGTATCATTTCTAGCAGTAGCAGACAGAGCGTTGGAATAACGCTTCAACCTTCTTGTACTTTCACTCAGGCCATCAATAACTGGAACACAATCATCTTGAATAGTTCGAGGAACCCGTAGGGAGCTACTCAGCATGCTGATGAGACACTCATGAGATTTGCTGATCCAGGAGATGGACTCAGTTAGCTGGGCAAAGGATTGATGGTACATTTTGAGCAGAGTTGAGTCATAGAATTGGCGTTGAGCATTGGTGTAGCGTACTGAGCGAAGGATGGTTTGTGAGAAGCTCAGAAGTGTTTCATTAGTGATGGGGTCAACATCCATCTTTTCTTTGTTGACATTGAGAAGACGCACAGGTTCACTCAGTTGATCAATGGTACACTGAGAAGTGGAGGAAACCAATTCACGTGTGCAGCTCAGGTCAGAGGTCAACTTGGAGAAATATTGCTCTAACTCAGCAGAAGTGGCATACTCAGGATGAACCGAAGATCCAATGTTGTCCAGATCTGTGGTCAGCTTAGCAAAGTGATCCTTAAGCTCAGTAGAAGTAGCATACCCCGGATGTACTTCAGATAGAGTCTGGATTTTACCTTCAATTGTATTTATGTGGTTGACCAGCATGAGCAAAAATTCAGTCAGCTTGGCAATTTGGTCTTGCTTGGGTTGCTGTGTCTGGACCGTGGTCATTACACTTATGATATCTTTGAGACTCCGAATTTTGCTCAGAAGCTGAGTGATGGATGAAATTTGGGAGGACTCAATATTCGCAGACCCAGCAACATCAGCATGAGGAGGATTCAAATCCTGAAGAAGAGACTGAGCAGAGGCAATGATTCTGCGCCCAGACTCAGTGGCACTTAGATAGGCAAATTGGCCAGCAGGATTGGACTCAGAGGCTGGAATTGAAGTTGAGCTTGAAGGTGGTGGACTTGGCTACTTGGTAGTTTGGCTAGGTTGGTCAATTGTTGGTCCTGGTGGTAGCTCAGTATGAGGAACTGAGTGCTCAACATCCTGTGTATTTTGAGTTTGAGGGGAAGGACTTATAGAGATGTTGACCGGCTCAATATGAGGTGGAAGTTGAGCAGGTTGTTTCATAGTTGGCTCCCCGTCTTGAGAAACTTGGACTTCGAGCTCTTGCTCGGCAGAATTTGGATGTTCCAGAGTCTTGGCTTGTTCCTCAAGAGGAGTAACAGAGGCTTGATTTTGCACAGAGTCCTTAGGAGGAGACTCAGTATCATGTGAGAAGTATTTGAACTGGATATCGTAGAGGTCAGTAAGTGGCTCTCGAGGTGGGGAATCATCCAGAAGATCAATAGGTTTTTGCTTGTGTGCCTTCTTCTTAAGTCTTCGATATTTCTTAGCTTTTGGTGGTGAAGGATCAGCTTGAATATCTTCACTGGAGCTAGACGATGATTTTTCCAAAAGTTCATCATTCCCTGGTTGTTCAGCATTTTCCTCCTGATGTTGCTCAACATCATCTGGCTCAGCATGATCTGCTTCCTCAGTGTCAGGCTGAGTGGCATTATTGCTCTGTTCTCTCTCTTCTGGCACAACAAGGGTTTTTTCAATGTCAATCCCAAGGCTTTTGACGAAGTGTGACTGGGGAGTGACAATCCAGTTGAGGGGGTCAGCTTCAACAATTTTCAAACCAGAGCTTTTTCTTCTCTGTAAAGGTGGATCTGGTGTTTCTTCATTCTTTTCTTCGGGCTCAGCTTGCCTTTTTCTCTTCTCGACTGACTTAGGTGTAACCTGAGTTTGGTCAGCATCAACTTGCTTCCCCTTAGACACTGCTCGTACCTTCCTTGGGACAGTATCAACATCTTTTGAGCACGTTTCAAGTGCTTTTCTCTTCTTCTTTGTTGTTGCTGGCTCAGCAGACTTAGCAGTAGCTTTCTTTCCTTTAGGTTCTACTTCTTGCTCATCTTCTACTTCTTGCTCAGCATTGTTTTCTTCCTCATCTTCCTCAGCACCTTCAGTCCCCTTCAAAGGTTGGTTGAATAACAACCCGAACAGCAGAGCCGCTATGATTTCACTTCCCAAACTGTCAGTCTCATTGATGGTCTCTATTTTCTGATCCTCGAGGATTTTGGTGATTAGAGAGCCTAGTCTGAGTTTCTTACCTCCCCGTTGAAGTGCACCAACCAGGAACATAGGCATATTGAGTGGGTTGTAGGTTAGCATGTGCTATATGAAGCACTGCTCGAAGTTGGAGGCCAACGATGCTGAGCTGAGCTTTGGGAAGATGAAGTTAGTCAATATGTAATGAGCCATCTTCTGATTTTGGCCCATACAGGTACTGGGTATTTCTCCCTTGTGATTCTTTGGCTTACAAAATCCCTTGACATGGTCAAGCTTTTCTTTGGTTGTCCTAAACTCTTTCCCTTCTTCTGGCAGGTTTAGTAGGGTTGCTAAGTAAGATGGGGTGATTGTTATCTTGTGCCCCTTGACGGAAGTTTCCAGGTAGTCAGCATCTTCTTCGTCGATATAAAGATTGGAGTAAAATTCCCTAACTAACCTAGGATAGGTTTTTCCAGAGAGAGAGAAGAGTCCTACCCATTCATTCTTCTCAATCCACTCACGGAAGGGTTTTTTAGTGGTGATGAAGCTCGGAGAGAACCATCTGCATTTCAGAACTTCCAGATTATTGACCTTCTTGTGAACTTTGACCATGTTCCTTTCCCTGGGCTTCTTTGAAGAGCTTGCTGGGTCAGCTTGAGGGTTTTTGTTCGGAGTTTGGTTAAGCTGAGGAGGAGATTTTGGATTTTCATCGGTGTGATGTTTACCGGAATCACCACCGGAGATATTTTGAGGGTTCGACATTTTCTTCTCAGAGATTCTTAGGAATTTTGAAATTTAGAGAGAGAGGAATTCGAATGCCAAAAGATTCAAGCGTAAGGAGGATTAAGTGGGAAATCTTCCACTATTTATAGAGATTGAAATCGATCCTATTCGTTGAACTAGCCGTTTCACCTTGGGACGTTCAATCGACAGAGCTTCTATCATTTATGACATGTTCGACGCATGGGTTTATTGCTTACGTTATCCTAGATGCTATTTATTACACGTGTTAGCATTTAATGGTGCAAGTGGGCTTTTACTCAGTTTTGCTAGAATTCAAAGCATTTGTGATATTGAGTACCTAGTTCTATGTAAATGAATTTCTTCTCTTAGTAACTTGGCATAGGATAGTCACATTTGATCTCTATTGTTTCTGTTTTTACTCCATAATCTTCAAGTTGTTGCTTAATCCATAGAACTTTTGCAACACAGCTTCCAGCAGCTACGTACTTAGCTTCAGTTGTAGACAAGGCAACTGATGACTGCTTCTTACTGAACCAAGATACTAGACAGCTTCCAAGGAAGTGACATCCTCCTGAAGTACTTTTACGTTCTAGCTTATCTCGTCCATAGTTAGCATCAGTATATCCAATGAGTGTGAAGTCATTTGAGGTTGGATACCATAAACCTGCATCAACTGAGCTCTGCAAATATCTAAAAATTCTTTTTACAGCGATTAGGTGAGATTCCCTGGGGCCAGCTTGATATTTTGCACAATAACATACTGAGTACTGTATATCAGGTCTACTAGCCGTGAGATAAAGTAAGGAGCCTATCATACCTCGATAAAGTTTACTATCTATTGACTTACTTTTCTCATCTTTGCATAGGACAGTATCAATACCCATGGGGGTTGATATGGGTTTGCAATCTTTCATATCGAATTTCTTTAACATCTCTTTGGTGTACTTGGACTGACTTATGAAGATGTCATTCTTACCTTGCTTAATTTGAAGTCCAAGGAAGAAGTTGAGTTCACCCATCATGGACATCTCGAACTCAGTTTGCATCTGTTTGCTAAATTCTTGACACAAGGATTCATCAGTAGCACCAAATATTATATCATCTACATAGATTTGTGCAAGTAGGAAATGTTTACCCTTTTTCTTAATGAACAAGGTTGTGTCAGCTTTTCCTCTGACATAGTTCCTGGTCAGCAGGAAGTTGGTCAATCTCTCATACCAAGCTCTTGGAGCTTGCTTCAGGCCATATAGGGCCTTCTTGAGTTTATAAACATGGTTTGGAAATTTTGGATCTTCAAACCCATGAGGTTGATTAACATATACTTCCTCGTTTATAAAGCCATTAAGAAATGCACTTTTAACATCCATTTGGTATAATTTAAAGTTCATAAAACTAGCATAGGCACACAATATTCGTATAGCTTCTAGCCTAGCCACTGGTGCAAAAGTTTCACCATAGTCAATACCCTCTTGCTGACTATAGCCTTGGGCTACAAGTCGAGCTTTGTTTCTGACTACGTTTCCATGCTCATCTAGTTTGTTTCTAAAGACCCACTTAGTTCCTATGGGCTTTTGATTCCTAGGCTTAGGCACTAAATCCCATACCTCATTCCTGGTGAATTGATCAAGCTCTTCTTGCATAGCATTGATCCAATATTCATCGTGCTCAGCATCAGCGAAATTCTTTGGCTCATGCATTGAGACGAAGGCGACATTGCTGAGGAACTTCCTAAGTTGATCTCTTGTCATCAACTTGTTGTCAGCAGCATCAAAAATGGATTTCTCTGAGTGTCCTCTTGGAATTTTTATTTCCTTGGGTAATGTTGAGTCGTTTGGAACTGGTGTTTCTGCAATCTCTACAGGAATAGATTGGTCAGCAAATGTAATTTCAACTTCTTGCTTACCTTTGGTTAGCCCTTGTATTGATGACACAGAGGCTTCTGGTTGATCAGCGGAAGCTGAGCTTGGTTCATCTTCTTCGAGCTGAGCTAACTTTCCTGTAGGGTCAGCTTCATCGAACTCAATATGTACAGACTCTTCTACAACCTGAGTTCTTTTATTATATACTTTATATGCTTTACTGTTTGTTGAGTACCTTAAAAAGATTGCTTCGTCAGCTTTAGCATCAAATTTTCCAAGGTTATCCTTTGTATTGAGTATAAAACACTTACACCCAAAGGCACGAAAGTAGCCAATGTTGGGCTTTCGTCCTTTCCAAAGTTCATATAGGGTTTTCTTAAGTATAAGTCTAACTAGAGCCCTATTCAGTATGTAGCATGCTGTGTGGACATCTTCACCCCAGAAGTACTTTGGAAGCCTATTTTCACTCAGCATGGTTCTAGCAATTTCGACAATAGTTCTGTTCTTCCTTTCAACAACCCCATTCTGTTGAGGTGTTCTGGGAGCAGAGAAATTGTGGTCAATACCACTGGTTTCACAGAATTCGTCAAACTGTTGGTTTTTGAATTCTCCACCATTCTCACTTCTAATATGAGCTACTTTTAGGTCTTTGTCAATTTCAAGCTTTTTAATCAATGTGGTAAACATCTCAAATGTTTCATCCTTGCTACTCAGCAAGATGATCCAAGTGTACCGAGAGAAATCGTCTACAATGACCAAGGAAAATTTCTTACCTCCCAAGCTGAGTGGCTGGATAGGTCCGAAAAGATCCAAGTGTAGTAATTCCAATGGTCTCTTGGTTGAGACAATATTTTTACTTTGAAATGACTTCTTTGTTTGTTTGCCCTGCTGACAAGCTTTACACAATTGATCTTTTTCAAATTTTAATTTGGGTAAACCCTCAACCAATTGCTTTCTAGCTAATTTGGCAAGAAGGTCCATGCTGACATGCCCAAGTCTTCTATGCCATAGCCAGGAGTTATCCTCTTTAGACACTAAGCATATATTGTTAGAAAACTGTTTTTCTAAATTTAGCATGTATACATTGTCTACACGAGGGGCAGTTAATATCAATTCATTTGTATTTCCCTCGAGTATTTGACACTTAGTGTCATCAAATACAACCTTTCTGCCGCTTTTGCAAAGCTGAGCTACACTCAGCAGATTGTATTTAAGACCTTTAACTAGGGAGACTGACTCAATAGTTGGGTTACCTCCGATAGAACCTGAGCCGACTATCTTACCCTTCTTATTGTCTCCAAAGCTTACATTACCACCTCGTTTAAGCTCTAGTGTGATGAATTGTGTTTCATCACCCGTCATGTGCCTTGAGCATGCGCTGTCTATGTACCAAAGTTTTGACTTCTCCACGCATGTCAAGCTGACCTCATTGTTGTGTTCCTCCTGGTCAGATTCATTAGAGAGGTCAGCTTGCCCAGATTGAGAGTGATCAGCATCATCGGCCATGAAGCATATGTTTGCCGTTCCATTTGCATCAGCTTCGGATGATGTTGACTCATCATTGTCAATCCATGTTGCTACCATTGCTTTTTTTATTTCCCTTCTTATCCCTTTTGAGGTTTGGGCAGCTTGACTTGATGTGCCCAGTTTGGTGGCACTCAAAGCATGTGACAGATTTGGAGCCGTCCTTCTTATATTTGTCACTGGACTCAGCTTTGTACCTGTCACCTCTTTTGTATGGCCGTTTGCTGTTTCTGTCATTTCTTCTGAACAACTTCTTCATCTTTCTAGTGAACATAGCCATTTCCTCATCATCAGTTGACTCAGCTTCTGTGGAGTCAGCTTTCATCACTAGTGATTTCTGTTTCTTATCTTCAGATTTTTCTTTAGCTTCAAAGTTTTTCATAGAGATCTCATGGGTCAGCAAGGATCCGATCAGCTCATCATATTTGTAGGTAGTCAAGTTCTGAGCTTTTTCTACAGCTGTTTTCTTTGCTTGACAGCTCTTAGGCAGACTTCTCAGGATTTTATTCACCTGTTCCTCTTCAGTGAAGTTCTTTACAAGTCTTTTGAGCTCATTTATGATGTTTGTGAATCTTGAGTTCATTTCTGAGATGTCTTCGTTCTCGTTCATCTCGAACAGCTCGTAGAGTCTCATATGCTGATTGACTTTGGACTCCTTAACCTTACTTGTGCCTTCATAAGTCACTTCCAGCTTCTTCCAAATCTCCTGTGCTGACTCACAACCTGAAATCTTATTGTATTCTGCAGCATCTAAAGCACAGTGAAGCATATTTATAGCCGAAGCATTATTTTATAATTTTTTAGGTCATCCTCTGTCCACTCAGCTTCACTCTTAACAACTTTCTCATTGTTAACAGTTTTATATGGCATATGTGGACCTTGAACAATTGCAAGCCATGCACTCATGTTTGTGGCTTGAATAAAGTTTTTCATCCTATGCTTCCAGAATGTATAATTCGACCCAAAGAATAGGGGAGGCCTAGTAATTGATAATCCCTGAGGGAGTATATGTGTTGTTTGGTTTCCTGGTAGGAAACGAGTGCTATTCTCAGCCATTTATGGGGATCCGCTCAAGATAGTTATATCTTTGAGTAGTGAGCTTAGGCTCTGATACCCACTTGTTGGTCCCGTGTGATTAGTTCCAAGGGGGGGTTAGGAACTAATATAACTTTTTAATTAGTTATTTATGCTGACTTAACAGTTTTGGTAAGTTTGTCAACTCAGCTTTGGTCAGCTTGGCCGAATTTAGCGTAAAACAGATTTAGTCAGATATTGACTAGAACTGTTTTACTTGTAAGTTGAGAATTGACACTCACAGAGGTCAGCTTTTAACTTAGTATTCTAATTTACTCAGAGTCAGCTTAATCAGTTTAGATGCTGAGTAAATTTACCATACAACACACACACACACACACACACACACACACACACACACACATATATATATATATATATATATATATATATATATATATATATATATATATATATATATAGAGTTAGAGATTACTCAGTATCACTTATCCTAGTTCGGCCTCTCTGCCTACGTCTAGTCCCCAGAGTCCTCCGGGCTTTTAGAATCCAATACTGAGCTCTTTAAAGGTAGAGCACAAACCGTTTACAAGGCAGTTGAATATGCAAGAGTACCTTCCTCTATTCGTCTACTCAACTCTTACTGAATGCTATAACCGAACACCCAGATTTTCTCTACCACTAAGTACTCAACACCGAGCACTCTGCATACACTCTCAATATTACAATTGATAAGAACTTGTTCCCTTTCAAACAAAGAACACTTTAGATGATTACACACAATCAATCTAGCATTTACACAAAGAATGGTAGTTTGGTGTAAGATCTTTTTCTTGTTTCTGAGTGCTTTTGATTTGTATCTTTCTCACTTCTAATTTTTTTGTAAATCGGCAATGTTCCAAATGAAACCTTTGTCCCTTTTATAGTTGAAATGTAGGAACCAAATCATTTGAAATTGATTTGTCCGTTGAGTCCAAAACGGCTCTTTTAGGGGACAAAACTCTGGTCAGCTTCAGATGTGCAGGCCAATCCTGAATCCTGAATTCTTCAGACGTCAGGCTTGTCTTCTTCCTGCAGACTTTGTCTTTTTGCGGCAGTTCGTCTTTTAGCCACGGACAGTTGACCCATTCATCTTGGAATTTGGCTTTTGCGTAATTCCGAGATTTCCATTATTAGCGCAGAGGGTTGGCAGTCTTTGTCTTCTAGCCAACGGACTTTTCATGCTGTCCTGAAGATAACTCAGCTTGACTTCGTTATCCACTGCCTTTGATTGTTTGTCAGATTTCATACTGAGTTCTTTCTTACTCAGCTTCCAAGGCCAGCTTCGTTCTGTAAGACTTCATTCTGAAGCAGACATTTCTTCTTTTATGCTGAGTTCTGTTTTACTCAGCTTCTCAGATCATCTTCGTTCTCAGCCTGTTGTTCTGAAGATAACTTATCTTTTATGATACTGAGTTGCTCTTTACTCAGCTTATGCTGTGTCTTCATTCTGACTTTGTCCTGTCTTAATTTTATTTCCTTTTGCATTTATATTTATACTCAATATTTAACAAACGGATTAGTACAATTAAATCAAATCACTTAAATTTAATTGTCTTTTAATCATGGATGATTTTGTCAAATCAAAATCTTGTGGAAAGGTGTTTCAACAGACTAGATAGAATGCTATGCCAAACAAATGATGGATTTTGCCCAATTAACGCGCGTGTAAAATCAGTGGCTGGGTAATAGCGGGCTTTTAATACCCGTACTATAAGGGAATCCAGGTTTTGGATCAGTCGCCATGCTTACTTTGCAAGTAAGGCTTCATTAGAAGCTCGAATACGGCGGAAACCCAAGCCACCTTGACCCTTAGGTACACATAATCGTTCATACCTCATCCAATGAATACGAGAGCCCGTTCTACTGTCAGAATGCCACCAAAATTTATTTATCATTTTCTCAATCTCCTCACAGAACTGATCAGGAAGTAAGAACATACTCATCACATACGTCGGGATGGATTGAAGTATTGATTTGATAAGGACTTCTTTTCCGGCCCGTGAAATAAATTTTGCCATCCAATCATTAATTCGGTTTCGTATCCTACCTTTGAGAAAACCGAAAGTCAGCATTCTGTTTCGTCCCACAACAGTCGGTGCTCCCAAATAAAACCCAAGTTCCTAAACTTCTTGTATTCTTAATATCAATACAGACACATTTCGATCCAAGGTGCTAGTATTTGAGCTAAAGAAGAGAGCCGATTTATCAAAATTAATACACTGACCTGATGCTCATTCATAAGCCTAAAGACATTGATAATTTCCCATGGTCTCCCTCGCCGTAGTCCGAAAAAGTAGGTAACTGTCATCAGTGAAGAAAAGATGAGAGATATGTGGGGCCGAACGAGCCACTTGACATCCATGGATATCCCCTATACATTCGTTGGCATGTAATAAAGCATATAACCCCTCAGCGCATATCAGGAAAAGGAACGGACTGAGCGGGTCGCCTTGTCTAATTCCACGTGATGGTGTAATCAGGCCTATTTATCTTTCGTCCTGCAGGATCGTGTAGCTGATTGATTCCACACACATCTTCATCCAACCTATCCATTGATCATTAAACCCCCAGTCTACTAAGCATATCCCATAACAATTTCCACTTAACTCGATCATACGCCTTACTCATATCAAGCTTCAAGGCTGCAGTTCCATGTTTCCCTTGCCTTTAATTTTTTAGGTGATGAATAACCTCAAATGCGACCACCATATTGTCTGATATTAACCGTTCTTTTAGGAATGCACTCCGATTAATCGATATGATAGATGGGAGAATCTCTTTAAAGCGGTTAGCCATCATCTTAGAAACAATTTGGAAGAGCACATTACATAAAGCAATAGGCCAGAGATCAGTCACTTTCTTAGCATGCGCCTTTTTGGGTATGAGGACTATTATTGTATCATTTAGGTGTGGTGGAAACTGATGATGCTTGAGATATGCTAAGCAATCTGAAATCATATCTGCCCCAATGATACTCCAAAAGCGTTGGAAGAATGCTGGGTCGGGGTGAATGGAAAAACATGCAGCCTTAACTTCATCAGCTTCAAACGGTCTTGTTAGAAATTGATTCTGCTCCTCTGGGACCCGATGTTGTACATTGGATAAAATTACTGAGTCCTCACTGCATTGGCTTGTAAATATATTCTGAAAATAATCTTGGAGAATGTCCTCCAAACCATTACCCCAGCTACATGTTACACCCTCATCATCTTTCAATGCATTGACTGTATTATGTCATTTTTGGGATGAGGCATACACATGGAAGTATTTCGTATTGTTATCACCATCCTGGAGCCAATGGAGTTTAGCCCGTTGTTTCCAAAAGTCCTCCTGTTGTTGGATTACCTTCACATACCCATTTTTTTATTGTTTGAAATAATTCAAGTCTGATCTGATCTGTTCTACCCTTAAGTTCATCTGTTTATCATTGAAGTTGATTAATTTGGTGTTACAAATTTCCATTCAATGATCTGCTCCATTCCCGCAGGGCTGTAGTGCATCTCGCCAATTTGTTAGTACTGGATTGACCTGCACACATGTCCCAACCCGACCAAATTACTCTAAAACAGTTGTTGTCCCGCGTCCACAGGTTCTCAAATCGGAAGTGTTTCATACGAGGAGCCTGTATCCATGCTTTAAACTGCAATAACAAAGCCGAATGATCAGAACATATCGATGTTATGTTTTTCGGAATAGAACTGCCAAATGCTTCCTTCCATATCGAATTAGCCACCGCCCAATCGAGCCTTTTATCAATCCATCGGTGTGTCCCTCTACCTGCTTCCCAAGTATATGGATATCCTTTCATGCGCAAGCTAGTAAGGCCACAATCTTCTAACGCTGATTGAAACCTTTCTAAGAGCCAATAAGGTCGTGTCGCACCTCCACGCTTGTCTGATGCATCTGCTATATCATTGAAATCCCCTATACAACACGAAGCTTGGCCATTAGACGTAGATAATGATCGAAGAAGTTGCCATGAGTCTCTCCTACGACTCCGCTCCGGGTAGCCATAAAAACCAGTTAGCCTCCATGATTGAATGTTAGGAATAGTTACTTGAGCATTAATATAATTACAGGAGAACAATAGGATATTCACTGTAATGGTACTATGCGAGAGCAGTACAATTCCTCCACCATGTCTGTTACCATCAACCACATGAAAATTTTCAAAACCCAATTTCTTACACACAAGCAGAACCTTATCCTCTTTAATCATAGTTTCCATGAGAAATATAATTAAAGGCATGTGGACACGAACCAAGTCCCGAAGGACATTTACTGTTCGAGGGTTGCCCAATCCTCGACAGTTCCAACTTAGAAGACTCATAACGCCCGGCGAACCTGGGCCCCAGGTCTCGCCTCCTTCCTAATTTTCAGTTGACCAGGACAACTTGTTTCACATCCCATAAATTCATCCGACAATCGTGGACGTTTCGGGTCCAGTATGAGTATGTCGTTCAGGACTTTTGTTGATTGTGCTGAAGTTCGTGCAGTTGTAGGGGTAGTGGCCTTCTCAGTCTCATTTAGTGTATTTATTGTTAGTTGTAGGGGTAGTGTCCTTCTCAGTCTCATTTAGTGTATTTATTGTTACACCAATGCTAGCTGACGGAACTATAGCCTTATCAAACTTGGCCTCACGGAATTCCGGTTTTCTGGATTGATGCCCTAAGCCAGCTTCCAAATTTGCGTCCATTAGATGTTATTCCTCTGTCGAATAGGGTCGGACAACTCCATAGAAAAAGCAAAACTGAGGAAGTTGTTCATAACGAACATTCACCCACAACTAGTCACTACCACTTCGTTTAATTTTCTGTACCGTCTTCAAGGCTTTCCTGACATCAGTAGTAATTTTGATTTGTAGATAATTCCTTCGGAGGCCTGTAAAATTCTTAGGATATGATTCTATGAATCTCCATAGTTGATTGCCAATTACCTTGCATTCATGTTCCGTTTGAAATCCAATAGATAAATCCGATAATTTATCCCATATGATGAGGTCTGTTAAAGTTGGGTGAAGAGGTTGTTCCAAAATCTCAAGCTGTTTAATTATTAGAAGGTTTTGATTGAAGGGGGCCATCATTAATAACTCTTTTCATATCCAGTTCATGACAGAATTGGAATAGATATCTGCCATCCATATCCGTCTCAATGATAGTAACACCCTTAACCGACTGCCAGATTGCAGCAAGTGTTGTTTTCATTGATTCAAAGTGTGTTGGTTTTACAACAAGGAATTGTCCAACAATGAAGTAGGTTTGACGTTGATTATCTGTCTGAAATACTTTCTCACTTAATTCCAACCCATCTTCGTCGCTATTAAGGCATAGCCTGGCATAATCATCAGCTAATCCTTTGTCTTTGTCCATGATCAGCGGTTACAGCGTTTGAAATATGGGTTTTTTCGTGATTTTTATGCGATTAGGGATAATATAGAATTTAAAGATGTGTGAGGGTTTTGGTTATTCTGGGTTTGATTATGCAACTGTGTGTTGGGTGCGCAATGGGGTTTGGTAATTCTGGGTAAAAAACGAGAGATTAATAGGGGTTTACGATTTGAGTAAAACGAAGATTTGGGTTTTCTGGGTTTGCGATTTGGGTAAAACAGAGGATTAAGGTATGATAGGGGTTTACGGTTTGAGTAAAACGGTAGATTTGGGTAAAAAAGGAAGATTAAGGGGCTAGCGAAAGAAGTATGGATGGTTCTCCAGTTGTATCCGACGATTCAGACCTAAAACACTCCAATAGGAGAGACCAACCAATTTCAAAGTAGGATCAAATTTGATGAAGCGGAGGGAGCGAATTCAATTTCAGAATAGAGAGAGAGAAGGAACGGAAAAACTCTCAGCCATTTGCATTTCAGTAAAGCTATATGCTTGAAACAAAGAAACCCTAGCTAGAGAGCACAGGTAAGAGTATCGCATTCTAAATTGAACTTAATGTATGACTTGAATTGAATTGAATTTTGACATGGTTACTAATAAGTCAAATGGTAATTAGTTTTTTATTTTTTGACAACTTGCATTGTTGATTTTAAAAGCAGCAAAAGTGTCGTCGTCGTATAAAGAAAGTGCAGTTGTGAAGATAAGGGAAGGAGATAGAAACTCCAATCCAAGATGATGGATATGGCAGCCAAAACATTCCTTGGTCTCCCAACACCTTTATTATTGCATTCTAAATCCTCCCCCAATTTCAATGTCAATCTCAAAACCACCACTTCAACTTCAATAGACTCTGGCCTTCTCTTCCGTCAAAAGCTTCTCTACCTCTCTGCTCTCAATATCAATACCCAAAAGGCTCTCTCTCTAAACCCAAATCTCCGCTCCACTCCTCTCTCTTCTCTTCATTCCGTCCACCATTGCCTCTCTTCCATGGGTCTTACCCGTTCCTCTATCGGTCGTGTCCTTGATATGTATCCTATCCTTCTCACTTCTGATCCCTATCTCTGTCTCTACCCAATCTTCGATTTCCTACTCAATGAGGTTGGCATCCAATTTCCCGACATTGCCAACTCCATTTCTCGATGCCCTAGGCTATTAGTCTCCACTGTACCTGATCAATTGCGTCCTGCTCTCATCTTCCTCCGGAACCTCGGCTTTCTGTCTATCAATTCTCACACTGCCATGTTGCTTGTCTATAATGTTCAATATACTTTGATTGCTAAAATAGATTACTTGATCACTTTGGGCTTTCAACGTACTGAAGTTAAACAAATGGTCGTAAGGTCGCCGGGACTCTTGACGTTAAGCATTCACAATAATTTGGCACCAAAAGTAGATTACTTTCTCTTCCAAATGAAGGGTGATTTGGACGAATTGAAAAAATTTCCCCAGTATTTTTCATTCAGCTTGGAGCGGAAGATAAAGCCCAGGCATAGAATGTTGGCCAATTATGGCTTTAAACTTCCACTCTCGGAAATGTTGAAGGTTAGTGATGGAGAATTCAGTTCAAGACTGATTGAAATGCGGCTAATGATACCTAGGTCGAAATTTAATCTGTAAGTTGCTTCGCTGTATAGATCTTTGTATGTTAATGTTTATGTCCTTTTCTTATTATTTTAGGTGAATACTGTTTAAACTCTGATCTGATGTACATCGATAAAGAGGTCAAAATTCACACTATTAAATTGTAAGATGAGCCTTATCTTGTTAATTTTTTGAATGTACCGGGTGGCAGAGCTTGAACTTTCATAACGATAATATTAAAAAGATGATTATCTTGATGTGGTTTAGTCCCAGATTCAAAAGTGGTTATTCATCAAATAGTTTGTCTGGTAACCTGGGATTGAAAGGCTGAATTGTGACTACTAGATTATCTTTATTGTTTGTCAATTTCTGCTATTAAAAGCTCTATTGCAGATATATATGGAGGGGAACAACTTTTTCTTTCACATGCTGATGTAAAACTTATTTTAGTAGTTATACAAATTTGCACTCCCATACTGCAATTTGATATAGTAGTTTCCCCAGTAACGCATGCAAATTATGAAAGGCCACTTATGATATCAATCAACCCCAATGTACAGCAGGATGAAGGAAATCCTCAAGTGGGGATTTTGTTTTCCAGGCGTTTAGGGATATGGATATGCTAATATTTCATAAGATAAAGCAGTTCATGATGTACATTGACTCCAAGATTTAAGATCTCTAAAGTGTGGTATATTTAGAATTTGAAGTGAATTGATTTTGCTTAGGCAACCAGTTATGGGCAAAATTATTTTTGTATCATGGGCATTTTGTTTTGGAGTTGTTCAAAGATGTCTTTTTGTTATCCAACCTAATCTATGTTGTTGTTATTCTTCTGTTTACTACTATCTGAAATATGTATAAGTGCATAGGTTGTTTCCCTTTGGTGGTAGTAAAACATTTTTGAATATATGATGTATGATTCTGAGAGTCTGCAATCTTGAGGTTTGTAAGTTGGAAAATTGGGTCTCTAACCGTAGAAGCATTAGAGATGGTGGATACTATGAGGAGACATGCTGATGCCTCCAGGATACAAAGTGAACAAGTAAGAATGGAAGGATGGGAAATATTAGATGATTAGTTATGGTACACAGGTTAGAAGAAGAGTAGGAATAGTGGTAGTACTTGGTTCATGGTTTAGAGATTATAAATGTGATTAGTTATGGATAGCCAAGGACTTCAAAAAAGCAAATTGTTTGCCAAGTTTTGTTACTTAGAAGACAGCGAATGATATGTGGAACATCTGTTGGGTTGGGTTGGGTTCTGAGGTAAAAGAGAAGTAAAGATCTTAATCAAATTGGGGGTGTATGAATGATAAATATATTAGGGAGAGATTGTTAAGCTCTTTAGTGGAAGTCATTCGAGTAGTTTTGAAGTTCTGTAATTGTTCACAGTGGAGAAAGAGTAGACTTGTCTCTATATTCAATTCTACTAGAGGAGTTGAAGAAGGTC
The DNA here is from genome assembly GCF_963576675.1 of Euphorbia lathyris. Lineage (NCBI taxonomy): Eukaryota > Viridiplantae > Streptophyta > Magnoliopsida > Malpighiales > Euphorbiaceae > Euphorbia > Euphorbia lathyris. Next base: position 62,235,201 of record NC_088911.1, read on the forward strand.
AACTATGGAAAAGTTGAGACAACCAGCAAAGGATCTAATATGATTTTTATTAACGTTAAGTGATAAAAATAAGATAATTGGAAATTGTTATGATATGTTGGCTAGAGATAAAGGAATCTTGCTTTTTGTCATCTCTATCTCACTCTATTTATTCCATGTACCAAACACCCTCTCAAGTTGAGTAGAACAAAGATTAGAGTCGGAAATAGTAGGAAGATGCTCAATTATCTATTTATAAACTAGTTAGGATCTTATCTATTATTCACATGAGATTTTGAAGAGAAGATTAAAGCATGATGGTTGAAATGGAGAGGCCGTGTTACAAAATAGAGATATGCCTATATATAAAATTGAAAGAAAAATCAATTGATCCGGAAGTTTCTATTTTGCATTTTCGGTTTAATGTTTTATTATTGAGTTAGTTTATGTACTGGGTACTCAGCAATCAAAATATATCACATCCTTTTGGCTCTTGCATTATCTTCTTCTTCTCAATGCTCTATCATTCTTCTGAGTATTTTAGTTATCATGGTATTAGAGCTCAAAATGTGCCAAGAGGAATGAGAGCCATGATTTTTCCTATGTATTTCTCATTTCTATCTCTTCTTTCTTCCTCTCATTTTTCGTTCCAAACCCGTTTCTCCATATCTAAATTTTCTTCCGCTGCAATGGCAAATTCCAGAACATATTTCAAGCTCTTACATCCATTTGATGGAGCTTATTTGATCCAAGTAGAAAAACTTCAAGGATATTCAGATTACATGTCTTGGAGGAGAACAATGAAGATTCATCTCTCTTCAAAACGAAAACATGGGTTCATGACAGGAGCAGTAACAAAATTTACATACGATGATATGAACGTTGAAATGTGGAAAACTTGCAATAACGTGGTTCTTGAACTACATATAATGGTTCCTCTACTATAAACAAATCTATACTGTTTATGACATCTGCTAGGGAAATTTGACTGAATCTAGGGAAAAAAAATTTCTCTTACAAATGGGTTTAGAAAATACAAATTGTGTAAGGAATTTTTGAAGGAAAAAAAATTTCTCTGTCTAAAAAATGAATATTACACTACTATGAAATCATTGTGGGAAGTTGGATTCATTAATTTGTTACCTCAAGTATCTGCTCCATTAGTTGAAGTGAAAGCTTTGGTAGATGCTATTACACTACGCCGATAAGCCCTTGAACCGTCATCTTGTAAGAAATAAAACTGTTACGGGGCTCGCTGCCGTCTGATGGACCTCCAGACGACGGTTGACTTTTGTCATGTGAAGGAATCTCACATGACATAAGTCTATTAGTACGCTGTCATATTACTCGTGTTACGATGACAATTTATTTATTATTACCGTCACCTATATGGGCATTGAATGACATCCTACTAATTAAAAACGTCAATATATATTTGGGAAATTTGCATATTGGTAATCGCGATGACAGTTTGAATAATAATTTCTGTCGTTGTAGCTTGTTTCAGATGGCATAGGTCTTAATCAATTATGTTAATGAATTAGTTTTTAGATATTTGTTTCCTTTTGTGTCTTCCTATTGTTGTTTAGCTGACATTTTTTTAATTAAATGCGACTCTTTGCTTTCTTCTTCGAAAGAGTTTTTGATTTTTACCTAAATAATGAACTTAACATACTCAATGAACATGGAATTTTGTATATCAATGTTTTTAAATTAATTGAAAACTAATGCTCATAATCGACTTACATGAGTTCAAATAAATTTCTTAATGTATTATAAAAAATAAAAGAAATACATATCCAATACGAACAACAAAAGGTCAGACTTGATATCTCAGTCATATCGAAAAAGCAAGTTCTTGAGTAATCCCTAAATCTTGATATCTGCATAACCAAAAGCAGGTCATTAATCACAGAACATCATTTCAATAACCCTAAACCCATTTACCATTTCCCTTTCAACGACCTTTCACTTACCCACCTCAACCAGTATAAATATAGTGCCCCTCACTCTTCAAGTTTTACCACATTCTGTAAAAAGTTCAGACTAAGAAAACTTACACTAAAATGACTTCCATTAGACGTATACAAAGAATGATCTTTTTGGATCTCTGCAAACTATTCTAGAAGGCACCGAGGTGGCTTATCACCATCCAAGATATCACTATTCATATTTTCTTCTTTCTTCCTGATTTCATCTTTCTTCCTGTAATGATTCTTCTTCGCTTTGATGCTAGCAGATCCTATGGGTGCAAACTTATTACTCTGGGGATTCATGATAAAAGGCCCCAATACGCCCCCTATGAAGGGAGTGTATTTGAAATCCGCATCTGCTACCCTTTGGAGTTCCCAGCTAGACCTCCAATAATAATTACTCATATCTCATTAAGATAGTATATACGACATGATATTGCATATACATTGTCTAAATTATTTTCCTATTCTTAATTTTATTTCAGGACTAGGATTTATCATCCTAATGTAGCTCCTTAGGGAATGATTTCTCTTCCCCGCCTCCTTTCTCGCCCTGCCTATCCCACTGCCACAGTTAGATTTGCCACAATTTCTCTATTTCTTTGATACACAATTATCCATGTTTGGGGTCTAATTTATCTATGCATTTTCTAGCTGTTGTGGCATATTTATGCATTGTTGATAGAGCCCCTCATTGAGAAGCCATTTCTTGGGCAAGAACAAGTTTCTGATGGAGAGCATTCAAGGGGCATGATGTGTAAGAGGGAGAGCACTAAGCAGTTCCACAACTTGGAAACCCAAGGGAACATGCTAATCGGTTCATTATCTAACTTGTGCATATATGCCGTATACTGTAATGAACAACTTATTCCTATAAGAGCATGATAATCAGCTTATATGTATATTCAAGTCACACGGGAAGACATCTAATCAGTTCATGGTAATCAGTTCATATGTATATTCAAGTCAAACTAGAAGACATCTAACAACACTAAGCTTATTGATAGATATGCTACCTTACAAACAAATAAATAAGCTCAATCAATTCATTCCTATTTATTTGTGCATATACGTCAAGCAAACATACAAGCTGAATCGGTTCATAATGAACATCAACCAATTTGTAACATGAAGCATCTGTAACAACTTCACTGACCCTTTACTACATGCTTCATACACATATTCAATGAACATCAACAAATTTGTAAAAGAGTAATGATTAGAACTTCACTGACCCTTTAGTACATGGTTCATATACATACTCAATGAACATATAAAGTATAAAAGCATGACCAATCCGTTCATACATATTCAACCATAAACAGAACATCAACCAAAAGAACATGAAGCAAGTTCACAACCCTTTACTACATGCTTCATACAAATACTGAATGAACATATAAAGACAAATAAAAAAGAAAACATAGATAAGGTAGCGAGAGGTGTGGAACAACACAATTTAAAATAAAATAACTACTACATATGAAAATTCGAATAATTACCTTCATAAATATAATTATTTCTTCAATGGGACATATCAGTCTAAACTCTTCCAATTCTTGAAGAAAATGCTATTACTACAGTTTATCAATGAAATCTGCTCCTAAATAAATATGAACTCTTAATGAAATAAGAATAAAATTATAAGATTAAGAACAAAGCTAATACAACAACAACAACAACAACAACAACAACAAAGCCTTAATCCCGAAATGATTCGGGGTCGGCTAACATGAACCATCATATAAAACCGTGAAATCAAGTCGTGTCAGCGACACAAATTCGCTCCCTCCACTCCGTCCTATCCGCTACCATATTTTCCTCAATTCCCAGTAAACTCATATCACTCTCGATCACCCTCCTCCAAGTTTGCTTAGGTCTTCCCCTACCCATCACCACTACATCCCTTTGTCACTCTTCGGTTCTCCTAACCGGCGCATCAAGCGCTCTACGTCTCATATGGCCAAACCACCTTAGTCGGTTTTCTCTCATTTTATTCTCAATAGATGTGACCCCTACTTTTGTCCTAATTATTTCATTACTCACCCGATCCTTTCTCGTATGACCACACATCCATCTCAACATACGCATCTCCGCCACCGACATCTTATGGATGTGGCAATGTTTCACTGCCCAACACTCCGTACCATATAACAATGCTGGTCTAATTGCCGTTCGATAGAATTTTCCCTTCAATCTATTAGGCATGCCGGGGTCACAAAGGAAACTCGTAGCACTCTTCCACTTCGACCAACCAGCTTTAATCCTATGAGCAACATCTCCATCTACTTCTCCATCCGTTTGGATAATAGATCCTAAATACCAGAAGCAATCTGAGGCCCGAACAACTCTCCCATCTAGGGTGATTGTCCCTGCCTCCCTACTCCTATGGCCGCTAAACTTACACTCCAAATATTCTGTCATACTTCGGCTCAACTTAAAGCCTCTAGATTCTAGAGTTTGTCTCCATAGTTCCAACTTCCTCTCCACTCCTTCTTTCGTCTCATCAACCAACACAATATCATCTGCAAACAGCATGCACCATGGTATACCATCTTGAAGTGAACTTGTTAGTTCATCCATAACGATGGCAAAAAGAAATGGGCTTAGTGCGGAACCTTGATGCACTCCAATCGTAATAGGGAACTCTTCAGTCTTCCCAACAGTAATACGTACACTCGTGCATGCTTCCTCATACATGTCCTTTATGATGTCAATATATTTCCGCAAAATGCCTTTCCTTATCAAGGCCCACCAAAGTACTTCCCTTGGTACCTTATCATATGCTTTCTCCAAGTCAATGAAAACCATATGCAAGTCTTTCTTCTTATTTCGATAGTGCTCCATTAATTCTCTCATTAGATGGATGGCTTCCATAGTTGATCTTCCCGATATAAAGCCAAACTGGTTTTCCGAGATCTTCACCGTCCTCCTTAGCCTTTGTTCGATCACTCGCTCCCAAAGTTTCATAGTGTGACTCATTAATTTGATTCCCCGATAGTTGGCACAATCTTGGACATCGCCTTTGTTCTTATACAAAGGGATTAAGATACTTTTCCTCCATTCTGATGGCATCTTATTGTTTCTCCAAATTTTGTTGAACAAAGCTAATACATAATCAAAATTAATGGTTGATGAGGTTTGTGACTTTCAGCGGTCACTGAATATTATGATGGAATACTATATATCATGCTTTATATATAGGTTTATTTGTGACTTTTGGATTTCATTCGCTTTGTGTTTTTTTCATCTTCCTGCAACTCCCACTTTCTTTTATTACTTTAATTAATAAGCTGGTAATTGATAATAAATAATGTGTTAATATAGTACTCATGATATAGAGATAATTTTTCCCGATTTAACTTGTCCATGTCTAACCCCAATTAAACCTAACAATTGAGTTTATATAAAGCTGAAAATCCAAATTTTAGTTAGAGTTAACAATCGAAACAACCTATACTAAAAAAGAAGGGTTAATATACATATTTACCCCTGTATTATTACGGAAAAACAGATATGCCCATATATCAAATAAATCCACAAAACTATCCCTAAATTTTCTACAAACCTACAATTATACCCTAATCTAACAGACATGTGATGTAGCATAAACGGTAGAGTTCTAAATGAATAATTTAATTTTTATTTATTTTCTTATCCAATCAATGTATTACACATCACTCTTTCACCATCTTCTCTCCCTACCTCTCTCATCACATTCTTCTTCACAAAATCACTCTTCTTTTCCTGTTATGATCTTTCAAGATTTCAAGGTTTCCCTTTATGTTTGTCTGTTGATTCTTATTGTCTTGGGTTTCTCAGAGCACATGACGACATCGTCGTTTCGAGCTACGGACGCTGCGGCGCTGAAAGAAACGAAGATCCAATTAAGAAGCTTTAGTGGGTTGAGGTGTTTGAATTCGCTTGCTTTAACCAGACATGCGAATGTGTTTTCTTCTCCTTCCTTGTAGTCTGCTTCCATTGATATTGGATTTGATGTTGTCTATCTATTTGACTGGAAATGGTGTTATTTAATCAATGAGAAATCTCAGTTTCATTAGCAATCAAATAAACTACACTGCAACTGTTAATTCCTTAATCGATTCGATTGATTCATATTTAATCACTGGTTTTGAATATGTTGGATTCATTCATTATAGAGTAATTGTTTTTGCTTTTGGGATCCAGATAATGGATTACATTGTTGGGTAGGAAGAATGCTGTCCCACATTTGTGAATTTTTTTTTGGGTTAAGGTGCAAAAATACCCCTAACGTTTTGGGTCAGGAGCAATTTTACCCTTAACGTCTAAAATGGTGCAATTTTACCCCTAACGTTGGAAGCCAAGAGCAATTTTACCCCTAACGTTGATAAATTGGATCAATTTCATGCACTATTATAAAACACATATATTTTTGTTCATTATTCTGCCCCAATTGCATAATAATTCATTCTAAAAAAAGGATTTCATGTTTTTTATAATCTAATAATAGAATTTGAGATTAATATTTATAAATTCGGTGGATTTTTTGATTTTTTTTGTCTAATCCGTACAAAAAGACAGTATATTTTTTTATTTTTTTTCACATCCCAACGAATGTTTGTGATTTGTTACTGATAAAAATGACATACATATGAAGTGTAGATAACAAGATTCATGACCGAGAAGACAGTTTGATGAATTATTTTTCAAATTGACCCAATTTATTAACGTTAGGGGTAAAATTGCTATTGGCTTCCAACGTTAGGGGTAAAATTGCACCATTTTAGACGTTAGGGATAAAATTGCTCCTGGCCCAAAACATTAGGGGTATTTTTGCACTTTAACCCTTTTTTGGCTCCATTTCATTACACAATTTGTGTAAATTTTGTTGGCAGCCAGTGAAGCTTGACACATGAGGAGTTGCTGACAGAGGCCCCAAACGTTAAGAGGTTTAGAGAGAGCGAAAGAGATAGAACGTGAAAGAGGTTTAGAGAGAGAGTGAAAGAGAAAGGTTTAGAGAGAGAAGTGTAAACGCTGTTTGTGCCAAATAAGCAGGTCTGTTAGATTAGGGTATAATTACAGGTTTATAGAAAATTTAGAGATAGTTTTGTCGGTTTATTTGATATAAGGGTATGTCTGTTTTTCCGAAATAATACAGGGGCAAATATGTGTATTAACCCAAAAAAGAATGCAAATATACAAAATATTTGTTTTATTCATTTTGAAAAAAAAGACAATAAAAAAGAAAACATAGATAGGGTAGCGAGAGGTGTGGAACAACACAATTGAAAATAAAATAACTACTACATATGAAAATTCGAATAATTACCTTAAAAAATATAATGATTTCTTCACTGAGAGATATCAGTTTAAACTCTTCCAAATCTTGAAGAAAACGTTATTACTACAGTTTATCAATGGAATCTGCTCCTAAATAAATTCGAATCTCTTAATGAAATAAGAACAAAATTATAAGATTAAGAACAAAACTATTACATAATCAAAATTAATGGTTGATGGGTATATGACTTTCAGTGGCTAATGAATATAATGATGGAATACTATATATCATGCTTTATATATAGGTTTATTTGTGACTTTTGGATTTCATTCGCTTTGTGTTTTTTCATCTTTCTGCAACTCTCACTTTCTTTTACTACTTTAATTAATGAGCTAGTAATTGACAATAAATAATATGTTAATATAGTACTCATGATATAGAGATAATTAAAACTCATTAACTCATTTATTCTTTTTGTTCTAGGATGCCAACTAAGCTAAAAAGCCTCTAAAACACTTCTTGTAAATTCTCTCTGCTTCCGCTATTATATATAGTATAGATAGATACATCAAGAACATAGAATACCACTCCCCACCAGGTATCCCCGCATCACCCCAGTGCATAGCAAAACAACATCACAAAACGACCATTGACATTAAGACAGTCTATTAATTAACCATTATTCTCTATTTGTCATGTTTATCTCCTAACACAACCAATATCAGACAATCAAGCACCGTATCATTACACGTCCATAACGTTCATGAATTTCAACTCAAACCAATGTCATAAGAATATCAGACAATAAATTTACACAACACATCATAATCCTTTTCAAGTTCATTGTATCAATCCATGACAAATTAATTATTAAAAACATATAGAAACCCAACAATCAAACAAATATATATCAATTATCACTTACTTAGTAATTCAAGCAACTCCAATGAAACGCTAAGTCTTGAGTGCGACCCGTCAACTCTTTCACTACGGTCTAAAAATAATAAATAATTTGTTTATCATCTTATTAAGGCACTAATTTATATAAAATAAAATAAATACTATTTGAGAAGTTTATGTAATATTTCCATAAATATATATATTTAAAACAGATTGAATCAAATATAAAATTAATTAATAAATCATATGAGCATAGCACCCACAATTGAGACACAAAATAATTTTCAATATTTTTGTAATGTAAAATAACTAATATGAATTTGAGAGATTGCAACTTGAACCTATGACTCAAACATAAGTTGATATCGATTAATTATATAAAGACCATGTGACATGGGGCTGCGCTTGGTAGGGAGGTCTCAGGATCGATCCCCCACAACAGCGATTGGGAGGGGTTTAAATATCGTAATCCTTAGACCCGCCCCGAATCCGGATTAGTTGGCCAATGTGGTTCGGAGTACCGGATGGTTTAACCAAAAAAATAAAGACCATGTGACATTCCAACCCAACATGTTTTGCTTGTTGCTTCTGAATTCCAACTACAATTTCGTTTTTTATTTGGCCTAATTTAAGTCCTACTCTTTTTTTTTTTTTTTTGTAATGAGAATTTAAGTCCTACTCCTACTACTCCTACATCATCATCTCATTTGGCCTATTGCTAATCAATTCTCATTTATACCAGGCAGGCAGGCTCCATTCCACAATTATTTCATTTTTCAGTTAGTAAAGATAGAAATTATAACTGTTGAGTTGCTTTCAATTTTTTAATCGCCTGTCACATTACCACAATCAATTCTTGTACGCTCAAATCCAGTCCAGTCCAGGCACTAATAACTAACTCCCCATTCCATATTTGTCCTTTTCTTTTTTTTAATCATCCTCATCTCCCCTTTCTCAAATACTAATTTTTTATTTGGACTAGTTAAGTTAAGACTTCATTTTTCTTTCATATTTTCAATACTTGGTTGAAATGATTAATATCTCCAAAACTCTTAATACTTTTCTATAAAACAAGAGATATCAGCTTCCCAGCTGTGACTGGATTTTTCTCATCCCTATGATATACACTATTAACATTGTGTGCTTGTCTAATATGGCGAGAATCCACCTGAAACACCAAACTCACGAAATACGGTTTAGTAAGGCCAAATGAAACTAACTAAAACTGAGCGAAACTAAGCAAAAGGAGGGGAAGGAGGCCAATCGACTATAGTGGCGGGTCGATCGCCTATGTGCCCCCCTTTGACTGGTTGACCGGCTGATCAGCCATCGTAAGGGCTGATCACCAATGTTCCCCCTTTGACTGGTTGATCGGCCGATCACCCATCATAAGGGCTGATGACCCCTCAATGATGGTTGATCACCTCTATTACCCATAATGGTTAGGGTTTGTGACTTAGCTTCATTTCTCACTAAAACGCATTCCACTCGGGGATTATGGCATTCGAGAAGCTCTAAAGAAGGGAGCTAGGTTTCATTTCAAGGGGATTAGATTTTATAACCGACCTTGAGTCAAGACTGAGCATTAGAGAGAGAGAGGAAGGTTGGGTGTTATAGAAAGATAAAGTTTTAGAGAGATAAAAGCTTAAAGCTGGGGTTTTAAGCGAATTTCAATGATTAAAGGCTTAAGACAGCAAACCAAAAGTGTTTGTTTAGTGTCTCTATAACTTGAATCAACTGGGAAGTTTGATTTGGGGTTGTGATATCGGAAAAGCAACTTGGTTTAGAGCCTTGAGGTTGTTCAAAAGGGTTATTGGCATTCTTTCGTATGGAGGAATGCTTCATCATACTCGTGTACATCCTGGAATCATGCTTCAAAGGTAATAAACTCAGGGGTATATAAAATATCATGTTTGTTCATTGTGTATTTGAAGATTTGGTTTCGTTTTGGCCAAAATTCTAGGAATACTGGAAGAACATTTGATCGCCCATCGCTATGGGCAATGGCCTGTTCATCCGGGCTCCTAGAGGTCGCTCGCCTGTCAGACATAGGCGATTGGCCACACTTTCATTTTCTCTTTGTCGTTTCTTCGTTTTTGCCCCCCGAAATCCCCCAAATGAGTTTGATTCATGAATTCTAGTGGGGAAACACAAATCTTGGACTCTTATGGGATGTGTTAAGGAGAAAAAAGCAAGGATAAGTTTGTTTGGTTTCTTAAAAATGTTATTTTATGTACTTTTAATGTATCCATAACACTAAAAGTTTAGTAGCCTGGCTTTCACCTTTATTTCAATATTCAAAAGGGAACCACATGCCCTTATCATTAGCTTTCTATGTTGAAATTTGGAAAAGTATCCTCCTTTAAAGTTCTCACACCTTGAATAGTCGGGTTCAAGCTCGTTTATGTCTCAAAATACGTAACCGGGACCAAAATAAAAGATATCAGTGAGTAAGAAGGGTCTTAATAGTTTCTTGGTCTTGTGAAAGCCTTCGAAACGACTAATCCATCAGAGAAAATACACGAAAATAAGGAGGAACCAATCCTGGAGGATATGGATGATCGCCCCTGCGCTATAGGTGATCGACCATCACCCTAAAACTTCAGTTCTTGCTTCATTTTTCCCTCTTCCTATGGTCCAATCACCCGATATGTGTTTTGGTCGAGTATGAGATTAATATATACACCCATACATTGGAGGAAGACATGTTTGGACACATCATAACGAATAAAGAGGTAAAACTCATTTCTTCACTTTTGCTCATATGGATCATCATCAAAGACTTCCTACACGTGGGTATTCGTGAGAAGTTGATACGAAGATCGCTCCTTACAGTAGTAGAAAGCTTCAAGCGACATTTCATGTAAAATAACTATTTTGATATCAAATAACAAATATAATTGATCCATGGTTTAAAGGAAGTAAAAAAGTTTAAGAAGAAGCCTACAAAGAGGTAATGGAGGAAGTCAATAAGGAGGTTGATAAGTTGGCAACTTTTACACTTTCTTAGTGCATGAAAGTATGTTTGCAAGAATGGCCAATGATTGCTTTGTCTGTGATATCAAGTGGAAGGTGGACTTGATGAGATAGATGTTAGGCGAATTCCGCAAGTGCACGGTTCCGCTTGTAGTGATAATAAAATATCGTTCCCACAGAGAACGCTGATTGACTACTGTAACGAATTTATTATTAATTCATTTTCTTTTGGTTATAAAAAATAAATAAATAGGTTTGTGAAATAGTTTGGTTAAAAATAATAATAAAACTCAAGTTATATTTCTTTGGTTTTGATTTCGTGCATAGCTCGGGATACAAATAAGGTTTTTGGTAAACATAAACCTATAAATACTTTTCAATCTTACTGTAGTTGTATCAAATAAGAATATTTAATCCAATCTCTCAATCCAGGATTAAAGAACTTAGATGTTTATAGATAAATAATCCCAATTCCTCGACCCATCGTAGTGAATTGGAATTAAGAATTAAAAACGAAACATGTGAATGATGTGATACAATTATCCTTTTATGAACTGAATCTCTTCTAACTTCATAAAATGATAACTATTCCTACGTCTTGCTTATACGGATTTCCCTAGAATATTCGTAAAAGCAGTAATGGAATGAAATAATGAACATAGAATAATTTGCATTGGATTGAATTATGTTTTTGATAAACAAGTATTTGACAATTTTGATCATATATCAAAAGTAAAAAATACAGAGAATAAAGACTATAACAGATGAGATCCTAGGGGTTGTGAATCCTTTTACTGTATGTAAGGATGTCAAGCCTCTGGTTCATCTTCTTCAATTGTATCTTGTATCTCAAGGAAGTGTATCTCTCGATCTTGCTTCCTTCAATGATGGAATTAAAGCCTTAGAAATTATTGTATTTTGATAACTTCAGTATATCTCTGAATGCTTCTTGAGAATTTCTGTAGAATATCAATTTGTATTGTTTTATCTTTTGTATATCTGAATGGAGAGAGGAGCATACTTCTTATAGTGGATGAATGATTGTGTCCTTTCAAGATGATAACTCTTCAAGTAGTATTATGAAAAATCACAACTACTGATGAAGAAGAATGATGATTCAGATGGAAGGAGATGCCTTTGTGGTGAAGAATCATGTCCTTTTGTAGTAAAAATGTTGGTCATAAACAAGACAGGGGTGTTACGTTCATGACTGTGCTTGCTATGCAAAGTTGGTGAGTTTGGTCTATCATGATTGCGATAGATGATTCTTGCTAACTGGTGAGTTTTTCGAGCATGTCACTTTCATGACAGGTAGGTCGCGAACGTGACAGTTGTTGGGGTTTAGTGTCCTATAGACAATTGTTCTAGGATATAAACCTGCTGTAAATGAATTGTTCTTTATGTCATTTGTTTTAATGAGATATGGTTACATAACTATATAAAGACATCTACTTTTAAAGAACTAAATAAGTCTAAATAAAAGGAAACCCCTAAGTTTATTTAAAGTGATTATAAAGTGTTCATACAAGCATGAAGTGAGACGAAACATTATAATAAACTAATAAACTTAAAACCACCCCAAGTCAAGTGATATGTTTTGAATAGGGATTGACATAACACTGTTGAGACTTGCATGTAACAATGTTTTCTGTCGAAACAGAGAGCTGATCTCACAAGCTTCATATATGCAGATATCTAGACAGTTACATGGATCCAATGAAAAGGGTTCACTAGGATTGGGGACCCGACTTGAGATAACAGGATGGGTAGATTCATCCTTGTCACCTGTTCATCTCATTGGTATTAATAGGTACAAGTAATCCTCAGACTCAAAAGAATGTTAATTAGTGATTCTGGATTATGGAATGTGATGCTTTGATCCTGTTGTAACACGATCCATAACAGGGATGACTCTGGGGTGTGTACGGCAGATGTTGGGTATCACATGAAGTAATTGCAGGATAGTTAACATTGGATTGAGCATTTGTCACTCCTGATAAATAGGAGATACGTCCAAGGATCAGTTGTGGAATACTTAACTCTAAATCCTTACAAGGTGATAGCTTAAGACTTGAAATGCAGATTTCACTTAACCTATCTAATTTGAGTTAACTCGGCCTGTACAAGTAAAACGAACGTCTCGCTATATATGACTTGACATCATCCATAGTCATAAGATTCTGTTCAAGGATGTAGTTGATGAAGGACCGAATTATACTGTAACTAATACGGAAAGGTCAACGACAGAATCAACATGTCTTCTTATAGCTCTGGGGGAATGTTTCGGATCTGCCAATCACAGTTCGCGTACTCATTCCGTTATACAAAGAGGGAATATAATTCTGAGGAATTAATTTAATAGTTGTATACGGCTAGAAGCAATAAGAACCTAATGGGTCACACATAAGACTTGGAGCCCAAAAGAGAAACAAATGTTAATTAATTGACGGAAGACCAACTGGGTCCACTAAGGCCCAGTAAATAGGGGGCCGATTTCTATGTGTCAAAACACATAAGAAATTAATTTAATTTTAACAATTATAATTAGATTATGATTCTGAATTAAATTAATTATAGGATAAATAAGTTAGGAAGTTTAATGAGATTAAATTACTTCTGATTATTATCCTATTAATAAGTTATTATTATCTTTATATTCAGATATAATTATAGATAATAATAATAAGAGTTTTATTCCGAATTAAATTCTTATTCAGTAACCTAATTCTATCTGACTAGGGTTTAGTTGGAAGAGGTTATATAAACCCCCCTTTAGTGTGAATTTCGATATACACATACCAACCCGGGAGAGAGAAAAATCGACCCCTACTGTAGTGGATCAATTCTTCACCGCTTGCTTCCGATCAATCGATTTTCATCTCTTTCTTTTGCTCTTTGATCTTGTGTTGATTAATTAGAGGCAATCTACTTTGATTGCTATTTTACGGTTGAGTTCTAACTTCGTTTGAATTGTGTTTTTGTTTTGTGCTCGTGAACTCGGAGTAAGAGTTGAGGGCACTTCGATTGCAACAATAGATAGATCTTCGAAAGGTATTTCCTTCTATCCCTCTTTATATGAAATAACGATTAACGGATCTTGGTTAAAGGAAATAGGTTAAAAATTTTATATTTCCGCTGCCAAACGTTTGCCTATTTTCCTTCAGTGGTATCAGAGCCTGCGTTAAATCCGTTATTTCATATATGAAAATTAAAAGGTTTTTTCAATCAGATTGAATAAATATTTATTGTTAGGTTAATTGATGAAATTGTTTTGATTAATTAATCTAAAGATAAATAAGTTTTAATTAATTATTAATTAAAATTGATTATGCAAAGGCTCTTAATTAATTTGGTTGATAATCATTGTAACAAAAACTTGAGGTTTTATAGTTAGAATAATAAAAGTTGTTTTATCGATTCTAAAGATAAAACAGAAATTTTTGAAAGTTTATGATGTTCTGAAAACTGTTTTAAAATCATTTTAAAACAAAAGTATAAATATATGATTTAAAATAAAAATAAAATAAAATAGCAGCTCGGGTTTTCTGTCGCAAGGCAGAAACCCGAGCTACCCATAACGCTGGGTTACTGCCTCGCGGCAACAACCCAGGAGCAGAGAGCGGCTGCTGCCGCAAGGGCAGCAGCGTGCCTGCTGCTGCTGCCAAAAGGCAGCAGCGGCGCGTGGTGGGTCGGGTCGTCTATCGGCCTGACCCGACAACTGTTGATTTTTAAAAATTATTTTTAAAAATTATTTATTTTAAATATAGATATATTTATATGTTTTTAGAAATAAAATGGTTTTATGTTTTTTATTATCAAATAAAAGAATTTGTTTAAAAGTTTGTTTTACTTATTATTTGATATTTGTAAATCAAAGTTGTTAAATGAATTAAAACAAATTAATTGGGATATGCATAATAAAAGATTTTGTATAGTTATATTAATCTAATATGTAATTGTTACAGTTTGATTAGATTAGATATAAAAGATACAAAGTTGACAGAATTAAAATTGGATGAAAGTTAATTTGACAAGTTAATGTGATTAACTTAAATATTACATAAATAATTTATGTAATCAACCAATTAAATTTATTTAATTGAGTCTATGCATGTTTGGAGTTATGGACATATTTGGACCCTCTTTTAGTCTTTTGGTATTTTTGAAATAGGACCTGCGTGTCTTGCCTATCTACTATCTATTGTAATTTCTTCTCTCATCTAATTCCCTTCAAATTAGTTGAAGTTTTCTTAAGTAGTATAGAAATTAATATTGATGTAATTTCAAGGCGCCATGGAGAAGACGGATGACCTAAAGAGAAATATGTAATGGTTAGTATTTTCCTAGGTTTGACCTTTTATTCCGTTTCTAGCTCAACAGAATAATTTAGATAATATGTCCATAACACCAATGTAAATTGTATGTGTCTGATAAAAATCCCTCGCTGATTAAAAGTTAAGTAAATAAGCAAGTTATTAAAATCGGTTGCCCCTCCCTAATATTATAATTCAGCCGCAGTACTAGGGGCCTTTGGGTTGTTGAGCAAACTCAAGCTCGGGGTCTTATGGTAACACCTGAATTATCGAAAATCGTTTTCACGAATATGGGGTAATACTTAAATTATATTATGATAATTGGATGAGCAAACTCATGTTGTTATAAACTAATGGGCAATATGGTTGAGATTAATATGAATGCATATTAGTTACTAATGTGGTTAGTAACCAATAACCTAGGAATCACATTGTTGATGTGATTGATTACATGAATCTACCTAACAAATGAGACTAGCTTGTTGAGCAAACTCAAGGTGAAATTTCAGGAGTTAGGATCCTAGCTCACTAAAGGATTTGTGAAATTCTTCGAATTAATATGGAGGGCTATTAATTTGGCAAAATAGTGGGAGCAATTTAAAATGAAATTAAAAGACCTATAATTTTAGATTGATATACTTTAAAGCAAATGAATAACATAAGTTTACTCTTTCTCACTCTCAGGTTTAAATTAAAACACTCGTAAAATCATGGCTAAAACCAGTCTGCAAAATATACTTACTGATAACAAGTTGAACGGTTCAAACTTCAGCGACTGGTATTGCAATCTCAAAATCGTTTTGAAGTTCGATAAGATAGGGTATGTACTTGATACATCGATACCCCGGCTGATGATGCTCCCATCAAAGAGATCGATGCTCACCAGAAGCATAAGGCTGATGACAATCATGCGGGATGCATCATACTTGCATCGATGACACCGGAATTGCAGAGGCAATATGAGGAAATGGATGCCTATTCCATCATCATGCACCTGAAGGAGTTGTTTGGGAAACAAACTCGGTGCGAATGCTACGAGATATCAAAACTGTTATATCGTTGCAGGATGCAAGAGGGCACATCTGTGATGACACATTGTGTTAAGATGATTGGCTTTATTACCAAGCTTTCTAGTATTGGATTTGCGATGGATCATGAACTAAGTGTGGACTCACTTCTTCAATCCCTCCCAGAGAGTTATTCACAGTTCATCATGAACTACCAAATGAATGACTTGCATACCTCTCTTGAAGAGCTTGCAAACATGCTCAAGACAGTTGAGCCCAATATGAAGAAAGACAAGGCAATACCGACTCTTGTCATAGAGGGATCAAAGAAGAGGAAAGGGAACCCTCCAAATCCTAAACATCCCAAGAAAGGCAAGAGGGCCATGCCCACTAAGGGGAAGCAAGTGAAGAAGCCCAAAGGAGAGTGCCACTTTTGTGGTAAAGACGGGCATTGGAGAAGGAACTGCAAGGAGTACCTAGCATCCCTCAAGAAGGGAAAAGATGGTGCTTCAACATCTGGTATGTTCTATATTGAAATAAATACAATTTCACAGTCTGAATCTTGGGTATTAGATACCGGATGTGGATCTCATATTTGTATGAATATGCATGGACTAAAACGAACTAAGGAATTGAAGAAAGGAGGCATAAACTTGCGAGTTGGAAATGGAGTAAGAGTTACCGCGCTCGCAATTGGAGATTATGTTTTAAGTTTTCCCTCTGGGCTTGTAATAGAATTAAGGAATTGTTTGTATGTTCCAGAGATGTCCAGAAACATTATTTCTATTAGCTGTCTTGTTGACGACGACTTTCATATTTCAATAAAGAACAAAGATTGTGAGTTTTATAGAAATGAGATTTTCTATTTTCTAGGAATATCATTAAATGGGATTTATGTGTTAGATGATAAAATTTCTGTATTCGCAATTGATACCAAAAGACATAAGCTAGATAATTCAACTTACTTGTGGCATTGTCGTTTAGGCCATATTAACAAAAGACGCATGCTTAAGCTACATCAAGATGGGCTTATAGATTCAATTGATTGTGAATCATTGGAAACATGCGAAGCGTGTTTAAAAGGAAAAATGACAAAGACACCCTTTAGCAATAAAGGTGAGCGTGTATCAGACACTCTAGGATTAATACATTCGGATGTATGTGGTCCTATGTCAGTCCAAGCAAGAGGAGGATTCAGATACTTCATTAGCTTCATAGATGACCATTCTAGATATGGTTATGTTTATTTAATGAAGCACAAGTCAGAAGCTTTTGAGAAATTCAAATGCTTCAAGAATGAAGTAGAAAATCGAACAGGAAAGAAAATTAAGATACTTCGATCTGATCGAGGTGGTGAATATCTTTCAGATGATTTTCTGAGTTATCTAACTGAATGTGGGATATGCTCACAATGGACACCTTCTTATACACCACAACACAATGGTGTATCCGAAAGGAGAAACCATACCTTATTAGATATGGTACGATCCATGATGAGCACATCGTTACTTCCAAAGACATTCTGGGGCTATGCCTTAGAAACTGCCCTTTTTACCCTAAATTGAGTACCAACTAAGTCCGCCAGTTCCACACCATATGAATTGTTCATTGGTATGAAACCTATATTTTCATTCATGAGAATATGGGGTTGTTCAGCATTCGTCAAACGTATAGCATCAGAGAAATTGGATGCTAAATCTGACAAATGTTTCTTCATAGGATACCCTAAGGAAACTTTGGGGTATTACTTCTATCATCCAGATGATCAGAAAGTAATAGTATCCAAGCATGCAGTGTTCATAGAGAAAGAGTTTCTTGAAGAAACACAAACGGAAAGTGTTGGTGTGCCCTAGTTCTTAGGCATTGGTTCATGTATATTGTATTATGCTTTTGATTATTCTTGCATAGATACACTATTTGTGTTACATTAATAAAGGCATTAATCTAGTTCATTTATATCTTGTGCTATAATATGAATAGAGAATCCATTGATTGACAATCGTAAAACCATATCCCAAGTCTATTCTATCATGGGAATAATTAGGACCACAGACTTGTATATTCGACGACTATATGGTAGTAATTGATACTAGCCATAGCACTTGATAAGTCAGTTGTGAATATGGGTACATGTTGTATACATGTGACTGGATCGATCCGCCCGAGAAAACTACATGGTGGTTGTGTCATTAGTTTTCTTAAGTAGGTCTCTAACTATCTTCAGACCAGATTTCATTATAATATCAATATGGGATCCGGTTCACTTTGACATACGCCTAACAGGTCTGTAACAGGATGCTAAATACGGGTATGATTGGGTGAACAAGTGAACACGTTGGTATTGATATTGAAGTGATGGAATTACCACTCATGTAATAGTGAGATGATATCACAGGCCACTTGATAAGTGAGATTGATAAGTGTGTGGCCACACCCTGATAAGCAGTTTACTTATCTGTTTCATCAATCTACTTAAGATCAAGAAATATCATAAACATCAGAGAGGATGACATCCGCCATGCCTCTAGTTTATAATATCGATGTCAAATGGTAAAAGAAGTTAAGAGATAACTACAGGGTCTCTGCATCTTTAGACTGCTGAAACTCTGTCTTGGTTAGGGGCAGTAATGGTTTGCTAGAACCCACTTACTGTCTGTGGGCCGTGAGCCCACTGCTAGCTAAGGACAGTCCCATAGGATCGTGCACATCGAACATCTGAGTTAGAACTTATAGAACGGTACATTGGAGAGATGAAATTGATTAATTGATTGATAGTAAAATATCAAGGTAATTAATTGGTGGTTAATTAATTGATTAATTGATACTTTGTATCAAGGTAATTGATTAATGGTCTTAAGTGTTGAGTATTTAATTGATTAATTAGTTTACGGGATGTAATTAATTAATTTGTAAATTAATGAAATTGCATTCGGTGAATAATTAATTAAACTAATACGTTGATTTATTAATTAGTGTTGTTTGTTTAATTGGAGTAATTAAATTTAATCTAATCATAATTAATTGCATAGAATAAATATTATTGGTATTTATTTATGTAATTAGATTAGGATTGGATTAGTTTTGTAATTAACCAATTAACCCTAAACCAATTAGGTTTAGGAATACACTATATATATATATAAATTAAAACATAAAACCCTAAGACATACATACATCATATTCGGCCACCATACACAATTGATTCGGCCACTACAATTAGAAAGTGGAGAAATCTTTTGTAAAATATCACAATCTCTCCAGTTCTTCCTCCGTTCTTCGGCTAGCACCGGTTCTAGCTCGATAGCTGTTCGTGCACCTGACTACGGAGATTTTACTACTTTGTGGATTCTTCAGCCGTCTCTAGAAGAGACAGTCCGGGTAAGTTTTTATCCTTAAACGGATCCAAAAAGGTTTTATTCAATTAATGGTTAACGGACAAAGATCAAACTAAAGGGATTAGAAATAAATTTTGAACCGCAATTCCGCTACGCTACAGTTGATTAACTGGCTATAATCCCTAACAGTGGTATCAGAGCCATGGTTTAGTCCGTTTTGATTGATTGAAAATTAATAAGATTTGGTTTTTATTATTTTTTCCAAATCAGTTTTGAAAATTCCTATTAATTCCTCGTGTAGAAATTGTGCTAGGAATTTTTCTTTTTTTTTCCTGTCTGTATTTTGTATTATTTGGTTCTGAAATTATTTTTGAAATAATTGAAAATTAAATAAATAAATAAAAATACAGCAGCAATTTTTAAACAGAAAAGAGAAAAAAAAATAGATTCGGACACGGAACAGTAGTCACGGGACTGCTGTCCGCGAACAGCAGCCCCGCGGCTGCTGTTGGGCGGACAGCGGCACTGCTGCTGTCCTCCAGGCGGCAGCCACGAGGCTGCTGCCCGCGGACAGCAGCCCCGTCGCTGTCCCGAGTCTGTTGAAAATTCAAAATTATGTTTTAATTTTGGATTAGACGGGACTGATTTTTGCTTTAAATTTTTCTCGGGTAATTTTAATAAAATCAGGGCCTTAATACCGTTTAATTTATTAAACGCGTTTTGAATAAAAATTAATTGGTATTAAAACGTTTTTGATTGGCATGCATATTTAATTTTAATCGAATTGATAATTTGTATAAAATTGAATATGGTTAATTTGTGAAATTGGCCCAATAGACCGTGACACCGGTTTAAATTGGGAGGGCTAAATTTTAGATATGTGACGACCCTAAAAAAATTTAGTGGGAGCGAAATTGTAATTTTGTATTTAAATGGATGTTAACCGTTTGGGCCTTTATGGGCCTTAGTCACATATGGTAAAATTGGCGATTTCACCCTAAGTAACTCGGCTTAACTTTATTAGATGTTCTGGAATACCATGATCATGCATTATATTTGTATGTCTTACCGTGCAGCAACGTGTTATAGAGTTCTATGGGCCCTAAATTAAAGTCGGTTTGTAATTTGATTATTTTGGGAAATATGGCCTGCGTGCCATTCTTTTATTAATGTAATTTTAGAATAGGTTCTATTTATAAAATTCTAATTGATCGTGAAGAAGCCCAGATGGTCCAAGCCCATGGTGGGAGCCCAAGGAGACTTGAAGCAAGCCCGTGAAGATTAGATAGTTTATCTAGTTTCACTAGGATGTATTATAAGGCCCATAGAGTCTCTATGTTTATTTTATTATACAATTGCTTAGTATAACATGAAATATAAGTAGCAACGATCACCAGATCATCACCCGCGATAATTATATGTTAAAGCCGTATCACTTAATTAATCCGGATAATGAAATATTGAGTCGCTTAAAAGTGCTTTCCAGATTCACACCTCTTCCTCCCAGGTAGTGCTACAGTGTATGACGTGCCATAGCAGGTATGCTGTAGTAATCAGTGGGCCGTCGAGGGTTAGGATACTTCGGTATGGCTAACGCGTGTATGGTGGTTGGACTCAACGTGGGTAGCATTAGCTCAGAGCGGGCCCTAAGCACAGATGGGCTAAGTGTCACAAAGCCCATCAAACCAAGAGTCCTTGCGGAGGATTGGATAGTTTATCCTACCAAATCGTCAATGGTCGACGGCGGAGCCCTAGCTCGGTCTATTATTGATGGATTGTGGATCTTGGTCAAGACAGCCAAATAAATATCACCAATAACAAATTAAAATGGATTATTAATTTGATCTTTGGCTTAAGACCTTTATTCTAACTCTAATGTAATTTTTCCACGTAGATAAAAATCACCAAGTTACATAAAAAGAAATAATGACTGCGACAAGCAACAACTCACTCAGACCACTCTTGGAAAAGGAAAAACTTTCAGGGACTGATTTCCTTGACTGTCCTATAAACTCACAAAAGGTTTGTAGACACGAGTGGAAGGAATCTGTACTGACTGCTACCTTACCAGCCAATAAAGGGAACATACATAAGGGAAAGGCCAAGTCCAAGTCCAAGGCGAACGCCCAAAAGGCCGAGTCAAAGACAAGGAAGGTGGCAGCTCCTAAAGGTAGGTTGGCCTCGACAGATGATATCTGTCACGAGTGTAATGAGAAGGGACACTGGAAGAACGTGTGTCCAAAGCTAAGGGAGAAACAGAAGGCTAAAGCTTTTGGTTCTGGCATTTATGTTGTTGAGATAAATCTGGCTATTTCTACATCTTGGGTTTTAGACACTGGATGTGGTACTCACATTTGTTCAAATGTGCAGGGACTGAGAAATAGGAGGTTGTTAGGATCTGGTGAAGTGGATCTTCGAGTCAGCAATGGTGCTCGTGTAGAGGCCTTGGAGATCGGAGATTACACTTTAGAGATGCCTACTGGTTTAGTTTTAGAACTTAGAGATTATTATTTTGTACCTGCAATGCGCAGGAACATTATCTCAGTTTCTATGTTGGATATTTC
This sequence comes from Euphorbia lathyris, assembly GCF_963576675.1. Classification (NCBI taxonomy): domain Eukaryota; kingdom Viridiplantae; phylum Streptophyta; class Magnoliopsida; order Malpighiales; family Euphorbiaceae; genus Euphorbia; species Euphorbia lathyris. Next base: position 62,257,511 of record NC_088911.1, read on the forward strand.
CGGTTTTAATTTTAATATTGGACGTGGTAGGATTTCTATACATCGTGGCAATATTGTTTATGGAACCGCATTTCTAGAAAATGGTTTGTATATCCTTGATCTAAAACGTAGTGAATCAATCTATAACATAAACGCTAAAAGGATTAAGACTAATGAACTGAATCCTACATATATCTGGCACTGTCGTCTTGGCCACATAAATGAGAAACGCATAACTAGGCTTCACTCTAGTGGAGCGCTAGGGTCATTTGACAGGCAGTCTTATGACACGTGTGAATCCTGTTTAAGAGGGAAGATGACAAATGCGCCTTTCACCAAAACTGGTGTAAGGGCCACAGAGCTATTGGAGCTAATACACTCAGATGTATGCGGTCCAATGAGCACCGGTGCTAGATCTGGTTTTCTGTACTTTGTTACCTTCACAGATGACTATAGCCGATACGGGTATGTGTATCTGATGAAACATAAATCTGAAACTCTTCTAAGATTTAAAGATTTTTAAAATGAAGTAGAAAATCAACTTGGCAAGAAAGTAAAAGCGCTTCGGTCTGATAGAGGGGGCGAATACTTGAGCCAAGAGTTTGTCTCATTCTTGAGAGAGTGTGGGATTGTATCCCAACTCACTCCTCCTGGTACACCCCAATGGAATGGAGTGTCGGAAAGGAGGAACAGGACCCTACTTGACATGGTCCGCTCAATGATGAGTCAAGCTTCTCTCCCTATCTCCTTCTGGGGATTCGCTTTGGAAACTGCTGCTCATATAATTAATAATACACCGAGCAAGGCAGTTGAAGGAACACCATATGAATTATGGACGGGCTGAAAGCCCAACGTTTCCTTCATGAAGATTTGGGGCTATGATGCACATGTCAAGAAATTGATGAGTGGCAAACTAGAGTCCAAATCTGTCGAATGCCAGTTCGTGGGTTACCCTAAGGAAACTAAGGGTTATTACTTCTACAACCCAGCCGAGAATAAAACATTCGTGGCTAGGTTTGCAGTCTTTTTGGAAAAGGAATTCCTTTCCAAAGTAGACAGTGGGAGCAATATTGATCTTGCTGAGATTCAAGACTCACCGACTCCTACAGCAGATGCTGAGGATGCTCAGGTAACTGATTTAGGTCCTTAAGAAATTGAGGAGGCTGAACCAGTTACACAGGAACCTAGAAGGTCTGATAGGACACGTCATCAGCCCGAGAGGTACGGCTTTGTCGTGACTGATGATGGGGAGATAATGGTCGATGACCAGGATGAGCCCAAGACCTATCAAGAGGCTATTGAAAGCCCACAATCAGATCAATGGCAAGCTATGGAGGCTGAAATGCAGTCTATGCGTGATAACCAAGTGTGGAACTTGGTGGATCCACCTCCGGGTGTTAAAACGATTGGCTGCAAGTGGTGTTTCAAATTAAAAGCCGATAACACTTCAAGGGGCGACTGGTGGCAAAAGGTTATAGACAAATCCAAGGAATTGACTATGATGAAACCTTTTCACGAGTTGCTATGTTCAAATCCATTAGGATAGTACTGGCCATAGCTGCATGGTATAACTATGAGATATGGCAGATGGATGTTAAAACCGCTTTCCTGAATGGGAAGTTACTGGAGGATGTCTACATGACACAACCAGAGGGTTTTATCGATCCGAAGTATCCTAACCGAGTATGTAAGCTTCAAAGATCCATTTATGGATTGAAGCAAGCATCTAGGTCTTGGAATCAGAGATTCAATGAAGCCATAACTGAATATGGCTTCGTGCAGAATCCTGATGAACCCTGTGTGTATATGAAATTCAGTGGGAGCATATCCACTTTCCTGATATTATATGTCGATGACATACTACTCATTAGAGGCGATCACTGCAAGGTGTGAAGCAGTGGTTGAGTAAATGCTTCGCAATGAAAGACTTAAGAGAAGCTGAAACGATCTTGGGGATCAGGATCTTTAGAGATAGATCCAACAGACTTCTAGGCTTGAGTCAGGCAACGTACATAGACAAAGTTCTTAGAAGATTCAGAAATGGACCAGGCTAAGAAAGGATTCATGCCTATGCGCCATGGGTTAAAACTTGGTAAGAAAGATTGTCCTCAGACAAAGCAGGACAGAGAGAACATGGAAAAGATCCCATACGCGTCAGCTATAGGATCTATCATGTATTCTATGTTATGTGCAAGGCCAGATATTGCATTTGCACTTAGCATGACTAGCCGATACCAGTCAGATCCCGGAGAGGAGCACTGGAAGGCAGTTAAGGCTATCCTAAAGTACCTTAAACGTACCAAGGATTTCTTTTTAGTTTTTGGTGGGCAAGAGGAGCTGGCAGTATCAGGTTACACTAACGCGAGTTTCGAGACTGATGAGGACCAGAAATAATCACAATCTGGTTATGTTTTTCTCCTGAATGGTGGTGCCATTAGTTGGAGATCCTCAAAGCAGCCTACCATTGCCGATTCTACAACGGAAGCTGAGTACATAGCTGCATGTGATGCTGCAAAGGAAGCAGTTTGGATCAAGAAGTTCATAACTGACTTAGGTGTAGTTCCCACTATCCTAGGTGCAGTTGATGTTTTCTGTGATAACAACGGTGCCATAGCACAAGCACTGGAGCCCCAATCACACAAGAGATCCAAACATGTACTTAGAAAGTTTCACCTCATCCGGGAGATTCAGGCGAGAGGTGACATTACATTACAAAGAGTTGACACCGAGAACAATGTTGCAGATCCGTTTACCAAGGCACTTGCACAGCGCCTACATGATGGTCATACTAGATCTATAGGGATTAGGGCAATGCCTGCTTGGAACTAGTCCAAGTGGGAGATTGTTGGTGTGCCCTAGTTCTTAGGCATTGGTTCATGTATATTGTATTATGCTTTTGATTATTCTTGCATAGATACACTATTTGTGTTACATTAATAAAGGCATTAATCTAGTTCATTTATATCTTGTGCTATAATATGAATAGAGAATCCATTGATTGACAATCGTAAAACCATATCCCAAGTCTATTCTATCATGGGAATGATTAGGACCACAGACTTATATATTCGACGACTATATGGTAGTAATTGATACTAGCCATAGCACTTGATAAGTCAGTTGTAAATATGGGTACATGTTGTATACATGTGACTGGATCGATCCGCCCGAGAAAACTACATGGTGGTTGTGTCATTAGTTTTCTTAAGTAGGTCTCTAACTGTCTTCAGACCAGATTTCATTATAATATCAATATGGGATCCGGTTCACTTTGACATACGCCTAACAGGTCTGTAACAGGATGCTAAATACGGGTATGATTGGGTGAACAAGTGAACACGTTGGTATTGATATTGAAGTGATGGAATTACCACTCATGTAATAGTGAGATGATATCACAGGCCACTTGATAAGTGAGATTGATAAGTGTGTGGCCACACCCTGATAAGCAGTTTACTTATCTGTTTCATCAATCTACTTAAGATCAAGAAATATCATAAACATCAGAGAGGATGACAGCCGCCATGCCTCTAGTTTATAATATCGATGTCAAATGGTAAAAGAAGTTAAGAGATAACTACAGGGTCTCTGCATCTTTAGACTGCTGAAACTCTGTCTTGGTTAGGGGCAGTAATGGTTTGCTAGAACCCACTTACTGTCTGTGGGCCGTGAGCCCGCTGCTAGCTAAGGACAGTCCCATAGGATCGTGCACATCGAACATCTGAGTTAGAACTTATAGAACGGTACATTGGAGAGATGAAATTGATTAATTGATTGATAGTAAAATATCAAGGTAATTAATTGGTGGTTAATTAATTGATTAATTGATACTTTGTATCAAGGTAATTGATTAATGGTCTTAAGTGTTGAGTATTTAATTGATTAATTAGTTTACGGGATGTAATTAATTAATTTGTAAATTAATGAAATTGTATTCGGTGAATAATTAATTAAACTAATACGTTGATTTATTAATTAGTGTTGTTTGTTTAATTGGAGTAATTAAATTTAATCTAATCATAAGTAATTGCATAGAATAAATATTATTGGTATTTATTTATGTAATTAGATTAGGATTGGATTAGTTTTGTAATTAACCAATTAACCCTAAACCAATTAGGTTTAGGAATACACTATATATATATATATAAATTAAAACATAAAACCCTAAGACATACATACATCATATTCGACCACCATACACAATTGATTCGGCCACTACAATTAGAAAGTGGAGAAATCTTTTGTAAAATATCACAATCTCTCCAGTTCTTCCTCCGTTCTTCGGCTAGCACCGGTTCTAGCTCGATAGCTGTTCGTGCACCTGACTACGGAGATTTTACTACTTTGTGGATTCTTCAGCCGTCTCTAGAAGAGACAGTCCGGGTAAGTTTTTATCCCTAAACGGATCCAAAAAGGTTTTATTCAATTAATGGTTAACGGACAAAGATCAAACTAAGGGATTAGAAATAAATTTTGAACCGCAATTCCGTTGCGCTACAGTTGATTAACTGGCTATAATCCCTAACAGAAAGCATGATTGAACTTGATGAAGTTCAAGAAGAAGAAACACCAACTGAAACAACAGAGGCGATAGAGGAACCCGATACAGTCACATTAGATGAGACTCAAGTGCCAAAACCTACTCGTAGATCACAAAGAGTTCGTGAACTCCCAATTAGATATGGTTTTCTAGTGGGAGATGATGAAGAGGTTCCCGTGTTAGACGACGAACCTGAAAACTACGAAGAGGCTCTCACTAGTCCAGATTCTAAAGCATGGCTTCAGGCCATGGATTCTGAAATGGATTCCATGTATACCAACCAAGTGTGGACTTTGGTTGATCCACCCGAAGGGATAAAACCCATTGGGTGCAGGTGGATCTTCAAGAAGAAGACTGACATGGATGGAAAGGTTAGCACCTACAAAGCTAGGTTAGTAGCGAAAGGATATCGTCAAAAGCAAGGAGTTGATTATGACGAAACCTTCTCTCCAGTAGCCATGTCCAAATCAATCAGAATCATGCTCGCTATTGCCGGTCACTACGATTACGAGATTTGGCAAATGGATGTGAAAACAGCTTTCCTAAATGGAAACCTGCTTGAGGATGTATATATGATGCAACCTGAAGGTTTCATATCGAAGGATGCAACCAAGATTTGCAAACTTCAGAGATCCATTTATGGACTCAAGCAAGCATCAAGAAGCTGGAACAAGCGTTTTGACGAAACCATAAAATAGTTTGGTTTCGAACAAAACTGCGAAGAAGCTTGTATTTACAAGAAAGTTAGTTGGAGCTCAGTAGCATTTCTCATATTATATGTGGACGATATATTACTGATGGGAAATGACATAGCTCTGCTACAATCGGTGAAAGTATGGTTATCAGGTAACTTCTCCATGAAAGACCTTGGTGAAGCAGCTTATATACTAGGTATAAAGTTCTATAGAGATAGATCAAGAAGACTGTTTGGTCTTTCACAGGCTACATACATTGAAAACGTGCTAAAGCGGTTTAGCATGCTTGAATCGAAACGAGGTAACTTACCCATGGTACATGGGGTAAAGTTAAGCAATCATCAATGTCCTAAAACCGAAGATGATAAGAAACGCATGGCTGTAATTCCGTACGCCAGCGCAATCGGTTCGATTATGTATGCTATGCTTTGCACTAGACCTGACGTAGCATTCACGTTAAGCATAACGAGTCGTTATCAAGGTAATCCGGGTGACGAGCATTGGAATGCCAACAAGAACATTCTTAAGTACTTGAGAAGGACTAAAGATATGTTCCTAGTGTACGGAGAAGGGGATCTGAAAATAGAAGGATTTTCAGATGCCAGTCATCTCACAGATGAGAACGATTTTAAATCCAAATCAGGATACATGTTTATCTTGAATGGGGGCGCGGTCAGTTGGAAGAGTTCCAAGCAGGGAAGCGTGGTTTTCTCTACGACCGAGTCTGAGTACATCACTGCTGCGGAGGAAGCAAAGGAAGCAGTTTGGATAAAGAAGTTCATTACCGAACTTGGTGTGGTGCCTGACATTGTGAATCCCATCACTCTGTACTGTGATAACAATGTGATGACTTGTGGAGAATTTCCGATCAGCTTCCGTCCCTGTGGGGGCATCGTTGGGTTTGACGGGGGGAAGCTCCGATGCCAAAGTCAGTATAAAGTATGGAAGAGTAAACTGAATTGACAAAGTAGGGTTTTTAGGATTGTGTGAATGTGTACCTTGATAGCTTGAGAGGCATGCTATATATAGTCGTGAAGTTGTAACCTTTAGTAACTAGAAAGTCTCTATTAATGCTTCATTAATGGCAGTTACTGGTGGTTACTGGTTTCCTTTAGGTATGTCCGTTAGCTTATTAATAGCTCATTAATGGCCTTTATTGTGGAATCGGCTTCGCTGCTCAGCTGGCGGACCGAGGGGTCATGGCGGATCTCCACATAGGTTTGACTGCGGATCTCACGTGGCGTAGTCTTGGCGATCCGCCTATCGGATATCCTCGATTGATACGCCATGGTATTCCGGTATCAGGTGATCAATACACGGCTGATCTAGGCGAATATCTCCTTTGATCCTTTGGATAATATCCCAATGTTATCAGAAGCCCCCTAAAGTTCCTTTAAAGTCCTTTAGGGCTTTTGAGCTTCTTCGCGCGCCGTCATAAGGACTTGCATTGATGGTCACTCTGTTCGATGCCAATCGATGGGTGACACGTGTCGTAGGCGTGCCGCTCGAGGAAAGAGAAAACGTCTTCTTCCTTCCTCTCTTTCTCTTTCCACTCCATTTGCATTCCTCTTCCATCGTCCTTCGAGTTTTTTGCCCAGAATTTCCCGGAGTTCAGAATCCTCGAAGCTTTAACTCTCATGTAAGTGAATCGTTTCTTTCTATTTCTCTGAATGTTTAGGAGTTCTTCTTCATCCTCCGAGTCTACATTTGAACTTTTTAATTTGACCACTTCTTCCGAAACCATAGTTAGCTGGACTTCTTCTTCTTCGAAAAATTCCGATTCTTCCGAAGGTACTGTCAGTTGCGACTTAGCTGAGTTGCGTAACTCGGCGCGTAATAGCAATCGAACTCGTTCAGGTAGGATTCATAACTTTCCCATCGCCGTTACTTGTTTTTCTCCGATAATAGATTCTAGGCGGTTTTCGGGAATGGAGGCATCTTCTTCAGCTCCGTCTAGGAAAAAGGCGCCTCATGCGGAATCCACTTCCTCCCGTATGAGCGCCGCGGATCTAGCGAATCTGGCGGATCGCTTTCCTTGGATAAAAGAATACGAGACTAAATTGGCGGAAGCTCATCAGCGACCCGCCTGTCCGCCAACTGGGTATTTGTTTGTGTACATTTGTCATGTCGAAAGAGGGTTCCGGCTTCCTCTTCCTAAGATGATGGCGGATATCTTAGCTTACTTTGACATTACTGTCAACCAGCTGCATCCAAATGGATGGTTAGACCTGGCCCTGGATTGTTATTTAGCTTCAAACTTAGGGATAGTTTGTAACCCTCGAGTCTTCCGAACACTTCACAAACCGACGAAATGAAAGGCCGAGTCCTTTTTCACCTTTGCTAAATTTGGTACCTATTCGTCGTTCTCTGGCAAGATGTCCAATGTCCATCTCTGGGATGAGAAATTTTTCTATGTAAAGATAAGGGAGGGCGAGTCTCTAGGATTTCCATCGGTTTGGAATGCCAAACCTTTGCATATGGCTGGAGACATGCGTATACTGACGGACAGTGATGAGGGAGTGGCGGAAATCATGAAAAGTGTCAAGGTGGAGGCCTGGACATACGCTGACGCCTTGGACTTCATGATGAATGATATTCCCTTGATCTGCCAGGAAGGGAACAAGATCTCTTATGTGAAGTTTACAGAACTCGATGAAGGTAACTTTGTTTTTCCTTGAACCTTGATTATTTTATGGTTCTTTTGTCAGGGGTTTGTCTAAGGCCAGTCACGCTCTTGTAGAGATATGCAAGAAATTGAAGGAGGATGAAGCTCGAAAGAAGGGGCAGGTAGCGAATCCTACTAAGAGCTTGGAGAAGCGCACTGCTGGCGATATGGTTGATCCTCCTCTCCCAAAGAAGAAGAAATCTGTATCCACAGGTGGAGGAAAGCTAACAGCGGATGCCATGCGTGCCGTGAAACCAACGGCGAGACTCGAAGAGGTACGTTGATCATATTATTTTCTCTTCTCTTACTTGAATCTTACTTTTTACTTTTTAATGTTTGCGTAGTTGGTGAAGCTGGACCTGGGAGGTTACTGGTCCGCCAAGTATGGTGACAAAGGATCTCTGAGAAATGAATCCATCATCAATGACTTGGATGAAGCTCTTGGCCAACTTGGGGAAGTCCGGGAGAGCCAAAATAAGATCTCAGGATCAGCCCATGTCCAGATGGGAAAAACGGAGCTTCTTACAGTAAGTTCCTTTTATCTTTTTCCTCATTTTTGGATGAAAGAGTGATCTCCTTTGGGGAGATTTTTGTTGTCATTCTTTCGCTTGAATTGGGCTTCTGTATTGATAGGTATACACACGTATGCGTGCCATGGAAGCGGATCTCCTTCAAGGAGTGGCGGATAAGGCAACCATAGAAAGGTTGGAGAAGGAGATCGTCGTTGCCAATGCGAACGCTGCGTCCGCCATTGCTCTAAAGGATGATGAGATCCTTAAATTGAAGAAACAAATGGACGCGGATGCTAAAGAACATGAAGCTGCTTTAGAGGACACAGAGATCTTGGCAGGGGAGTGAGCTTACTACTACGGCGAGTGGATCATGGCATATGTCCAACTGGCGCATCCCGAGATTGATTTTATAGATCCGGAGTTCGTGGTTCCTGACGTGGATGTTGTCCTTAAGTATCGCAAAATTCCAGAAGTCAAGGACTACATCCGCGATCACATTCGCAAGGTGATGAGCGAATCTGCCGAAGAAAGCAAACCCCTTGTCGACCTTGAGCCAGAGGACCCCGATAAAGCGCCTCCGAAGGCGGGTGACTAGAGTGAGGAGCTGATAACCGATTGTACTATTCCTCAAGAAGGAGTTGTTTCTGTAGTGAAGGAAACCCCATTAGAGGGCGCATCTGGTGTAAAGGATGCTAAGGAGGATGCTCCTACTGATGTTGTTTAGTTTTCATTGTAAAACTAAGTACAATTTTTAATCCTTATGATAACCATTTACTTTACTTTATGCCTTATATTATTTCAGCAAGTAAATTTATAGGCTTTAGGATTAATTTGAAGTAGGTGGCCAACCATACCTCATGGTGTGAACCTTTGTGAAGGTTTGAAGCTTTTATTCCCTTAGAGGAAGTTAAGCTGCCTTGGGTGATCGATTTGCTTCCTAACTTTGAGGTGAATTGATCCGCCCTTAGGACTTTGAACCCTTCAATGGAAAGGGTGTAAGAGAGTGTAAAGATCTCGCGTCCGAGAAATGTTTTAACTCTATCTCTGATGGTGATCATTTTAAGGATTGATCCGCCCATGAGATTGTTCTCCTATCCTTGAGGAGAAAGTAAAGAAAGTAGCTATGTCGTGATAGCATTGAATGCGTTTGTTGGCCCCCCTTCTTTTTTTAATCTGGAATATTTATATTGCTACAAAAACAAATACTTAAAAAAGAATTGATAGGACAAAAATTGCTTCTTATTGAATGGCGATGTGCCTTATTACAGCAGGTGGGTCTTATATGTGAGCCTCGTTAAAACCTTTGATAAGAAAAACCTCATGGGATAAAAACTTATCAAAGGAAAAAGAGTACTCAAGACCGTGATTACATTCTATTTTCCGGTGAAATATTTGCGGAGGTTCTGAATGTTCCATGTACGCGGCAGCGTATTTCCCTCCTTGTCCTGGATTTTAAATATGGCGAATCCAATCTTGGTGACTATTCGGTACGGACCTGTCCAAGTGATCCCCAGCTTTCCTTTCCCCTCCGTAGATTGGAATTTGTCTGCTTTTCGGAGCACGAGATCTCCCACATCCACGCGATCCGCTGCTTGTAGGCTGCCATGCGCACATATGCCTTTTCCCGCTTTTCTTCCACTTGATCAAGACTTTCTTTCAACCTTTGATTATTTTCATCTTCACAATAGAATGCAACTCTGTCACTTGGGACCTGTATTTCGATTGGGATTACAGCTTCCACACCGTGAGAAAGGGCGAATGGTGTTTCGCCTGTGGCAGTTCTGGGAGTAGTGCGATACACCCATAGGACGCTCATTAACTGATCCGCCCACTTTTTGTCATGCTCCCCAACCTTTTCTTTATTCCCTTAACGATCGTCCGATTTGTAACTTCGGTCATACCGTTAGATTGAGGATAATAAATGGAGGCGAATCTGTTCTGAATGCCCAATTTTTCACAGAAAGTTTTGAATTCTCCACAGTTGAATTGCGTTCCATTGTCAGTGATAATTGTGTGGGGAACTCCATACCTTCCTACGATGTTATCCTTAACGAACTCCACTATTCGTTCAGCATTGATAGAGGAGACAGCTTCAGCCTCTACCCATTTGGTGAAATGATCTACTGCCACTACCACATACTTCCTCTGTCTTTTGGTAGGAGGAAAGGGTCCAACGATATCAATTCCCCAAACTGCAAAGGGTCGACCTTTGATGATGGTCCTTTGAAGGTGTTTAGCTGTGTGTGACTCATTTGCATGAATCTGACAATTATGGCAAGACTCCACTAACTTTTGAGCATCAAGTTCCGCTGTGGGCCAATAAAATCCTGCTAACCTAGATTTCTTCAAAATGGAGGCAGATGCCTCATGGGCTCCACATGTGCCTTTGTGCAACTCCTTGAGGATCTGCTGGCCCTCTTCTGGCACAATGCATTTCAGCCAGGGGTGACTGAAAGACTTTCTGTATAGGCAATCATTTATCATGGAGAAATAGGCCGCCTTCCTTACTATCCGTCGAGCTTCTTCCTTGTCCAAAGGCAAAGTTCCATCTATCAGATATTGGCGAATTGGTGATCTCCAATCACTCTCCACAGACGTGAGTAAGGATACCATCTCCGAGGCGAATGCCGGTGCTGTCTTGACCTCAAATGGGCACTGCAGATCCGCCCAATGCTCCTTGCTTGAAGCCATTTTGGCTAGGTGATCGGCTTCTGTGTTAGATCCTCGAGGCACATGGATCAATTCCCACTTGGTGTCTTTGGCTTTGAGGTGATTTAGCAACTTCTTAACCTCGTCGACATATTTGGCCAGAATGTCATCTTTTACCTCAAAATTCTTGATCACCTGGTTGACCATTAATTTTGAGTCACTGTAGATCACGATCTGTTCAGGAGTGATTTCCTTTAACAGGCACAATGCCAATATCAAGGCTTCGTACTCCGCAGCATTGTTGGTAGCGAGGAAGTCCAGTTTTGCAGTATAGTGCAGTTTTATATATTAGGGACCTTTGATCACGATGCCAATACCTGCACCTTCCGCTGAAGAAGCCCCATTTGTATACATCGTCCATTCCTCAATTTTAGATTTGGGGAGATTCATACCTTCTTCAGTAAATTCATTCACAAAGTCTGCCAAGACTTGACTTTTCAGGGCTGATCGGCTTTCATAGCGAACATCGAATTCCCCTAGGCGGATTGCCCATTCCATCAATCTCCCCGAGGTTTCTGGATTTTCAACACTTTCCTCATGGGTATGCTTGTGCGAACTATGACTGTATGAGCCTGAAAGTAGGGCCTGAGGCGAATTGACGTGGTGACGACGGCCAGCGCCATCTTATCCAGCTTGGAATATCGGGTTTCAGCATCTTTTAATACTTTGCTCACGTAATAAATCAGATACTGCTGGCCATCTTCTTCCCTTATCATGACCGTGCAAACAGCTTTATCTGTAACGGAGACATACATGTAGAGATCCTCACCTTTCAAGGGTCGACTCATCAGGGGTGGTTCCGTGAGAAACTGTTTGATCCTTTGGAAGGCTTTTTCACAATCCTCACTCCATTCGAACGCCTTTTGCTTCTTGATCACTTCATAAAAGGGTTGGCATCGTCGAGCTGAACACGAGATAAACCTGCCCAAGGCTATGACACGCCCGTTAAGACGTTGCACTTCTCTAATATTCTGCGGCGTTTTCATTTCCAAGACAACTTTGATATTGTCTGGGTTTGGGCTCACTCCTTTCTGGCTGATCATGAATCCTAAGAATTTTCCATACGTCGCTCCAAAGGTACATTTCTCCGGATTTAATTTGATGTTGTGATGTCGGAGTACGCCCAGTACCTCCTTTATATCATCCGCATGCTTCTCTACAGTGGTACTTTTGATGATCATATCATCCACATAGACAGAAAAGTTATCACCTTTGCTTCCTTCGAAAATTTTGTTCATCATCCGTTGATAAGTTGCCCCCACGTTTTTAAGCCCAAAGGGCATGACTTTGAAGCAGTAGGTGGCTTGGTGTGTCACGAACGAAGTTTTGATTCTATCCGAAGGCTCCATCGGGATCTGGTGATAACTCGACTTCACATCAGTGAAGGAGTACATGGCGTGTCTTGCTGTTCCATCGACTAGGATATCGATACACGGCAAGGGGTAGTTGTCTTTGGGACAAGCTGTTGGTCCCGTGGCAACTGAAAGGATCGACCCCCTTCAATTCGTTTTGAGTGAAATCACCCAAGGGGGGGGGGGGGGGGGTTAGGAACTAATATAACTTTTTCTCTAATTAATCTTGCTGACTTAATTATTTCAATAAGTTGATTAACTCAGCTTTGGTCAGCTTGGCCGAACTTATCGTAAGACAGCTTTAGTCAGATGCTGACTAAGACTGTTTTACTTAAGAGTTGGGAATTGACACTCGTGTGGTCAGTTTCCAACTCAGCACTCCAATTTACTCAGTGTCAGCTTCTAACAGTTTGTATGCTGAGTAAATGTAACAATCAACACAAGCACATATATATATATATATTTGAGAGAGTTGGAAATTACTCAGTATCACTTATCATGGTTCGGCCTCTCTGCCTACGTCCAGTCCCCAGAGTCCTCCGGGCTTTTAGAATCCAATACTGAGCTCTTTAAGGGTAGAGCACAAACCGATTACAGGAAGTTGAATATGCAAGAGTACCTTCTTCTATTCGTCTACTCAACTCCTACTAAGTGCTACAACCCAACACTCTGATTTCTCTACTACTAAGTACTAAATACCAAGTATTGAGCACGCACACTCTCAATATTACAATTGATCACACACTTGTTCCTTTTAAGACAAAGAACACTTTAGATGATTACAAATAATCTATCTAGCATTTACACAGAGAATGGAAGATTTGGTGTAAGCTTTCTCTTTTGTTTTGAGTGCTTTAAATTTGTATCTTTCTCACTTGTTATTTTTGTTAATCGACAAAGTTCCAAATGATATCCTTGTCCCTTTTATAGTGGAGATGTGAGGAACAAATCATTTGAACTTGATTTGTCCGTTGAGTCCAAAACGGATCTTTTGGGGGACATACTTCTGGTCAGCTTCAGATGTGCAGACCAATCTTGTCTCCTGAATTTTTCAGATGCCAGATTTGTCTTCTTCTTACAGACTTTGTCTTCTTGCGGCAGTTTGTCTGTAGCATGGAACAGTTGACCCATGCATCTTGGAATTTGGCTTTTGCGTAATTCAAAGCTACTATTATTGGTGCAGACAGTTGTCGAGTTTGTCTTTTAGCTAACGGATCATTCATGCTGTCCTGACGACTACTCAGCTTTACTTCAATAATCACTGTCCTCAACTTTTACCAACTTTCATACTGAGTTCTTTTTCACTCAGCTTGCATGGCCAGCTTCGTTCTGTAGATTTTGTTCCTTGAAGTAGACTTGTGCTGAGCTTTGATTCACTCAGCTTCTTTGCTTTATTCTGAAGATGACTTTTCTTCTCTTATGCTTGGCTTGTGTTCTCATGCTGACTTGGTCCTGTCTTAATCTTTATTTCTTTTGTACTTTATACTCAATATTGAACAAACGGATTAGTACAATCAAATCAAAGCAATTAAATTTAATTGTCTCTTAATCATGGATTAAACTTAAATGATTTTGTCAAATCAAAAGCTTGTGGAAAGGTGTTTCAACAAACTCCCCAATTTTGATGTTGGAAAAATATTTAATTTATAGAACTCAGTATTCCCATGATCGAAGTATATTTTATCTTTCTGAAATTACTCCCCCGTAAGGGTTGCATATATTGTCTAGACTTTAGAGAAGACAAGTGTATATAGTCTCAGTTTAATCCTAGATTTACTAGGATCTTCTTTTGGCGATCTTAACTCAATTTTCAGAAGAGTTCAATGTTTACTTAGTTTGATACATGATTAGTAAGTATTGAGAATTTGTGTTTGTTCAATTTTTAGACAGGTCAGCATTTTTAATAAGTACCTCATACAGCTAGGTCAATTTGAATGAAAAGATGCTTAATATATATATTCAGGCACAAGTACACAAGCACAAAACAGAATTAGCTAAGTCCTAGGTTGACTAAGCTATTACTTTCTATGGGCAGCTTGATACAATTTTCCCTTGCCTTTCCGCTGCTTACTTCCTGAAGCCCTTGTGTCTTGCTGAGTTTCATCCTCTTGGATGTTCTCCCCCGTTTTGCCATCATCAGGCTGAGGAGCGATGAAGGTTTCATTGAGAGCAGCACGAGTCAGCTTTACAGAATAGGCTTTGAGGCGCTTGGTGCTTTCAAATAGGCCATCAAGGACAGGGACTCCATCATCAAGAACAGCTCGAGGAGCACGAAGGGTTGCGCTGATCATGTTGAGCATGTATTCGTGTGCCTTAGTGAGCCAGGATATGGCTTCTGTGAACTGGGCATACGATTGATTGTACATTTTAAGCACTGCCTTGTCGTAAATCTCACGCTGGTCAGTTGTGTAACGTACATGCCGAAGTATACTTTGAGTGGTCTGAAGGATAGTATTGGTTTTGACCACATCAGTTTCCATCTCCTCTTTGCTCAGATTCAGAAGACGGATAGCTTCACTTATTTCGTCCATGGTACATTGGGAAGATGAAGAGAGAAGATCACGAGCACCCATTAGCTTCGAAGACAGCTTGTTAAAACAGTGATTTAACTCGGCAGAGGTAGCATAACCCGTGGTGATGGTAGGTAAGGCATTGATCTGGCCTTGGAGTGAATTCATGTGGTTCACCATCATCAATATCAGCTCAGTCAGCTTGGCAAAGGAATCTTGCTTGGGTTGCTGGAGTTGGACGGAAGTCATGACACTGACTAAATCTTTGAGATGCTTGATCTCATTGAGAAGCTGAGTGACAGATGACAACTCTTGTGACTCAGCATTTGCAGTCCCAGCAGCATCGGCATGAGATGTGTTTATATCCTATAGGAGATGTTGAGCCGAGTCGATGATGCGACGGTCGGACTCAGCTGCATTAAGATAGGCAAATTGTGCCTCAGGATGTACCTCAGGGGCCGGAATTCTAGTGCCATCGGATTTAGGAGGTGTTTGATGCTGCCCTTTAGTTGAGGTGTTGGTGTGGTCAGCATCGGAATTTTGATGTGGATGAGCAGCAGGAGCTGACTGCTCAATATTCTGCAAAACAGGGTGTGAAGAAATTGGTGGATCTGTAGAGATAGTTACCTGCTCAACATGAACATTAGTTGGTGCAGGAGAAGGCACTTCAGGTTGAGCAGGGTTTTCCTTAGCTTGCTTTGTTTCTGGATCAGCTAGGACCTCAAGTTCTTGCTCGGCTTGGTTTGGATTTTCTGGAGTCTTGGCGTGTTGCTCGGTATGAGTAACAGAGGCTTGATTTTCCTGTATGGAAGGCTCAGCATAGGATGAGAAGAATTTGAAGTGAGTGGTGGTAAGGTCCGTGATTTCATTCATTGGAGGCGAGTCATCCAAGAGATCAATAGTGGGAGTTTTGTTGGCCTTCTTCTTGAGCCTTCTTAGCTTTCTTGCCTTTGGAGGAGGTGAGTCAGCAGGAATAGAATCAAGTGATGATTCAATTCCAAGATCAGCATTGAGCCCTTCCCTGACTATTTCTTGCTCTTGGAGCTCAGCATCACCTGTCACATTCTGTTCAGCTTGACTTTCAACTTCGTCAGCATGCTCTATTTGTTCTTGCTCGGCATAAGTTTCTTGAGTTTTCTCAACATCCTCATCATGATTATGCTGACCTTCATTGTTACTTTGTTCTTCTTCTTCTTCTTAATTAGTCGGAGTTTGCTCAAGGTCAATCCTTTGACTTGTGATGAAGTGAGCATCATCAGGGACAGCAAACCCAAGAGGAACAGCTTCCACTGGACTCAGCTCAGCTATTTTCTTCTTCTTTTTCAGAGGAGTTCCCTCACTTTCTAGCTCCTCAGGCTCATCTTCCCTTTTTCTTTTCTCTGCTGACCTTCCTTGGTCAACATCAATTTTCTTCCCCTTAGATACAACCCAAAATTTCTTGGGGACAACATCGACATCCTTTGTGTTGGTTTGGATTGCCTTGCGTTTCTTTTCTTGCTTGGTTTGGATAGCAGCTTCGACTAGAGCAATATCCTCATCCTGAGGTAGCTCAGCATCCCCTTCTTCCAGATTTTCCTCCTCAACTTCTTCCTCAGCTTCCCCTTGGGTTCCCTCAACGACCCCTTCTCCCTTTTTGGGTTTGATAGGTTGGTTGTAGACTAACCCAAACAGTAACGCAGCAGTAATTTCAGTTCCCACTGTTTCTATTTCTGTTGTTACATCGACTTGGTAGTCTTCAAGGATTCGTGTAATAAGAGAGCCCAGCCTGAGCTTGATAGTACTCTGTTGAAATGCTCCTACCAGAAATACCGGCATGTTGAGAGAGGTGTAGGTCAGCATGTGCCAGATGAAGCACTACTCGAAGTTTGAAGCGGATGATGCTGAGTTGAACTTTGGGAAGATGAAGTTGGTCAGTATATAGTGCGCCATCTTTTGGTTTTGTCCCATGCACGTGCTGGGTATTTCCCCTTTGTGTCCCTCTGGCTTACAGAATGTAGCTACGTGATCCAGCTTTTCCTTTGTAGTTCTAAACTCCTTTCCGGTGTTTGGAAGTTTGAGCAAGGTTGCGAGATAGGAAGGGGAAATGGTGAGCTTCTTACCCTTAACGTGAGTGACTAAGTGGTCAGCATTACTTCCATCAACACAGAGGTTGGAGTAGAATTCACGTACTAACCTAGGGTAGGCTTTCCCCGGAAGCGAAAAGAGTCCAGTCCATTCATTTTTCGCAATCCATTCACAAAATGGTTGCTCATGTGTTATGAAGCTTGGGGAGAACCACCTACATCGGAGAACCTCATGATTCTTCACTTTCGGGTATACTTTGATGAAGAATTTCTCATTTGGCTGCTTAGCCTTCTTCTTCTTCGTTGAAGAGGTTGCTAGGTCGGTTTGGGGGTTTCTATTTGGAGTTAAGTCGTGCTGACTGAGTTGAGGCGGAGACTTAGGGTTTTCATTTTCATTGTTACCACTACCAGAAGGATTTTGGGTTTTCGCCATTGTTATGAACTTTTGAAGGAATTTTGAGATTCAGAGAGAGAGATTCGAATGCCAAGGGTTTTCGTGTGTAAAGAGTGATAAGTGGGAAAACTTCCACTTTATAGTGGTGCTAATGAATCCTAAACGTTGAACTAGCCGTTTTACCCTCGAGATTATCAACCGACAGGGATTCTGTCATTTATGACACGTTTGGCGCATGGGATTTATCATTATTGCTTACGTTATCCTCGGTGGCCATTAATGCGCATGCTAGCATTTAATGTTTTAAATGAGATTTACTCAGTATAGAGAATGTCAAACGTTTTGTGATTTCTGAGTAGTTAGTTTTACGTAGGATAGTTTTGGATTTTAGTAACTCAGCTTAGGGAGAATCACTCAGCATGTATGTCTACTCAGCATAGGGTGAATTCATGTTATTCTTAACTCAGCATGCAGTAGTTACTAAATTTTCACAAATCACTTAGCATGGCAATCACTCAACATTCAATTTAGCGTATAGAATTCACTGAAGAGGATTAGACATACCAATAGCTTCCCTTAGTATGTTGAATTGCTCACGAGCCAAAGGCTTTGTGAAGATATCTGCAAGCTGTTCATTTGTTGATATGTAGGTCAGCTTGATCTCACCCTTGAGTACATGATCCCTGATGAAATGGTGTCTTATGCTGACATGCTTCATCCTGCTGTGTTGGATTGGATTCTTAGATAAGTCAATGGCACTCTTGTTGTCACATTTGACTTCTATTGTTTCTGTTTTGACACCATAATCCTCAAGCTGTTGCTTAATCCATAGGACTTGAGCCACACAGCTTCCAGCAGCAACGTACTCAGCTTCAGTTGTAGACAAAGCTACTGATGACTGCTTCTTACTAAACCACGACACTAGACAGCTCCCCAGGAATTGACATCCTCCTGAAGTGCTTTTTCGTTCTAGCTTGTCTCGTCCATAGTCAGCATCAGTATATCCAATCAGTGTGAAGTCACTAGTATTTGGATACGATATTCCTGCATTAACTGAGCTCTGCAAGTATCTGAAAATTCTTTTTACAGCTATTAAGTGAGATTCCCTGGGGTCAGCTTGATATCTTGCGCAATAACACACTGAGTACTGAATATCAGGTCTACTGGCAGTAAGATAGAGTAGAGAGCCAATCATACCTCGATATAACCTGCTGTCTTCAGACTTACCTTTCTCATCAGCACAAAGGACCGTGTCAGTACCCATTGGGGTTGATATGGGCTTACATTCTTCCATATCAAACTTCTTTAACATTTCTTTGGCGTACTTAGCCTGACTTATGAAGATGCCATTCTTACCTTGTTTGATTTGAAGTCCAAGGAAGAAGTTGAGTTCGCCCATCATAGACATTTCGAACTCAGTTTGCATCAGTTTGCTAAATTCTTTACACATAGAATCGTCAGTAGCACTAAAGATTATTAATAGGGGTCAAAAACCCCTATCTTTGGGTACGGTTTTAGGACGGTTTTTAGCATTATTTCATGAATAAGCGAGCAATTCTCGCATTTATATGCTTTTGTGTGAGTTAGTTAGAAATTGGAAATGTTTTATTTACTTTTCGTTGTTTAGGCTCATTTTTTGGTTATTTTAGGCAAATATGGCCAAAATAGCATGTATGTAAAATTCCATTATCTTTTATAGCTAATTGATCCGCCAAAAGTCGCACCAAACGGAGTGTCTACTCAAAATGAGCGATTGGCGGGTCAATTTAGCCTCGGAACTAATGTTATTTGGAGTTTTCGTGCATGTGCAGGCTAAAGCAGAAACGAGTTCGGGTGAAAATCGCATCTCGGGGACCCCCGGTAGTCGCTCGGTGAATTGAGCATCGGTGAGCAGCCCAGTCGGTGCTCGGCACGTAGCCCAGGCGCTGCTCGGCGAGCTGCCCAAGCACTGCTCGGCGCGCAGCCCAAGCGCTGCTCGGCGAGCTGCCCAGGCGCTGCTCGGCGAGCTGCCCAGGCACTGCTCGGCGAGCTGCCCAGGAACTGCTCGGCCGAGCTGCCCAGGCACTGCTCGGCCGATCAGGCCCCTGGAGGCCAGCTCACCGAGCTGGCGCCTGCTCGGGCGAGCTGACCTGCGGGAATTGGTCAAAAATCCCAATTTTGACCCCACGACTCCATGACCGGCCCCACGACTTCCCACTTGCATAAGAACACGAAATAGGTCAAAAAGAGGGCCCGAGCTACATCTATAAATAGAACTTTTCCATTGTAAATTAGGACATCTTTCATTATTGTAATTTACTTTAGCTTCCCCCTTGAAGTTCCTCTCCATCTCCTCCATATTCTTCAACCTCCATTGAAGCTCCTTCAAAGCTGTTCACCGAGGAATATTCAAGGTCCGTCCTTAAGACCTAGGAAGCCGGCTACAGAGTAGACAGGTTCCCTGAAAGGGATTTTTGTATCTCCTTTTATCTTTCCTTGTTTGTACTCTTTGATACAGTATATGAATCCTAGGCTAATTGTATCCTGTGACATTGTTCTTCGCCTTTAATAATATTTTAGCTCTTATTTTGTTCTATGATTATTTGTTTAATCTTTGTCCTACGCTTTATTCAATTGGTTTAACTCACTCAAAAGCCCCAAAATCTAGTAGGCACATATTGTGAGCTGAATCTGACCTAGTCAGAGCCTAGGAGATTGACGACCTCTTAGTTGATTAAGCCCAAATTGCTGAGCCTTAGACCTAGTTTCGGCCTTACAAGGGAATCACACACTAGGAACTTCAGGAGGGTAAGTAGGGTTAATCGCCTTGAATACAAGTGACTTAGATTAGGTTTTTAACCAATAGACCTAATAACCTAACTTCATTATTATCGTTCATACCATGTTCCTTCGGGTAATTGCACTAGTGAAAGATCACCTAGGAGTAGTATAACTTAATTAGGAGTAGTTTAACTTAATTAGGCGTAGAATAACTTAGCTAGAATTAGTATAATTTAGCTAGGAGTAGCATAATTCAACCTAGGAGTAGATTAACTTAAACAAACAAACTCAAAACCCACAAAGCCTAGATAACACCTGAGACCAAGTAGCTTGATACTTGTGGTAAATAAGTCCTGTGGATTCGATACCTGGACTTTCCAGATTTATTACTTGATAACGACGGGGTACACTTATCCCTAAGATCGGCCTCACCCGCCGAGGCCGCATCAAGTTTTTGGCGCCGTTGCCGGGGATTTATTTCTTCTGCAATATCGAACCAAAGGTCGATTTGTTAGTTTAGGCATTCGTTTGTGAATATCCTTTGTTTATATCGTTTATACCTGTTTATATATAATTCTTTAAGACTTCTATACTTGTTCATATCTTTTGTATTTGTTCATAACTGTATACTTTTACTTATCAACTTTTGTGCTAGAACTTCACTTTTTCTCAGCATTCTCTGATCAATGAATTGGCAAGAAAGAGTCGAGTGGCAAGCTCAAAAGATTACAATCCCATCAAGACAATACATTCATGTCCTGGAGAATGAGGCTCCCAATCCCTCCATGGCCGACTTAAATAAGAAAATGGATATCTTGATGGCGAAACTGAGCCTCAACACCAATGAAAGTCTAAGTTTTGTGGATAATCACCAAAGATATAATTATAACCCCAGTTCTTATAGCTTTTATGGTAGTGATTGGAGGAGACCTCAACACTCAAATCTGTTCTATGGGAACCCTAACATGTTGAGGCCTCCAAATAGGTTTCTTAATGAGCACAAGGAAAACGAATTGGGAATGTTCCCTTATGAACAAGCAAGCCAAGTTCCTCCACAACCCTCTAGCTCACGAGATGAGGTGCTGTCCCTTTTGAAAGGAATATCAGCCCAACTTACAATCAACGATGAGGTTTGCAAGGACTTGAGCAACCAATTGGCTCAAATAAACCATGAGATGCAAGAGCAATCCCGAGATGCTCTCCCAGGCATAAAGGAAAACATAGAAATCCCACAAAAGGAATCAGCTCAAGCCATCTCCTTGAGGAATGACAAAAAGGTAGAACCAAGCCCACTGTCACATGCATCACTCAAGGTAAGTGAGGAACCGGAAGCGGTAAGCAACCCCGGTTCAAAACCTAAAATCCTAAATCATGTGATAGAAATAAATGATCAGATCGAAGCTTGTGTATATGAACTACCTTTTCCTCAAAATTTAGAAAAGTTTGGATTTACTCCTTGTTCAGAAGTTTTCATTCTCTTCGACCTACCAAGAGAATCCAAAAGGGAGCAAACCAAACGTTTTCATAATCTGTTTAAATTTGGCCTCTTGGTTTTATTTAACTCATTTGAGGCTCTTAATCCGTTTTGTAGGTACGGATTATTTGTTAACGAATTCGAGTTCCTAACGCGGATAGAAGCTTATACTTAGGAAGGAACTCTATGTCGAGCTAACCGACTATAAAAGTAGCGCTTCTTGGGAGGCAACCCAAGTTTGACTACAACTTTCAGGTTTTTACTTTTTAATAAATTTTATAGATGTACTTTTAGGTTTGTTTAGTTTTCTTTTACGTTTTTTTAACTGCTCGGGTTTAAAAAAAAATCGTAATTTTGCCCCGGGAGGCCCAGCTCGGCGAGCTGGGCACTGCCGCCCAGCTCGGGCGAGCTGGGCATCCCAGCTCGGGCGAGCTGGGCATCCCAGCTCGGCGAGCTGGGCACCCTAGCTCAGCGAGCTGGGCACCCTAGCTCGGGCGAGTTAGGCACTGCCGCCCAGCTCGGCGAGCTGGGCACTGCCGCCCAGCAGCTCTCAGGGCACCCCAGCTCAGGCGAGCTAGGCACTCTCCGAGCTGCTCGGCCGAGATAAGCAACATTTCGGGATTTTTTTCCGAACGGAGCTAAATAAATAAATAATAATAATAATAAAAAATTTGGCACCGCAAATCATCAAGTTTTTGGCGATTGCGATAAAATCAGTAAGTTGTCTTCTCCACCCTAACTGCTTGCACATGTGTTTTATGGTTTTAGATGCAATGTTGGAACTTATTGCATATTTTAAGTGTGAGGAGGAGGGGTAGACAAACTTACAAAAATTTGTATAATTTTTAAATTTTTGTTGCGTCGTGTCTAGCTTAGTTAAACGCTTTCGGGTTTTATTTATGTTTCTGCATGCTTAAGACCTAAAACCGTGAACCTCCTTCGAATCTAAACTTCGTTATTTGTCCTTGAGGGCTGAGAACCGAATCTAAGATTGCATGACAACTAGTTTAGGTGTAGGACACAACCCTTGTATCTGTAAAAGCATGAGCTAAAGTTTGCATTTAGACCCTACTTTTGAAGAAATGCTAAAATCATTACTTAGGTAGATAACTTAAGAATTGAAGGCATGTGATATTAAACTCGAGTTTGGGGAGAACTAGTAAGCACAAAATTGAAACCCAAAGAATTGTGAGTTGAATTTGAGCCTAAGAGCGAACATCAAAAAGCTCTTTTTCTTGACATTTTTGTGTGAATGCTTTGACTTGTGGAAAAATTACAGATTTTGCACCTAATACTGAGTTGAACCTACATGCGATGACTTGAGATGTTAAACGATGAATCAGCCTCATTAGAATTAACCTTTTTCTTTACCTTATTTTCTCTTTTTCATCTACTCTAGGAAGCCCCTTTGAGCCTGTATTTTTGTAGTTTATAGATTTTTCTTTCGTTCTAACCCATATTTTCGCAAACCATCACTTGGTTTGTTGCTTGACTCGAGTTTTTACAAAGCCCGTATCAAGCCTTTATTTTCTTCTAGCGCTTTATCCTTGTTTATGGCACCATAGTAGCAAGCCAAAAGGCTAAGAAGTGACTGAGCATCACTACCCAAAAGAAAAAAAAAGAGAAAAACAGAAAAGGAAAAGAAAAAGAAAAAGAGACGAAAAAAAAGAGGGAGAACTCTATTCCCCAGTTCTAAAATTAGAACGTCTCAGAAAAAAAATATAATAATGAATAAAGAGCTCAATCACTTCACAATTTGCTAAAGCCATTTTAAACTTCATTTTTCTAGTGCTAGAACTCATAACCCTTGTTGTACCTTTAACCCCCTAACCACATTACAACCCCAATTCGAGGCTGTTTTTGATATCATCGGAGTCATATGGCATAGTAGAGGAACTCGGATGAACGTACAAAATCAACGTAATCCTAAGCAAGAACATAAGCCGAGAGTAAAACACTTTAGCCACCAAAATTGTGTGAATTGAGTGAACTACCTATGGTGAGGTGTTTTACTTAGCTATCTCCTTAAGCTCGTTTAATTGAACATGTGTCCTTTTTCATAAACATATGACCTGTGATAATTGAAATGCGGCTTTTGGATATCGTGTCTCTACTTTGTATTTCCGAATGCATGTAATTACAGATGCTCGAAATTGTGTCAAGCACCTAGTCAAACCAGGAGGTTTTCTAGCTTGCTTGTGATTGCGGGTTTAGTTTTTTAGTTTACTTGGGGACAAGTAAAGTTTTAAGTGCGAGGAGGTTTGATAGGGGTCAAAAACCCCAATCTTTGGGTACGGTTTTAGGACGGTTTTTAGCATTATTTCATGAATAAGCGAGCAATTCTCGCATTTATATGCTTTTGTGTGAGTTAGTTAGAAATTGGAAATGTTTTATTTACTTTTCGTTGTTTTGGCTCGTTTTTTGGTTATTTTAGGCAAATATGGCCAAAATAGCATGTATGTAAAATTCCATTATCTTTTATAGCTAATTGATCCGCCAAAAGTCGCACCAAACGGAGTGTCTACTTAAAATGAGCGATTGGCGGGTCAATTTAGCCTCGGAACTAATGTTATTTCGAGTTTTCGTGCATGTGCAGGCTAAAGCAGGAACGAGTTCGGGTGAAAATCGCGTCTCGGGGACCCCCGGCAGTCGCTCGCCGAATTGAGCATCGGTGAGCAGCCCAAGCGGTGCTCGGCGAGCTGCCCAGGCGCTGCTTGGCGAGCAGCCCAGGCGCTGCTCGGCGCGCAGCCCAGGCGCTGCTCGGCGAGCTGCCCAGGCACTGCTCGACGAGCTGCCCAGGCACTGCTCGGCCGAGCAGGCCACTGGAGGCCAGCTCGCCGAGCTGGCGCCTGCTCGGGCGAGCTGTCCTGCGGGAATTGGTCAAAAATCCCAATTTTGACCTCACGACTCCACGACCGGCCCCACGACTTCCCACTTGCATAAGGACACGAAATAGGTCAAAAAGAGGGCCCGAGCTACATCTATAAATAGAACTTTTCCATTGTAAATTAGGACATCTTTCATTATTGTAATTTACTTTAGCTTCCCCCTTGAAGTTCCTCTCCATCTCCTCCATCTTCTTCAATCTCCATTGAGGCTCCTTCAAAGCTGTTCACCGAGGAATATTCAAGGTCCGTCCTTAAGACCTAGGAAGCCGGCTGCAGAGTAGATAGATTCCCTGAAAGGGATTTTCGTATCTCCTTTTATCTTTCCTTATTTGTACTCTTTGATACAGTCTATGAATCCTAGGCTAATTGTATCCTGTGACATTGTTCTTCGCCTTTAATAATATTTTAGCTCTTATTTTGTTCTATGATTATTTGTTTAATCTTTATCCTACGCTTTATTCAATTGGTTTAACTCATTCAAAAGCCCCAAAATCTAGTAGGCACATATTGTGAGCTGAATCTGACCTAGTCAGAGCCTAGGAGATTGACGACCTCTTAGTTGATTAAGCCTAAATTGCTGAGCCTTAGACCTAGTTTCGGCCTTACAAGGGAATCACGCACTAGGAACTTCAGGAGGGTAAGTAGGGTTAATCGCCTTGAATACAAGTGACTTAGATTAGGTTTTTAACCAATAGACCTAATAACCTAACTTCATTATTATCGTTCATACCATGTTCCTTCGGGTAATTGCATTAGTGAAAGATCACCTAGGAGTAGTATAACTTAATTAGAAGTAGCTTAACTTAATTATGCGTAGAATAACTTAGCTAGAATTAGTACAATTTAGCTAAGAGTAGCATAATTCAACCTAGGAGTAGATTAACTTAAACAAACAAACTCAAAACCCAAAAAGCCTAGATAACACCTGAGACCAAGTAGCTCGATACTTGTTGATAACATTGGGATATTATCACGAGGACCAAAAGAGATAATTGCCTTAAGTATGCCACGTAGCAAAGGAAGCTGGCTGGCGGATCTCCCTGGATTATCTCTAAGAGATCCGCTAGCGGATCTCTAAGGCGAATCTCTCCATTCACCTTGATAACGGCTGGCCGCCGTCTCGGCCATAAATGATCATTAAATGAATCATTTATTGTCTTAACCGCCAGGTTAAGAGTAACTTGTAACCGCCATTAAATGAGCATTAATGGAGACTTTCTAGTTACCTAGAGGTTACGAATTTCTCAACTATATATAGCCTATCTTTCTAGGCTATCGAGGTACACTTACTTTCTTACATTCTCTAAGCTTCGTCAATATAGTTTATTCTCCATATATTCTACTGACTTTGGCATCGGAGTGTCCCCGGCCGATCCCAACGGCGCCTCACAGGGACGTGATCCGATCAGAAGTTTCTCCTGTGTTATCAATTGGTGCGGTGAACGTGGAATCCTTGATCAAATAAAGGATTTTTTCGTTCACATTGAAACATCATGACCGATGAAGGACCAAATCCCACCTCTAGGATTGAATCACCGATAATTACACCATCTAGTGCTGGACGCACAAGCACAACTGCTCCTACAATAAATATTGATGGAAATATGCCCACTGCCTCTTTCATCGATATGTGTGCTCAGGATATTGAGGCACGATATGGGCTTGAGATAGGGAACCGCCTACGGGCATCCATGATTGTCCCTCCGCGTTGGAGTACGATATCTACGACAGCTGTCTCATCCTTACCTCCTTTAAACTTTGGTCTGGGACCAGGTGCCCATAGCTCTTCATTCCTTCAAGCTCATAATATTGATTCCATGATAACCACTACGGCATCAGGTGACGGACGACAGGTTATCAAGGAGTTATTTCCTGGCGAGGGAAGTCGAAGGAATGATACGGTCCCTCCTGGCGGATCGGGGGTTCCAAGGTTTAATCTTGATGGACCAAATGTACCCAGGCGTCCGCGGACAAATTCGTCTCTTGGCGGATTTAAGGAGCCCATGCGTAAAAAGCATAAAAAGGATAAAAATAGGCGAGCAGGATCCCCACGCCGTGGCAGATCACCTCCATCTACTGGTCGTAGAAGAAGTAAAAGGCCAGAAATAACATCTCATATAGGTGGACCACCGCCACATCCATCTTCGGGAACTGTTGGACACACCTCGTCTGGAGGCCAGCAAGGAGGAAATGATCCAACTCCACCAGGCAGAGGAGGTGGTGGAGGAGATGGGGGAGGAAGGGGAGGGAGCGGACGTGGTAATGCAGGAAGACATTCGCCATCAGATCCATCGTCTGAGTCAAGTTCTTCCTCTTCTTCTTCTCCAAGCAGATCGCCACGAAGGGGTCGGCCCAGGGCGGATCCGAAGAATTTTGATGATAGAGTGAGGGCCCTAGTACTCCAAATGAACGAAGAAAATGCTAGGCACAATCCATTCGCCAATAGGGATTCGCCTTTTTCAGCCTGGATCGAGGCAGAGGAAACCGACAGAGCTTTCAAGATTCCCAATCTTGCAATATACACAGGCAAAGATAATCCGGAGGCTCATGTTCGAAAATACCGAATCTTGGCCAGACTCAATCGAGCCACTGAGCCCGTGCTTTGCAAAATGTTTGTCACCACGCTAGGAGGTCCAGCTTATTTGTGGTTTCAATCTTTACCTCCAGGCTCGATAAACAGCTTCGATCAATTGAGCAGGGAATTTTGTGCAAAATTTGCTGGCTGCATCCCTGCAGTGGTGAAATCTGGAAAGCTTTTCGAATTAAAGCAGAAGGCGAATGAACCCCTCCGAGATTATATGGACACTTTCAACCAGTTGTGTATACAAATAGTTGATGTCGATATCTCCGTAGCTGTGGAATGTTTCGTGAGAAACACTACCTGTAAAAGTTTACAAGAGGACCTCATCCGCAAAAAGCCTACCAGCATGGCAGAGTTGATGGAGCGTTGCAAAGACTTTATAGAGGTTGACGATATTCGCCGAGGTTCTCCATCATCGCCAAAAAAGGACAAAGGCGAATCTCGTCCCCGGGATCGGGACAGAGACAAACGTCAGGATTCTTCTTCTCGGAACAAACGAAGGGATTCTAGGAACAAATCGACGTTTGTCACTTCCTTCACACCTCTCAATGCTTCTAAGAGCGAGGTTCTTATGTGGATCGAGAATAGTCAGAACAAACGGACAATTTCATACCCCGAGCCAAAAGGAGGGGAGTACACCAATAAAGGAAAGAATCCTAAAAATTATTGCAAGTATCACAGGAAAAATGGCCATGATACAGACGCTTGCTGGGAGTTAGCTCGAGAAATTGAGCGACTCATTGAAAGAGGAAAATTGGATCGGTTCATCCAAACGGAAGGAAAAGAAGATGATAGATCCAAGGAAGACCCAAAGAAGAAAGGAAAGGGTACCATCAATGTCATAGTAGGCGGACCTGGCTATCAGCCAGTATTGAAAAAGGCGAAGACAACCACCCTTGACAGAACATCACTAAACCGCCCTTTCTCGGATGCAGGTCTTGAGATTCCACCCCATGCGGACGCACTGGTCGTCACTATGACGGTTGAAGGTTGGGAGATGAAGAGGGTAATGATCGATACGGGAAGTTCATGTAATGTCATTACCCGAGGAGCATTCGCCAGACTCCGGATTGATCCCGTCCAGGTGGAGCCAACGGTGGTTGACATTTTAGGAGTGACAGGTCATACCATTCAGACGAAAGGCCAAATAACTTTGGATTGTGAGTTTGTTGATAATGATCAAGTTTGGAGAGGAGATTTGGAATTCTCGATCTTGGATGGACAAT
The DNA here is from genome assembly GCF_963576675.1 of Euphorbia lathyris. Lineage (NCBI taxonomy): Eukaryota > Viridiplantae > Streptophyta > Magnoliopsida > Malpighiales > Euphorbiaceae > Euphorbia > Euphorbia lathyris. The sequence goes on from NC_088911.1 coordinate 62,285,862, forward strand.
TAGCTTATAACATTATCCTTGGACGACCTTTTATCTCCGAAGTTGCAGCTCTTATCTCTATTCGCCATTTGACACTTTACATTCCCACGGTCAAGGGAGGTGTGATGGTCAAAGGTTGTCAAAAGGTGGCCTAAGAAACATATTCGGCATCCTTAATGATTCGCCCTCAATCTAAAGAAGAAGACGAAGAGGAGCGTGTCACAATGGCCCTAGGCGAAACCGAAATGTACTTTGTGGCAGAGGAGAAGCAGGTGCGAATAGCTAAGGGGCTACAAGGCAAGATCAGAGATGCGATCACCAAAGTACTTTGTGAAGCTGAAGATGTCTTTGCATGGAAGGACGAAGTTCTCCCAGGAATTAGCCCAGATGTGATCACCCATAAGCTCAACATCGATAAAGATGCAGTTCCTGTGGCTCAGAAGGGGAGAAATCATGGTCCAGAAAGGCAAAAAGTGATAGAAGAAGAAATCGCCAAGCTCCAAAAGGCGGATGCCATTGAGGAAGTACTTTACACTCAGTGGTTGGCGAACGTAGTGCTAGTCAAGAAAGCTGGCGGATCTTACCGCATGTGCATTGACTTTACGGATCTCAATAAAGCTTGCCCTAAGGATAATTATCCTTTGCCATGCATAGACATGCTTATAGATGGAACTGCTGGTCACGCAATGCATTCATTTACTGACGTGAAGTCAAGCTATCATCAAATCCCGATGGAGCCCTCAGATAGGATCAAGACCTCGTTCGTAACGCATCAAGCGACTTATTGTTTTAAAGTCATGCCCTTCGGGCTCAAAAACGCAGGAGCTACCTATCAGAGGATGATGAACAAGATATTCGCGGACAGTAAGAATGATAATTATTCTGTCTATGTAGATGACATGATCATTAAAAGCACAACTGTAGAGAAGCATGCAGAGGATATAAGGGGGGTACTGGACGTACTTCGCCACCACAACATCAAGTTGAATCCAGAGAAATGCACTTTCGGGGCAACATATGGCAAATTTCTAGGATTCATGATCAGCGAAAGAGGAATTAGCCCAAACCCTGACAAAGTCAAAGCAGTCCTAGAAATGCAACCGCCTCGGAATATCAGAGAAGTACAACGCCTCAATGGGTGTATCATAGCCTTGGGTAGGTTTATCTATTGCTCAGCTCGCAGATGTCAGCCTTTTTTCGAAGTCATCAAGAGGCAAAAAGCGTTTGAGTGGAATGAAGATTGTCAAAATGCCTTCGAAGGAATCAAACGGTTCCTTACAGAACCACCCATGATGAGTCGACCTTTGAAGGGGGAGGATCTATACATGTACGTGTCAGTCACGGATAAAGCCGTATGCACAGTCATGGTACGAGAAGAAGATGGCCGACAATTCCCCATTTATTACGTGAGCAAAGTTTTGAAAGATGCCGAAACCAGATATTCAAAGTTGGACAAAATGGCACTGGCTGTCGTAACCACGGCTATTCGCCTTAGGCCATATTTTCAGGCGCATACTATAATAGTTCGAACCAATATACCAATGAGAAAGGTATTACAGAATCCGGACATTTCGGGAAGGTTGATGGAATGGGCGATTCGCCTGGGCGAATTCGATGTAAGGTATGAAAGCAGGTCATCTTTGAAAAGTCAGGTCCTGGCGGACTTCGTGAATGAATTCACTGACGAGGGGATATCTCATCCCAAGCCTCCATTAGAAGAGTGGTCGATGTATACCGATGGAGCTTCCTCTGCAGATGGAGCTGGTGTGGGAGTTATGATCAAAGGTCCCCACTATATAAGATTGCGATACGCAGCAAAGTTAAATTTCCATGCTACTAATAATGTTGCTGAGTACGAGGCTCTGATATTGGGCTTACGTCTACTTCAAGAAATCACCCCGGAACAGATCGTGATCTACAGCGATTCTAAACTAATGGTCAACCAAGTAATCAAGAATTACGAGGTGAAGGACGAGGTTCTGGCCAAGTATGTAGCAGAAGTCAAAAAGATTCTAGATAACCTTGAAGCTAAAGAAACTAAGTGGGAATTGGTTCACATACCAAGGGAATCTAATACAGAGGCTGATCAATTGGCCAAAATGGCTTCTTGTGAAGTAAACTGGGCGGATCCAGATTGTCCCTTCGAAGTAAAAATGGCTCCAGCATTTGCTGCTAAAGAAGTGTCCGTACTCACAACGGTGGAAGATGATTGGAGGACAGTCATCCGCCAATATCTACTAAATGGAACATTACCTGAAGACAAGGAAGAGGCGAGGAGGATTGTCAGGAGATCAGCTTACTTCTCCTTGATCAATGATGGTCTTTACAGAAAATCCTTTAGTCATCCTTGGCTGAAATGCATTCTACCAGAAGAAGGGCAGCAGATCCTCAAGGAGCTATATGAGGGATCTTGTGGGTCGCATGAAGCATCCGCCACGATCTTGAGGAAATCCAGGATAGCAGGTTTCTACTGGCCCACAACTGAGTTAGATGCCCAAAGTTTGGTAGAATCTTGTCACAGTTGTCAGATTCATGCGAATGAGTCACACACTATCAAGCACATTCAAAGACCAATTATTGAAGGCCGTCCGTTCGCCCTTTGGGGAATAGACATCGTTGGCCCGTTTCCTCCAACTCGTCGGCAAAAGAGGTATGTAATAGTAGCGGTGGACCATTTCACCAAATGGGTAGAAGCCGAGGCTGTTTCCTCCATTACAGCAGAACAGATAGTGGAGTTTGTCAAGGACAACATCGTGGGAAGATATGGCATTCCACATACCATCATCACTGACAACGGGACACAGTTTAACTGTGGCAAATTCAAGGCTTTTTGTGAGGGATTGGGCATCCTGAACAGATTCGCCTCCGTTTATTATCCCCAGTATAATGGAATGACCGAAGTGACCAATCGAACGATTGTAAAGGGGATAAAAAAGAGGTTAGGAGAACACGACAAAAAATGGGCGGACCAGCTTACAAGTGTTTTGTGGGCCTATCGTACCACCCCAAGAACTGCTACGGGAGAAACGCCATTCGCCCTTTCTCATGGAGTGGAGGCCGTAATCCCCGTTGAAATACAAGTCCCCAGTGATCGAGTGGCATTTTATTGTGAAAAGGACAACGATAAGCGATTAAGGGAGCGTCTGGATCAGGTTGAGGATCGCAGGAATCAATCGTATGTACGCATGGCAGCATATAAACAGCGGATCGCATCCTATCATGATAAAAATGCCAAGCTTGTGGATCTAAAGATAGGAGATCTTGTGCTTCGCAAGGCTGATAAAGTCCAATCTCGAGAAGGCAAGGGCAAGTTGGGGATCAACTGGATAGGTCCATACCAGATAGTGGAGAAGGTTGGACCAGCCACATTCAAAATACAAGATATGGAGGGCAATACGCTGCCACGCACGTGGAATCTCCAAAATCTCCGCAAATACTTTGTTAGAAAATGAAGTATATCCATGGTCTTGAGTACTCTTTTTCCTTTAACAAGCTTTTTCCCATGTGGTTTTTCTTGTTAAAGGTTTTAACGAGGCTCATTTATAAAGACCTATTCGCTGTAATAAGATGTTTCTCCCATTAATAAACATTGTTGGTTTTATTATTCATGTTCTTTCTATAGTTTACTGCTGCAATATCAATATTCCAGTCCTAAAAAGAAGGGGAGGCACCCAACGCTCTCCACATTCGCAATACATCGTTATCTTAAAGCACATAAGAGGATCAATCTTATGGGCGGATCCGTCTTTGGGCGGATCCCAATCTCCAATAAGAGTTAAAACGATCCTTGGACGCAAGGTCTTTACACTCTCTTATCCTTCTCAGAGAGGAATTCACAAGTCCTACGGGCGGATCATTTCACCTCAAAGATAGGTAGCAAATTGAACCCCTGGGCAGCTTTACTTCCTCTAAAAAGGAATAGAACAACTTCAAACCTTCACAAAGGTTCATACAATGGAGTATGGCTGGCCACCTACTCCAAACCAAAATCCTAAACGTGCTTATATTTAAAAATACTTCTTTACGCGAGTGTAAGGATAAAATAAATAAATAGCAGCATAATTGTACTTAGAAGGTTTTTTACAAATATCTCTAAGTAAAAGCTAAATAATAAGGGCATCCCCCTTCTGTGCTTCCTTCGCCCACAATGCTCGCTGGAGGATCCTTCTTATCCACAGTCACAGATCCGCCATCAGGAGATACCTCCTTATCCCCTTTTGGTTCCGAATCAGCCTTAGACGGCATCTCTGGGGGATTATCCGCCGCAACTATGGTAGAAGGTTTGTTTTCCTGCAGGGATCCCTTCATCCATCTCCGTACATAGTTGCGGAGGTATTCCTTGGCATCGGGCATCTTCTTGAACTTCGCCACGTCCTCTGGTTCGGGGACGGTGAACTCAGGATCTGTGAAACCAATTCCAGGATGGGCCAAGGAGAAGTACGCCATAAGCATCTCTCCATAAAAAAATGCATGTTCACCCGCTGTGTATTCAGCTTCCCCGAGAGCATCTTCGTGGCTTTTAGCATCAGAGGCTATCTTTGCCTTTAAACTTTGTATCTCCTCGTCTCGGAGAACTAGAGCAGCTGTGGCGGAAGCTAGGTTCGCATTGGCGGTGGCAATAGCGGAATTGGCATTCGCTATATCTTTCTCTAACTTTTCGATAGTCGCCCTATCCGCCACGTTCTGGATGAGCCCATTTTCTAAAGTACGCAAGCGGGCATACAACTGTGAAAGACAAAAGGATTTAGTCCAAGGGCGAAATGGAAGTAAAAGAAATCATCAGTACCCATATTCTCTTGATACTCACCGAGAGGAGCTCCGATTTTCCCTTATGGACATGGATTGATCCAGGGATTTGGTCGTAATCCCTTTGTACCTCTCCCACCTGTCCTAAAGCCTCGTCCAAATCATTCAGAAGAGATTCATTCTCAAAAGATCCCTGGGCCCCAAACTTGGCAGACCAATATCCTCCAATATCGGGCTTCGCCATCTGTGCAAACAGAAAAAGCCATACGCCGCTTTAAAATCGGATGAGCAGGAAACAAAATCAAAGAGACGAATTACCTGAACCATTTTCTCAGTAGGTTTGGCGGACCTAATCGCGTCCGCCATTAACTTGGTACTACCAACAGTATTGGGCCGCCTCTTCTTCAGTGGTGGATCAACAGCTGTCTCTATAGGGCGCTTGCCCGTATCAGGTTGAGGGTTAGCCGCTTGACTTTTCTTGCGTGCTTCATCTTCTAGAAATTTCCTGCGCGTCTCTGCAAGAGCATGATTTGCCTTAGATACACCCCTGCCAAAAAAGACATCAAAATAATCAAGACTCCTGAAGTAACAGAAAGGTACCTTGATCAAACTGAGTAATTTTTGAATAAACGAATTGATCTTCCACTCGGCGGATCAGAGGAATGTCACTCATCATGAAGGCTAAGGTATCCGCATACGTCCATGCATCCGCCTTAATCTGCTTCATGAGATCCGCCACCTCTTCATCACTGTGTGTTAAGATTCGCATGTCACCCGCCATATGTAGCGGACGAGAGTTCCAAATTGAAGGAAAACCTAACGGTTCATCCTCCTTTATCTTCACATAGAAGAAACTCTCATCCCAGCTATGAACGTTGGACATTTTGTCGTAAAAGGGCGAATAGACACCAAATTTGGTGAATGTAAGATAAGACTTCGACTTCCTCTTGGAGGGGCTTATGAAAGGCTCTAAAGATACGGCCATTATACGCTACGCCCAAATTTGATGCAAGATAGCAATCTAAAGCCATGTCAAGCCAGCCATTAGGGTGTAGCTGACTGACGGCAATGTCAAAATATGAGAGGATATCCGCCAACATCTTGGGAAGAGGAAGGCGAAACCCTCTCTCAACATGACTACAAAATACGGTAAAGAAGTCTTTTGGCGGATTAGAGGGACGTTGATGAGAAGCTGCGAGTTGGGTTTCATAATTTTTGATCCACGGAAAGCGATCCGACAGATTCGCCAAATCCGCGGTACTCATGCGAGATTGCGTGGACTCCGCTCGAGGATTCTTTTTCCTAACGGGAAAAGAGGAAGAGGCCATTAAACTCAGAAACCGGTTACGAGCACCGGCCGGAGCAGCACCGGAAAAGAAAGAAGGATTTCCGGTGGAACGAGTCTGGTAACGATTAGGCGCCGAGTTATTGAACTCAGCTAAACCAGAATTAATCACACCAACATAAGATTGAGAATTTTCCGACAAAGATGTGGTCCAACTAAAATCTACTTCAATCTTAAGAGGAGGTGTCGAATTAAAAAGTTCAGAAGTTGACCCAGAGGATGAAGATGAACTTCTAAACATTCATGATAAAATAAAAAGCACTTATATGGAAATGTAGAAGCTTGAGTAGGATCTCTGAAATTTCTGGGGGAAAGCTTCGGAGACGGAAGAAGATGGAAAATGAGGAAGAAAGAGAGACCCCGAAGATGAAGAAGGTTTTTTGAACGTTCCTAGGGCAGTGTGTTATTACACGTGTCGGCCATCAAAGGGCGTTGAACAGAGTGCACATTAATGAGGAAGCATATGACGGCGTGCAGAAGTCCAAAAGCCCTAAAGGACTTTAAAGGCATTTTAGGGGGGGGGGGCTTCTGATAACATTGGGATATTATCACGAGGACCAAAAGAGATAATTGCCTTAAGTATGCCACGTAGCAAAGGAAGCTGGCTGGCGGATCTCCCTGGATTAGCTCTAAGAGATCCGCTAGCGGATCTCTAAGGCGAATCTCTCCATTCACCTTGATAACGGCTGGCCGCTGTCTCGGCCATAAATGATCATTAAATGAATCATTTATTGTCTTAACCGCCAGGTTAAGAGTAACTTGTAACCGCCATTAAATGAGCATTAATGGAGACTTTCTAGTTACCTAGAGGTTACGAATTTCTCAACTATATATATCCTATCTTTCTAGGCTATCGAGGTACACTTACTTTCTTACATTCTCTAAGCTTCGTCAATATAGTTTATTCTCCATATATTCTACTGACTTTGGCATCGGAGTGTCCCCGGCCGATCCCAACGGCGCCTCACAGGGACGTGATCCGATCAGAAGTTTCTCCTGTGTTATCACTTGTGGTAAATAAGTCCTGTGGATTCGATACCTGGACTTTCCAGATTTATTACTTGATAACGACGGGGTACACTTATCCCTAAGATCGGCCTCACCCGTCGAGGCCGCATCAATTATGTCATCTACGTAAATTTGTGCAAGTAGGGTATTTTTACCCTTTTTCTTAATGAACAAGGTTGTGTCAGCTTGGCCTCTGACATAATTCCTGGTCAGCAGGAAGTTGGTCAACCTCTCATACCAAGCTCTTGGAGCTTACTTCAGGCCATATAAGGCCTTTTTGAGTTTATAAACGTGGTTTGAGAATTTTGGATCTTCAAACCTAGGAGGTTGATTAACATATACCTCTTCGTTTATAAAGCCATTAAGGAATGCACTTTTAACATCCATTTGATATAATTTAAAGTTCATAAAGCTGGCATAGGCACACAATATACGTATAGCTTCGAACCTAGCAATATGTGCGAAGGTTTCACCATAGTCAATACCCTCTTGCTGACTATAGCCTTGGGCTACAAGTCGGGCTTTTTTCTTACTACATTGCCTAGTTGATCTAATTTGTTTCTAAAGACCCACTTAGTTCCTATGGTCTTTTGGTTCCTAGGTTTAGGTACTAAATCCCATACCTCATTTCTTGTGAATTGATCAAGCTCTTCTTGCATAGCATTGATCCAATATTCATCGTGCTCAGCATCGGCAAAATTCTTTGGCTCATGCACTGAGACGAAGGCGACATTGCTGAGATACTTCCTAAGCTGATCTCTCGTCATCAACTTGTTGTCAGCAGCATCAAGAATGGACTTTTCTGAATGTCCTCTTGGAATTTTTATTTCCTTGGGTAATGCTGAGTTGTTTGGAACAGGTGTTTCCATAATTTCTGCAGGAATAGATTGGTCAGCAAAGATTATTTCCATTTCTTGCTTACCTTTGGTCAGCCCTTGTATTGATGACTTAGAGGCTCCATTTTGATCAGCGGAAGCTGAGCTTGGTTCATCATCAGTGAGCTTAGTTGACTTTCCTGCAGGGTCAGCTTCATCGAACTCAACATGGACAGACTCTTCTACCACCTGAGTTCGTTTATTATATACCCTATATGCTTTGCTGTTAGTTGAGTACCCTAAAAAGATCGATTCGTCAGCTTTGGCATCAAACTTTGCAAGATTATCTTTTGTGTTGAGTATAAAACATTTACACCCAAAGGCACGAAAGTAGCCAATGTTGGGCTTTCGTCCTTTCCAAAGTTCATATGGGGTTTTCTTAAGAATAGTTCTAACTAAAGGCCTATTTAGAATATAGCATGCTGTGTGGACAGCTTCACCCCAGAAATACTTTGGAAGCCTATTTTTACTCAGCATTGTCCTAGCTATTTCGACAATTGTTCTGTTCTTCCTTTCAACAACCCCATTTTGTTGAGGTGTTCTAGGAGCAGAGAAATTGTGGTCAATGCCACTGATTTCACAGAATTCATCAAAATGTTGGTTTTTGAATTCTCCACCATTGTCGCTTCTAATGTGAGCTACTTTTAGGTCTTTGTCAATTTCAAGCTTTTTAATCAATGTGGTAAACATCTCAAATGTTTCATCCTTGCTACTCAGCAAGATGATCCAAGTGTACCGAGAGAAATCGTCTACAATGACCAAGGAAAATTTCTTACCTCCCAAGCTGAGTGGTTGGATAGGTCCGAAAAGATCCAAGTGTAGTAATTCCAATGGTCTCTTGGTTGAAACAATATTTTTACTTTGAAATGACTTTTTAGTTTGTTTGCCTTGCTGACAAGCTTTACACAATTGATCTTTTTCAAATTTAAGTTTGGGCAATCCCTCAACTAGTTGCTTTCTAGCTAATTTGACAAGAAGGTCCATGCTTACATGACCAAGTCTTCTATGCCATAGCCAGGAGTTATCCTCTTTAGACACTAAGCATATGTTTTTAGAAAACTGTTTTTCTAAACTCAGCATGTATACATTGTCCACACGAGGGGCAGTTAAAATCAATTCGTTTGTTTTTCCCTCGAGTATTTGACACTTAGCATCATCAAATACAACCTTTCTGCCGCTCTTGCAAACTGAACTACACTCAGCAGATTGTATTTGAGACCTTTAACTAAGGAGACTGACTCAATAGTTGGGTTACCTCCGATAGTACCTGAGCCGACTATCTTACCCTTCTTATTGTCTCCAAAGCTTACACTTCCACCTCGTTTAAGCTCTAGTGTGATGAACAGAGTTTCATCACCAGTCATGTGCCTCGAGCATGCGCTGTCTATATACCACAGTTTTGATTTCTCCACGCATCTCAGGCTCACCTGATTTTAAACTATTCATCTTTAGGTACCCAATTCTTTTTGGGTCCTCGTTTGTTAGCATAAACAGGTGCGAAGTCATATTTTAACTTGTGACGGCATACTTTTATAGTGTGGACTTGTTTACCACAGAAGTCACAATATGTTACCCTTTGAGGGTGATGCTGAGTGTGGTCTGCATTATTATGCTGAGCGTGCCAACATACTTTAGTGGTATGTCCTTTTCTTCCGCAGAAGTCACATTGGACAAGACGCTTGTTAAACCAACACACATCTCTTGTGTGCCCCTTTTTCCCGCAACAGTCACACTGAGTGAACTATTTATGCTGACTAGTACTTGGGTACTTAGCATGGGTTTTATTTTTATTTGACTCTGTAGGGTTGTAACGTCCTTTCTTAGTTTCTTTGACTCAGATTGGACCTCCGTGAAAAACTTATGCATTATTTCCATGTTACTATGTAAATCTGAGTTGTCTTGGAGGAGATATCGGAGGTCACTCATCTTGACCTCTTCAATATCATCACATCGCCTGCTGAGTGATTTTATTTTCTTGTTACATTTCTTAGTTAGCTTATATAAATCACTCAAGGCATTGACCATCTCATTTCTAAACAAGAGTAAGGGTGTTACCTCATTGTTGTGTACCTCCTGGTCGGTTTCATCAGAGAGGTCAGCTTGCTCAGATTGAGAGTGATCAGCATCATCGGCCATGAAGCATATGTTTGATGTTTCATTTGCATCAGCTTCGGATGATGTTGACTCATCACTGTCACTCTATGTTGCTACCATTGCTTTCTTGTTTCCCTTCTTATCTCTTTTGAGGTTTGGGCAGCTTGACTTGATGTGCCCAGTTTGGTGGCACTCAAAACACGTGACAGACTTGGAGCTGTCCTTCTTGTATTTGTCACTGGACTCAGCTTTGTATCTGTCATTTTTTCTGAATGGCCTTCTGCTGTTCTTTTCATTCTTCCTAAACAGCTTCTTCATTTTTCGTGTAAACATGGCCATTTCCTCATCGTCTGATGAGTCAGCTTCGGTCGAGTCAGCTTTCATGAAAAGTGACTTTTGTTTCTTATCTTCTGACTTTTCTTTCTCTTTAGCTTCAAAGTTTTGCATTGAGATCTCATGAGTCAGCATAGATCCGATTAGCTCATCATACTTGTATGTAGTCAGGTCCTAAGCTTCTTCTACTGCAGTTTTCTTAGCTTGCCAGCTCTTGGGTAAGCTTCTCAAGATTTTCTTCACTTGTTCTTCTTCGGTGAAGTTCTTGCCGAGTCTTTTTAGCTCATTTATGATATTAGTGAATCTAGCATTCATGCTGGAGATGTCCTCGTTGTCGTTCATCTCGAACAGCTCATATAATCTCATGTGTTGATTCACCTTTGACTCTTTGACTTTGCTTGTACCTTCATAGGTTACCTCGAGCTTTTTCCATATCTCCTGTGCTGACTCACAACCTGATATTTTATTGTATTCTGCAGCATCTAAAGCACAGTGAAGCATATTGATAGCCGAAGCATTATTTTGAAGTTTTCTAAAGTCATCTTCTGACCACTCAGTTTCACTCTTAACAACTGTCTCGTTGTTAACAGTTTTATATGGCATGTATGGGCCTTGAACTATTGCAAGCCATGCACTCATGTTTGTGGCTTGAATAAAGTTCTTCATCCTATTCTTCCAGAATGTATAGTTGGATCCAAAGAATAGGGGAGGCCGACTAATAGGTAATCCCTCAGGGAGTATCTGTGTTGTTTAGTTCCCTGGAAGGAAACGAGTGCTGTTCTCAGCCATTTATGGGGATCCGCTCAAGATAGTTATATCTTAGAGTAGAGAGCTTAGGCTCTGATACCACTTGTTGGTCCCGTGTGATTAGTTCCAAGGGGGGGGGGGTTAGGAACTAATATAACTTTTTCGCTAATTAATCTTGCTGACTTAATTATTTCAATAAGTTGATTAACTCAGCTTTGGTCAGCTTGGCCGAACTTAGTGTAAGACAGCTTTAGTCAGATGCTGACTAAGACTGTTTTACTTGAGAGTTGGGAATTGACACTCGTGTGGTCAGTTTCCAACTCAGCACTTCAATTTACTCAGTGTCAGCTTCTAACAGTTTGTATGCTGAGTAAATGTAACAATCAACACAAGCACATATATATATATTTGAGAGAGTTAGAAATTACTCAGTATCACTTATCCTGGTTCGGCCTCTCTGCCTACGTCCAGTCCCTAGAGTCCTCCGGGTTTTTAGAATCCAATACTGAGCTCTTTAAGGGTAGAGCACAAACCGATTACAGGAAGTTGAATATGCAAGAGTACCTTCCTTTATTCGTCTACTCAACTCCTACTAAGTGCTACAACCCAACACTTAGATTTCTCTACTACTTAGTACTAAATACCAAGTACTCAGCACGCACACTCTCAATATTACAATTGATCACACACTTGTTCCTTTTAAGACAGAACACTTTAGATGATTACAAATAATCTATCTAGCATTTACATAGAGAATGGAAGATTTGGTGTAAGCTTTCTTTTTTGTTTTGAGTGCTTTAAATTTGTATCTTTCTCACTTGTTATTTTTGTTAATCGGCAAAGTTCTAAATGATATCCTTGTCCCTTTTATAGTGGAGATGTGAGGAACAAATCATTTGAACTTGATTTGTCCGTTGAGTCCAAAACGGCTCTTTTGGGGGACATATTTCTGGTCAGCTTCAGATGTGCAGACCAATCTTGTCTCCTGAATTTTTCAGACGCCAGATTTGTCTTCTTCTTACAGACTTTGTCTTCTTGCGGCAGTTTGTCTGTAGCATGGAACAGTTGACCCATGCATCTTGGAATTTGGCTTTTGCGTAATTTAAAGCTACTATTATTGGTGCAGACAGTTGTCGAGTTTGTCTCTTAGCTAACGGATCATTCATGTTGTCCTGACGACTACTCAACTTTACTTCAATAATCACTGTCCTCAACTTTTACCAACTTTCATACTGAGTTCTTTTTCACTCAGCTTGCATGGCCAGCTTCGTTATGTAGATTTTGTTCCTTGAAGTAGACTTGTGCTGAGCTTTGATTTACTCAGCTTATTTGCTTTATTCTGAAGATGACTTTTCTTCTCTTATGCTTGGCTTGTGTTCTCATGCTGACTTGGTCCTGTCTTAATCTTTATTTCTTTTGTACTTTATACTCAATATTGAACAAACGGATTAGTACAATCAAATCAAAGCAGTTAAATTTAATTGTCTCTTAATCATGGATTAAACTTAAATGATTTTGTCAAATCAAAATCTTGTGGAAATGTGTTTCAACACAAGCTTTGTTGAGATCTGTGAAGTCAATACACATGCGGTATGATCCGCCTGCTTTTTTGACTAGGAACACATTCGCTAGCCACTGCGTATAAAGCACCTCTTCAATGGCGTCCTCCCGCTTGAGCTTGGTGATCTCCTCTTCAATCACCTTCTGCCTCTTAGGGCCATGGTTCCTTCGTTTTTGTGCCACCGGGACTACGTCCTTGTCAATGTTGAGTTTGTGAGTGATCACATCTGGACTAATCCCTGGAAGAATCTCATCTTTCCACGCAAAAACATCTTCAGACTCATGGAGAACCTTGGTAATAGCTTCCTTAATCTCTCCTTTTAACCCTTTGGCCATCCGTACCTGTTTTTCATTCGCCATAAGGTACATTTCTGTTTCACCCAAGGCCATTGTGACAAGTTCTTCCTCATCCTCCTCTTTAGCCTGCGGGCGAATCATTAGGGATGCCGAATACGTCTCCTGAGCAACTTTCTGATTTCCCCGGATCATTACACCTCCCTTGGCCGTGGGGATGTAAATGGTTAAGTGGCGTATGGAGATGAGAGCTGCGGCCTCGGAGATAAAGGGTCGCCCAAGGATGATATTTTAAGCCAACTTGCCATCTAGGATGGAGAATTCCAGATCTCCCTTCCAGATTTGATCTTCATCTGCCAATTCACAATCTAGTGTTACCTGGCCTTTTGTTTGGATGGTGTGCCATGTTACCCCCAAGATGTCTACTATGGTGGTTTCCACTTGGATGGGATCAACCATAAGCTTGGCGAATTCCCCTCTTGTGATGACGTTGCATGAACTTCCGGTGTCAATCATCACTCTTTTCATCTCCCATCCTTCTATCATCATGGTAATGACCAGTGCATCTGCATGAGGAGGAATCTCCGGGCTTACGTCCGCAAAAGGACGATTAAGTGATGCCCTATCCAGGGCAGTGGTCTTTGCCTTTTTCAGCACAGGTTGATATCCTGGTCCGCCCGCTATGACATTGATGGTGCCTTTCGCCTTCTTTTTCTGATCGTCTTTTGATCTATCACCATCTCCTTTCTTCTTATCATTTTGGACGAACCTGTCTAGCTTTCCCCTTTCGATAAGCCTTTCTATCTCTCTGGCCAACTCCCAGCATGCGTCCGTGTCATGACCATTCCTCCTATGGTATTTGCAATAATTTTTGGGATTTTTCCCAGTGTTGGTGTACTCCCCCCCCTTTTGGTTCGGGGTATGAAATGCTCCAATTGTGCTGGTTGTTCTCTATCCACATCAACACTTCGCTTTTGGAGGCGTTTAATGGTGTAAACGACGACATGTATGCTGATTTGTTCTTAGAGCCTCTACGCCTGCCTCTGGATGACGAATCAGGATTCTTGTCCTTCTCTTTATCCCGGCGTCAAGATTCGCCTTTGTATTTTTTGGGCGGAGACACTGACTCCCGGCGGATATCATCCACCTCCATGAAATCCTTGCACCGTTCTATCAACTCTGCCATATCTCTGGGCTTCTTTCTGATCAGATCTTCATGCAAGCTTTTACATGTGGTGTTTTTCACTAGAGCTTCCACCGCCATGGAGACATCCACATCAACAATTCGTATACATAATTTGTTGAAATTGTCTACATATTCTCGAAGGGGTTCACTTGCTTTCTGTTTCAACTCAAAAAGCTTCCGTGATTTGACCACTGGAGGGATACATCCGGCCAATTTGGCGCAGAACTCTCTACTCAACTGATCCCAGCTGTTAATCGATCCGGGAGGCAAAGATTGGAACCAATCATAAGCAGGTCCTCCTAACGTGGTGATAAACATCCGGCATAATACCGCTTCAGCTGTTAAGCAACATCCGATACTTTCTGGCATGGGCCTCAGGGTTGTCAGCGCCCATGTAAACTGGGATATTAGGTATTTTGAAATGACTATCTGTCTCCTCAGCTTCGATCCACGCCGTGAATGGCGAGTCACGATTGGTGAATGGGTTATGCCTGGCATTTTCTTCATTTATGCGCAGCACCGTAGCTCTAACTAGATCTGCTAGATTGTCTGGCTCCACTCTGGGGCGTCTCCGATTTGGAGATCTACTCGGAGGTCTCCTGCTTGGATATCTACTCGGAGATGATGAGGAGCTAGATCCAGACGACGGATCTGATGGCGAACGTCCACCTCCACTTGCTTGTCCTCCAAAAGGAGATTGTCTATCTTCCCATTGGTTTGGTGGTGGTTGTGGTCTATCCGGATGAGGTGTCTCTACTAGCCTCTTACTTGGTCTCCGACCTGAGGATGGGGGTGACCTACCCCGCCGGGATGACCTCTACCTTGGAGGTGAAGGTGACTTTGATCGCCTGCTGCTTCCCTTCTTTCTCTTTTTGTGTCGTCGGCCTCTAGATCCGCCTTCTGCAAGATTTGACCATGGGCGATTTGGGGCACCTGATCCACCCAGATTCACCCTAGGGTTTACTGGTACCCCTGGGAGAGTTTGGTCATTCCTTCGACTCCCTTCTGCTCCATCAGAAAATAGTTGCCGATTGAGTGGTGGGTTACCAGCTGCTACGGTAGTAATCACCATGGAATCCGGTGGTTGAGTTTGGAAAAATAAAGAATCATGGGCGTTCGATCCTATAGCTGCCTGTGGCCATTGAGATGCTATAGGAGTGGGTGCCGTGCGCCGAAGCTCTGGAATTATCATGAACGACCTTAGGCGGTTCTCCATCTCAATTCCAAACTCTCTTCTTATGGATCCTGCACATGTTTCGATGAATGAATCCGACGACATACTCCTTTCACTATGCGTCTTAGGAGCGACTAGCGTTAGTTACAGGTTGGCTTGATGGTGTTACTAACGGTGTTTCAATCCCCGAAGAAGGATTCTTCTCTCCACTCATCATGTCTTATTGTGAACGAAAAACCCTTTTATTTGGCTAAGGGTCCACGTTCACCGCACCAATTAATGACTTGTGGAGAATTTCCGATCAGCTTCCGTCCATGTGGGGGCGTTGTTGGGTTCGACGGGGGGAAGCTCCGATGCCAAAGTTAGTATAAAGTATGGAAGAGTAAACTGAATTGACAAAGTAGGGTTTCTAGGATTGTGTGAATGTGTACCTTGATAGCTTGAAAGGCAAGCTATATATAGTCGTGAAGTTGTAACCTTTAGTAACTAGAAAGTCTCCATTAATGCTTCATTAATGGCGGTTACTGGTTTCTTTTAGGTATGTCCGTTAGCTTATTAATAGCTCATTAATTGCCTTTATTGTGGAATCGGCTTCGCTGCTCAGCTGGCGGACCGAGGGGTCATGGCGGATCTCCACATAGGTTTGACTGCGGATCTCACGTGGCGTAGTCCTGGTGATCCGCCTGTCGGATCTCCTCGCTTGATACGCCATGGTATTCCAGTATCAGGTGATCAATACACGGCTGATCTAGGAGCCATTGCACAAGCAAAGGAACCACGGTCTCATAATGCATCAAAGCATTACCTTAAGCGATACCACCTTGTAAAAGAGATTGTTGCAAGAGGAGATGTGAGAATACAAAGAGTACATACAGAGGACAACGTAGCAGATCCGTTGACAAAGCCCTTAACCCAGAAAGTACATGATCGTCATTTGAGTTCTACTGGGATAAGTTGTAGAAACAATTGGCTTTAGTCCAAGTGGGAGTATGTTGGGGTTTAGTGTCCCATAGACAATTGTTCTAGGATATAAACCTGCTGTAAATGAATTGTTCTTTATGTCATTTGTTTTAATGAGATATGGTTACATAACTATATAAAGGCATCTACTTTTAAAGAACTAAATAAGTCTAAATAAAAGGAAATCCCTAAGATTATTTAAAGTGATTATAAAGTGTTCATACAAGCATGAAGTGGGACGAAACATTATAATAAACTAATAAACCTAAAACCACCCCAAGTCAAGTGATATGTTTTGAATAAGGATTGACATAACACTGTTGAGACTTGCATGTAACAATGTTTTCTGTCGAGACAGAGAGCTGATCTCATAAGCTTCAGATATGCAGATATCTGAACAGTTACATGGATCCAATGAAAAGGGTTCATTAGGATTGGGGACCCGACTTGAGATAACAGGATGGGTAGATTCATCCTTGTCATATGTTCATCTCATTGGTATTAATAGGTATAAGTAATCCTCAGACTCAAAAGAATGTTAATTAGTGATTCTGGATTATGGAATGTGATGCTTTGATCCTGTTGTAACACGATCCATAACAGGGATGACTCTGGGGTGTGTACGGCAAATGTTGGGTATCACAGGAAGTAATTGCAGGATAGTTTACATTGGATTGAGCATTTGTCACTCCTGATAAATAGGAGATACGTCCAAGGATCGCTTGTGGAAGACTTAACTCTAAATCTTTGCAAGGTGATAGCTTAAGACTTGAAATGCAGATTTCATTTAACCTATCTAATTTGAGTTAACTCGGCCTGTACAAGTAAAACGAACGTCTCGCTATATATGACTTGACATCATCCATAGTCATAAGATTCTGTTCAAGGATGTAGTTGATGAAGGATCGAATTATACTATAACTAATACGGAAAGGTCAACGACAGAATCAACATGTCTTCTTATAGCTCTGGGGGAATGTTTCGGATCTGCCAATCACAGTTCACGTACTCATTCCGTTATACAGAGATTGAATATAATTCTGACGAATTAATTTAATAGTTGTATACGGCTAGAAGCAATAAGAACCTAATGGGTCACACATAAGACTTGGAGCTCAAAAGAGAAACAGATGTTAATTAATTGACGGAAGCCCAACTAAGTCCACTAAGGCCCAGTAAACAAAGGGGGGCGATTTCTATGTGTCAAAACACATAAGAAATTAATTTAATTTTAACAATTATAATTAGATTATGATGCTGAATTAAATTAATTATAGGATAAACAAGTCAGGAAGTTTAATGAGATTAAATTACTTCTAATTATTATCCTATTAATAAGTTATTATTATCTTTATATTCATATATAACTATAGATAATAATAATAAGAGTTTTATTCCGAATTAAATTCTTATTCAGTAACCTAATTCTATCTAACTAGGGTTTAGTTGGAAGAGGTTATGTAAACCCCCCTTTAGTGTGAATTTCGATATACACATACCAACCCGAGAGAGAGAAAAATCGACCCCTACTGTAGTGGATCAATTCTTCACCGCTTGCTTCCGATCAATCGATTTTCATCTCTTTCTTTTGCTCTTTGATCTTGTGTTGATTAATTAGAGGCAATCTACTTTGATTGCTATTTTACGGTTGAGTTCTAACTTCGTTTGAATTGTGTTTTTGTTTTGTGCTCGTGAACTCGGAGTAAGAGTTGAGGGCACTTCGATTGCAACAGTAGATAGATCTTCGAAAAGTATTTCCTTCTATCCCTCTTTATATGAAATAACGATTAACGGATCTTGGTTAAAGGAAATAGGTTAAAAATTTTATATTTCCGCTGCCAAATGTTTGCCTATTTTCCTTCAACAATTGATTTTGCCCTAATTTTGGCTTCTTTCTTCTGTATTTGTTTCTTGCTGATATTTCTTCATATTGAGTTTTTATCTGTTTCAAACCTATCTCTGTACAAATCATGAACAAACAAGTGAAATATTTCCAAAACATATACTAAACTAAGCTAAATGCATAAATATAGACGTGAATATGCATGCAAAAACACGTAAACTAAGGACTTATCAATTCCCCTAACACTTAATCTTTTGCTTGTCCTCAAGCAAAGACATTTGCTTCCTCTTCAAATCGTTTTAAATTATGATTATATAAATTCATCGTTATCTGAAAAATTGAAAAATTTTGAAAAATTTCCTTACGACAATTTATATGCAGAATCTAAAGTATGTAAAAAGAATATGACTATCAACTATCTTGTTTGTACTTTTGGTAACAAAACAAAGCTTTCAGGAAAAATTTTAAGCACACACTTATGGTCAAAAACCTCAAAGTATTTTTAGGTATCCTAACGTCTATTTTCACTCATATGGTTGCATTTTATGCTCTGTACCATACTCACATTTTTCCGCTCTTTTCTTATCTCTTTTGCATTTGGTTTTGTTTTTTTACTCGTTTTTCGAGTTGCAATCTGCATATATATATATTTTCTATTGGCTCACTTAAGCGATTGCATCTTATGCTCCATACCACTTCTCACCTTTTACATATCACATTGGATATTTCTCTCAACTCGTTTTTTTTCTTTCAAATGCATATACCATCATCCTTTATTGACCTATGATCTTATATGTATTAGGGTTGTAGTTTCCTTAGTTCCTCATCTGTATTTTGAAATAATTTTAAAAAGAATCAAGTCAAATGACAAAGAGGAAGGGTA
Organism: Euphorbia lathyris; assembly: GCF_963576675.1. Lineage (NCBI taxonomy): Eukaryota > Viridiplantae > Streptophyta > Magnoliopsida > Malpighiales > Euphorbiaceae > Euphorbia > Euphorbia lathyris. Next base: position 62,304,889 of record NC_088911.1, read on the forward strand.
TCGGGATCGACTTTTTTATTTATTTTTTCGATCGCTTTCCCTGATTTTAAGTCACTAAAGAGACAGCTTTCTTGGATATCGGATCAAAGAGAATATCAGTAGAATCCACATACTTCCCTCTCAAAACAAAGTCAATCACAAACAAATCCTTAGCCTGCACTTTTGAACCTTCAACCCGCCCAAAAAGTGAATAAGTGAGATACTTGTGAAAAAACAAGATTGCTTTATCCTTAATCAGTTCATTTGAAGAATTCTTAGGCCGAAAATTATTTAAGCCAGTCAATTGACTCCATACTGAAACATCATTGAAATCAACAAGCTTTTGAACAAAGCCATGTTTTGGAAAGCCAAACCAAGCAAACATCTCATTATACCTAATTTTATACTCAATTCCTCTAATCCTAAACACAAGAAGACTTTTTCTTTCATCTTCATAATGGAGAGTAGAGAAGAACTAAACGACCCATGCATTAATCTGAATAAACCGAAGATTGGCAAACTTCTCCCAACATAGGGTTTTGATAAACCTATAAACTTTATCCTTAATTCCCAACATCTCCAACAATGCATCATTAATAAATAAAAACATGCTTTGAAAATCTACTTCTGTAAAGTGAAGATACCGTTTACCTTCATCCGAAGAGTAGATGGGGAATGGAGCATCATACCTCTTAGCCAGATTGGTACATGAGAAATCAGCATGCCTTCTATCAGCAGTCTTCTTAACTCTTGGCATTGCTGTTGCTTGGAGGGTTATAGAGTTGGGGAAGAAAGCTTGGAGAAGATGATAATGGAGTATGAAGCTTTTTGGTTCAATGGATGGTTGTGGTGAGAAAAGGTAATAGAGTGTGTTCTTTATATAGAAGGATTTGGGGTGGTTAGGTACAGAGGTAATGAAAGGTTATAAATGAAGAGTTTTGATTGGTTAAATGAAAGGTTGTGATGTTTGGGAAGAGTAAAAAGTGTATTGGGAAAAAAAGAGGTTTATAGGGAAGAGTTATGATGGATTGAGGTTGACTAGGAATAGGAAAAGGTGTAAGTGTGGGAAAATAGGCTAACGTATAGCAGCGGAAATATAAAAATTTTAACCTATTTCCATTAACCCCAAGATCCGTTAATCGTTATTTCATATAAAGAGAGATAAAAGAAATACCTTTCAGAAGTTTTATCTACCGTTGCAAACGAAGTGCCCTCGACTCTTACTTCGAGTTCCCGAGCACAAAACAAAACAATGGAAGATCAAGTTAGAATCAACCGTTTATAACAACCAAAGTAGATTGTCTCTAATTAATCAACACAAGATCAAGGATAAAGAGAAAGAGATGAAAATCAATTGAACGGAAGGAAGTGGTAGAAAATCTCGTCCTCGAGCAAGGGGGTCGAAATTCTCTCTCTTAATTTGCCTTAGGGTATTTCGAAAATAGCATGTAGGGGAATATTTATAATCTCTTGTATCTAATCCCTAATTAGATAGAATTAGGTTACTCAATAAGAATTTAATTCGGAATAGAATTCTTAATTATTATCTATTAATATATCTAAATATAAAAGATAATAATAATAACCTTATTGGATAATAATAGGAGTAATTTTAATCTCATTAAAACTCCTAATTTAATTATCCTTTTATTAATTTAATTCATAATTCTAATCTAATTAGGATTGATAAAATCAAATTAATTATTTATGTACTAATACATAAATTTTGCCCCCCTTAATAATTGGGCCATATTGGGCTCAGTTGGGCTTCCATCAATTAATTAACATATGTCTCTCTTTTGGGTTCCAAGTCTTATGTGTGACCCATTAGGTTCTTATCGCTTCTAGCCGTATGCAACTATTAAATTAATTTTCAAAGAATTATATTTAATCTTTGCATAACGGAATGATGTACAAAGTATGTGATTAGCAAGTCCATAATCATTCCCCCAGAGCTATAAGAAGACAGGTTGATTCTGTCGTTGACCTTTCCGTATTAGTTACAGTATAATTCGATCCTTTATCAACTACATCCTTGAACTGAATCTTATGACTATGGATAATGTCAAGTCACATATAGCGAGACGTTCGTTTTACTTGTACAGGCCGAGTCAACTCCAATTAGATAGGTTAAGAGAAATCTGCATTTCAATCTTAAGCTATCACCTTGCAAGGATTTAGAGTCAAGTCTTCCACAAGCGATCCATGGACATATCTCCCATTTATCGGGAGTGATAAATGCTCAATCCAATGTATAACTATCCTGCAATTACTTCTTGTGATACCCAACGTCTGCTGTTCACACCCCAGAGTCATCTCTGTTAAGGATCGTGTTACAACAGGATCAAAGCGTCACATTCCGTAATCCAGAATTACTAATTAACATTCCTTTGAGTCTGAGGATTACTTATACCTATTAATACCAATGAGATGAACAGGTGACAAGGATGAATCTACCCATCCTGTTATCTCATGTCGGGTCCCCAATCCTAATGAACTTCTTTTCATTGGATCCATGTAACTGTCCAGATATCTGTATATATGAAGCTTGTGAGATCAGCTTTCTGTCGGGACAGAAGACATTGTTACATGCAAGTCTCAATAGTGATATGTCAATCCTGAACATATTACTTGACTTGGGGTGGTTTTAAGTTTATTAGTTTATTATAAAGTTTCGTCTCACTTCATGCTTGTATGAACACTTTATAATCACTTTAAACAAACTTACGGATTTCCTTTTATTTAGACTTTAATTAGTTCTTAAAAGGGATTGCCTTTATATAGTTATGAAAACATATCTCATTAAAACAAACGATATAAAGAACACCTCATTTACATTAAGTTCGTATCCTAGAACAATTGTCTATAGGACACTAAATCCCAACAGTAAGAACAATCTTATATGTAGATTTTTAGGGTTTTGGTCGAACTGTAGCTGTCACATTCATGATATGTGGGTCACGTTGGTGATGGCTACAACTAATATTTTTTCTGTCGAAATCATCTATCACGATTGTGACAGGGGTCATGATCACGACAGATCTTTTCCCTAGAAGTGTGCCTTAATCCAACTTTGTAATTCCTCAAAATTCTGCCCTTATATCTGTGACGAACGTGATACCTCAAAAAGTTGTATTTTTGCTCTTTCAAGACTCACATCATGTCTTGGCTCTCTCAATGTCATTTATGATCCTTTGTAGGTGTATAATTGACCTGCATTATCTGTAAAAACTCAATACAACTGTTAAATAACAAAGGGTTTGTCCCAATGACTTCCCTTATATAACTAAATAATAAAAACTAAAAATAAAATATTATATAGATATAGAAAACGATTTTTTAAGGAGTAGACAAATACTTGATAGTACTGTCAAATGGTCTTTCGTTGGTCTCATAATAGACCTTACAACGGTGTTTGTTAACTCTAAATAACTCGCCTTTAAGATTTTTTAATTCTAATGCTCCATTGCTGAAAACATTATTTACCTCATATGGTCCTGTCCATCTGGATTTCAACTTTCCAGGATATAATCTAAGTAAAACTTTATCACCTATATGAAACATTTTTGCTTTCAAATGGGAATCATGCCATCCCTTTACTCATTCTTTATATGACTTAGCGCTTTTGTATGACTGAATATGCAACTCATCTAATTCATTTAATTGCAGAAATCTCTTTTTTCCTGCATTCTACAGATCATAATTTAAAGCTTTGATTGCCCAGTAAGCTTTATGTTCTAATTCCACAGGTAAATGACATGCCTTACCATAAACCAACCGATATGGCGTCACCCCTATAGGAGTTTTGAATGCAGTACAATATGCCCATAATGCAACATCAAGCTTAAATAAACCAATCTTTCTTGGAGGATGAAACTATTTTCTCTAGAATCCATTTTATTTCTCTATTAGAAATCTCAACTTGTCCACTGGTTTGTGGATGATATGGGGTATAGACACGATGGTATACCCCGTATTTTCTCATTAGAGTTTCAAATGATTTATTTATAAGATGTGTTCCTCCATCGCTAATCATCGCTCTTTGAACTCCAAACCTGCTAAAAAGGTTTTTCAAGAATTTAACTACAACATTTGCATCATTAGTGGGTGCATCTATTGCTTCTACCCATTTAGACACATAGTCTACTTTAACTAATATGTAGGTATTGCCAAATGATGTGGGGAATGGTCGCATAAAATCTATACCTCATACATAAAAAACTTCTACCTCTAAGATAGATATTTCATCTCGTTTTCCTAAATTACGAGTTCTTTGTCATTTATCACAATGAGTGACATGAGTGCGAACATCCCTAAATAATGTTAGCCAAAAGAATCCGTTTGTCAAGTATCTTGGATGCGGTCTTAGTAGTCCTATTATGTCCTCCATATGGGCTATCATGACAATCATTTATTATAGCATTTATTTCATGATCGTTCACGCATCTTCTGATTATTCCATCCCCACATACTTTAAACAAGGAAAGATCATCCCATAGATATTTTTTAATATCTGAGAAATTTGTTTTCTTTTGATGATATGTTAAATCAGAAGGAACAACATTTGATGCGTCATAGTGAACTTTCATAAGATTTTCATCAGCAAAATTATCATTAATACCAGACGACTCTCCTATTGGTCCATACTCATCCTCTAGTCTAGAGAGATGTTCTGCTACAACATTTTCAACCCCCTTTTATGTCTTATTTCGATGTCGAACTCTTGTAATAAAAGAACCCATCGAATGAGATGAGGTTTTGCATCTTTCTTTGAGAATAAATACCTCAAAGCAACATGATCAATATAAATTATTACTTTTGATCCTAAAAGATGACATGAACTTATCACATGCAAATACTACTGCTAACATTTCTTTTTCAGTTGTTGTATAATTCAACTGAGCTCCTGATAGTGTATGACTTGCATAATATATAACATGTAATTTTTTTTATCCTTCCTTTGACCTAATACACATCCTACAGCCAGATCACTTGCATCACACATAATCTCAAATGGCTGATCCCAATCTGGTTTCATTATTACTGGTGCAGTAACTAAAGTTGTTTTAAGTATATTAAAAGCTTTTAAACATTCTTCATTAAAGTCAAATGGGTTATCCTTAATTAGTAAGTTAGTAAGAGGTTTAGCAATAACAGAAAAATTCTTAATGAATCTTTTGTAAAAACCATCATGTCCTAGAAATGATATAATACCTTTAATATTTGTTGGTGCTGGTAATTTCTCTATTAGTTCAGTTTTTGCTCTATCTACCTCTATACCATTGCTTGATATTTTATGCCCTAATATAATCCTTTCATCTACCATGAAATGACATTTTTCCTAGTTCGAAACTAGGTTTGTCTCTTCACATCTAGCTAGAACTTTGTCTAAGTTCATTAAACATGCATCAAAAGAATCTTCATATATAGAGAAATCATCCATGAATACTTCCATGATATCTTCAATGAAATCACTAAACTTGGAAGTCATGCATCTCTGAAATGTAGCTGGTGCATTACATAAATCGAAAGGCATTCTCCTATAGGCAAATGTACCATAGGGACATGTAAATGTAGTTTTATCATGATCATCCAGATAAATGAATATCTGGAAAATTCTAGAATATCCATCAAGAAAATAGTAGAAAACATGTCCTGCAATCCTTTCAATCATTTGATCTATAAAAGGTAAGGGAAAATGATCCATTCTAGTGGCTGAATTAAGTTTCCTATAATCTATACAAACCCTCCAACCGGTGGTGGTTCGTGTTGGTATAAGTTCTCCTTGTTCATTTCTCACTACAGTCATACCTCCTTTCTTAGGAACACAATGAATAGAACTAACCCATTCACTATCTGATATCAGGTATATAATTCATGCATCTAATAATTTTGTGATTTCTGCTCTTACTACTTCTTTCAAATTCGGGTTTAGTCTCCTTTGTCTATCTGTCTTAGGTAATTGTCCTTCCTCTAAATGTATTCTATCCATTACTATATTTGGACTAATTCCTTTAAGATCAGAAATCTGCCAACCTATACTTTTGATTCTTCTTTTTACTACCTCTAGTAAATGAATCTCCTAGTTTTCACTTAATTTGTTAGAGATTATTATTGGCAATGTATATCCTTCTCCTAAATATGCATACCTTAAATGTTTTAGTAATTCTTTTAATTCTAAAGTGGGTGGTTTTTCTATTGAAGGAGGAATAGGTCTTTCATTTCTCAAAAGTGGTTCTGGAATCCTATCTTATGGTTCTAGTTCTATCTCTAGGTTGATTTCATCACTCTCTTCACTTGCTAAATCATCTGCACATTCATCAATTAAATCAAATTTCATGCACACACTAACCTCCACATGATATCTCATCGCTTTATTCATATCAAACTCAACCTTGTCTTCTTTTATCCTTGACACTTTTTTCCCTTCTGATACATCAACTAATGCCCTTGTTGTATTCATGAAAGGTATTCCTAAGATCAAAGGACAGTTTACGTCATATGCAAAATCTAATATGACAAAGTCAATAGGAAAAATGAATTTATCCACTTTCACTAATAAATCCTCTATGATGTCGTACAGTTTCTTAATGGTTTGGTCTGCTAGTTGTAAAACCATAGATGTTCGTTTTAAATCTTCCTCTAGTCCTAACTTCTTAAAAATAAATAAAGGCATCAAATTTATACCGGCACCTAGATCACATAAGCAACTTGGAAATTCTACATCTCCTAGTTTACAAGGGAAGTAAAACATCTTGGATCTTTTAATTTTGTTGGTATCTAACTCGAAATTATAGAACTACAATCTTCCGTAAGGGCAATTGTAGACGCTCGTTCCCAACTAATTTCCTTAGCAATTAAATCTTTGAGAAATTTGCTATAATTAGGAATCTGTGTTATAGCATCTATAAATGATAGATTAATATGAATATTCTTCAGTTTGTCTAGAAAATTAATGAGTTATTTGTCGTAATCTTTATTTCGTGTACGTTGAGGGTAAGGTGGTTTAGGTTTATAAGTATTAGCACTGGCTTCTTTAGCAACCTTAATAAAAATTATCACTACAAGAATTCGGTATAGCTGATGCTTGCAGGATAGGTGTTTCTTTTTCCTACAAAACTCCAGTCTCAATACTTTTAGCATCAGGATTAATATAATTTTTTCCTAATTTCATTTGGTCTTTAGGGTTACTTTCTGTATTACTAAGAAGTCCGACATGACCTCCAGATGGTATAGCATTTGCTAATTTCCCAATCTGTAGTTCTATATTATGGATGGAAGATGAATGGCTTTTGAAAAGCTGATCGAATTTATTTTTGATTCTTTTAAAATTATCGTCATGGTGATCAATTTGACCACATATTCCATCAATAAATTTATCAATTTTGGAAGAGAGATTTCCTAGTGGGTCACTGGTGTGGTTAATGTTTGTCTTATCTTGGTTGGAATTATTTCCTTCTTTCCAGCCAAAATTTGGATGACTTCTCCATCATTGGTTGTAGGTATTCGAATAAAGATTATTTCGATTTTGAACATAATTAACTTGTTCTTCCGTATCCAAATTACTACAATCATTATTGGATTGGTTCTGTACTTCAGTATATAATTTGTCTAGCTTATGAGACAAAATAGAAAATTTAACTTGCAATAGTGTGACAGGGTCTAAATCATGTATACCTTTCACCGTCGAGGATGAAGAACATGCAGAAGAATTATTAGCATTAGTAACTTGCGATCTTTCTACTGGCCACATGCTGCTGTTTGTTACCATTTCTTCCAACATATCGAATGCTTCAGCCGAAGTCCATTTCATAAATGATACTCCAACCATTGTAACAATTGTTCCTCGGGTGGTTGGGTTAATACCATTATAGAAGGTATGCATAAGAAATTCTTGGGGTAGGTTATGGTGTGGGCAGAACCTTTGAAGTTCTTTAAAGCGTTCCCACACCTCATAGATGGTTTCAGTTTCATGATGGGTGAATGATGTAATCTATTTGATAATTCTTGCTGTTTTTTCTAGGGGAAAGACTTTGGATAGAAAACTCTTGGCTAGTTGGTTCCAAGTGCTGATTGTTCCTGGTGGAAGTGAGTTCAACCAGGTTTTTGCCTTATCTTTCAATGTAAATGGGAAAAGACGAAGCTTAATATCATATGCTGTCACCCTATTGATTTTAAAAGTGTCATAGATCTCCAAAAAACTTGCCAAATGAGTGTTTGGATTCTCCTTCGGTAGTCCATAGTATTGGACACCATTTTGTAACATTTGTAATAAAGATGGTTTGATCTCAAACTGTTCTACAACAATTGGTGGACACACTACCCCATCGGGTACTCCATTGAGTCCTAGTGCAGCGTAGTATATTAATCTATATAGTACTACCATCTTTTCTTTGTTTTTGTTTTCATTTTTCCTTACTCTTTTCTTTTTCTTTAAATTCTTTTCAATCTCAAGTTGATAAGGCTTTGGTGTCTGCTTAGCACTTCGTGTCTGACGCATAAACTCTTAATCTTAGTACTTGCTGATTAGAAAGAATTTCATATAAGTCTATACACTATGCCATTTTCCCTTTCATATGACACAAGATAAATGATAGACATTTGTTTTTGTGCTGTCTGAATATTTTTCATGACAGTATATTAAATTTCTGTCATCTGAAAGTGTAATTAAAAACGCGCTCGATTCACATATGGTGTTCCGATGACAGAATCCTGTCATCCAAAGAAAATGCGCGTTTTTGTTAAATTTCACTTACTCATCAGATGGCACATGCAATAAATGACTGTCATTGTATAAGGAAAACAAAAAAAAACGGCAAATGAAATTTCACTTACGCGGCCATATACCAAATTTAGGCGCTGGATGGTTTGACTGAAATTTCAGCTCATATATAAACCTTGTATCTCACCCAAAACCCCATTCTTTAGGTTACACAATCTTCATCCCTCTCATCTCTCTCTATCTCCATGGTTGATTCCTACATGCAATCAGTGAGCTCAAAACACGGTACGGGTAAGTATCTTTTGATTATCATTGTTCCTTACTCTATCTTTTCCTCATCCGATTTACTTTTGTGTATGTCGATTTCAGCAGCTGGAATAAGGATCTATTGATTTTCAGACCTATCGTTGAAAGGGTTAGATCTCTCGTTTAGATACACTGATTTTATTGTATTCATTGTTAGATTCACTGCTGAAAAGTTTGGATCTTTATCTTTTTTAACCTATGGCAATACAGTGCTTGATGCTGAAGATGTTCTGATTCCTTTTTATTTGAACATAATATTTGCAGGGATAGTAAGAATGCTACATGGGAAAGGCTGACTGAAGAGATTGTCAATCATCTCTTGCGTTTAGCATATGGGAAGATTTCTTTAACTTATTGAGTATATATTATTCTTATGTTGGTTTGAACTGATTGGTTGCATGTATGATGTTGTTGTGGGTAGTGCTGCTGAGATAGGTTTGCAATATATCTTCCACTTGGATTGTTATATATCTGAATGAGTATATGTATGTATATGAACATAGAACTTAATGAGTATATGTATGATGTTGTGGGCGATGCTGCTGAGATAGGTTTACAATATATCTTCCACTTGGCTTGTTATCTGAATGAGTATGTGTATGTCTATGAAGCATGTTGGCTTATGCTTGCTGTTTTGTTTAGGAAGCTAGAACTGATTGAGTATGTGTATGAAGCATGTTTATGTTTGATGTTCTGTTCAGGAAACTAGAACTCAATGAGTATATGTATGATGTTGTGGGTGATGCTGCTGAGATGGGTTTAAAATGTACCTTCCACTTGGCTTATTATCTGATTGAAACCATTCAGAATGGTAATGAGTTTTCGATGCTATCAGCATAAGTTATGAACTTATGGTTAGAGCATCGCAAACTTCATCACCGTGCTCACTTTTCAACGAGTACAATCCAAGTGGGAGGAACATTGTAAAGGGTTATGTATGTGCATTGCTATTAACTGCTTGCTTGAATACCTTAACCATGCATGAAGTGATTGGTATGAATGTGAGTTATATTGCTATGAAATGATTGGTATGTGCATTGCTATACAACCATTTAGGAAGCTAGAACTCATGGGAATACTCTTATACCTTCGAGCTATACTGCTAGAACTGATTGAGTATGTGTATGTGTATGTGTATGAAGCACATGTTGGCTTGATTTATGTTATGTTTAGGAAGCTAGACTAATTGAGTATGTGTATGAATGTTCATTGGGCATGTAGCTCATTAGGCATAGTCTAACAATATGAATGTTCATTGTGATATAGGAATACTCTTATGAAGCATGTTGGCTTGTTTTATGTTCTGTTTAGGAAGCTAGAATTGATTGAGCATGTGGCTATTTAGGCATACTCTTAAGCTGTTGTAGACACCGAGTCGGAGGACCTGTGACGAAAACCTGTAACAAGACGGTCGAAGCGGTTGGTTCCGGAAATTTTAAGAAAGAGAAGAAAAAATATATAATAAAAAAAAGAAAGGAAAAGCTGATGGGAGTCGCGGTCGTCAAGTGGACGGCTCGCGAGTGCTCAGCGACGTGGCGCGAGCGCCTAGTGACAGCCGACGCGTGTCCGACGACAGTTGGACGCACGCCCGGCAGCGCGGGGCGCACGCTCGACGTCCGCTGGACGTGCACGCCCGGCAGCACGGAGCGCGCGCTCGACGACCGTTGGGCGCGCGCCCGACCGCGCGGGGCGCACGCCCGACGGCCGCTGGGCGAGCGCGCCCGGCAGCCGCTGGGCGAGCGCCCAGCGACATTGGGCGGACGCCCAATGCTCGTTGGGCGAACGCCCAACATCGGTTGGGCGCGCGCGCCCAACGCTGGTTGGGCGCGCGCCCAACTGAGGTTGGGCGTACGCCCAACGATAGTTGGGCGTTCGCCCAACCATGTTGGGCGTCCGCCCAACATAAGTTGGGCGTCCGCCCAACTAGGTTGGGCGTTCGCCCAACCGGCTTTGGGCGACGCCCAATTTTATTTGGGCGTCGGCCAAAGCTTCCGGGATCCGTTGCCTATTTAAGGCACGGATCCCCATGCATTTGAGGGGGGGTGGATTTTTGGAGCTTTCTCACTTTAGACATTTTTAGAGAGAGAAAGTCAATTTTTGGGGAAAATATTTTTTTTTCCTAAAAAATCCAAATTTTCTAAAGTTGAATATTTTATCAAGAACGCAAAAATACCGAAAAATCACAACTCGTGGAATCAACCGACTTCGACTGTCAGATACCGATCTTAAGGTATTATCCGAGGACTAGACTCGTTTTATTTTATTTAATTTATTTTATTTTTCCTTATTTATTTATTTTCATGTTATAGTTTTTTATTTATTTAGTTATTTATTTATCACGTTTTATTTATTATTCCGTTTTTATTTAATTTTCGTCACGTGTTAAATAAACGTTCGGTTTTGTTTTGAAATAAAAACCTCGTTTTAATATCCCAATACGAACCGTGATCCGATTCAAAGGTAGTTCGGGATTAAAAAACGTTGTAATTATAAGTTTTTAAAATTTTTCTAAATAACGTTTTAAATAAAAAACATCGTTTAGGGATCTCCGTTATAGACTATGATCCAATTTTGGTAGTTCGGGGACCCTAAACGATAGAATAGATCTAATTTAAGGTGTTTGAATAAATCTGGAAAGTTTGGGACTGCTGCTGTAATTCTACCTTTTCTGTCACTAATAGCTGTTTACCGACGGATTTTCCGTCGGTAAATCTGCTGGAACCTTAAATATCCATTTTTTGAATCTTTTTCTTACCTTTTTGACATTTCTTCTTAAATGTATCTCTATTTAATTATGTAAAATACTTGATAAATATATGTTTGGTTTATATAATTATTATCTACATATTATATATCTAATTATGCTATGTTAAAAATTTAATTCATATTAATTTGGTTTTGTAAATTATATATAAGTATATATGTATAGTTTTTGTGACTTTTTGGGATGATTAATTGGTTTTTTGGGTTATGATGTAAATATTATTTTTGAACTAAAGGTTATTTCCTATATTTACGAACCATGTTCATCATTTTACATGTTTTGAATTAGAATAAATAGGTATTATATATAGTACTCTTTTTCATTTTCTTTATTATATCATATAGTATTTCTTACTCCTTTTTATCTATAGGTATATCCTTATTTTTAGATAAAATTATATGTATATATATGTATTTATATCTTATTTTTGCATATATGTATATATTTCAAATGTATTTGGTTGGGTGAATTTGGGCTTAATTTGTTAATTGTTGTGATTATGTTAAAATGAAGGTTAATTGAGTGAAAAAGGGGAAAATAAACCACAAAAAGAGATTTCAATTTGGTTATTCAAACTAAAGTTTTTCTAGATATTCTTAAAGTGTAAATAAAAGGTTTTTCATCATTTCAAACGATTTCCTAAAACATCACGTTTTAAAACCTTAATTCGTTACAACGACGGATTAAGTGAACCTTGTAATTAAAATCGTTTTCATTGTAAATAATGAAGTTTTGAATCGTTTTCCTAACTAAACAGTTTTATACAAAATGAATGAACTTGTATGCTTAATCACGTTTTTGGTTAAAACTTCTTGTTCAAGCGTTTTCAAACGCTCGAGTCGTTCCAACGGCGATTCGAGTCGATGTCATGTAAATTAACGGGGTTTTGAAACGTACCTAAATCGTTCCAACGGCGATTAAGGTACGAACCATGTAAATAAACTCGTTTTTCGGGGAGTGAGATTAGCTTAGAGTTAGTGTATAGTCTAAAGCATAAAATCACACTGTGAATAAATCAATTCTCTCTTCTCCCCCTCTCTCTCCTGTATACTTTAAATTTATGCAAAATGGGTGATTCTTTACTAAAATGGCTTTCAATAACATTCTCAAAACGGTTTTCAAAGCGAGAAAGAAAAGGTTTCAAACGAATTTTAAACTTAAAGAAATATGCGATTAGTCCGTTAACACGCTGAGTAGGAGGCCGGTGGTTCATAACCGGGCGATGTTGGGGTGCCTAGTAGCCTTTCTCTGGAAAGGAGCTAGCCTTCTCGGCTCGTACCTAAGTTTCCCGAACCCTCACCGGTCTCCCGCAAGGGATCGATGTTCATTTTCCCATTCGTGGGTGGCGACTCTTCTATACTCCGAGCTCCGGTCCTGTCGAGCAGCTTGATTCCACGATTGGTTGCTTTCGGCGCCAATCACCGCTTACGTCGCCATGAGGTGTCCACCCCCCGGTCCGCCCGGGAGATTAGGCCGCGGCACCTCGTCTAACAAGTGGCGACTCTGCTGGGGAAGCGAGAAATTTGATTCCGGAAGGCGTGTATTAAGCCCTTAACGGGGACGGATCGTATTATTTCTTTTCGTATGCATTCATAAGCATTATTGCAAACCTTTTGGGTAATTTCCGCGAAACCTCTAGTGAGAGTCCATTCGTCGCTCGAAAGAGGCTAGTGTAAGTTCCCCCTTACAGTAAGGCGCCAAAGGGTCCCCATCCATTCATTAGGGGCGAATTTGTGCGGTCCTGTGAGGTCCCGCGATCAGCCGTGTCAGCATATAGTAGCCTTAGAAGTTGCCATAGGATTACCCGTTACTATTTTTGATGTGATAAATGAATCAGTTCGTGTTTTCAAATTGCCATGATACGAGTCTAATCCTAAAATATGTAAAGAAAACGAAACGATACGTTAATATATACTCTTAAACCGATATACAAACTACCCCAAAACATCGAAAACGATTCGAACCAAAAACGACTTAGTCATCTCGTATAAATGAGCATGTGCGACCCGCCTGGTCCCTTTCCGTGTCCAGAAGAAGGCACATGTTCAGGAAATATGTTGTGACGTAAGCACGTATTAGTTCAAGTCGCTTTGATATCAAGGATAGTTATATCTCGATTCAAAAGACTATATTAACAGTAGCCGTTATTCACATTCTTTAAATAAGTTGGAATGAAACGAGATTATGACGAAACGAAAACAAAGAACATTTCTGTTTTGAATGACCCCGTTGTAACATAAAGAGTTTCGCAAACGTGGCCCGTCCCTTCCGAATAAAAGACGAGCTCTTATGTTATGCCTTGTGTCGTTCTTAAGAGAAATGGACGTGTCCGCAAAAGTGACTAAGAAAATAAAAGAAAAGCAAAAATAAACAAACGACCAAAGTCATTCTGTATCTACGATGTATACCCATCCCGAGGGTAGTTAAAGAAAATGAACCAATGCCGTTAAATACGTGCCTCGAGCCGGTATGTACGCCATTTAAAATCATAAAGCCGAATTAAGCTAAACCGCATGATTGCACCATATGGACGAGACTGTGGGTTTGACTAATGGCTCGATCATTTCGACCGTTACCAAAACTACAAGAAATATGGCCCGATCTGCGTGTTTGCTTAACTCGCGCCTAAATGAAAAAGAACAGTAATATCCCTGCTTCGAATAAGCATGCGATTCAACGAAACGTTGATTTTCTATAACCACGCTAGGATAGTATATCCCGTAAGTTGGAAGAAATAAAGAGTTGTTAATAGCCGAAGGATTATCGTGCGCTCAAATAAGACTCGCCATCTTTTTCACGTAGCCAAAACGAGCGAGCGGATCCTTGACGCTAAAAACAAACGCGTTACGTGATGAGTCCGTTCCCTAAAGAAAAAATCCGAAAAGTGATTTCATCACTAAACAAACACGTGGTTGCGTCTCTTGATAGATCCAAAAGATCCCGTCGTAATCCAAAAATCGAGACACGAACCCACGCGAATAAAAGGGAACGAGTCATTGTCAATAACGAATGATTGAACCAGAAGAATAACTTGTACCACGTCTAAAATCCGAGATGCGCTCAAAGGGAGTCAAAACCCAAACTAATGCGTCTCGCAAAATGACGAAAGACGAGTTATTTGAAAGGACAATCCATTTGGTCGATATCTTAGTCACTGGATGTGGATACGTCGAAACGAACTGTATTGTCTGATGGATGATTTACTTTTCCGCAATAATCGACGGCATCACGCGTCCCCTGGACCGCAATGTGAGCCCCGAACCAAAATCCTAGGAAAGAGACTTGGACCATCGAGTGTGTGGAGGAATAAGGGTGGAAGAGAGATGTTGTGATACGTGTAATTAGACTGCCGTTTGTTCTTCTTATCTTATATATCCGTAAATAAATAAACGCACACACCACGAATCATGCATATAAAATCATGCATACATGCTAATGGATGACCGTTCGCGCAGACTTCATCATTAAGCGGTTGTGGTTTCGCGAGAGTAACCGGCTAGTCAGGCAGTTTGATCAGCTACAAATTGACTATTCCGAATCGGCAGTTGTGGCTTCCGAATCATCTTCGTCCGAGTATACTCAGTCTTCTGTCAGTATGTCTGCAACCGACGAAAAGGTGGCCGAATTGGAAAACTCTGTGAACAACATTAACGATCAGTTGGCCGCAATTTTGGCCCAGCTAGCTGAGCTGGCATTGAAGGATAACAAGAGTGGTAGTAAGCGCGCTGAGAATGAAGTGAACACCGGTCCCCACTTCGGGAACGAGGATGACTATCAGGACTATATCCGAAAATAGCTTGAGAAAGAGAAAGCTAAGGAAGATGAGTGGAAGCAACACATCACTCAGGAGGTGCAGGATCTACGTGGGGGAAGTTCCGAGAGTCAGGACTTTTATAACTTGAAGAATTGTTTATCGGCAACTGCTTTGCCTTTGAAATTCCGGCTCCCTGACATGAAAAAGTTCGATGGAACTGGGGATCCTACGGCCCACATGAATCAGTATGTTGCGGTAATGAAGCACACGATCCTGACTGAGGATCAAGTCCTGGGGCTGTTTAATACTTATCTGGAGGGGGCTGCCCTCATATGGTTTCATGCGTTGCCGATGGTGACGAAGAGAGATTGGAAGGAGTTGGCGAAATCATTCATCGCTCAGTATAGTTTCAACACTATGCTTGAGGTTACTCTAAAGGAACTGGAAAGCACTAAGCAACAAGCTAATGAGTCTTTTTCCGATTTTGTGAGGAGGTGGAGAGCCAAGGCGGCAGTTATGAAGCAGAAGCCGCTTGAGCAGGATCAGATCCGAATGGTAGTGGGTAACACATTGCCGTATATTAAGAATGAGCTGCGGTATATGCCTTTTACCGATTTCAATCAGATGTATAGCTGCGCCTTGACAGTTGAGGGGGACGGAGAGCTGAAGAAAGCTTATACCAAGTGGATGAAGTCTGGATATAGTGCCAGAGGGCCAAGTGCGAGTGCAGAATCTGCAGCAGTAAAAGTGCTTGACCTTAATGCTATCGAAAAGAGGCAGTTCGCCAAATTTGATCAGACCTACGCAAAAGTTTTCGAACGATTGCAGAAAAAGGGGTTGTTGAAAGCTCTTACTCCTTATAACAAAACTCCGCCCACTCAGCAGATACAAGCTAGGGGATACTGCGAATTCCACAACAGTTATGGGCATACTATTGAGAACTGTGAGAGGTTGAAGCACGAGATCCAAGATTTGATTGAGGAGAAGAAGATAGCTGATCCTTCGTCAGCGAACCCTTCCACTAGGCGTAATCCATTGCCTAATCATAGGGTGAGCATGATCGGAGTCGGTCTGAAAGAAAGTGTAGTAATGGAATCCTTCGAGGAAGGCGAAGAGGAGTTGTTGGACTCCGACGAAAAAAGCAATGTAGGAAATGGTCTATATGTGTCCTTCCTTGGCAAGGAATAGGAGGGTGAACCGATGGATGAAGGTTTGGACGGTGGAGCACCGTATGATGAAGATAGCACCGAAGAGACTGGGGAAGGGCCATCTCGGACTATTGTGCCAGAATTGGGTCTGTTTAGTGGCGGAGAGGATCCCGATGTGCACTTGCGTGAATATATGCGCGATATGTTTGTTGAATCCTTTAGGGTGGACGAGATTGCTCAGTGGTTCCACCATTCGTTAATAGGTGAGCCTTTGGGGTGGTTCCACTCACTACCCGACTTTTGCAAACATGATTGGGATCGAGTATCAGATTTATTCCTAGAAAAGTACCAGAGAGTTGAGGACAGGACCGCAGAGCGCTTTGCGATGCAGATTGGACCTATCAAGCGCCCGCTACCGAGGGTCAGTAAATATAATGGCAACAAAGATCCGATGGAACACCTTCACTTCTACTTGTCGGCCATGGGGCCTTTGGGTTTTAAGGAAGAAGAGATCACCAGCTTGTTTTGTAATTCGTTGATGGGCGAGCCGTTGATGTGGTATATGTCACTTCCGATGCATGTCAAGACCGATTGGGCGGTAATGACGAAGAGGTTTATCAAAGAGTACATAGTATGGATGCTTGCGGAATAAACACCGGACTCGCCCTCCTATGAGACACCTGAAGCAATGTTAGCAATGCCTAGGTATGGTGGATACCGAGATCCTATCGAGCATGCGAGGATATTCCGCATCCATATGTATGACGCCGGGTTCCTTCAATGTGAATTACATGAACATTTCCCGAAAACCCTCATGGGAGAAGCCTTGTTGTGGCACCAAGGCCTATCAGAGGAGGAAATAGGTCATTGGATACCGCTTAGGGATGCTTTTGTGGCGAGATACGAGATGTATGTTCCATGGACGGGATCCCTGGAAGATCTAGATAGGATCAGGCAATTCCCCGAGGAACCATTCGTGGATTATGTTAGGAGGTGGAGGCACCGCTATGGGCAGTGTGGTGAGACGATGAGTGATAAGGTGCAGCTCATGTGCATACAGAGAGGCGCAATTCCGTTGGCGGCAAGGAGGATGAGCAGAGTATCCCTCAGGGATTATGATGATTTGATAGGCTGGGCTTTGTATGCATCAGCGGATCCCTTTTATTTGAATTCAAACGTTCCTCACGTAATGGATCTGATGATTGTGGACATTTGGGAAAGTTCCTCGGATGAGGAGGATACTGATCGGAGAATTCCTATCATTATTTGGGATGAATCTAATGAAGAGCCGGAAATTTCTGTCATGACAAGATCAGGTCGAGTGGCTGAGGGAAAGGCACCCGTGGGTGAGACTGAGATATGGGAAGGATCGGCTCCCAAGCCGGATGACCAAGTCCTCGAGCAGTTGAAGAAAACACAAGCTAAGTCTACTGTGTGGGAAGTCCTATGCCATTCCAAGTACCACCGTGAAAATCTGATGAAAGAGCTGCAGAATTTGGTTATTTCTACCGATACTGAGCCGGCAGCATTAGTAGGGGCAATTATGGCCCGGAAGAAGACCGAAATCACGTTCACTGACGAAGATCTCCCAGAAGAAGGGAAGGCTCACAACAAGCCTTTGTACATCCAAGCTGAAATTAACGGGAAAAAGACTAGCTGTGTGATGGTCGATGATAGATCGGCCATTAATGTTTGCCCGCTGAAGCTCTTATCTAAGTTGGGAGTAGAAAGAGGGGATTTGACTGCCTCGGAAACAGTGATCAGGGCCTATGATGATAGCCGTAGGCACATTGAAGGAGTTTTTAAGGCTAAGCTAAAAGTAGGGCCGCATGAAGAGGAGACTGAATTCACTGTGCTGGATATACCGGTGACGTTTGCCGTGTTGTTGGGACTGTTGGTCCCTTGTAAGGTTGCAAGTATAGTTCCAAGGGGGGGGTTAGGAACTATTTAAACTTTTTTTTACAATTAAGGCAGACTTCTTTTTCTAAGGAAAAAAGTTTTAACAGCGGCGCTGAGTAAACAGCAAGATACTGGCTTAGTCAACTGGTGACTAGGTCAATTTCTTTGCTTGAGTCAGGAGATAGCACTTAGAGTCTATTCCTGAGCTCAAACGTTCAACGCGCACAACTCAACTTGACCTCTTTACTTGGTCAGTTTTTGGTTATTTTAAGCAAGCAATATAAATAAGGAGTTAAAGGTAAGAAATACTTCACTCAGCAGATTTATCCAGGTTCGGCTTCTTCTAAGCCTACGTCCTGTCCCCGGAACACGTTCCAAGATTTCGAATCCTCTACTGAGCTCTTTAAAGGTAGAGCCTCAAACCTTTTACAATATCAGCAACTGAGTATGACAAGAGTACCTTCCTCTATACCTCTACTCAATCCTAATCTCTCGCTGAGTACTAAAACCGAGTACTCAGCCTCTCCTTTCTATCTCTAGAAATGATAAGTGTTTTGTCCTATACAAAGATTTGCTAAGACACTTTAGACGATTGAAACAATCACTCTAGACTTTTACACAGATATAAGAATTGTAGTGTAAGATTTTGCTTTGCTTCTTTGTTGCAGAACTTGTAGAAATTTGGTCAGCGTAATGGCTTGATCAAGTTCTGTGTTGAGTGAAGCTTCTGATGGCACTATTTATAGAGACGTCTGGGCATCGGTCATTTCGAATTTCGAAATAACCGTTGGAGGGAAACGGCTACATGTCGTTGTCATCCTGACTTGCTCAGAGCTCTCGGCCAATCAGAATTGTGTATCTTCTGTCCTCGGTCAGCTCAGCAGACTGTCTCTCCTTTTATGGTAAAGTCAACTGGACAGCATACTGTGTCGTCTGAACTTTGCCCAAAGGGGAAATACTTTGTCTGGAAGTTTTGCTTTACCAGCTGCTGTCTTGTACGCTTTGTCGAGACTACTCAGCAGCTTCATCTTGAAGTTGTTCCCGAAGGTCTTCTAGATCCTTCCTTTTGCTGAGTTGCGTTTTGTTCAAAACGGCAACGTCTTGACATACGCGGGCCGAGTTGTACTGAGTTGTTTGACTTGGGCCTTGGCTTCCGTATTGGGCTTGGGCCTTTTGATTCTTATGTCTTATAACAGTTTTAACTCAACATTGAACAAACACATTAGTAGAATAAATCAAAGCATTTAAACTTAGTGTGTTTAGAATATGTATTTTAAATTATACTTAAACAATTTTGTCAAATCAAAATTATGTGGAAAAGGTGTTTCAACAAACTCCCCCATTTTGATGTTGGCAAAACTATTCAGCGAGGAACTCAGTATGAGCTCCCCCATGATAGTTGACCTAGTATAATTTAGCAAACTCCCCCGTAAGGGTAGAGCTACTGACTTAGTTTTACTCAAAACATTTAAAGGTTTAAATGAGTAAGTCTAAGGTCAGTTTTCAGATATAGGTCAGCTATATCAACATATTCTATTTACTCAGTATTAAGCGGAAGGTTTAGTCATATAGAGCGCGCTGAGTAATTTGTTGTTCAATGAGTTCTTATCAGAATGTTTTATAAACACATAGGTCAATGTCAAACATGTTATCAGCATATCATTTAGCCAATAAATGTTACAAGTATTAAACATAGCTGATTTAATTGAAGATACATAATGACTCAGTACTTAATAACATATATCATAACTCAGGATTTGAATAAGAGATACAAATATGATATATAGATAGAAGTCAGTAATTACACAGCAAATTTTTTATAGATAAGGCAAATAGAATTAGATTACAAGTGACTCAGTCTAAAACTGGGCTAGCCTATCTATTTCTTTTTCTTGTGTTGCGATGACTGACTTCGCTCATGCTGAGCTCTTGCTGCATGTTCTTTCTCCCCTATTTTTTCAACTTTAGGGAGTCTGAAAGCATCAGTTAATACAGCGCGAGTCAGTTCTTGGGATAGCTCCTTAAGCTTCTCAGCGCTTTCATTTACGCCATCAAAAATGGCAACTCCATCAGCTGAGACCTCTTCGGGTACTTTGAGATCAGCAGCACTGAGCATATTGACGCTGAATGCTTGAGCTTTGCCTTGCCAGATAAGAGCTTCAGTAAGGCCAGCAAAGATTTGGTGGAAGGTTTTTAAGAGAGCTGTGTCGTAATACTGACGTTGGATGTTGTTATGACGAATGTGGTTGAAAGTCTGTTGTGCGAGAGTCATCATCTCGTTCTGCTTCATTGCGTCAGTATCCATCTCTTGCTTATTTAGATTAAGCAATCTTATAGCCTCACCAATTTGCTCTACTGAGCACTGACTGTACGACACCATTTGCTCGTTGGTCTTAAGTTGCTCGGTATGAAGCTGAGCAAAGAGCATTTTGATTTCAGATGAAGTGGCATAGTTAGTGTTCACAGCTGACAATTTCTGGACTTGTTGATGGAGAGAGTTCAGATGTTGCATGGTTGTCAGCTAGATCTTAGCCAGCTTGGCAATTGAATCCTGCTTAGCTTGCTGTGCTTGGAAGGATAAGACGACGTTCAGCAGATCCTTTAGTTCCTTAACTTCGTTGAGAAGCTGAGTGACCTGGGAGAGCTGGGTGGTCTCAAGAATTGAAGATCCAGCAGTAGGAGAAGTGGAATGTTGAAGGTCTCTGATTAATGCTTGCACTGAGTCAATGATCTTTTTGCCGGACTCAGTGGCATTCAGATGGCTTTATGAACCTTCAGGGATATCAGTATGACCGGAAGGAAGAGGAGTGAAAGGAGTTACCAGGTCAGTGACTGGAATAGTATTCTCAATCTGCACTTGAGTTTTAGGGATAGTTGATTGATCGACAGAGAGTTGAGTTGCGGAAGGTGTAATGCGAATACTGTCTGTGCTGACGGCAGAGGTGTGTGGAGTCAGCACCATGCTTGAGGAAATAGCATGAACAGTAGACGGCTCAACCTGACTGGTTGATGTTGCAGAAGCATTGGGGTCGGCATGTTCCTGTTGAGAAGAAACAGAGGCTTGTTTTTCTAATGCCGCTGATGTAGTGGAAGTGGATTGGCGTTTGAAAAACTTGAGTTTGACAGCAGAAGGGTCCTTAGTTGTCTTTGAGACGACAAAGTCAGGAAGAGTTGGTAGTTGCACAGGAAGTTCACTGACTAGCTTCTCACTGGCCTTGACCAACTTTCGCCTTCTACGAGGTGGAGTGTCAGTATGATCAGGTTCTCCTGAGTGAGAAGGGGAAGATTCTTGTTGCTCAGTATGAGGCTGGTCAGCTTGCTCTTCAGTAGGATCAACAGTGTGTTGGTCGAGTACTTGCTCAACTCCAGCAGCCAACTCAGTATCGGCATGCTCAACCTCAATCTCACTGGCTATTTCCTCAGAGTCCTTAGCGTCATCCTGACCGCTGGCTTCTTCTTCTTCTTCTTCAGTACTGTCACCATCAAGTTCTTCCTCAACTTGAGAGATGAAGTGATCATCTAGTTGAACCTCATGTTCATCATGCTCATCATGCTCAGCTACAGTACCTTGACACTGGGTGAAGTGAGAGTCACCCGGTACAACGAAATCTGTAGGTATGGCATTCAGTGGAGTCAGTGTTGAAGACTTCTGCTTCTTCTGAGGCTGCTCCATAGCTTCCTCAGTTCCAGGCTCACCTTGCCTGTTTCTTTTCTCAGCTGACTTACCAGCTGACTTCTGCCTCTTTGCTGGAGACTCAACGTTCTTGGAAGGAGTCTCAGCAGTTTTCCTCTTGCGGGAAGCTGGGGCCTTAGTCCTTCATCCTTTCTTAGGCTCAGCAGTTCCCTCAGTTTGGCCAGCAGCAGCAGCAGCTTTACCTTTCTTCAAAGGCTGTCCAAACTTCAAAGCTCTTAGCGAGGCTGTTGTGATCTCAGTTCCTCGAGTTTTCTCCTCACCTTCAAGATCAACCTTATGGTCAATGAGGATTCTAGTGATGAGTGATCCAAGCCGCATCGTGCTAGTGCTTCGGAGGAAACCAGCAACAAGAAAGACTGGCATGTTGATGGGGGTGTATGTCAGCATGTGCCATATAAAGCACTGCTCGAAATTGGTTGCTGATGTAGTGCAGTTGATCTTGGGGTATATGAAATAGGTCAGTAAGTAGTGAGCCATTTTCTGGTGCTGACCCATTGATGAAGCTGAGACTTCTCCTGAGTGGCCCGCAGGTTTGCAGAAGTTGTGTACATAGTTAGTTTTATCCTGATCTCCCGATCTTCTCAGCCTTGCTCCCTCAGTTTTTAGCTTGAGAAGATTTCCTATATAGAGAGGATTGATGAAGATGGTTTTGTTTTTCACCTCAGTGCACAAGTAGTCAGTGTTGTTATTTGCAACTTTGAGGTTGTGGTAAAACTCCCTCACCAGGTCAGGATAGGTTTCATCCCTAACCGAAAATAGCTCTATCCAGCCGTTTTGTGAAATCCATTCGCAGAACGGTTGTTCATTTTGCACGAAGTTTTCAGAGACCCATCTTGAGGGCTCAACTTTCCATTCGCGGACATTGTCAAAAACCTTGGAGTAGGTCCTGACCTTTACGGTTTTTCCCTGACCAGAGGTTTGGCCAGCTTGTCCTTTGCTCGGCGTAGGAGGATTTCCAGTAGGTTCATCGGAGCTAGTCTTTTGGTGGCCGGCACCGGAGACGTTGTAGGAAATCTTAGTCATTTTCAAGGATGGGGAAGGTTTAGAAGGATTTTGAGAGAGAAAGAGTTTCTTTGCCTTAGAATTTGATTAAGCGTAAAGAATAAAAAATGGGGAATTACCCATTATTTATAGATGGAATGAGCGGTGTGGATTTAATCAAATCCATGTGTCAGTTTGGCCTTGGGATTGTGTACCGACAAAGATCCTGTCATTTATGACACATACGGCGAATACGTCATCCTAGGGCTATACGCGTGCTATTGCATTCATTCTAACGGATCTAACACTCAGCGTGTAGAATATTAAGCGTTTGATATTCTGAGTGGTCAGCATTGCATAAAGGGATGATTTTTAAGTTTAAGTTTAAACTAATTTACTCAGTGTGCAAGTTTACTCAGTATTTGATGTTCAGTCAGTTTCGATGAGTTACTCAGCAAACAATCAATCATTCAGCATAGTAATTCACTCAGCATTCATATTCATTTAGCACAGGAATTTACTGAAGAGGATTAAACATACCAATTGCTTCTCTCAGTATGCTGAACTGCTCACGGGCCAGTGGCTTCGTGAAGATATCCGCAAGTTGTTCGTCCGTTGGGACAAAGGTCAGCTTGATCTCACCCTTGAGTACATGGTCTCTAATGAAGTGATGTCTGATGCTGACATGCTTCATTCTGCTGTGTTGAATTGGGTTCTTTGAGAGATCAATTGCACTTTTGTTGTCACATTTGACTTCAATTGTCTTCGTTTGAACACCATAGTCTTCAAGCTGTTGCTTAATCCATAGGACTTGAGCAACACAATGACCAGCAGCAATGTACTCAGCTTCAGTGGTAGACAAGGCTACTGACGCCTGCTTTTTGCTGAACCAGGATACAAGACAGCTTCCTAAGAAGTGACATCCTCCAGAGGTGCTTTTACGTTCTAGCTTATCCCGTCCATAGTCAGCATCAGTGTATCCGATGAGTGTAAAATCATGAGTATTTGGATACCACAGACCTGCGTTCACTGAGCTTTGCAAATATCTAAGGATTCTTTTTACAGCAATGTAATGAGATTCCTTAGGGTTAGATTGATATCTAGCACAGTAGCATACTGAAAACTGAATGTCCGGTCTACTGGCTGTTAAGTAAAGTAGAGAGCCTATCATACCTCGATATAATTTGCTGTCTACTGACTTACCATTCTTGTCAGCGCAGAGGACAGTGTCAGTGCCCATAGGAGTGGATATTGGCTTGCAATTTTCCAAATCATATTTCTTTAATATCTCCTTGGCATATTTGGCTTGACTGATGAAGATGCCATTCTTTCCTTGTTTAATTTGAAGACCGAGGAAGAAGTTGAGTTCTCCCATCATGGACATTTCAAACTCAGTCTGCATTTGTTTGCTAAACTCCTTGCACATTGATTCGTTAGTTGCACCAAATATTATATCATCAACATAAATTTGGGCCAGCAGGGTATCTTTACCCTTTCTCTTAATGAATAAGGTTGTATCAGCTTTGCCCCTGACGTAATTTCTAGTCAGCAGGAAACTAGTCAGCCTCTCATACCAAGCACGTGGTGCTTGCTTGAGGCCGTACAGAGCCTTTTTGAGTTTGTAAACATGGTTTGGAAACTTAGGGTCCTCAAAACCTGGAGGTTGATTTACATAAACCTCCTCGTTTATAACTCCATTAAGAAATGCACTTTTGACATCCATTTGGAATAATTTAAAGTTCATGTAAGATGCATATGCACATAGAATTCTAATTGCCTCTAGCCTTGCCACTGGGGCAAAGGTCTCACCGTAGTCAATACCTTCTTGCTGACTGTAGCCCTGAGCTACAAGCCTTGCTTTGTTCCTGACTACGTTTCCTTGTTCATCCATCTTGTTCCTGAAGACCCATCTTGTTCCGATGGTCTTTTGACTCTTTGGATGAGGCACTAACTCCCATACATCGTTTCTTCTAAATTGATCGAGCTCCTCTTGCATTGTGATCATCCAGCATTCATCGTACTCAGCTTCAGCGAAATTCTTCGGTTCTTGTACTGAGATGAAAGCAAGATTGCTGAGGTACTTCCTGAGTTGATTCCTCGTCATCAGGGTATTCCCAGCAGAATCAAGGATTGCACTTTCTGAGTGCCCTCTTGGAATCCTTATTTCTTTGGGTAGATTTATGTCTTGTGCTGTTTCTGTTTCAACAATCTCTGCAGAAGTAGATGGGTCAGTAAAATTAATCTTAGGTTCACTCTTACTCTTGGTCAGCCTTTTCGTGAATGACTCAGTAGCTGGTTCTGGGTCAGCGGTGGTTACTGAGTGTGGATCATCTTCGGTCAGCGGCTGGTATCTACCTGCAGGGTCAGTTTCGTCGAACTCTACATGTACTGACTCTTCTAATGCTTGAGTTCGTTTATTAAAAACTCTGTATGCTTTGCTGTTTGTTGAGTAGCCCAAAAAGATAGCCTCATCAGCTTTTGAATCAAACTTTGCTAAGCTATCTTTGGTATTTAAAATAAAACATCTACAGCCAAAGGCACGAAAGTATCCAATATTTGGCTTTCGTCCTTTCCAAAGTTCATAGGGGGTTTTCTTGAGTATAGGTCTAACTAGAGCCCTATTAAGAATATAGCATGCTGTGTTAACAGCCTCTCCCCAAAAATACTTTGGAAGCCTATGCTCATCCAGCATTGTCCTGGCTATTTCAACCAGAGTTCTGTTCTTCCTTTCTACAACCCCATTTTGTTGAGGTGTTCTAGGAGCAGAAAAATTGTGGTTAATGCCGCTGGCTTCACAGAATTCAACAAACTTTTGGTTTTTGAATTCTCCACCATTATCGCTACGGATGTGAGCTAATTTTAGGTCTTTTTCATTTTCAATTTTTCTAACCAAATTTGAAAATGTCTCAAAGGTTTCATCCTTGCTGGTCAGCAAGATGACCCACGTATACCGAGAGAAGTCATCTACAATGACCAAGAAAAATCTTCTTCCACCCAGACTCAGCGGCTGGACTGGACCGAAGAGATCCAAGTGTAGTAACTCTAACGGACGTTTAGTTGAGACGATATTTTTGCTATGAAAAGATTGTTTGGTTTATTTTCCAGCTTGGCAAGCGTGGCATAATTGATCTTTTTGAAATTTAAGTTCAGGCAGTCCCTCAACCAATTGCTTTCTTGCTAGTTTGGCCAGGAGGTCCATGCTTATATGACCAAGTCTCCTGTGCCATAGCCAGGAATTTTCTTCCTTTGATACTAAGCACACAGTTTTTGAAAACTTTTTCTCTAAGTCTAGCATAAAGACATTATCTATCCGAGGGGCAGTTAAAATTAACTCATTTGTTTTACCCTCGTATATTTTACATCCAGTAGCATCAAATATAACTTTTCTCCCATTGTCACATAGCTGAGCTACGCTGAGTAAGTTATATTTGAGTCCGCTGACTAGGGAGACAGATTCAATAGTAGGATTACCTCCGATGGTTCCTGACCCTACTATCTTACCCTTCTTGTTGTCTCCAAAACTTATGCTCCCTCCTCGTTTACGCTCAAACGTGATGAACTGAGTTTCATCACCCGTCATATGCCTTGAGCATGCGCTGTCAATATACCACATCTTTGACTTCTCGGCACATCTCAGGCTTACCTGCATTGTAACTAGTTACTTTTAGGTACCCAATTCTTTTTGGGTCCTGACTTGTTAGGTGCAACAGGTATAGCATCATATTTTATTTTATGGCGACATACATGGACAGTATGGCCATTCTTTCCACAGAAGTCACAACTGACCTTCTGTTTAGGATGTTTCACTGACTTGTCAGCACCCCAGTGCTGAGCGTGCCAGCACACCTTAGTGGTGTGTCCTAACTTCCCACAAAAGTCACACTGGACTTTTCGCTGGGGATTCCATCTCTGCTTAGTACCTTGGTACTGAGTTCTCAGATGACTGTTTCTTTTATTTGGAACCTTTAGTTGGTTCTGTATAGTTATGACGTCCTTACTCAGTTTCTTTGAAACTGACTGGACTTCAGAGACAGACTCATGTATGATCTTCATGTTATCATGCAGAGTTGTATTGTCCTGAAGAAGGTATCTGAGGTCACTTAGTTTGACCTCTTCCACTTCGTCACAGCGCCTGCTGAGTGCTCTAACTTTCTTATTACACTTCTTGACAAGTGTATAGAGATCACTCAGGGCATTAACCATATCGTTTTTGAGCCGGGGAAGAGAAATTACCTCATTTGATTGCTCCTCGTCATCTGATAGGTTAGCATGCTCAGAGACGCATGGCTCAGCAAGTTCGTCAGCCATGAAGCATATCTTCGCTGACTCGGTGGCCTCAGTTTCTGTAGATGAAGACTCATCACTGTCGCTCCAAGTGGCCACCATTGCCTTCTTCCCACTCTTCTTGTCTTTCCTCAGTGTGGGGCAGTTTGACTTAATATGGCCAGTTTGATGGCACTCAAAGCATGTAATGGGCTTTGAGCTGTTCTTTTTGTATTTGCTGTCACTCGAGTCAGCCTTATACTTATCAAACTTTCTGTAAGGCTTTTTAGAGTATTTGTCACTCTTCCTGAATAGCCTTTTCATCTTCCTTGTGAACATAGTCATCTCCTCATCGTCAGTTGAACTCCCGTCAGTGGAGTCAGCTTTCATGACAAGGGATTTCTGCTTCTTGTCTTCAGATTTTTCCTTCACCTCAAAGTTTTTCATGGATATCTCATGGGTCAGCAATGAACCGATGAGTTCGTCATATTTGTAGGTGGTTAAATCCTGAGCTTCCTCAACTGCTGTCTTCTTTGCTTGCCAATCTTTAGGAAGACTTCTGAGTATCTTTTTGACTTGTTCTTCCTCAGTGAAGATTTTTCCAAGTCTCTTGAGCTCATTAATGATGTTGGTGAACCTTGCATTCATGTCTGAAATGCCCTCATCATTGTTCATCTCGAACAGCTCGTACAGTCTCATCTGCTGATTCACCTTGGACTCTTTTACTTTATTTGTTCCCTCGTAGGTGACTTCCAGCTTTCTCCAGATCTCTTGTGCCGACTCACAACCTGAGATTTTATTATATTCTGCAGCATCGAGCACACAGTGAAGCATATTGATAGCCGAAGCGTGATTTTGAAGCTTCTTAAGATCATCCTCTGTCCATTTGGCCTCAGCTTTTACAACTGTTTTGCCAGCCACAACCTCGACAGGTACAAATGGGCCTTGGACTATAGATAGCCAGGCACTCATGTTTGTAGCCTGAATGAAGTTTTTCATCCTATTCTTCCAGAAGGTATAGTTTGACCCGAAGAATAGGGGAGGCCTAGTAATGGACAGCCCCTCAGGCAGTATTTGAGTTGTTTGGTTTCCAGGGAGAAACCGAATGCTATTTTCGCCCATGGTAGGGATCAGCTCAAGGTTGTTAGACCTTTTAAAGTGAGCTTTTAGGCTCTGATACCACTTGTTGGTCCCTTGTAAGGTTGCAAGTATAGTTCCAAGGGGGGGTTAGGAACTATTTAAACTTTTTTTTACAATTAAGGCAGACTTCTTTTTCTAAGGAAAAAGGTTTTAACAGCGGCGCTGAGTAAACAGCAAGATACTGGCTTAGTCAACTGGTGACTAGGTCAGTTTCTTAGCTTGAGTCAGGAGATAGCACTTAGAGTCTATTCCTGAGCTCAGACGTTCAACGCGCACAACTCAACTTGACATCTTTACTTGGTCAGTTTTTGGTTATTTTAAGCAAGCAATATAAATAAGGATTTAAAGGTAAGAAATACTTCACTCAGCAGATTTATCCAGGTTCGGCTTCTTCTAAGCCTACGTCCTGTCCCTGGAACACGTTCCGAGATTTCGAATCCTCTACTGAGCTCTTTAAAGGTAGAGCCTCAAACCTTTTACAATATCAGCAACTGAGTATGACAAGAGTACCTTCCTCTATACCTCTACTCAATCCTAATCTCTCGCTGAGTACTAAAACCGAGTACTCAGCCTCTCTTTTCTATCTCTAGAAATGATAAGTGTTTTGTCCTATACAAAGATTTGCTAAGACACTTTAGACGATTGAAACAATCACTCTAGACTTTTACACAGATATAAGAATTGTAGTGTAAGATTTTGCTTTGCTTCTTTGCTTGCAGAACTTGTAGAAATTTAGTCAGCGTAATGGCTTGATCAAGTTCTGTGTTGAGTGAAGCTTCTGATGGCACTATTTATAGAGACGTCTGGGCATCGGTCATTTCGAATTTCGAAATAACCGTTGGAGGGAAACGGCTACATGTCATTGTCATCCTGACTTGCTCAGAGCTCTCGACCAATCAGAATTGTGTATCTTCTGTCCTCGGTTAGCTCAGCAGACTGTCTCTCCTTTTATGGTAAAGTCAACTGGACAGCATACTGTGTCGTCTGAACTTTGCCCAAAGGGGAAATACTTTGTCTGGAAGTTTTGCTTTGCCAGCTGCTGTCTTGTACGCTTTGTCGAGACTACTCAGCAGCTTCATCTTGAAGTTGTTCCCGAAGGTCTTCTAGATCCTTCCTTTTGCTGAGTTGCGTTTTGTTCAAAACGGCAACGTCTTGACATACGCGGGCCGAGTTGTACTGAGTTGTTTGACTTGGGCCTTGGCTTCCGTATTGGGCTTGGGCCTTTTGATTCTTATGTCTTATAACAGTTTTAACTCAACATTGAACAAATACATTAGTAGAATAAATCAAAGCATTTAAACTTAGTGTGTTTAGAATATGTATTTTAAATTATACTTAAACAATTTTGTCAAATCAAAATTATGTGGAAAAGGTGTTTCAACAGGGACGTCCATGGTTCCACAAGTTGGGAGGTGTGCCCTCCACGCTCCATCAAATGATCAAATTCCCATTCGGGGAGGAAATAGTGACAATCAGAGCTGAGAAATTGAGTTTAGTGGCGGCATTGGGAATTGAGCCTCAGCTTTTCTCCGGATTCCAAGTTTCTGGGATCTACGAGTCTAGCATGACCACCGATGTGGTAAAGATGATGAAGGGGGGTTTCATCCTCGGTATGGGCTTGGGAGCATACCATCAAGGGTTGCCAGAATTTCCGGATTTCAAGAGTCAGAAAACCCGGAAGGGTTTAGGATATGAGCTGGGAGGTCCGTCCAACATAAGTGGTGAAGGAAAGGTGGGCCTAAGGAAGTATTTTGTGAATAAGGGGCACGGAAAGGTTTATTCGGGGGCTTCTGAGTCATGGACTAGCACCGAGGGAAAGATTCTGCCAGGTTTCGAGATCTTCAATGATGTTACCGACTGGGGCAAAGGAAAGGCAAGCTGCTTCATCGAGGAGATCATGATGTTAGATTTGAACGCCGAGGAGCAGGTCATCACTATTGAGGCCACTGTGGGAGCGGTGGATGAACCCAGTACCTCCAAAGCTTATGAGAAACCCGAGAACCCTGACGATGAAAATGGTATTACTGCTTTATTTGAATCCGATGATGTACTCGCCAACACTATCAATGAAATGAATTCTGATTTTGCTTACTTGCTTGATGTTGATCGTGATCATTCCATGCATTCTCATTCATATAACATGCCTACATTTGAAATCAATACAATAGAAATGTCAACTTTCAATCTTGGCACGGATGAAAATCCTAAACTTATACAAATTGCTCAAGAATTAACTATTGAAGAGAGGAAAGAATTTGAGAGAATAATTAAAAAATACGAAGTAGTGTTTGCTTGGACATACAAAGACATGCCAGGAATTGATCAATCCATCGTAACTCACCGTATTCCAACATACCCCGACGCGAAGCCCGTGAAGCAAAAACTCCGATGCATGAGACCGGAATGGGCAGATAAGATCAGAGAAGAAGTGAAGAAGCAGTTAGAAGCTGGGTTCATCGAAGTAATTGACTATCCCCCTTGGGTCGCAAATGTAGTGCCCATCGCAAAGAAGGACGGCAAAGTAAGAATGTGCGTCGATTATAGAGATCTTAACAAGGCGTGCCCCAAAGATGAATTCGCATTACCTCATATGGACGTGTTAATCGACAGTGCAACATCGAGCATCTTACACACGAATATGGACGGTTTCATGGGCTACATGCAAGTTCAGATGGCTGAGAAACACAAAGCGAAAACCTCGTTCACAACTGAGTGGGGAACATGTTGCTATAGAGTAGTGCCATTTGGTTAAAAAAAACGTCGGGGCAACTTATCAGCAAATGGCTACGGCACTGTTCCACGACATGCTACACAAAGAGGTGGAGGTCTATGTGGATGACATGATGGTCAATTCGGATACAAAAGAAGGGGAACTTTGTAGCACTTGAGAAGTTTTTGGCCCGAATCGCAGAATTCAAGCTAAGCTTGAACCCGAAGAAGTGCTTCTTTGGCGTTTCGTCTGGGAAAATCCTAGGCTACGTAATCAGTAACAAGGGGATTGAGGTGGATCCCGATAAAGTGAAAGCCATACAGGAAATGCCGGCACCGAAGAATGAGAAAGAAGTGAGAGGATTCCTGGGGCAGGTTCAGTATATCAGTCGATTCATAACATGACTCACCACAATCTGCGAACCAATCTTTAAGCTGCTACGGAAATATCAACCCATGATTTGGAACGATAAGTGCCAGCATGCGTTGGAAAGTGTCCGGACCTATTTGACTAATCCACCGGTTTTGAGGCTGCCTAAACTCGGAAAACCACTTCTCCTCTTTGTAGCGATCGAGGAGCGATCCATTGGAGCAATGTTGGCCCAGGAAGGGGACACCGGTGTGGAGCATGCGGTGTATTATCTGAATAAGAAGTTCCTGGAATACGAGCTTAAGTATAATATGATCGAAAAGACATGCGTGGCAGTAGTATGCCTAACGAAGAAGCTGCGACACTATTTTCAGTCTTACAAAGTGATCATTATTTCCCGGATGGATCCCGTGAAGTATCTGTACCGAACTCCATCCTTAATTGGAAAGCTAGCCCGATGGTTGTTGCTTCTGTCAGAATTCGACATCGAATATGTAACGAAGAAGGTTATCAAGGGGAGAGCCGTAGCGGAATTTCTGGCCAATCAGCCTCTAAATGCGAAAGAGGAAGAGATAAACTATGATTTCCCCGATGAGCACATGAACGCAATAGAAGTTATACCGTGGAAAATGTTCTTCGATGGAGCAGTTAACTCAAATGGAGCCGAGGTAGGAGTGCTACTTATCTCGCCAGAAGGAGAAAGGGTCCCAATGGCAAAGAAGTTATCCTTCCCTCTCACCAACAATATGGCCGAATATGAAGCGTGCATCTATGGATTGGAGTCGTTAGCATCACTGGGAGCATCATATGTTGAAATCTGGGGCTACTCAAAACTGATTATCAAACAAGCACAAGGAAACTGGGAAGTAAGGGAAGAAAGGTTGCACCCATACCTAGACCAGCTGGAGGGGTTGGCACAGAGATTCAGTGAGTGTCGTTTTTATCACATTCCTCGAGCATAGAACCAGGCCGCGGATGCTTTGGCCACTTTGGTGTCAGTATGGGATAACCCTCGGAACCTTGCCTCGAAGCCTTTGGTGCTGAGGAGGTCCCACAAACCGTGCTATGAAGACGTAATGCTATTGGGAGTGGATGAAAAGCCTTAGTATTTCGACATCGTGAACTTCATGAAAAGTGGAACTTATCCGGCAGAATCAGAACTTAGGGATTAAGCTGTGATCAGAAGGTTAGCTCAGTAATTCGTCAGTCACAACGATTTGCTTTACAAAAGGCACGCCGATGGATTACAATTGAGATGCTTGGATGAGAGAGAAGCCCGTGAAGCAATGGAGTCGGTACACTCGGGAATTTGTGGAGCCCACAAGGGAGGAGCAGTGCTAGCAAAGAAAATCATAAGGCAAGGCTTCTATTGGCTCACTATGGAAAGAGATTGCAATGAATATGCGAAGAAATGCCACGATTGTCAAATCCATGGCGATTATAATCACCTGCCAGCTATGGAACTGCACGTGTTGGCACCCGTTTGGCCGTTTGAAGCTTGGGGCATTGATATCATCGGTGAGGTGAGGCCTAATGCATCAAATGGACACAAGTTCATCGTAGTTGCCATTGATTACTTCACCAAGTGGGTAGAGGCAGAATTGTTTAGTAAGCTGGGATCGAAGCAGATGAGAAAGTTTATTGAAAAGCATCTAATCACCAGGTTTGGGATGCCTCACCACATGATCACGGATAATGGGATCCAGTTTCAAGGGGAAGTGAAAAGTCTCTTCCAAGAGTACGGTATTGAGCATCATAGATCGTCTCCATATCACCCACAAGCTAACGGGGCAGTAGAAGCGGCCAATAAGAACCTTAAGAGGATTCTCGTAAAGATAGTAGCATCGCATCGGAATTGGCACGAGCAGCTTCCGCTCGCTTTATGGGCTTATCGCATGACGGTTAGAGCGTCAACTGGGGCAACGCTGTTCTCCTTAGTATATGGGGCAGAAGCAGTTCTGCCTATTGAGGTTGAGAAGCGATCGCTGAGGATCGCGGCAGAAGTAGAGATTCCTAAAGCGGAATGGGTGAAGAAGCGTTATGAACAACTGGCATTGGTAGACGAGAAGAGGATGGAGGCCCTTTACCACATACAGCTATATCAAAGGAGGATGGCCCGAGCTTTCAACGAAAGGGTTAAGGTCAGTCCTATCAAAGAAAGAGACATGGTGCTGAAACAGATCCGAATGATGCGCACCGACCCTAGGGGCAAGTTTAGGCCAAACTGGGAAGGACCGTTTCTCATGAAGAAGATCCTAAGCAAAGGGGCGGTGAAACTAACCACGATGGATGGCATTGAGTTCTCCAAACCTACCGATCTGGATAGGCTTAAGAAATACTTTTCGTAAAAAAAAAAAAAAAAAAAGAGAAAGAAATAAAAATTCCCGATAGGTCGAAAACCCGCAAAGGGCGACCTATGCAACAATAAGGGACATCCCAATGGGTGAAAACCCGAAAGGGCGCTCATTTGAAAATTCTGGGATAATAAAAGGAGAGTTGAAAAATCGCTGGGATCTGAAAACCGAAAAAAGGCGGGTCCTGGTAACAGTAGTTGTATCTTGAGCAATTATAAAAATAATGTATAAGCGGCTAAGTATTTCTATTGTTTGTAAATAAATAAAGGCATGAATATATTTGAAGAGAATGATTGGAATTATTATGATCGACTGAATGCATGGTATTGTAAGTCATGAGTTATACATTTCTTTTCCCCACCACCAAATAAAAAGCCTACC
Organism: Euphorbia lathyris; assembly: GCF_963576675.1. NCBI lineage: Eukaryota > Viridiplantae > Streptophyta > Magnoliopsida > Malpighiales > Euphorbiaceae > Euphorbia > Euphorbia lathyris. The sequence continues at coordinate 62,339,353 of NC_088911.1, forward strand.
CAAATATCTTTTTTCACATATACCTGCCATACATCACGGTAGTACTAATAAAGTTGTAAACCAAAATAATGACGGGACTATCAATGAGAAGGAATCCCAAAGTCCCAAAAGCCCTCAAATGAATCAAAGCCTCCGAAGTAAGGTTCCCACACCTCGGCAACTCGGCGGCTCTCCACCGCAATCCGCAAACTCCCCTCAGCAGCTCGCTGGGCTACCATATCCACACGGCTCCTCTCCTCGGTTGCTCGGCCTCGCTCCTCCCAGTTGGAGCGCTCATCCTCCCTATCCCGACTACGATGTCCGATCTGAGCGTCAGCATCCAGTAGCCACTCCCCTTGCCCAACCGCCACGTTCTCCTGTAATCTTCGGTCAATAGAATGGAGGTCTCCCTGTAAAGAAAATAGGAGGGAAGCAATGTATAAAAAAAAAAGAGAAAAAGAGAGAAAAATATTCATTCATAATCATGTGCATACATATCACTACACTAGGTCATACCATAAAAATATTCACCAGGTGATGGGCGTGACTCAAGTCAAGCCGCATGCAGACATACTTGGATAGCTCCAAGAAATCCGTGCGAGTTTAGGCAGGCTCCGATAGGTAAAGTAAAATTCGATCAATGGGCACAGGCCCCGCTACGGGCTGCGGTCTACGGCATCATCAATGGGCATAGGCCCCGCTACGGACTGCGGTCTACGGCATTATCAATGGGCACATGCCCCGTTACGGACTGCGGTCTACAGCATCATCAATAGGCACAGGCCCTGCTACGGACTTCGGTCTACGGCATCATCGACTCCGGTCAAACGCAGACGATCCTGGTAAAAAGAAGCGACTGCGGTCACAAACTCTCGGACGAGTGATAAAGCCCAAATATCAAAGCGACTGCGGTCACAAACTCTCGGACGAGTGATAAAGCCCAAATATCAAAGCGACTGCGGTAAAAAACTCTCGGACGAGTGATAAAGCCCAGCTATCATCAACAAAGGACGCCTGCAATCGATGTAGAGATTAGGGTCGAACGGTTGATTTGGAGATGTGCAAACGAAAGGACGCCTACGATCGATGTATAGATTAGGGTCGAATGTTCGATTTGGAGATCTACAATACAAGAAAACGCATGCGATCGATGTAGAGATTAGGGTAGAACGATGGATTTTGAGATATGCAAAATGAGAGGACACCCGCGATCGATGTATAGATTAGGGTTGAACGGTTGATTTAGAGATATGCAAAACGAGAGGACGCCCGCAATCGATGTATAGATTAGGGTCGAATAGTTGATTTGGAGATATACAAACGAAAGGACGCCTGCGATCGATGTATAGATTAGGGTCGAATGTTCGATTTGGAGATCTACAATACAAGAAAACTCCTGCGATCGATGTAGAGATTAGGGTAGAACGATGGATTTTGAGATATGCAAAACGAAAGAGTACCTGCGGTCGAGATAAAGACTAGGGTCGCTAGAAAAAGCAACTTTACCTGCGGTCGAGATAAAGACTAGGGTCGCTAGAAAAAGCAACTTTACCTGCGGTATTATATATAGTACTCTTTTTCATTTTCTTTATTATATCATATAGTATTTCTTACTCCTTTTTATCTATAGGTATATCCTTATTTTTAGATAAAATTATATGTATATATATGTATTTATATCTTATTTTTGCATATATGTATATATTTCAAATGTATTTGGTTGGGTGAATTTGGGCTTAATTTGTTAATTGTTGTGATTATGTTAAAATGAAGGTTAATTGAGTGAAAAAGGGGAAAATAAACCACAAAAAGAGATTTCAATTTGGTTATTCAAACTAAAGTTTTTCTAGATATTCTTAAAGTGTAAATAAAAGGTTTTTCATCATTTCAAACGATTTTCTAAAACATCACGTTTTAAAACCTTAATTCGTTCCAACGACGGATTAAGTGAACCTTGTAATTAAAATCGTTTTCATTGTAAATAATGAAGTTTTGAATCGTTTTCCTAACTAAACAGTTTTATACAAAATGAATGAACTTGTATGCTTAATCACGTTTTTGGTTAAAACTTCTTGTTCAAGCGTTTTCAAACGCTCGAGTCGTTCCAACGGCGATTCGAGTCGATGTCATGTAAATTAACGGGGTTTTGAAACGTACCTAAATCGTTCCAACGGCGATTAAGGTACGAACCATGTAAATAAACTCGTTTTTCGGGGAGTGAGATTAGCTTAGAGTTAGTGTATAGTCTAAAGCATAAAATCACACTGTGAATAAATCATTTCTCTCTTCTCCCCCCCTCTCTCTCCTGTATACTTTAAATTTATGCAAAATGGGTGATTCTTTACTAAAATGGCTTTCAATAACATGCTCAAAACGGTTTTCAAAGCGAGAAAGAAAAGGTTTCAAACGAATTTTAAACTTAAAAAAATATGCGATTAGTCCGTTATCGCCTAACACGCTGAGTAGGAGGCCGGTGGTTCATAACCGGGCGATGTCAGGGTGCCTAGTAGCCTTTCTCCGGAAAGGAGCTAGCCTTCTCGGCTCGTACCTAAGTTTCCCGAACCCTCACCGGTCTCCCGCAAGGGATCGGTGTTTATTTTCCCATTCGTGGGTGGCGACTCTTCCATACTCCGAGCTCCGGTCCTGCCGAGCAGCTTGATTCCACGATTGGTTGCTTTCGGCGCCAATCACCGCTTACGTCGCCATGAGGTGTCCACCCCCCGGTCCGCCCGGGAGATTAGGCCGCGGCACCTCGTCTAACAGCTGTGAATGTTCATTGTGATTGGCAATACTCCTATAATTATACTGCTAGAACTGATTGTGTATGTGTATGAAGTATGTTGGCTTGTTTTATGTTCTGTTTATGAAGCTAGAACTGATTGAGTATGTGTATGAATGTTCCTTGTTTGTGTATGAATGTTCATTGTTTGGCATAGTTTACAGTATACCTTCCAGTTGGCTTGTTATCTGTTGAAACCATTCAGAATGGTGATGAGTTTTCGATGCTATCAACATAAGTTATAAACTTGTGGTTAGAGCATCGCAAACTTCATCATCGTGCTCACTTTTCAATGAGTACAATCCAAGTGGGAGGAACATTGCAAAGGGTTATATATGTGATTGCTATTAACTACTTGCTTGAATACCTTAACCATGCATGAAGTGATTGGTATGAATGTGAGTTATATTGCTAGAACTTATTGGTATGTGCATTGTTATACAACTGTTTAGGAAGCTAGAACTCATGGGAATACTCTTATACCTACGAGCTATACTGCTAGAACTGATTGAGTATGTGTATATGTATGTGTATGAAGCATATATTGGCTTGTTTTATGTTCTGTTTAGGAAGCTAGACTAAATGAGTATGTGTACATTAGGCATGTAACATAATTAGGCATAGTCTAACAATATGAATGTTCATTGTGATATGAGAATACTCTTACGATGTTCCTTTTCACTTGGTTTGTTATCATAAACAAAAGCATTCAGCATGGTGATAGGTTTATGATGCATTCAGCACAAAGGGAGTCCCTTGTGGTGACAGCATCATAAACCTCATTACCAAGTTCATTGTTCAACGAGGAGAATCCAAGTGGGAGGAACATTGTAAAAGGGTCAATATACATATACATAGGAATTGATGTCTTTTGATATGACTTGAATATACATATACATACGAACTAAATAGAAAAGCTTTACGTTATATTACAAAAGGGGAGGATGAGTGTTGCCTTTCGGTTGTAATTGAAGCTCCAAAGCTCCTTAACTATTTTGACTAGAGAAAGGAAATTTGGAATTCGAATGAGAACCACATTTGGAGCTCACATTGCCATTCGATTCTCCTTTCTCTTAGTCAAGATAGTTTAGGAGGTTTGGGCACCCTCATATCCACCTTGCATACTGCTCAGTCCATCTCCAGGCGAGCACATTATACACTTCCCTGTTGCTGAGGTATTGCTCAACAACTGCTTCTTGCCTATGATATGACGCCTCAATATGGGGCTATAGTAGTAGATCATATATGTGCCACAACAGCTACAAAATACATAGAATAATTAGATCACAAATATAATTAAGTGTTTATCAAATGAAATAGATAAATGGTGGCATATCTAAATCGTGGCAGTGGGAATGGGAGGGTGAGTAAGGAGACGGGGAAGATGAATCATCCCCTGAGGAGCCACGTTAGGATGATAAACCTTATTCCGGAAGCGAAACTGAGAATAAGAAGAGACATTGATTAGTGTATGTGTATACAATGTCATGTAGGTTCATATATCTTAAGAAGATAAGTTAATATTACCGTTGGAGGTCTGTTTGGGAAATCCGGAGGGTAGCTGATTCTGATTTCAAATACACCCCTTTCATATGGGGTGTATTGTAGGCCTTTTATTCTGATCGACCATTTGAAGAAGTTATCATCCAGAGGACCTGTTATCATCGAAGATAAGAAGAATCATTACAAGTAAATAGAAGAAACCAGGAAGAGTTGAAGAACAACATATGGATTGACATACCATCGATGGCCAGAAGCCACCCTGGGCTCTCAATGTACAGTTTCTCAATCTCAGCAATTATCCGTTGTTGAACAAGCGCAAGGTGATCCATTGTATAATGTAAGTTTTCTGGGTTGAATGGACACTGAACGATTGTGATATGCTTGTTATTTATAGTGATATGATAGTGGTGGCTAACTGAAAGGTCGTGAAAGGGGAATGTGTTGAAACACCTTTCCACATGATTTTGATTTGACAAAATTATTTAAATTAATCCATGATTAAGAGGCAATTAAATTTAAGTGCTTTGATTTAATTGTACTAATATGTTTGTTCAATGTTGAGTATAAATATAGATAAAAAGTAAGACAAGACACAGTCAACACAAACAGCACAGCACGAGCTGAGAAAAGAGCAACTCAGCATCGTAGAAGAAAAGTCACCTTCAGAACAGAAGTCTGAAGATAAAGCTAGATAAAGAAGCTGAGTGGAACGCAACTCAGTATCAAAAGAATAAAGTCTTCTATACAAATAAGGCCTGCAGACCAAGCTGACCATGGAAGTTGAGTAAAGGCAACTCAGAAAGAAAGAACAAGAAGCTACGACAGAGTCAAGCTGAGTGTTCTTCAGGACAGCATGATTTGTCCGTTTACTAAAAGACAAATTCTGACATCTGTCTGCACCAATAATAGAAACCTTGGAATCTTGCAAGGTAACGGTTTCGAGAGACATGGGTCAACTGGCCAGTTGCTAAAAGACAAACTGCCACTAGAAGACATACCTGCAGAAAAAGACAAGCCTGGCATCTGCCTGATTCAGACGACAAGATTGGCCTGCACACTGAAGCTGACCAGAACATTGTCTGAAGATAGAGCCGTTTGGATTCAACGGAAAGATCCAAATTCAAATCATTTGAACCTCTGATCTCAACTATAAAAGGACGAAGATCACTCTTGGATCAAATGCACAAGTACAATAGACAACTGATCATAGAAAGCCAAAAAGAGCTTAAAGCCAAAGCACACAAATACAAAAGAGAGATCTTACACCAACTTTCTTATTCTGTGTAAAAGCTAGAGTGAATTCGTATTCATCTAAAGTGTTCATCTTCTAGAAAGAACAGTTTTTGTATCAATTGTTAAGATTGAGAGAGTCAAGCTGAGTGCTCGGTTTTAGTACTCAGTAGTAGAGAAAATCTCAGTGTTCGGTTATAACATTCAGTAGGATTGAGTAGACGAATAGAGGACGGTACTCTTGCATACTCAATTGCTTGTAAAGGGTTTGTGCTCCACCTTTAAAGAGCTCAGTATTGGATTCTAAAAGCCCGGAGGAGTCTGGGGACTGGACGTAGGCAAAGAGGCCGAACCAGGATAAGTCATACTGAGTAATTTCTAACTCTCTTAATATATATATATATATATGTGCTTGTGTTGCTTGTCATATTTACTCAGCATATAAACTGTTTAAAGCTGACACTGAGTAAATTAGAGTGCTGAGTTAGAAGCTGACCACAAAAGTGTCAATTCCCAACTCACAAGTGAAACAGTCTTAGTCAACATCTGACTAAAGCTGTCTTACACTAAGATCGGCCAAGCTGACCAAAGCTGAGTTGATAAACTTACTAAAATTATCAAGTCATCAAGTTTAACCCCCCCCCCCCTTAGAACTAATCACACGGGGCCAACAAGTGGTATCAGAGCCATAATAGCTCACTAACTCAAAGATCTAACAATCTTAAGCTGATCCCGAATAAATGGCTGAGAACAGCATTCGTTTCCTTCCCGAGAATCAAACAACACAGATACTCCCTGAGGGATTATCAATTAGTCGGCCTCCCCTATTCTTTGGATCTAATTATACATTCTGGAAGAATAGGATGAAGAACTTTATTCAAGCCACAAACATGAGTGCATGGCTTGCAATAGTTCAAGGCCCATACGTGCCATATAAAACTGTTAATAATGAGAAAGTTGTTAAGAGTGAAACTGAGTGGTTAGAAGATGACCTTAGAAAACTTCAAAACAATGCTTCGGCTATCAATATGCTTCACTGTGCTTTAGATGATGCAGAATACAATAAGATTTCAGGTTGCGAGTCAGCACGGGAGATGACCTTGGAAAAAGCTTGAAGTAACCTACGAAGGCACAAGCAAGGTCAAGGAATCAAAAGTAAATCAGCATATGAGATTATACAAGTTGTTCGAGATGAATGATAATGAGGACATCTCGGGAATGAACGCTAGAATTACCAACATTATAAATGAGCTGAAAAGACTTGGAAAGAACTTCACCAAGGAAGAACAGGTGAAGAAGATCTTGAGAAGTCTTCCCAAAAGCTGGTAGGCCAAAAAGACTGCAGTGGAGGAAGCTCAGGACCTGACTACGTATAAGTACGATGAGCTGATCGGATCGTTGATGACTCATGAGATATCAATGAAAAACTTTGAAGAAAAAGAGAAGTCAGAAGACAAGAAACAAAAATCACTTATCATGAAAGTTGACTCCACCGAAGCTGACTCATCTGATGATGAGGAAATGGCAATGTTCACCAGGAAGATGAAGAAGCTATTTAGGAAGAATGATAGGAACAGCAAAAGGTCATTTAGAAGAAATGACAAATACAAAGCTGAGCCTAGTGACAACAAATATAAGAAGGACAGCTCAAAGCCTGTCACGTGTTTCGAGTGCCACCAAACTGGGCATATCAAGTCAAGTTGTCCCATGCTGAAGAAAGACAAGAAGGGTAGCAGAAAGGCTATGGTAGCCACATGGAGTGATAGTGATGAGTCAACCTCATCAGAAGCTGATGCAAATGAAACAGCAAATATATGCTTCATGGCCGATGATGCTGACTGCACTTATTCTGAGCAAGCTGACCTCTCTGATGAAACTGACCATGATGAACACAATAATGAGGTAACATCCTTACTTTTGCTTAGAAATGAGATGATAAACGCCCTGAGTGATTTATATGCGCTAACTAAAAAGTGCAATAAGAAAGTAAAGGCACTCAACAGGCGGTGTGATGAGATTGAAGAGGTCAAGCTCAGTGACCTCCGATATCTTCTCCAAGACAATTCAACTTTGCACAGTAACATATAACTTATGCATAAGTTTGTCTCGGAGGTCCAATCAGATTCAAAGAAACTGAAAAAGGATGTCACTACCCTACAGAGCCAAATAAGAGGCTCAAATAAAAATAAATCCCATGCTGAGCTCTTAAGTACTAGTCAGCATAAACAGTTCACGCAGTGTGACTGTTGCGGGAAAAAGGGGCACACAAAAGAAGTGTGTTGGTACAATAAGCGGATTGTCCAATGTGACTTCTGCGGAAAGAAAGGGCATACCACCAAGGTATGTTGGCATGCTCAGCACAATAATGTTGACCACACTCAACATCACCCTCAAAGGGTAATTCACTGTGACTTCTGTGGTAAAAGTGGCCACATTATAAAAGTATGTCGTCACAAATTAAAATATGACTTTGCACCTGTATATGCTAACAAACGAGGACCCAAAAAGAATTGGGTACCTAAAGATGAATAGTCTAAAATGCAGGTGAGCCTGAGATGCGTGGAGAAATCAAAACTGTGGTATATAGACAGCGCATGCTCGAGGCACATGACTGGTGATGAAACTCAATTCATCACACTAGAGCTTAAACGAGGTGGAAGTGTAAGCTTTGGAGGCAATAAGAAGGGTAAGATAGTCGGCTCAGGTACTATCGGAGGTAACCCTACTATTGAGTCAGTCTCCTTAGTTAAAGGTCTCAAATACAATCTGCTGAGTGTAGCTCAGCTTTGCAAGAGCGGCAGAAAGGTTGTATTTGATGATACTCAGTGTCAAATACTCGAGGGAAAAATAAACGAATTGATTTTAACTGCCCCTCGTGTAGACAATGTATACATGCTGAGTTTAGAAAAACGGTTTTCTAAAATATGTGCTTAGTGTCTAAAGAGGATAACTCCTGGCTATGGCATAGAAGACTTGGTCATGTAAGCATGGACCTTCTTGCCAAATTAGCTAGAAAGCAACTAGTTGAGGGATTGCCCAAACTTAAATTTGAAAAAGATCAATTGTGTAATGCTTGTCAGCAAGGTAAACAAACTAAGAAGTCATTTCAAAGTAAAAATATTGTCTCAACCAAGAGAACATTGGAATTACTACACTTGGATCTTTTCGGACCTGTCCAGCCACTCAGCTTGGGAGGTAAGAAATTTTCCTTAGTCATTGTAGACGATTTCTCTCGGTACACTTAGATCATCTTGCTGAGTAGCAAGGATGAAAAATTTGAGATGTTCACAACATTGATTAAGAAACTTGAAAATGACAAAGACCTAAAAGTAGCTCATATTAGAAGTGACAATGGTGGAGAATTCAAAAACCAACAGTTTGATGAATTCTGCGAAGCCAGTGGTATTGACCACAATTTCTCTGCTCCTAGAACACCACAATAAAATGGGGTTGTTGAAAGGAAGAACAGAACAATTGTCGAAATTGCTAGGACAATGCTGAGTGAAAATAGGCTTCCAAAGTATTTCTGGGGTGAAGCTGTCCACACAGCATGCTACATACTCAATAGGGCTTTAGTTAGACCTATACTCAAGAAAACCCCTTATGAACTTTAGAAAGGACGAAAGCCCAACATTGGCTACTTTCGTGCCTTTAGGTGTAAATGTTTTATACTCAACACAAAAGAAAACCTTGCTAAATTTGATGCTAAAGCTGACGAAGCGATCTTTCTAGGGTACTCAACTAACAGTAAAGCATATAGGGTGTATAATAAACGAACTCAGGTTGTAGAAGAGTCTGTCCATATTGAGTTCGATGAAGCTGACCCTGCAGGAAAGTCAACTCAGCTCGATGAAGATGAACCAAGCTCAGCTTCCGCTGATCAAAATGAAGCCTCTCAGTCATCAATACAAGGCCTGACCAAAGGTAAGCAAGAAATTGAAATAACCTTTGCTGACCAATCTATTCCTGCAGAGATTGTAGAAACACCTGTTCCAAACAACTCAACATTGCCCAAAGAAATAAAAATCCCAAGAGGACATTCGAAGAAGTCCATTCTTGATGCTGCTGACAACAAGAGATCAGCTTAGGAAGTATCTCAGCAATGTTGCCTTCGTCTCAATGCATGAGCCAAAGAATTTTGCTGATGCTGAGCACGATGAATATTGGATCAACGCTATGCAAGAAGAGCTTAATCAATTCACAATAAATGAGGTATGGGATTTAGTACCTAAACCTAGGAATCAAAAGACCATAGGAACTAAGTGGGTCTTTAGAAATAAATTAGATGAGCAAGGCAACGTAGTCAGAAATAAAGCCCGACTTGTAGCCCAAGGCTATAGTCAGCAAGAGGGCATTGACTATGGTGAAACCTTTGCACTCGTTGCTAGGTTAGAAGCTATACGTATACTGTGTGCCTATGCTAGTTTTATGAACTTTAAATTATATCAAATGGATGTTAAAAGTGCATTTCTTAATGGCTTTATAAACGAAGAGGTATATGTTAGTCAGCCTCCAGGCTTTGAAGATCCAAAATTTCCAAACCACGTTTATAAACTCAAAAAGGCCCTATATGACCTAAAGCAAGCTCCAAGAGCTTGGTATGAGAGGTTGACCAACTTCCTGCTAATCAGGTATTATGTCAGAGGCAAAGCTGACACAACCTTGTTCATTAAGAAAAAGGGTAAAAATACCCTACTTGCACAAATTTACGTAGATGACATAATTTTTGGTGCTACTGACGATTCTATGTGCAAAGAGTTCAATAAACAGATGCAAACTGAGTTCGAAATGTCTATGATGGGCGAACTCAACTTCTTCCTTGGACTTCAAATCAAGCAATGTAAGAATGACATCTGCATTAGTCAGTCTCAGTACGCCAAAGAAATGCTAAAGAAGTTTGATATGGAAGAATGTAAACCCATATCAACCCCAATGGGTACTGACACTGTCCTTTGTGTTGATGAAAAAGGTAAGTCTGTAAATAGCAAATTATATCGAGGTATGATAGGCTCTCTACTCTATCTTACTGCTAGTAGACCTGACATTCAGTACTCAGTATGTTATTGCGCAAGATATCAAGCTGACCCCAGGGAATCTCACTTAATAGCTGGAAAAAGAATTTTCAGATATTTGCAGAGCTCAGTTAATGCATGTTTATGGTATCCAAATACAAGTGACTTCACACTGATTGGATATACTGATGCTGACTATGGGCGAGATAAGCTAGAACGAAAAAGCACTTCAGGAGGATGTCATTTCCTAGGAAGCTGTCTAGTTTCGTGGTTTAGTAAGAAGCAGTCATCAGTGGCCTTGTCTACAACTGAAGCTGAGTACATTGTTGCTGGAAGCTGTGTGGCCCAAGTCCTATGGATTAAGCAACAGCTTGAGGATTATGGAGTCAAAACAGAAACAATAGAGGTCAAATGTGACAACAAGAGTGCCATTGACTTATCTAAGAATCCAATCCAACACAGCAGGATGAAGCATGTCAGCATAAGGCATCACTTTATCAGAGATCATGTACTCAAGGGTGAGATCAAGCTGACCTAAGTATCAACAAATGAACAGCTTGCGGATATCTTTACGAAGCCCTTGGCTCGTGAGCAATTAAACACATTAAGGGAAGCTATCGTTATGTCACTTTAATTGAATGTTGAGTGATTACCATGCTGAGTGATTTATGCTAAATTAGTAATCATTGCATGCTGAGTCAAAATCACCCTATGCTGAGTAGACATACATACTGAGTGATTATTCCTATGCTGTGTTACTAAGCACACTGAACAATTCATCCACACAAAACTGACTACTCAAAGTTCCAAAACGTTTGATATTCCAAATGCTGAGTAAAGCTTCATTGCGTAATTAATGCTAGCACGCGTATTGAATAGACACCTAGGATGACGTAAGCGTAATTATTGGAAAGATACATACGCCGTATATGTCATAAATGTCAGAATGATTGTCGATTTATCATCTCGAGGAAAAATGGCCAATTCAACGAATCAGATCTCCTCGGTAATAATATAAATAGTGGAAGAATCCCCATTTCCTACTCTTTACGCTCAAAAATCTCTGGCATTCTATTTCCAACTCTCAAATATCCCAGATCCTTCAAAAACTCTTAAGAAAATCTCTGACTCCCAAAATCTCTCCGGAGCTGATTACGATCAAAATCACTCCGATGAAAATCCTTCATCTTCTACTTAGGAGGAATATGAAGAAACATCAACAGAATCCCAAGAAGGTGGTCAGCTTGACCAAACTCAGGTCATCACCATCGCCAAAACCCCCAAAGCTGACCAAGCTGGCTCGTCGAAGGAGACTCAAAAGGAGAAAGGCAAGAAACCCAGAACCTACTCAATAGTATACAACCACGTTAAGGGGGACAAGATTGATCATTCACGTTGGTTCTCAAAAGGGTTTGTGGAAGCAGAGAAACCCTTCTGCGAGTGGATATCTAAGAACGAATGGAAAGGACTATTCTCCATTCGTGAGGCAACTTATCCTGAACTGGTTAAGGAGTTCTACACCAACCTGAAAGTAGCCAACGATAATAGGCATTACTTGGTCACTGAGGTGCGGGGAAAGGATATTTTCATCAATCCTCCCTATCTGGCTAAGTTGCTGAAGCTAAAGAACAAAGGGACAGAACTTCGAACCACAAACGACCAGGGTAAGATTAAATTCCCAGCTGAATTCTGTAGACCTCCCGGTTACGTAGGAGAAGTATCTAGTACTTGCATGGGTCGAGACCAAAAGATGGCCCATTATATCCTGGCCAATTTTATCTTTCCAAAAGTCAACTGTGCCTCTTCAGCAACGAATTTCGAGCAGTGCTTCATCTGGCACATGCTGACCTACCAGCCTCTGAACATGCCCGTCTTTCTTATTGGAGGATTTCTACGAAGTTCTGGTACGCTTAGGTTAGGATCCCTCATCACCAAAATCCTCAAGGATTATCAAGTCAGTTTGGTTGAAGAAATCGAAGTATGGGGAACTGAGATCACTGCTGGTATCCTGTTTGGTTTGGCTTTTGACCAACCAACAAAGTTGAAAAAGGGGAAGAAGGTAGCAGGTGAAGCTGAGGAAGACAAGGGTATGCTGACCAAGAAGGGAAAGCAAGTGAAAAAGGCTGATGCTGACCGAAAAAGGAAAGCTCTGCAAACCTGTTCAAAAGATGTACTTGCTGTCCCAAAGAAGTTTAGAATTGTGTCAAGGTCAAAGCAAGTTGCTGCAGAGGAAGGTCAGGAAACACCTAAGTCAGCAGGCAAACTCAAAAGGCAAGCTGAGCCTGAAGAAGAGAGTCAAGATACTCCTGAGATGCCCCTGAAGAAGAAGTAGAAGTCCTTTGAACCCAAACCGATCGAAGCACTTCCTACTGACTTCGTCATACCTGAAGACTCACACTTTGTGAGAAGTCAGGAGGACAATGTTGAAAAAAAATCTACTGACCAAGGTGATGACTTTGAAAATCTTGGCGGTCAGTTTAATGATGATGCTGACACAGAGAACGAAGTTGATGCTGAGCCAACTAATAAAGCTAACGCTGATCTGGTTGAGGACACTAATCAAGTTGGGGATGTTAATCTTGTAGGTGATGATGAGCAAGTTAGGAACACTGAGCAGGTTGAAGAGGCTGAGCAAAGTGAGGATATTGAGACAATTGCCGCTGATCCCTCTCCTCCAAAGAACCGTAAAAGAAGAAGACTCAAGAAAAAGGCTCAAAAGTCTTCTGTAGAGGATATCCTGGATGACTCTGTTGAAACACCTTTCCACAAGATTTTGATTTGACAAAATCATCCATGATTAAGAGGCAATTAAATTTAGATGCTTTGATTTAATTGTACTAATATGTTTGTTAAATATTGAGTGCAAAAATATATAAAGTTAAGACAGGACAAAAGTCAGCATAAACGAAGCTGAGTAGAACGGAACTCAGCATGACAGAATAGAAGCTGAGTGGAGTTAAAATTCAGAAGCAAAAAGAAGCTGACTAAAGTTGAAGACTTCTTCAGGAGCAGTTAAACAGAACGGAGCTGACCTAGAAGGAACTCAGCATGAACGTTGAACATTCGAAAAGAACAAACGAAGCTGAGTAACAGTCAGGACAGCATGAAGGATCCGTTCACTAAAAGACAAAGTCTGCCAATCTTCTGCAACAACAATTGGAACCTCGAAGACACCTAAAAGACTAATTCCAAGAGTCATGGGACGTTGGATTATTGGAAACAGACAACTAGCACAAACAGGCAAACCAGACGCTAAAAGACAAACCTGACGCCTGAAGAAAACAGAGAAAGGGAATGGAGGTGCAGTCTGAAGCTTTCCAGAAATTGTTCCCCAAAAGAGTCGTTTTGATGTTAACGGTTAGGACATTTCAAAACGATCAAATCTACAGATTTCCTTCTATAAAAGGACAATCGAAAAACTTGGATAGACACTGAAGCATCAAAAGAAAAATACAAGAGAGAAAGTTTCAAAAGCACTCAAATACAAAAAGGATCTTACACCAACTTTTATATTCTATGTGTAAATGCTAGATTGATTTGTAATCATCTAAAGTGTTCTTTAGTTCAAAAGGAACAAGTCTGTGATCAATAGGAATATTGAGAGTGTAAAGCTGAGTGCTTGGCTGTAAGCATTTCAGTGGTAGAGAAATCTAGGTGCTGGGTTGTAGCACTTAGTAGGAGTTGAGTAGACGAATAGAGGAAGGTACTCTTGCATATTCAACTGCCTTGTAATCGGTTTGTGCTCTACCTTTAAAGAGCTCAGTATTGGATTCAAAAATCCCGGAGGACTCTGGGGACTGGACGTAGGCAGAGAGGCCGAACCAGGATAAGTGATACTGAGTAATCTCTAAACTCTCTCTTATAATTACATGTGTTGTTTACTTTATTTACTCAGCATATAAATTGTCTAAGCTGATCTTGAGTAAGTAAGTGGTGCTGAGTTAGAAGCTGACCTCCAAGAGTGTCAATTCTCAACTCACAAGAAAACAACTCTAGTCAACATCTGACTAAAGCTGTCTTCAAACATATCTCACCAAGCTGACCATAAGCTGAGTTAATAAACTCTCAAAATAACTTCCAGTCAGCTTAATTAAAATGCGAAAAAGTTATAATAGTTCCTAACCCCCCGCCCTTGGAACTAATTACCAGGGACCAACAAGTGGTATCAGAGCTTAAGCTCACTACTCAAAGATTTAACAATCTTGAGCTGATCCCGAAAAATAGGTGAGAATAGCACTCGGTTCCTTCCAGGAAACCAAACAACACAGATACTCCCTGAGGGACTATCAATCACTAGACCTCCCCTATTCTTTGGGTCAAATTATACATTCTGGAAGAATAGGATGAAAAACTTTATTCAAGCCACAAACATGAGTGCATGGCTTGCTATTGTTCAAGGTCCACATGTGCCATACAAAACTGTTAACGATGAGAAAATTGTTAAAAGTGAGGCTGAGTGGACAGAGGATGACCTCAGAAAATTACAAAATAATGCTTCGGCTATAAATATGCTTCACTGTGCGTTAGATGCTACAGAATACAATAAGATTTCAGGTTGCGAGTCAGCACAGGAGATTTGGAAGAAGCTTGAAGTAACCTATGAAGGCACAAGCAAAGTTAAGGAGTCTAAAGTCAATCAACATATGAGACTCTACGAGCTGTTTGAAATGAAGGAGAATGAAGACATCTCAGAAATGAACGCAAGGTTCACAAACATTATAAATGAGCTAAAAAGGCTTGGAAAGAACTTCACTGAAGAAGAACAGGTGAAGAAAATTCTGAGAAGTCTTCCCAAGAGCCGGCAAGCAAAGAAAACAGTTGTAGAAGAAGCCCAAGACTTGACTACCTACAAATATGATGAGTTGATCGGATCCCTGCTGACCCATGAAATCTCTATGAAAAACTTTGAAGCCAAAGAGAAAGAAAAATCAGAAGACAAGAAACAAAAGTCACTTGTCATGAAAGCTGACTCAACTGAAGCGGAGTCAACTGATGATGAGGAATTGGCCATGTTCACCAGAAAGATGAAAAAGCTGTTCAGGAGAAATGATAGAAATAGCAAAAGGTCATTTAGAAGAAATGATAAGTATAAAGCTGAGTCAAGTGACAAGTACAAGAAGGACAGCTCAAAGTCTGTCACATGTTTTGAGTGTCATCAAACTGGGCACATCAAGTCAAGCTGTCCCAATCTCAAGAAAGAGAAGAAGGGAAGCAAAAAGGCTATGGTAGCCACATGGAGTGACAGTGACGAATCAACATCATCTGAAGTTGAGCAAAATGAAACAGCCAACATATGCTTTATGGCGGATGATGGAGCTGACCAATCCCAATCTGAGCAAGCTGACTTTTCTGATGAAACTGACCAGGAGGATCACAGCAATGAGGTAACATCCTTACTCTTACTTAGAAAAGAAATGGTAAATGCCCTGAGTGACTTGTATACACTAACCAAAAAGTGTAACAAAAAGATTAAGGCACTCAGCAGGCGCTGTGATGAGATTGAAGAGGTCAAGCTGAGTGACCTCCGATATCTTCTCCAGGACAACTCTGACTTGCATAACAACATGCAAATCTTACATAAGTTTGTCACGGAGGTTTAATCTGAGTCAAAGAAACTTAGAAAGGATATCACAATGTTACAGAGTCAAGGGAAGGGCTCAACTAGAAATAAACCCCATGCTGAGTACGCAAATACCAGTCAGCATAAGCAATTCACTCAATGTGAGTGTTGTGGAAAAAGGGGACACACGAAGGGTATGTGTTGGCATAACAAGCGGACTGTCCAATGTGACTTCTGCGGAAGAAAAGGGCACACCACAAAAGTATGTTGGCATGCCCAACACAATAATGCTGACCATACTCAGTTCAACCCACAAAGGGTACCTTTTTGTGATTTATGTGGTAAGCCAGGCCATACCATAAAAGTATGTCGTCACAAGTTAAAATATGATTTTGCTCCTGTTTATACTAACAAGAAAGGACCCAAAAGAAATTGGGTACCTAAAAATGAATAGTTTAAACTGCAGGTCAGCTTGACATGCGTGGAGAAGTCAAAACTATGGTATATAGACAGCGCATGCTCAAGGCATATGACAGGTGATGAAACTCAGTTCATCACACTAGAGCTTAAACGAGGTGGAAGTGTAAGCTTTGGAGACAACAAGAAGGGTAAGATAGTCGGCTCAGGTACTATCGGAGGTAACCCAACTATTGAGTCTGTCTCCTTAGTTAAAGGTCTCAAATACAATCTGTTGAGTGTAGCTCAGCTTTGCAAGAGCGGCAGAAAGGTTGTATTTGATGATACTAAGTGTCAAATACTCGAGGAAAATACAAATGAGTTAATTTTAACTGCCCCTCGTGTAGAAAATGTATACATGTTAAACTTAGAAAAACTGTTTTCTAAAAACATATGCTTAGTGACTAAAGAGGACAACTCGTGGCTATGGCATAGAAGACTTGGGCATGTCAGCATGGACCTTCTTGCCAAATTAACTAGAAAGCAATTAGTTGAGGGATTACCCAAATTAAAGTTTGAAAAAGATCAACTGTGTAAAGTGTGCCAGCAAGGCAAACAAACTAAAAAGTCATTTCATAGCAAAAATATTGTCTCAACCAAAAGACCATTTGAATTACTACACTTGGATCTTTTCGGACCTATCCAGCCACTCAGCTTGGGAGGTAAAAAATTCTCCTTGGTTATTGTAGATGATTTCTCTCGGTACACTTGGATCATCTTGCTGAGCAGCAAGGATGAAACTTTTGAGATGTTTACCACACTGATTAAAAAGCTTGAAAATGACAAAGACCTAAGAGTAGCTCACATTAGAAGCGACAATGGTGGAGAATTCAAAAACCAACAGTTTGATGAATTCTGTGAAACTTGTGGTATTGACCACAACTTCTCTGCTCCTAGAACACCTCAACAAAATGGGGTCGTTGAAAGGAAAAACAGAACCATTGTCGAAATAGCTAGGACAATGCTGAGTGAAAATAGGCTTCCAAAGTACTTTTGGGGTGAAGCTGTTCACACGGCATGTTGCATACTGAATAGGGCTCTAGTTAGACCTATACTTAAGAAAACCCCATACGAACTTTGGAAAGGTCGAAAGCCCAACATTGGATACTTTCGTGCCTTTGGGTGTAAATGTTTTATACTCAATACAAAAGATAACCTTGCTAAATTTGATGCTAAAGCTGACGAGGCGATCTTTTTAGGGTACTCAACAAACAGTAAAGCATATAGAGTATTTAATAAAAGAACTCAGGTTGTAGAAGAGTCTGTACATGTTGAGTTCGATGAAACTGACCCTACATGTAAGTTAGCTCAGCCTGAAGAAGATGAACCAGGCTTAGCTTCCGCTGATCAACCAGAAGCCTCTGTGTCATTTATACAGGAGCTGACTCAAGGTAAGCAAGAAATTGAAATATCATTTGCTGACCAATCTATTCCTGTAGAGATTGTAGAAACACCTCTTCCAAACGACTCAACACTGCCCAAGGAAATAAAGATCCCAAGAGGACATACAGAACAAGCCATCCTTGATGCCGCCAACAACAAATTAATGACCAGAGATCAGCTTAGAAAATACCTCAGCAATGTTGTATTCGTCTCAATACATGAGCCAAAGAACTTTGCTGATGCTGAGCAAGATGAATATTGGATCAATGCTATGCAAGAAGAGCTTGACCAATTTACCAGAAATGAGGCATAGGGATCAAAAGCCCATAGGAACTAAGTGGGTCTTTAGAAATAAGCTAGATGAGCATGGAAATGTGATTAGAAACAAAGCTCATCTTGTAGCCCAAGGCTATAGTCAGCAAGAGGGTATAGACTATGGAGAAACATTTGCTCCTGTTGCTAGACTAGAAGCTATACGTATATTGTGTGCCTATGCTAGTTACATGAATTTTAAACTATATCAAATGGATGTGAAAAGTGCATTTCTTAATGGCTTTATAAACGAAGAGGTATATGTTAGTCAACCTCCTGGGTTTGAAGATCCAAAATTTCCAAACCACGTTTATAAACTTAAAAAGGCTCTGTATGGCCTAAAGCAAGCTCCAAGAGCTTAGTATGAGAGGTTAACCAACTTCCTGCTGACCAGGAACTATGTCAGGGGAAAAGCTGACACAACCTTGTTTATTAAGAAAAAGGGTAAACATACCCTACTTGCACAGATATATGTTGATGATATAATTTTTGGTGCTACTGACGAATCTTTGTGCAAAGAATTTAGCCAACAGATGCAAACTGAGTTCGAAATGTCCATGATGGGTGAACTCAACTTCTTCCTTGGACTTCAAATCAAGAGTGATGATATTAAGTAGGTACAAAAGCTGAGTAAACATCCTATGCTGAGTAGATAAACATATTGAGTAATCACTCTACGCTGAGTAAATACACATGCTGAGTGAGTAACGTATGTTAAGTTAATTAGAGATAGAGAAATTATCTTCACAAAAGTTAGGCACTCAATATCGCGGATGCTTCGAATTCTAGCTAAAACTAGTAAAAAAAAACCCACTCGCTTAAAGTGAACCTACACGTGTAACCTCTGGCACCTTGCGAAGACGCACATTAATGGCAAATCCCATGCGCCGAAGATGTCATAATTGACAGAATTTTTGTCGGTTGAACGTCCCTGGGTAAAAACGGCTAGTTAATGATTAAGGGCCGTCGTAGATTTATATAAAAAGTGGAAGAATCCCCACTCTTCATTCACTACGACTGTAATCTCCTGAAATCGAATTTCTTTCTCTCTAAGAACTTCAAAATCTTCAAAAATGGCTCCCGGCAAAAACAAAAACCCTAAAACTCAAACCACAGATAAACCCACTGACCTCGCGGGTCCTTCAACGGAAATAGAAAGGAAAATGATCAAGGTACACTCCAAGGTCAACAATCTGGAGGTTTTAAAGTGCCGATGGTTTTCTCCAAGTTTCGTATCGTCTGAGAAACCATTCTGCGAATGGATCGAGAAGAACAAATGGAAAGGTCTCTTCTCTCTTTCAGGAACAACCTATCCCAGGTTAGTACGGGAATTCTACTCGAATCTACATGTTGATGCAGATGACTGTGACTATCTGGAGACCACTGTTAAAGGTCAGAAAATCATCGTAACCCCTGCCTATCTAGCCACATTGCTAGACTTACCAGACGAAGGAATTCAATTTAGAATGACAAAGGAGAAAATACCAAAAGCCACATCTGATAAGCTAAAGGGGTTCTGTAAACCCAAAGATCATAAGGGGGAAATACCCAGCACCTGTATGGGTAAAGCACAAAAGATGGTCCACTTCATGCTGACCAACTTTATCTTCCCCAAACTCAGCTCAGCTTCATCCGCATCAAACTTCGAACAGTGCTTCATCTGGCACATGTTGACCTGCACTCCGTTCAATCTTCCCGTCTTTCTAGTTGGAGCGTTTCAACGAAGTGGTAAGAAACTCCGCTTGGGCTCAATCATTACAAAAATTATACAGGACAAGCAAATAGAGACGGTGAATGAGACAAGCACATTGGGAAGTGAAATTACTGCAGTCCTGCTGGATGGACTATTGTATAATCAACCCTTGAAGGGTTATGAAGGAGCTGGAGATGCTGAGGAAGATGAAGAAGATGAGCAACAAGAAATTGAGCCTGAAGCTGAGCCTGCAGAAGATGTTGAGGCTCATGCTGAGTCACCTAAGACAGCTCAGCCTGAGAGAAGGAAGAAGAGGAAGGCTGTAGAAACCTGCTCCAAGGACATTCATGCTGTCCCAAAGAAAGTAAGGCTTTCATCAAGAGAGAAAGCTAAAGCTGACAAGGCTAAGGAGCATGCTGAGAAAAGAAAGAGGCAAGAAGAGCCTGAGGATGAGAACGAAGAAACTCCAGAAACCCCTTTAAAGAAAAAGAAAAAGGGGAACTCCTTAAAGATAGTAGAAGCTGTCCCACTAGCCTCTACTCAACCTGAAGGTCATGGAACTGACCAAGAAAAGGAAGCTGTGGAAGAGACTGAGCAACATGTTGAACACCAAGAAGTTAATACTGAGCAGGAAGAATGTCCCAATATTGAAGAACCTCAGGATGATACTGAGCAGAGAAAGAAAGAAAGTAATGCCGTTGAGGGTCCTTTTGAGCAACCTGTAGAAGAGGAGACAGTTGCTACTGAGTCCAGTGAAGGTATTCGAACTGACCATTCACCGCCAAGAGCTAAGACACAGCGAAGACTAAAAAAGAAAGCACAAAAGGAAATTGATCTCATGGACGACTTTCCCATTGATGAGCCTGAAACTGACCTCTCTACAATCCAGTTTCAGTACTTCTCAAATGAAACTGAGTCACCACCAGAAGATCCAGTGGAAAAACAAGCCTCTGTTACTCAGGATGAGGAACAAGCCAAAAACCCTGCAGATCCAATCCAAGATGCTCAAGGTAGCACACTTCCTGTCTCCACTTCCCCACTTCAAGCTGAGCAGATTAACTTATCTAATCAAGTTCCACCCCTAACACAACATGTTGATGATTCAGCTCAAGAAACCCACCAAAGTCCAGGTACCAATCAAGGTACTCAATCTGGCAGAGAACCAACTCCTCCACCACCATCAAATTCTGTACCAGCCTCTGAGTCCAATACTGCTAAGTTTGCATACTTGAATGCTACTGAGTCTGGCCGACAGGTCATTGCTTCTGCTCAGTCCTTACTTTAAGATTTCCATACTACTCAAGCTGATGGTCACCAATCTACTCAAGCTGAGTCCTCTCACCTGACAGGTATTACTCAGCTTCTGAATGAACTTCGAGGACTAAAAGATCTGGTTAGTGTTATCACTGCGGTTCAAACTCAACAACCTAATCAAGAGCAAATAGCAAAACTGACTGAACTAGTGCTTATAATGGCCACCTATATGAACTCGCTTGAAGGAAAAATTCACCAACTATCAGAAGTCAATCCAGGGTATGTCACTTCCACTGAGCTTCAAAGCTACTTTGTTAAGCTAGCAGCGGAACTGACCACCTCTAGAGCACCTGCCAATCCCGAGTCTGTTACATCTGCTGAATTGCAAGACTGTTTTACAAAGTTGAATGCTGAGCTGACCAAATTAAGTCCTCCCGGCAATGCTGAGTTTGCTACCTCTGCCGAACTTCAAAAATGTTTCACCCAACTTCATACTGAGGTGACCAGTACACGTGATCTAGTATCCTCCTCTTCTCAGTGTACTATTTGTTGGAAATAGGGCTAAGGTATAGCAGCGGAAATATAAAAATTTTAACCTACTTCCTTTTAACCATAGGATCCGTTAATCGTTATTTCATATAAAGAGGGATAAGAAGATATACCTTTCGATGATCAATCTACCGTTGCAAACGAAGTGCCCACAACTTCAAAGGAGATGTAAACTGTTTACCAATCTGCCCCTATTCGAAATAGACCTTCCAGACCTCCGAACGACGATCCCTTCGGTGGAAACATGGAAGAATGTGTCTAGAAGCTACTGTCCAAAAATCGCGACGATCTGACGGTTCAATCTCCGGGAATCCTCGAAATAGTGAACTGACCTGATGTAGGCGAAGAAAAACGAATTTCTCCCTTTTGATTGTTTTTCTTCTTTCGTGAACACGGTGAGGTTAAATTAGAATCAACCCTTATGAGATGTAACCAAAATAGATTACCTCTAATTAACCAACACAAGATCAAGGAGAAAGAGGGATGAATTAGATTAATCAATCGATGGAATGCCGAATGAATTCTTGTCCACGAACTTGGGGATGGAATTCACTTTCTCTCTCTAGCTAGTAGATTTCGAAAATCACAAGGGGTGGGGCTAGAGTGTGTGTCGAAATTCACTAGGTAAGGGGTATATATATTATCTTGTCTCTAAACCCTAGTTAGATAGGATTAGGTTACTTAATAGCAATCCAATTCGGAATATGATTTCTAATTATTATCTTACTATATATCTAATATAATTAGGATAATAATAAGTAACCTAGTTAGATAATAATAGGAGGATATTAATCCAATTAATAACTCCTAACTTGATTATCTCTTAATTAATTTAATTTCACAATCCTAATCCAATTAGGAAGAGTGGAATAAATTAATTCCCTTCCTTTAATACATATAATTTCGACCCCCCCTTATCCATGGGCCTTACTGGGCTCAACTGGGCTTCCATCTATTAATCAGATCCATCTCTCTTTTATTTCCAAGTCTTATGTGTGATCCATTAGGTCCTTACTACTTCTGGCCGTATGCAACTATTAAATTAATTTCTCCAAGAATTATATTTAATCCTTGCATAACGGAATGATGAACAGAGCATGTTATCGGCATGTCCGTAATCATTCCCCCAGAGTCCGTTAAGAAGACAGGTTGATTCTGCCGTTAACCCTTCCGTATTAGTTACAGTATAATTCGATCCTTTATCAACTACATCCTTGAACTGAATCTTATGACTATGGATGATGTCAAGTCATATATAGTGAGACGTTCGTTTTACTTGTACAGGCCGAGTCAACTCAAATAGATAGGTTAAGTGAAATCTGTATTTCTACTCTTAAGCTATCACCTTGCAAGGATTTAGAGTCGAGTCTTCCACAAGCGATCCTTGGACGTATCTCCCATTCGTCGGGAGTGATAAATGCTCAATCCAATGTATAACTACCCTGACATTACCTCCTGTGACACCCAACCTTTGCAGTTCACACCCTAGAGTCATCTCTGTTAAGGATCGTGGGACCACGCGATCAAAGTCTCACATTCAGTAATTCAGGATGACCAATTAACATTCCTTTGAGTCTGAGGATTATTTATACCTATTAATACCAATGAGATGAACAGGTGACAAGGACGAATCTACCCATCCTGTTATCTCAAATCGGATCCCCAATCCTAATGAACGACGTTTCATCGGATCTATGTAACTGTCCAGATATCTATATATGTGAAGCTTGTGAGATTAGCTTTCTGTCGGACAAAAGACATTGTTACATACAAGTCTCAACAGTGATATGTCAATCCTAAACATCTCACTTGACTTGGGGTGGTTTTAAGTTTATTAGTTTATTATAAAGTCTTGTCTCACTTCATGCTTGTATGAACACTTTATAATCACTTTAAACAAACTTACGGATTTCCTTTTATTAGACTTTATTTAGTGCTGTAAAAGGGTTTGCCTTTATATAGTTATCAAACATATATCTTATTAAAACAAATGATATAAAGAACAATTCATTTACAATAAGTTTGCATCCTACAACCATTGTCTTTAGGACACTAAACCCCAACATACTCCCACTTGGACTAAAGCCAATTGTTTCTAAAACTTATCCCAGTAGAAGTCAAATGACGATCATGTACTTTCTGGGCTAACGGCTTTGTCAACGGATCTGCAACGTTGTCCTCGGTAGGTACTCTTTCTATTCTCACATCTCCTCTAGCCACAATCTCTCTGATGATGTGGTATCGCTTTAGGTAGTGTTTGGATGCATTATGAGACCGTGGTTCCTTTGCTTGCGCAATGGCTCCATTGTTATCACAGTACAGAGTAATGGGATTGACAATGTCAGGCACCACTCCTAGTTCTGTAATGAACTTTCTAATCCAAACCGCTTCCTTTGCCGCTTCCGCAGCAGCGATGTACTCTGACTCGGTCGTAGAGAAAGCCACGCTTCCCTGCTTGGAACTCTTCCAACTGACCGCGCCCCCATTCAAGATAAACAGGTATCCTGATTGGGATTTAAAATCATTCTCATCTGTGAGATGACTAGCATATGAAAATCCTTCAATTTTCAGATCTCCTTCTCCGTACACTAGGAACATATCTTTAGTCCTTCTCAAGTACTTAAGAATGTTCTTGACGGCAATCCAATGCTCGTCTTCCGGATTCCCTTGGTAACGACTCGTTACTGATAACGTGAACGCTACGTCAGGTCTAGTGCATAGCATAGCATACATAATCGAACCAATCGCGCTGGCATACGGGACTACAGCCACGCGTCGTTTGTCATCATCAGTTTTAGGACATTGATGATTGTTTAACTTCACTCCATGTACCATGGGTAAGTTACCTCGTTTCGATTCAAGCATGCTAAACCGATTTAGCACCTTTTCAATGTATGTAGCCTGTGAAAGACCAAGCAGTCTACGCGATCTATCTCTATAGATCTTTATACCAAGTATATAGGCTGCTTCACCAAGGTCTTTCATTGAGAAGTTACCGGATAACCATACTTTTACCGATTGTAATAGAGCAATGTCATTTCCCATTAATAGTATATCGTCCACATATAGTATGAGAAATGCTATAGAGCTCCCACTTGCTTTCTTGTAAATGCAAGCTTCCTCGCAATTTTGTTCGAAACCAAATTGTTTTATGGTTTCGTCAAAACGCTTATTCCAGCTTCTAGATGCTTGCTTGAGTCCATAAATGGATCTCTGAAGTTTGCAAACTTTATTTGCATCCTTTGATATGAAACCTTCAGGTTGCATCATGTATACATCCTCAAGCAGGTTTCCGTTTAGGAAACCTGTTTTCACATCCATTTGCCAAATCTCATAATCAAAATGAGCGGCAATTGCAAGCATGATTCTGATTGATTTGGACATAGCAACTGGAGAGAAGGTTTCGTCATAATCAACACCTTGTTTTTGACGATATCCTTTCGCTACCAACCTAGCCTTGTAGGTGCTAACCTTTCCATCCATGTCAGTCTTCCTTTTGAAGATCCACCTGCACCCGATGGGTTTTATTCCTTCGGGTGGATCAACCAAAGTCCACACTTGGTTAGTATACATGGAATCCATTTCAGAATCCATGGCCTCAAGCCATGCTTTAGAATCTGGACTAGTAAGAGCCTCTTCGTAGTTTTCGGGTTCGTCGTCTAGCACGGGAACCTCGTCATCATCTCCCACTAGAAAACCATATCTAACTGGGAGTTCACGAACTCTTCGTGATCTATGAATAGGTGCCACTGGAGTCTCATCTAATGGGACTTCTTCGGGTACTTCAACCGCTTCTGTTGTTTCAGCCGGCGTCTCTTCCTCTTGAACTTCGTCGAGTTCAATCACGCTTCCCTTTTGTGTTTCTTCGAGAAACTCTTTCTCTAAGAAGGTTGCGTATCTGGATACTATTACTTTCTGATCATCTGGATGATAGAAGTAATACCCTACGGTTTCTTTGGGATATCCAATGAAGAAACATTTATCAGATTTAGAATCTAATTTGTCGGACGCAATGCGTTTGACATATGCCGAACAACCCCATACTCTCATAAATGAGAACACAGGTTTCCTACCAACGAACAATTCATACGGTGTGGAACTAGCGGATTTAGTTGGTACTCGATTTAGGGTGAAGAGGGCAGTTTCTAAGGCATAGCCCCAGAACATCTTTGGAAGTAAGGCCATGCTCATCATGGACCGTACCATATCTAATAGGGTACGGTTTCTCCTCTCGGATACACCATTGTGTTGTGGTGTATAGGGAGGTGTCCATTGCGAGCATATCCCACATTCAGTTAGATAATTCAGAAAATTATCAGAAAGATATTCGCCACCTCGATCGGATCGAAGCGTCTTTATTTTCTTTCCTAATTGATTTTCTACTTCATTCTTGAAGCATTTGAACTTGTCAAAAGCTTCTGACTTGTGCTTCATCAAGTAGACATAACCATATCGAGTATGGTCATCTATGAAGGTAATGAAGTATCTGAATCCTCCTCTTGCTTGGACTGACATAGGACCACATACATCCGAATGAATGAGTCCTAGAGTGTCTGATACACGCTCACCTTTATTGCTAAAGGGTGTCTTTGTCATTTTACATTTTAAACATGATTCACATGTTTCCATTGATTCAGAATCGATTGGATCTATAAGCCCATCTGAATGTAGCTTTAGCATGCGTCTCTTGTTTATATAGCCTAAACGACAATGCCACAAGTAAGTCGAATTATCTAGCTTATGTCTTTTGGTATCAATTGCAAAAACAGGAGTTTTATCATCTAACACATAAATCCCATTTTGTGATATTCTTGAAAAATAAAAGATCGAATCTTTAGAAGAATTGCAACTATTGTTCTTTATCGAAATATAGAACATACCAAATGTTTGGAGTACCGGCTTTTCCCTTATGGAGGGTAGCTCGGTACAAAGAACAATTTCTCTTCCAATGTCCCATGTCACCATAATAGTGGCACTCTCCTTTGGGCTTCTTAACTTCTTTTCCCTTGGACACATCTTTCTTACCTTTCTTGGGATGTTTAGGATTGGGAAAATTCCCTTTCCTTTTCTATGATCCCTCTATGACAATAGCCGGTATTGCCTTGTCTTTCTGAATATTGGGCTCAACTGACTTGAGCATATTTGCAAGCTCTTCAAGAGAGGTTTGCAAGTCATTCATTTGATAGTTCATGATGAACTATGAATAACTCTTTGGGAGGGATTGAAGAATTAAGTCTACACTTAGTTCGTTATCCATCGCGAATCTAATACTAGAAAGTTTGGTAATATAGCCAATCATCTTGACACAATGTGTCATGATTGATGTGCCCTCTTGCATCCTGCAACGATATAACCATTTGGATATCTCGTAGCGTTTGCACCTGGTTTGTTTCCCAAACAATTCCTTTAGGCGCATGATGATGGAACATGCATAGTTGCCTTTGTAATTCCGATGTCATCGATGCAAGTATGATGCATCCGGCATGATCGTCATCAGCCTTGTGCTTCTGGTAAGCATCGATTTCCTCGATGGGAGCATCATCCTCAGGGATAGGGGGTATCGATGTATCAAATACATACCCTATTTTATCGAACTTCAAAACAATTTTGGGGTTGCGATACCAGTCGGTGAAGTTTGAACTATTCAACTTGTTATCGGTAAATGTATTTTGCAGATTGGTGTTAGTCATGATTTTAAGAGTGTTTCATTAAACTTGAGAGTGAGAAAGAGTAAACGTATGTCATTCATTTGCTTTAAAGTTTAACAATCTAAAATTATAGGCCTTTTAATTTATTTCAGATTGCTCCCACTATTTTGCCAAATTAATAACCCTCCATATTAATTCGAAGAATTTCACAAATCCTTTAGTGAGCTAGGATCCTAACTCCTGAGATTTCGCCTTAACTTTAGCCAACAAACTAGTCTCATTCGTTAGGTAGATTCATTCAATCAATCACATCTCGAATGTGACTCCTAGGTTATTGGGTTACTAACCACATTAGTAACTAATATGTCATTCATATTAATCCCAACCATTTTGCCCATTAGTGTATGAACAACATGACTTTTGCCAACCAATTGTCATACTCTAATTTAAGTATTACCCCATATTCATGAAAGAACTATTTTCGATAATCCAGGTGTTACCATAAGACCCCGAGCTTGACTTTTGCCAACAACCCAAAGGCCCCCAGTACTGCCGACTGAATTATAATATTAGGGAGGGGCAACCGATTTTAATAACTTATTTATTTACTTAACTTTTTAATGAGGGATTTTTATTTAAGTCTCATAATCTAACTTAGTCTTGATTTGCTTTAGCATACATCAGACATACATTCACACATACATTGGCGTTATGGACATATCATCTAAATTATTCCGTCGAGCCAGAGACGGAATAAAAGGGCAAACCTAAGGAAATACTAACTATTACATATTTCTCTTTAGGTCCTCCGTCTTCTCCATGGCGCCTTGAAAATTACACATTAATTTTCTATACTACTAAAGAAAACTTCAATTGAAAATTGAAGGGAATAGATGAGAAGAGAAATTACAATAGATAGTAGAAAGGCAGGACGCGCAGGCCCTATTTCAAAAATACCAAAAGAATAAAAGAGGGTCCAAATATGTCCATAACTCCAAACATGCAAAGACTCAATTAAATAAATTTAATTGGTTGATTACATAACTTATTTATGTAATATTTATGTTAATCAAATTAACTCATCAAATTAATTCCCATCTAATTTTACTTCTAACCGTTTTGTATCTTTATATTAATTCTTAGATTAATATAACCATACAAAACTTCAATTATGCATATCCCAATTATTTTGATTTCAATTCATTTAACGCTTTGATTTACAACTTGGTAAAAACAAACTTTTAAACGAATTTTCATTCGATAATCAAAACAGAAAACTATTAATTTCCGAAACATGTATATATATATTTTATATTCAAAACTAATTTTAAATTTCATATATATATCAGATTTTCAATACGGTTGAAAAGCGATTTTCAGAAATAGGAAAAACTACAATAGCTTTCCATTTTATCTTTAGAATCAATAAAACTAATTTTATTAATCTAACCATAAAACTAATAGATTTTGTTATAATGATTATCAACCGAAATAATTAGGAACATACGCATAATCTATTTCACTTATTTATCTTTAGAATTAATTAACCAAACAATTTGTTAATTAATCCTAACCATAAATATTCATTCAATCCTATTGAAAGCTTCTAAATTTCATATATGAAATAACGGATTTAACGATGGCTCTGATACCACTGTTGGAAATAGGGCTAAGGTATAGCAGCGGAAATATAAAAATTTTAGCCTACTTCCTTTTAACCATAGGATCCGTTAATCGTTATTTCATATAAAGAGGGATAAGAAGATATACCTTTCGATGATCAATCTACCGTTGCAAACGAAGTGCCCACAACTTCAAAGGAGATGTAAACTGTTTACCAATCTGCCCCTATTCGAAATAGACCTTCCAGACCTCCGAACGACGATCCCTTCGGTGGAAACGTGGAAGAATGTGTCTAGAAGCTACTGTCCAAAAATCGCGACGATCTGACGGTTCAATCTCCGGGAATCCTCGAAATAGTGAACTGACCTGATGTAGGCGAAGAAAAACGAATTTCTCCCTTTTGATTGTTTTTCTTCTTTCGTGAACACGGTGAGGTTAAATTAGAATCAACCCTTATGAGATGTAACCAAAATAGATTACCTCTAATTAACCAACACAAGATCAAGGAGAAAGAGGGATGAATTAGATTAATCAATCGATGGAATGCCGAATGAATTCTTGTCCACGAACTTGGGGATGGAATTCACTTTCTCTCTCTAGCTAGTAGATTTCGAAAATCACAAGGGGTGGGGCTAGAGTGTGTGTCGAAATTCACTAGGTAAGGGGTATATATATTATCTTGTCTCTAAACCCTAGTTAGATAGGATTAGGTTACTTAATAGCAATCCAATTCGGAATATGATTTCTAATTATTATCTTACTATATATCTAATATAATTAGGATAATAATAAGTAACCTAGTTAGATAATAATAGGAGGATATTAATCCAATTAATAACTCCTAACTTGATTATCTCTTAATTAATTTAATTTCACAATCCTAATCCAATTAGGAAGAGTGGAATAAATTAATTCCCTTCCTTTAATACATATAATTTCGACCCCCCCTTATCCATGGGCCTTACTAGGCTCAACTGGGCTTCCATCTATTAATCAGATCCATCTCTCTTTTGTTTCCAAGTCTTATGTGTGATCCATTAGGTCCTTACTACTTCTGGCCGTATGCAACTATTAAATTAATTTCTCCAAGAATTATATTTAATCCTTGCATAACGGAATGATGAACAGAGCATGTTATCGGCATGTCCGTAATCATTCCCCCAGAGTCCGTTAAGAAGACAGGTTGATTCTGCCGTTAACCCTTCCGTATTAGTTACAGTATAATTCGATCCTTTATCAACTACATCCTTGAACTGAATCTTATGACTATGGATGATGTCAAGTCATATATAGCGAGACGTTCGTTTTACTTGTACAGGCCGAGTCAACTCAAATAGATAGGTTAAGTGAAATCTGTATTTCTACTCTTAAGCTATCACCTTGCAAGGATTTAGAGTCGAGTCTTCCACAAGCGATCCTTGGACGTATCTCCCATTCGTCGGGAGTGATAAATGCTCAATCCAATGTATAACTACCCTGACATTACCTCCTGTGACACCCAACCTTTGCAGTTCACACCCCAGAGTCATCTCTGTTAAGGATCGTGGGACCACGCGATCAAAGTCTCACATTCAGTAATTCAGGATGACCAATTAACATTCCTTTGAGTCTGAGGATTATTTATACCTATTAATACCAATGAGATGAACATGTGATAAGGACGAATCTACCCATCCTGTTATCTCAAATCGGATCCCCAATCCTAATGAACGACGTTTCATCGGATCTATGTAACTGTCCAGATATCTATATATGTGAAGCTTGTGAGATCCGCTTTCTGTCGGACAGAAGACATTGTTACATACAAGTCTCAACAGTGATATGTCAATCCTAAACATCTCACTTGACTTGGGGTGGTTTTAAGTTTATTAGTTTATTATAAAGTCTTGTCTCACTTCATGCTTGTATGACCACTTTATAATCACTTTAAACAAACTTACGGATTTCCTTTTATTAGACTTTATTTAGTGCTGTAAAAGGGTTTGCCTTTATATAGTTATCAAACATATATCTTATTAAAACAAATGATATAAAGAACAATTCATTTACAATAAGTTTGCATCCTACAACCATTGTCTTTAGGACACTAAACCCCAACACTATTGACCAATTGAGTGAGGCTGTCAGACTACTCAACATTGACCGAGCCCAAATGGATGTTGATCCCATCTCCAACACTGAACTCATGAGCTTTTCACAAGCTATCATGAAGGCAATGCGCATCAACAATGGCCAGCGCATGTTTTATGATTCTGCTCTGCTCAAACTATTCCATCAAGCTTTTGGTCAAATCACAAGCTCCCTCACCTGCCTGAGCAAATCTCATGAATGCCTCCTCAGTATGATCAGCAGCTCTCTTAGGGTTCCTCGGCATATCCAGGATGATAGTGTCCCAGTCATTGATGGCTTAGGTGAAAGCACCAAAAGACTCCAGTGCTACTCTCAGTATCTCTCCTCCGCATCACGGAATGAAACTTTCCTCTACAAACCCGATGATGGCAAAACGGGGGAGACAAGTAAAGGAGGAACTCAGCCTCAGCATGCAGGTACTGTGTCTGGAAGCAAAGGAAAAGGCATTGCTCATGTTGATCCCTCGGCTCAAAGAAAGAAGAAGTAAAACTAGCTAGTCTGTGTCTAGAGACTTAGCATCATATCCTGTTTCCTGTTTTTGTTGTCTACTGTTTAGGTTAATATGTTTTCTTTGTTGTTGTTTAAACCAATATCACAAGTATCAGTTTTCTTCCTGATCTGCCTAATCAAGTTTGAACAAACGAATCAAAAAGGTTAAAAACATTAACACTAAAAACTAAACTGAGAGACAACATCCTTCCAAAACTGAGTCAGTACACATGAATGTATCAAGTCTAATTTAATTAGATCTTGGAAGGTTTAGAATAAAATTAAGACAAAATGTATGCAACCCTTATGGGGGAGTTATATCAAGAATATCAATCATGGGGCAACTTATAACTGAGTTCCGTAATTATGTATTTTGCCAACATCAAAATGGGGGAGTTTGTTGAAACACCTTTCCACAAGATTTTGATTTGACAAAATCATCCATGATTAAGAGGCAATTAAATTTAGATGCTTTGATTTAATATGTTTGTTAAATATTGAGTGCAAAAATATATAAAGTTAAGACAGGACAAAAGTCAGCATAAACGAAGCTGAGTAGAATGGAACTCAGCATGACAGAATAGAAGCTGAGTGGAGTTAAAATTCAGAAGCAAAACGAAGCTGACTAAAGTTGAAGACTTCTTCAGGAGCGGTTAAACAGAACGGAGCTGACCTAGAAGGAACTCAGCATGAACGTTGAACATTCGAAAAGAACAAACGAAGCTGAGTAACAGTCAGGACAGCATGAAGGATCCGTTCACTAAAAGACAAAGTCTGCCAATCTTCTGCACCAACAATTGGAACCTCGAAGACACCTAAAAGACTAATTCCAAGAGTCATGGGACGTTGGATTATTGGAAACAGACAACTGGCACAAACAGACAAACCAGACGCTAGAAGACAAACCTGACGCCTGAAGAAAACAGAGAAAGGGAATGGAGGTGCAGTCTGAAGCTTTCCAGAAATTGTTCCCCAAAAGAGCCGTTTTGATGTTAACGGTTAGGACATTTCAAAACGATCAAATCTACAGATTTCCTTCTATAAAAGGACAATCGAAAAACTTGGATAGACACTGAAGCATCAAAAGAAAAATACAAGAGAGAAAGTTTCAAAAGCACTCAAATACAAAAAGGATCTTACACTAAATTTTCTATTCTATGTGTAAATGCTAGATTGATTTGTAATCATCTAAAGTGTTCTTTAGTTCAAAAGGAACAAGTCTGTGATCAATAGGAATATTGAGAGTGTAAAGCTGAGTGCTTGGCTGTAAGCATTTCAGTGGTAGAGAAATCTAGGTGCTGGGTTGTAGCACTTAGTAGGAGTTGAGTAGACGAATAGAGGAAGGTACTCTTGCATATTCAACTGCCTTGTAATCGGTTTGTGCTCTACCTTTAAAGAGCTCAGTATTGGATTCAAAAATCCCGGAGGACTCTGGGGACTGGACGTAGGCAGAGAGGCCGAACCAGGATAAGTGATACTGAGTAATCTCTAAACTCTCTCTTATAATTGCATTTGTTGTTTACTTTATTTACTCATCATATAAATTTTCTAAGCTGATCTTGAGTAAGTAAGTGGTGCTGAGTTAGAAGCTGACCTCTAAGAGTGTCAATTCTCAACTCACAAGAAAACAACTTTAGTCAACATCTGACTAAAGCTGTCTTCAAAC
Organism: Euphorbia lathyris; assembly: GCF_963576675.1. Taxonomy (NCBI): domain Eukaryota; kingdom Viridiplantae; phylum Streptophyta; class Magnoliopsida; order Malpighiales; family Euphorbiaceae; genus Euphorbia; species Euphorbia lathyris. Next base: position 62,372,619 of record NC_088911.1, read on the forward strand.
ATATCTCACCAAGCTGACCATAAGCTGAGTTAATAAACTCTCAAAATAACTTCCAGTCAGCTTAATTAAAACGCGAAAAAGTTATAATAGTTCCTAACCCCCCCCCCCCCCCCTTAGAACTAATTACCAGGGACCAACAGACTCTCCACCAGAAATCCAACTTGCTTCTCTGACCAATTTCTTCAACAAACCATGTCTTGAAAAGTCAAAGGAAAACCAGTCTTTGTTCATTATGCTGAGGAACAAGCTGCTCCCAAAACTCCTGTCGAGCAAATACTCGATGTTTCTGCTATTCTAGTTAAGGAACCTCCTACTCAGGTCAGTTCTAAACCGTCTGGTCAGCTTCAGACTGATCCTGAGTTAGTGAATACTTCTGCTAATCATCCGCTTCCAAATCCATCCACACAGCCTGAAAACCAGTCAGTTCCTACTGGTAATCGAAATACAAGTCTAGTTGCTGACCATGCTGGCAACTCCAAATCTGACCAGCCCCAAACCACTCCGGCCGCTGAGCAAAATCCTCCCACTTTCACCTACTTGAATGCAACTGCATCTGGGCGAGGAATCATTGACTCTGCTCAATCCTTGCTTCAGGATCTGAATCAGGCTCATACTAAAGCTGCTGGATTAAGTCGTGCTGAGCCAAACCAAGTCTCATCTGTCACACAGCTTTTAACTGAAATCAAAGGACTGAAAGATCTTCGAAGTGTCGTGACAACCTTCCAAGCTCAGCAGTCCAAGCAAGAATCTGTTGAAAAGCTGGCAGAACTTCAACTCAAGATGGTGCAACATATGGATTCCCTTCAAGGGCAAATCAACAATCTTCCTGCTGGCCACTCAGCATATGCAACCTCTGCTGAGATTCATCAACTCTTCAGCCAGCTCAGTTCTGAACAGAAACAGACCAGTGAGTTAATCTCCTCCACCTCCCAATGTTCCATTGAACAGATAAGTGAAGCTGTCCGCATACTCAACCTGAATAAAGCAGAAATGGACACTAACAAACTGAAGACAAATGAGCTTCTGCGATACACCCAAGCTGTTTGGAAACATGTTCGGCATAGTAACGGACAACGTCAGTATTATGATGCAAACTTACTCAGGATGTTTCATAAATCTTTCGCCATGCTGACAGATTCTATGTCTTGGGTGAGCAAATCTCAGGAATATTTGCTGAATATGATCAGTGCCGCCATCCGAATACCAAGTGCAACTGTCGATGATGGTGTAGCCATTTTTGATGGTCTTTGGGAGAGTATTTATCAGTTGAAAGAGTATTCCTCCAGACTGACTCATGCCGTTCAAACCAATACCTTTATTCCTCCTCCACCCGATACTGGCAAAATGGGGGAGAGACAAACGCAAGCTGATGGAACTCAGCATATGGGAGGAGCATCTGGCTCAAGAAGTCAGCAACAAGGGAATGCCAAAGATAAAGGAATTCCTGCTCATCATGCACAAGTCAATAGGAAGAAATAGTGTTATCTGTTTTACTTGACTTGTAATCTATTTTGGCATGTCTATCTTATTGTGCTGACTATCTATACACTTGTTTGGCATCTTTCACTCCAACTTTTATATCTTATGTGATGCTTACTTACTTACTGTACTTTAAGCTGATCTGTCTTAAGATACTCAAACAAGAAGTTGCTCTGATACATTACAATGAACAAACAAAAAGTTAAAATGCTCAGTATGCACTATCATTTTCAGCTCTAATACATCCTTAGGTTATCTCTGATACCTAAACTGACTAAGTATCAAAACTGAGTAAACAAATAAACTCTTCTGAAAGCTAACCTAGACTCATCTAAATTAGATCTTGGAAGGTCTAAAATTGAACTAAGTCAGAATAAGCATGTCTTAATTTTATTCGATTAAATCTTGAAAGGTTTAGAATTAAGTTAAGTAAACAGATGCAACCCTTACGGGGGAGTAACTTCAGAAGAATGAAATTCAATCATGGGGAATCTCAAAACTGAGTTCCATTAAACTTAATTAAATATTTTGCCAACATCAAAATGGGGGAGTTTGTTGAAACACCTTTCCTCATGATTTTGATTTTACAAAATTATTTAAATTAATCCATGATTAAGAGGCAATTAAATTTAAGTGCTCTGATTTAATTGTACTAATATGTTTGTTCAATGTTGAGTATAAATATAGATAAAAAGTAAGAAAGGACACAGTCAGCACAAACAGCAGAGCACGAGCTGAGAAAAGAGCAACTCAGCATCGTAGAAGAAAAGTCACCTTCAGAACAGAAGTCTGAAGATAAAGCTAGATAAAGAAGCTGAGTGGAACGCAACTCAGTATCAAAAGAATAAAGTCTTCTATAAAAATAAGGCCTGCAGACCAAGCTGACCACGGAAGTTGAGTAAAGGCAACTCAGAAAGAAAGAACAAGAAGCTACGATAGAGTCAAACTGAGTGTTCTTCAGGATAGCATGATTTGTCTGTTTACTAAAAGATAAATTCTGACATCTGTCTGCACCAATAATAGAAACCTTGGAATCTTGCAAGGTAACGGTTTCGAGAGACATGGGTCAACTGGCCAGTTGATAAAAGACAAACTGCACTAGAAGATATACCTGCAGAAAAAGACAAGCCTGACATCTGCCTGATTCAGACGACAAGATTGGCCTGCACACTGAAGCTGACCAGAACGTTGTCTGAAGATAGAGCCGTTTGGATTCAACGGAAAGATCCAAATTCAAATCATTTGAACCTCTGATCTCAACTATAAAAGGGCGAAGATCACTCTTGGATCAAATGCACAAGTACAATAGACAACTGATCATAGAAAGCCAAAAAGAGCTAAAGCCAAAGCACACACAAATACAAAAGAGAGATCTTACACCAACTTTCTTATTCTGTGTAAAAGCTAGAGTGAATTCGTATTCATTTAAAGTGTTCATCTTCTAGAAAGAACAATTTTTGTATCAATTGTTAAGATTGAGAGAGTCAAGTTGAGTGCTCGGTTTTAGTACTCAGTAGTAGAGAAAATCCGAGTGTTCGGTTATAACATTCAGTAGGATTGAGTAGACGAATAGAGGACGGTACTCTTGCATACTCAATTACTTGTAAAGGGTTTGTGCTCTACCTTTAAAGAGCTCAGTATTGGATTCTAAAAGCCCGGAGGAGTCTGGGGACTGGACGTAGGCAAAGAGGCCGAACCAGGATAAGTCATACTGAGTAATTTCTAACTCTCTTAATATATATATATATATATATGCTTGTGTTGCTTGTCATATTTACTCAGCATATAAACTGAATAAAGCTGACACTGAGTAAATTAGAGTGCTGAGTTGGAAGCTGACCACAAAAGTGTCAATTCCCAACTCACAAGTGAAACAGTCTTAGTCAACATCTGACTAAAGCTGTCTTACACTAAGATCGGCCAAGCTGACCAAAGCTGAGTTGATAAACTTACTAAAATTATCAAGTCAGCAAAATTAATTAACGAAAAAGTTACATTAGTTCCTAACCCCCCCTTGGAACTAATCACACGGGACCAACAGAATGGTCTTAATTAGTGCGGTTAGGGTTATATGTAATGATGCTATGTATTAACGACATGCATTGGGTTTTGCAGATATCAAGACTTTGGGATTACAGGCCTAATAATGACTCCAAGATATGGATACATGAATTGATCGATTTGTTTCAGAATTTGGATATGTATTGGTTATTTTTTTTAGTTTTAATTCAGGAATGTATGTTAAATGTAAACAGATTATGAGTATTGGTATCCAATAAAATTAAAACCATTGTTATACAGAATTTCATGTTCATATTTGAGTGTGTTAATTATTCAGGTAAAAACCAGAAATCCATACGAAGAAGAAGGCAAAAAGTGACATTTTAATTTTAAAAAATGTCATATAAAGAATAATAAAAAAGACATTGAAATAAACGAATCTGTCATCTGAAAATAAATCCTTTGACATGATTGATTAAGTCCTATGCCATCTAAAACAAGCTACGATGGCAGAAATTATTATACGAACTTTCATCGCAAATTGAATATGCCAATTTTTCACACGTAAACTTGGCGGTTTTAATTATTAGTATGTCATGTGATGACATTAAAGGTGACGGTAATAATAAATTAGCTGCATCGTAACAAAGATTAATATGACAGTATGCAGATAGGATAATGTCATGTGTCGCACCTGTTGAAACACCTTTCCACATGATTTTGATTTGACAAAATTATTTAAGTTAATCCATGATTAAGAGGCAATTAAATTTAAGTGCTTTGATTTAATTGTACTAATACGTTTGTTCAATGTTGAGTATAAGTATAAATGAAAACAGAAATAAAAAGTAAGACAAGACGAAGCCAGAATGAGAACACAGCACAAGCTGAGTGGAGTGTAACTCAGCATTGTAGATGAAGCTGACCAAAGAAGCTGAATGAAACACAACTCAGCATCAAAGAAGAGAAGTCTTCCTTTAAACTAAAGCTTGCAGACGAAGCTGACCACGGAAGCTGAGTAAGAGTATGACTCAGAAACAAAGAACAAAAGCAACGTCAATAAATTCAAGCTGAGTGTTCGTCAGGACAGCGCGATTGATCCGTTTGCTAAAAGACAAGATCCGACAACTGTCTGCACCAATAACAGAAGCTTTGGAATTACGCACGGAGACAGTTTCGAGATGCATGGGTCAAGTGGCCGTGAGCTAAAAGATGAACTGGCGCTAGAAGACGAACCTGCCGGAAGAAGACAAGCCTGACGCCTGCTAAATTCATACGATAGGATTGGCCTGCAATTCTGAATGCTGACCAAGGGAATGATGCAATAGATCCGTTTGAATCCAACGGATACTTCCGGATTCAAATGATTAGAGCTTCAGAATCAACTATAAAAGGACACGTACAATTCTTGGATCCTTGGCCGAAAAAAAAATACAAGAGAAAAAGAGCATACATACAAAGCACATTCAAACAAGAAAAAGATCTTACACCAAATTTCCATTTCTGTGTAAAAGCTAGATTGAATTTGTTTTCATCTAAAGTGTTCTTCATATAGAAAGAACAGATTTGTATCAATTGTAAAAGATTGAGAGAGTGGTGCTGAGTACTCGGTTTTAAGTACTCAGCGGTAGAGAATCTGAGTGTTTGGTTATATCGCTCAGTAGGAGTTGAGTAGACGAATAGAGAAAGGTACTCTTGCATATTCAATTGCCTTGTAAACGGGTTGTGCTCTACCTTTAAAGAGCTCAGTATTGGATTGAAAAAGCCCGGATGGATTCTGGGGATTGGACGTAGGCGGAGAGGCCGAACCAGGATAAGTCTGCTGAGTAATTTCTAACTCTCTCTCAATATATATATATATTTGCATGTGTTGCTTGATTAAATTACTCAGGATATAAATTGTAAAAGCTGACACTGAGTAATCTTGGTGCTGAGTTGGAAGCTGACCTCAAGTGTTAATTCCCAACTCACAAGTAAAACAGTTCTAGTCAGCATCTGACTAAAGCTGTCTTACATCTCTCGGATGTGCTGACCTAAACTAAGTTAAGTAACTTAAAGAATTGATTAAGTCAGCATAATTAAGCGAAAAAGTTACATTAGTTCCTAACCCCCCTGGAACTAATCACACAGGACCAACAAGTGGTATCAGAGCTAAGTAGCTCACCACTCAAAGATATAACTATCTTGAGCTGATCCCTATAAATGGCTGAGAACAACACTCGTTTCCTTCCCAGAAATCGAACAACACAGATACTCCCTGAGGGATTATCAATTAGTCGGCCTCCCTTGTTCTTCGGATCAAATTATACATTCTGGAAGAACAGGATGAAAAACTTTATTCAAGCCACAAACATGAGTGCATGGCTTGAAATAGTTCAAGGCCCATTTGTGCCTTATAAAATGGTTAACAACGAGAAAGTTGTTAAGAGTGAAACTGAGTGGTCAGAAGATGACCTTAGAAAATTACAAAATAACGCTTCGGCTATCAATGTGCTTCACTGTGCGTTAGATGCTGCAGAGTACAACAAAATTTTAGATTGTGAGTCAGCACATGAAATATGGAAGAAGCTCGAAGTAACCTATGAAGGCACAAGCAAGGTCAATGAGTCAAAGGTGAACCAACATATGAGATTATACGAGCTGTTCGAGATGAATGACAATGAAGACATCTCGGAAATGAATGCTAGATTCACCAACATCATAAATGAGCTGAAAAGACTCAGCAAGAACTTCACAGAAGAAGAGCAAATGAAGAAGATCTTGAGAAGTCTACCCAAGAGCTGGCAAGCTAAGAAAACAGCTGTGGAGGAAGCTCAGGACCTTACCACGTACAAATATGACGAGCTGATCGGATCTCTTCTGACTCACGAGATCTCTATGAAAAATTTTGAAGCTAAAGAAAAGTCAGAAGACAAGAAGCAAAAATCATTTGTCATGAAAGCTGACTCAACCGAAGCTGACTCATCAGATGATGAGGAAATGGCCATGTTCACAAGAAAAATGAAGAAGCTGTTCAGAAAGAATGACAAGAACAACAAAAGGCCATTTAGAAGAAGTGATAAGTACAAAGATGAGTCCAGCGACAAATACAAAAAAGACAGCTCCAAGCATGTCACGTGCTTTGAATGCCACCAAACTGGGCACATTAAATCAAGTTGTCCAAATCTGAAGAAAGAAAAGAAAGGTAGCAGAAAAGCTATGGTGGCCACGTGGAGTGACAGTGATGAGTCAACCTTATCAGAAGCTGATGCAAATGAGACAGCAAATATATGCTTCATGGCCGACGACGCTGCTGACCACTGCCAATCTAAGCAAGCTGACCTCTCAGATGACACTGACCAAGAGGACCACTCTAATGAGGTAACATCTCTTCTCTTGCTTAGAAATGAAATGGTTAACGCCCTGAGTGATCTATATACACTGACTAAAAAGTGCAACAAGAAAATAAAGGCACTCAGCAGGCGATGTGATGAGATTGAAGAGGTCAAACTGAGTGACCTCCGATATCTTCTCCAAGACAACACCAGGCAAGATGAAAATCTAAAAGTCATGCATGGTTTTATCTCGGAAGTCCAAACTGAGTCAAAGAAGCTTAGAAAGGGCATCACAACCATACAGAACCAGCTGAGTAAATCGGCTAAGAAAGGGTCCTATCCCAATGCTGAGTATCAAGGTACTGGTCATCATAGACGGTACACTCAGTAGAACAGTCGGTGTGACTGTTGTGGGAAAAGAGGACACACCATAGATGTGTGTTGGTATACTCGGCGGAATGTCCAATGTGACTTCTGCGGAAAGAAAGACCATATCACTAAGGTATGCTGGCATGCTCAGCACAATCATGCTGACCAAAAACAACATCACCCTCAAAGGGTAACTTTTTGTGACTTCTATGGTAAAGATGGCCACACCATTAATGTATGTCGTCACAAAGCAAAATATGATGTTTCACCTGTTCATGCTAACCAACGAGGATCCAAAAAGAATTGGGTACCTAAAGATGAATAGTCTAAATTGCAGGTGAGCCTGAGGTGCGTGGAGAAGTCAAAGCTTTGGTATATTGACAGCGCATGCTCGAGGCATATGACTGGTGATGAAACTCAGTTCATCACACTTGAGCGTAAACGAGGTGGAATTGTAAGCTTCGGAGACAATAGAAAGAGTAAGATAGTCGGTTCAGGTACTATCGGAGGTAACCCTACTATTGATTCAGTCTCCTTAGTCAGGGGTCTCAAATATAACCTATTGAGCATAGCTCAGCTGTGTGACAGCGGTAGAAATGTTGTATTTGATGCCACTGAGTGTCAAATAGTCGAGGGAAAAACAAACAATTTGATTTTAACTGCCCCTCGTGTTGAAAATGTGTACATATTGAGTTTAGAAAAGAATTTTTCAAAAAATATATGCTTAGTGTCAAAGGAAGACAATTCCTGGCTATGGCATAGGAGACTTAGTCATGTAAGCATGGACCTCCTTGCCAAACTAGCAAGAAAGCAATTAGTTGAGGGATTGCCCAAACTTAGATTTGAGAAAGATCAATTATGTAATGCTTGTCAGCAAGGTAAACAAACTAAAAAGTCTTTTCAAAATAAAAATATTGTCTCAACCAAGCGTCCATTGGAATTGCTACATTTGGACCTGTCCAGCCACTCAGCTTGGGCGGTAAGAAATTCTCCTTAGTCATTGTAGACGATTTCTCTCGGTACACTTGGATCATCTTGCTGAGTAGCAAAGATGAAACATTTGAGATGTTTTCCACATTAGTCAAAAGGCTTGAAACTGACAAAGACCTAAAAGTAGCTCATATTAGAAGTGATAATGGCGAAGAATTCAAAAACCAACAGTTTGACGAATTCTGTGAAGTCAGTGGCATTGATCATAATTTTTCTACTCCTAGGACTCCTCAACAAAATGGGGTTGTTGAAAGGAAGAACAGAACAATAGTTGAAATTGCTAGGACAATGCTGAGCGAAAATAGGCTTCCAAAATATTTCTGGGGTGAAGCTGTCCAGACAGCATGCTATATACTCAATAGGGCTTTAGTTAGACCTATACTCAAGAAAACCCCTTATGAACTTTAGAAAGGACGAAAGCCCAACATTGGCTACTTTCGTGCCTTTAGGTGTAAATGTTTTATACTCAACACAAAAGAAAACCTTGCTAAATTTGATGCTAAAGCTGACGAAGCGATCTTTCTAGGGTACTCAACTAACAGTAAAGCATATAGGGTGTATAATAAACGAACTCAGGTTGTAGAAGAGTCTGTACATGTTGAGTTCGACGAAACTGACCCTGCAGGAAAGACAACTCAGTCCGTAGAAGATGACCCAGGCTCAGCTTCCGCTGACAAAAATGGAGCCATTGAGTCATCACCACAAGAGCTGACCAAAGGTAAACACGAACCCAAAATTACCTTTGCTGACCAATCTACTCCTGCAGATATTGTAGAAAACACCTACTCCTAACAACTCAACATTACCCAAAGAAATCAATATTCCAAGAGGACACTCGGAGAAGTCCATTCTTGATGCTGCTGAGAACAACCTGATGACAAGAAATCAACTCAGGAGATATCTTAGCAATGTTGCGTTCGTCTCAGTACATGAACCAAAGAATTTCACCGATGCTGAGCACGACGAATTCTGGATCAATGCTATGCAAGAAGAGCTTGATCAATTCAAAAGAAATGAGGTATGTGATTTAGTACCAAAACCTAAGAATCAAAAGACCATAGGAACTAAATGGGTCTTTAGAAACAAACTAGATAAGCAAGGCAATGTAGTCAGGAACAAAGCCCGACTTGTAGCCCAAGGCTATAGTCAGCAAGAAGGCATTGACTATGGTGAGACCTTTGCTCCTGTTGCTAGGTTAGAGGCTATACGTATATTATGTGCATATGCTAGTTTCATGAACTTCAAACTATATCAAATGGATGTCAAACGTGCTTTTCTTAATGGATTTATAAACGAAGAAGTACATGTTAGTCAGCCTCTAGGGTTTGAAGATCCAAAATTTTCAAACCACGTTTATAAACTCAAAAAGGCCCTGTACGGCCTGAAACAAGCACCACGTGCTTGGTACGAGAGGTTGACCAGTTTCCTGCTGACCAGGAACTATGTCAGAGGCAAAGCTGACACAACCTTGTTCATTAAGAAAAAGGGTAAAAATACCCTACTGGCACAAATTTACGTAGATGACATAATCTTTGGTGCTACTGATGAATCTATGTGCAAAGAATTTAGTAAACAGATGCAAACTGAGTTCGAGATGTCAATGATAGGGGAACTCAACTTCTTCCTTGGACTACAAATAAAGCAAGGGAAGAACGACATCTTCATCAGTCAGTCTAAGTATGCCAAAGAAATGTTAAAGAAATTCGATATGGAAGAATGTAAGCCCATATCCACCCCAATGCGTACTGACACTGTCCTTTGTGCTGACAAGAAAGGTAAGTCAGTAGATAGTAAATTATATCGAGGTATGATTGGCTCTCTACTTTATCTTACTGCTAGTAGACCTGACATTCAGTACTCAGTATGTTATTGCGCAAGATATCAAGCTGACCCCAGGAAATCTCACCTTATGGCTGTAAAAAGAATTTTTAGATATTTGCAGAGCTCAATTAATGCAGGTTTATGGTATCCAAATACAAATGACTTCACACTCATTGGATACACTGATGCTGACTATGGACGAGATAAGCTAGAGCGTAAGAGTACTTTAGGAGGGTGTCACTTCCTTGGAAGCTGTCTAGTATCTTGGTTCAGCAAGAAGTAATCATCAGTGGCCCTGTCAACAACTGAAGCTGAGTATATTGTTGCTGGAAGCTGTGTGGCCCAGGTCCTATGCATTAAGCAATAGCTGGAGGATTATGGAGTACAAAATGACACAATTGAAGTCAAATGCGATAATAAGAGTGTTATTGACCTGTCCAAAAATCCAATCCAACACAGCAGGATGAAGCATGTTAGCATTCGACATCACTTCATTAGAGATCATGTACTTAAAGGGGAGATCAAGCTGACCTACGTACCAATAGATGAACAGCTTGTAGATATCTTTACAAAGCCTTTGGCTCGTGAGCAATTTAACATACTAAGGGAAGTTATCGGTATGTCTAATCCTCTTCAATAAAATTCTATTCTTAAATTGAATGTTGAGTGATTACCATGCTGAGTGATTTGTGCTAAATTAGTAACTATTGCATGCTGAGCTAATATGAAGTATATCATCCTCTGCTGAGTAGACATACATATTGAGTGATTAACATAAGTTGAGTTACTAAGCACATGAATATTTCCTCTACGTAAAAGTGAGCACTCAGAAAGACAAAAATGTTTGGTATTCTAGATGTTGAGTAGAGCCAGTAAAACAATAAATGCTAGCACGCACATTGAATAGCCACCTAGGATGACGTAAGCGTAATAATTAGAAAACACATGCGCTGATTGTGTCATATATGTTGAAACACCTTTCCACATGATTTTGATTTGACAAAATTATTTAAGTAATGATAAAAATATTCTAACCCATTAAATTTATAATGCTTTGTTTTATTTACACTAATGTGTTTGTTCAATATTGAGTTTAATTGTGTATAAGACATTGAGATTAAAAAGCCCAAAGGCCCATAAAGTGGAAGTCAAGCCCAAGTCAACACATCAACACCATTCGGCTTAAAAGTTCAAAACGAAGCCGTATCAACCAAAACGACGACTCAGCAAGAGAAGGATCGAGAAGCCTTCGTGGCAAAAGCTTCAAGGAGAAGCTGCTGAGTTGGACGACAAAGCAGTCTGGACAGCGGCAGGCAATGTTCAACTTCTAGACAAAGTATTTCTACTTTGGGAAAAGTTTAGAAGGCGCAGAATGCTGTCTCGTGGACTTTTCCTTAAATGGCGAAACATTCTGCCGAAGACTGATGAAGACAGAAGATGCAAGAATCCTATTGGCCAACGACGCTGAGCACGCCCAGAGTGACAACGACATGAAGCCGTTTCCCTCCAACGGTTATTTCGAAATTCGAAATGACCAGGTGCCTCAAGTGTCACTATATAAAGGCCATCCATTTGCTTCAATCAACACAGAACTTCAAGTTGTCAAAACGCTGACCAAATTCATACTCGAAGATTCTGTGACAAAAGCAAAGCAAATACCTTACACCAATTTCCATATTATTGTGTAAAAGTCTAGAGTGATTTCCAATCATCTAAAGTGTCTTAGCAATCGTTGTTTAGGACAAACACTTTATCATTTCTAGAAGAATAGAAAGGAGAGACTGAGTACTCGGTTATAGTACTCAACATAGATATAGGAGTGAGTAGAGGTATAGAGGAAGGAACTCTTGTTATACTCAGCTTCTATTTGTAAAAGGTTTCGTGCTCTACCTTTAAAGAGCTTAGTAGAGAATTCAAAAAGCTCGGAACGAGTTCCGGGGACTGGACGTAGGCGGAGAGGCCGAACCAGGATAAGTCTGCTGAGTAATATCTTTCTAACCCTTAAACTCCTTTGATATACATTGCTTGCTATAAAACTGACTAAGTAAAGAACTCACGCTGAGTTAAGTTTACTAAGAAGCTGAGTTCAGGAATAGACTCTAAGTGATATTTCCTGACTCAAGTAAAGAACCAGACTTAGTCATAAGTTGACTAAGCTTGTGTCTTGAATCTACTTAGTGACGCTGTGTAAACCTTTTCATAGAAAAAGAAGTCAGCCTCAACGGACAAATTTTTAAATAGTTCCTATCCCCCCCTTGGAACTAACTTGTCACGTTATAAGGGACCAACAAGTGGTATCAGAGCTTAAAAGCTCACTGTGCAAGGTTTAACTACCTTGAGCTGATCCCCACTATGGCTGAGAACAGCACTCGGTTTCTCCCAGGAAATCTGACAACTCAGATTTTACCTGAGGGTTTGTCCATAACTCGGCCTCCTCTATTATTCGGGTCTAACTATACCTTTTGGAAGAATAGAATGAAAAATTTCATTCAGGCAACAAACATGAGTGCATGGCTATCTATAGTCCAAGGCCCATTTGTTCCTATTGAAACTATTGATGGCCAAACGGTTGTCAAAGCTGAGACTAGATGGATAGAGGATGATCTTAAGAAGCTACAAAATCATGCTTCGGCTATAAACATGCTTCACTGTGCGTTAGATGCTGCAGAATACAACAAGATTTCAGGTTGTGAGTCAGCGCAAGAGATCTAGAAGAAGCTCGAGGTTACCTATGAAGGAACCAACAAGGTGAAGGAATCCAAAGTCAACCAGCACATGAGGTTGTATGAGCTGTTCGAAATGAATGATGATGAAGGAATCTCTGACATGAACGCAAGGTTCACAAACATCATCAACGAGCTCAAGAGACTTGGAAAGATCTTCACTGAGGAAGAGCAAGACAAGAAGATTCTTAGGAGTCTTCCTAAAAGCTGGCAAGCAAAGAAAACTGCTGTTGAGGAAGCTCAAGACTTAACCACCTACAAGTATGATGAACTCATTGGCTCACTGCTGGCCCATGAGATCTCAATGAAGAATTTCGAGGTGAAGGAAAAGTCTGAAGACAAGAAGCAAAAGTCTCTTGTCATGAAAGCTGACTCCACTGATGGGAGCTCAACAGACGATGAAGAAATGGCTATGTTCACTAGAAAGATGAAAAGGCTGTTCAAAAAGAATGACAAATATTCTAAGAAGCCTTACAAGAAGTTTGATAAGTACAAAGCTGACTCCAGTGATAGCAAGTACAAGAAGGACAGCTCAAAGCCCATTACATGCTTTGAATGTCATCAAACTGGCCATATCAAGTCAAGTTGTCCCTCGCTGAGGAAGGAAAGGAAGAACGGTAAGAAGGCAATGGTGGAAACCTAGAGTGATAGTGATGATTCATCATCATCTGAAGCTGATGCCACTGAGTCAACGAAGATCTTCTTCATGGCAGATGAGCTTGCTGAGCCTTGTGTTTCTGAGCATGCTGACCCTTCCATTGCATCTGACGATGAGAAACACTCAACTGAGGTAATATCACTACCCCTGCTTAGAAATGAAATGGTTAATGCCCTGAGTGACCTTTATACACTTGTCAAAAAGTGTAATAAAAAGGTTAGAGCACTCAACAGGCGATGTGACGAGGTTGAGGAGGTCAAACTGAGTGACCTTCGATATATTCTCCAAGACACTTCAATTTTTCATAGTAATGTAGAAATCATGCAAAAATGTGTCACTGAGGTCCAATCATATTCTAAGAAACTGAGGAAGGACGTCACATCAATTCAGAACCAACTTAAGGTTCCGAATAAAAGAAATAATCCTCTGAACACTGAGTACCAAAGTACTAGTCAGCAGAGATGGAATCCTCAGCGGAATGTCCAGTGTGACTTCTGTGGGAAGAAAGGACACACCACAAAGGTGTGCTGGCACGCTCAGCACTGGGGTGCTGACCAGTCAGTGAGACATCCTAAACGGAAGGTCAGCTGTGACTTCCGTGGAAAGAATGGACATACTGTCTAAGTATGTCGTCATAAAATAAAATATGATGCTTTACCTGTTGAACCTAACAAGCAAGGACCCAAAAAGAATTGGGTACCTAAAAGCAACTAGCTATATTGCAGGTAAGCCTGAGGTGTGCTGAGAAGTCAAAGATGTGGTACATTGACAGCGCATGCTTGAGGCATATGACTGGTGATGAAACTCAGTTCATCATGTTTATGCGTAAACGAGGAGGAAGTGTAAGTTTTGGAGACAACAAGAAGGGTAAGATAGTAGGGTCAGGAACCATTGGGGGCAATCCTACTATTGAGTCAGTCTCCCTAGTCAGCGGACTCAAATATAACTTACTCAGCGTAGCTCAGCTATGTGACAATGGGAGAAAAGTTATATTTGATGACACTAGATGTAAAATATTTGAGGGCAAAATAAATGAGTTAATTTTGACTGCCCCTCGTATTGATAATGTCTTTATGCTGAACTTGGAAAAGAAGTTTTCAAAAACTGTATGCTTAGTGTCAAAGGAAGAAAATTCCTGGCTATGGCACATGAGACTTGGTCATGTAAGCATGGACCTCCTAGCCAAATTAGCAAGAAAGCAATTGGTTGAGGGTCTACCAGAACTTAAATTTGAAAAAGATCAACTATGCCACGCTTGCCAAGCTGGAAAACAAACCAAACAATCTTTTCATAGTAAAAACATTGTCTCAACTAAGCGTCCATTAGAGTTACTACACTTGGATCTCTTCGGTCCAGTCCAGCTGCTGAGCTTGGGTGGAAGAAGATTTTCCTTGGTCATTGTAGATGACTTTTCTCGGTACACTTGGATCATCTTGCTGAGTAGCAAGGATGAAACCTTTGAGACATTTTCAAATTTGGTAAGAAAACTTGAAAATGATAAAGACCTTAAGTTAGCTCACATCCGAAGTGATAATGGTGGAGAATTCAAGAACCAACAGTTTGTTGAATTCTGTGAAACCAAAGGCATTGACCATAATTTTTCTGCTCCTAGAATGCCTCAACAAAATGGGGATGTTGAAAGGAAAAACAGAACCTTGGTTGAAATAGCCAGGACAATGCTGAGTGAGCATAGGCTTCCAAAGTACTTTTGGGGAGAAGCTGTCAACACAGCGTGCTATATTCTTAATAGGGCTCTTGTTAGACATATACTAAAGAAAACCCCCTACGAACTTTGGAAAGGACGAAAGCCCAACATTGGATACTTTCGTGCCTTTGGCTGTAAATGTTTTATCTTAAATGTCAAAGATAGCCTAGCTAAGTTTGACTCAAAAGCTGATGAAGCTATCTTTTTAGGCTACTCAACAAACAGCAAAGCATACAGAGTTTTCAATAAACGAACTCAAGTCTTAGAAGAGTCAGTACATGTTGAGTTCGATGAAACTAACCCTGCAGGAAGATACCAGCCACTGACCGAGGATGATCCACACTCAGCACCCGCTGACTAAGAAACAGCCGCTGAGTCATTTCCTCAAGGGCTGACCAAAGGTAAAAGTGAAACTCAAATTACTTTCACTGACCAATCTACACCTGCAGAGATTGTTGAAACACAGCCAGCGCAAGACATCAATCTACCAAAGGAGATTAGGATACCAAGAGGTCACTCAGAAAGTGCCATTCTTGATGCCGCTGAGAATACCCTGATGACGAGAAATCAACTCAGGAGATACCTTAGCAACGTAGCATTCGTCTCAATCCATGAACCAAAGAATTTCGCTGAAGCTGAGTATGACGAATTCTGAATGAATGCAATGCAAGAAGAACTTGATCAGTTCAGACGAAATGAAGTATGGGATCTAGTGCCAAAACCAAGAAGCCAGAAGACCATAGGAACAAGATGGGTCTTCCACAACAAGCTGGATGAACAAGGGAACGTGGTCAGAAACAAAGCAAGACTTGTAGCTCAGGGCTACAGTCAGCAAGAAGGTATTGACTACGGTGAGACCTTTGCCCCAGTGGCAAGGCTAGAGGCTATAAGAATTCTATGTGCATATGCATCTTATATGAACTTTAAATTGTTTCAAATGGATGTTAAGAGTGCATTCCTTAATGGAGTTATAAACGAGGAAGTTTATGTTAATCAGCCTCCAGGGTTTGAGGACCCCAAGTTCCCAAACCACGTTTATAAACTCAAAAAGGCTCTGTATGGCCTCAAGCAAGCACCACGTGCTTGGTATGAGAGGCTGACCAGTTTCCTGCTGACTAGAAATTATGTCAGAGGTAAAGCCGATACAACCTTATTCATTAAGAGGAAGGGTAAAGATACCCTGCTGGCTCAGATATATGTTGATGACATTATTTTTGGTGCCACTAATGAGTCAATGTGCAAGGAATTTAGCAAGCAGATGCAAACTGAGTTTGAAATGTCAATGATGGGAGAACTCAACTTCTTCCTTGGACTTCAAATCAAACAAGGGAAAAATGGCATCTTCATAAGTCAAACTAAGTACGCTAAGGAGATATTGAATAAATATGAACTTGAAAATTGTAAGCCAATATCTACTCCAATGGGCACTGACACTGTCCTCTGCGCTGATGAGAATGGTAAGTCAGTAGACAGCAGATTGTATCGAGGTATGATAGGCTCTCTACTTTACTTAACAGCGAGTAGACCGGACATTCAGTTCTCAGTATGTTATTGTGCTAGATATCAATCTAACCCTAAGGAATCTCATTACATAGCTGTAAAAAGAATCCTTAGATATTTGCAAGGCTCAGTGAATGCAGGTTTATGGTATCCCAATACTTCAGATTTCACACTTCTTGGATACACTGACGCTAACTACGGACGAGACAAGCTTGAACTAAAAAAACCTCTGGAGGATGCCACTTCCTTGGGAGCTGTCTTGTGTCCTGGTTCAGCAAGTAGCAGGCGTCGGTGGCCCTGTCAACCACTGAAGCTGAGTACATTGCTGCTGGAAGCTGTGTTGCTCAAGTCCTATGGATTAAGCAACAGCTTGAAGATTATGGTGTTCAGACTAAGACAATTGAAGTCAAATGTGACAACAAAAGTGCAATTGATCTATCAAAGAACCCAATCCAGCACAGCAGGATGAAGCATGTCAGCATCAGACATCACTTCATTAGAGACCATGTACTCAAAGGTGAGATCAAGCTGACCTATGTCCCAACGGATGAGCAGCTTGCTGATATCTTCACAAAGCCACTGGCTCGTGAGCAATTCAACATACTTAGAGAAGCCATTGGTATGTTTAATCCTCTTCAATAAATTCCAAGTATAGTATGCATGCTGAGTGAATTTCCATGATGAATGATTTGTGATATTGCATACTGAGTAGAAAAATATATATGCTGAGTATTTACCTCAAGCTGAGCTTCTACGCATTATATCTATTCCTTTGCATAACACTGACTACTCAGAATTTTAAATGCTTGAAATTCTTAACACTGAGTAAAGAGCCGTTGCAAACCTTAAATGCAAAGCACGCGAGTTAAATAGCCACCTAGGATGACGTATAGGCTATAATTAGAAAACATACGCGCCGTATATGTCATAAATGCCAGAATCTTTGTCGATTGAGAATCTCGAGGTAAGTCGAACAACCCAACGCCTTGGATTAACTCAACACCGCTATAAATAGTGGATGAGTTCCCACCTTTATTTCTTTACGCTTAGAAATCTTTGGCATTTATACTCTCTCTCAAAAATTCCCAAAATTCCCAAAACTTCTCTGAGAACATGACAAGAGTTTCTCTAAACATCTCTGGTGCCGGTCTTTCCCATAACCGCTCCGATGACAATCCCACTTCTCCTACTCAGCGCAATCCCGCTGGAGCTACTACGCCGAGCAAGCAAGCTCAAGCTGTCCAATCTACTTCTTCCAAAGGGAAATAGCAGCAAAAGGATAAGAGTAAGAAAGTAGTTGAATGCACCTACACTCAAGTCTTCGAGAGTGTGAGAGGGTGGAAGATTGACCACTCGCGGTGGTTCTCAAAAGGATTTGTGGAGACCGAGCAACCTTTCTGTGAGTGGATCAAGAACAATGGATGGACCGAGCTGTTCTCAGTTCGGGATCCCACTTACCCTGAGTTGGTACGAGAATTTTACGCCAACCTGAGAGTCACCAATGACAACAGGAACTACCTAGCAACTAATGTTCGAGGAAAGAACATCTCCATCAACCCAGCGTACCTAGCCTCACTGTTCAAGCTGAAAAACGAAGGGGCTATACTTCGTAAGTCTGGTGACCATAACAAAATCAACTATGTTAAGACCTTCTGCAAACCTGAGGGTCATGTCGGTGAAATTTCAAGCACTTCCATGGGTCAGCATCAAAAGATGGCCCACTACATACTGACAAATTTCCTCTACCCCAAAATCAACTGCACCAACTCAGCAACCAACTTCGAGCAGTGCTTCATATGGCACATGCTTACCTACACGCCGATAAATATGCATGTCTTCATCATCGGTGGGTTTTTACGAAGTACAGGAACCCTTAGGCTGGGCTCCTTCATCACTCGCATCCTCCAGGATCACAAAGTGGACACAGTTTCGGAAATTCGAGTTCATGGAACCGAAATTACAGCTGCTGCCCTATTTGGTTTGGCATATGATCTACCAATTGTGCCGAAGGAAGGAAAAGGGGAAGCTGTCCAGAACGCTGAGGGGGCAGTGCCTAAAAAGGGCAGAACACAAAGGAAGAGGAAAGCTGTGCAAAGCACATCTAAAGGAGCTGCCTCAACCCCAAAGAGGATCAAAGTTGTCTGTAAAGGAACGAAGCAAACTCAGCAAAGTCCGGGTGGATCCAGGTCAGCTTCGAAAAGACCTAGGCAAGTTGAGCCTGAAACAGAAGCAAGAGAGGTTGACGACCAACCATTAAAGAAGAAGAAGAAGAAGAAGCTCAATTTTGAGTTAAGACCTATTGAGGCCATGCCGACAGATATCGTCGTTCCTCCCAACCCACACTATGCACAGAGTCAAGGGATTGACGCTGAGCAACAGACTGAGGAAGAATAAGATCAAGACCAATTAGGTGGTCAGTTTGATGAGGAAGAGTTGGATGACCAGTTTGAAGAAGAAGAACTGGATGATGAGTATGAAGAAGAAGAAAGTGGTCAGGATGACACTGAGGACCCAGCAGATGATGAGCATCTTGAACCAATCAACACTGGGTTGATTGACGATGAAGAAGAAACCGAGCACCAAGAAAATGCTCCTGCTGTTCAAAGGGATGCCTCACCCACTGACTCCATTGAGTCCATTCCTTGTGACCCTACTCCTCCGAAGCTTAGGAGATTGAGAAAGAAGAAAGCCCTCAAACCACCCGTCATTGACATCATGGGTGACTCACCACTGAGGGATGAGATTCCCGATCTTACAGATGTCCAACTCAAATACTTCTCGAACACACCTGTGTCTCAACCAGAGTCTGAAGAAAATCAAGCCTCTGTTTCTCGAAAGGAACATGCCGACCAACGCAATGCCGAGCAAGTGCTCGATGATTCCGCTCCTCAAACTATTGAGCAAAGTAAGGAATTTCCTGCTCAGGTGGACGCTGAACTTCCAAACCTTCCATCACCCAGCCAGCTTCACACCGAGCAAGAGAAAACTAATCACCAGATTTCCAACTCCTCTCAATGCTCCATCGAGCAAATCAGCGAAGCTGTGCGTCCGCTGAACTTAAACAGACAAGAGATGGCAACTGACGAGCTTAAGACTAACGAGATTCTCAAGTATTCTCGAGCAACCTTCAGCAATGTGCGCAAAATCAATGATCAACGTGAGTATTACGACTCCTCATTGCTCAAGATATTTCATCAAGCCTTTGCCATGCTCACTGAAACAATGCACTGGATTGGCAAATCTCAAGCCGCTGTTTTGAGTATGCTGAGTGCTGCATCTATTGGAATCCCACGATCCATTGTGGATGATGGTGTTCCTATCTTCGACGGGATGAATGAAAGCACGAAAAAGCTTAAGGCATTTTCTCAGCGCCTAACTCAAGCTGCAATTGAAGCCACCTTCATTCCAAAACCTGATGATGGCAAAACGGGGGAGAAAGAACAAGCCCGAAAAACTCAGCAAGCCTCAGGCAGTCAGCAACAACACAAGGGCAAGGGCAAACAAAAGTAGCTTAACCTGTGTTGTCTAGAATAGCTTTTGTTTCAACCCTTTTATCTGTGTTCTTTTTGTATTGTGCTGACTTTAAACTTGAAACAAATTATATGCATCTCTATCTCTTTCATACTGACTACTCTTGTGCGACGCATACTTAAGTGTTTGATATAATTTGTTAAAACGCATCTTCATTAAATCAACTGTGCTTTACTATCTATATCAATTGATGATATGTTTGCTGTGTTGATCATGCATGTTGACCACTTCTTATATGTCCACTTAACTAAAACTCATTGAACAAAGCATACTCAGCGCTCTCTGATATTTAAACCTTCCGCGTAAAACTGAGTTAAAAAGAATATGTTCCATGAGCTGACCTATCTCTGAAAACTGATCTTAGACTTACTCAATTAAACCTTGAAATGTTTAGAGTAAAACTAAGTCAGTAGCTCAATCCTTACGGGGGAGTTATTTGATAAAATAAGGTCAACTATCATGGGGGAGCTCAACACTGAGTTCTTCGACTTAATATTTTTGCCAACATCAAAATGGGGGAGTTTGTTGAAACACCTTTCCACATGATTTTGATTTGACAAAATTATTTAAGTAATGATAAAAATATTCTAACACATTAAATTTATAATGCTTTGTTTTATTTACACTAATGTGTTTGTTCAATATTGAGTTTAATTGTGTATAAGACATTGAGATTAAAAAGCCCAAAGGCCCATAAAGTGGAAGTCAAGCCCAAGTCAACACATCAACACCATTCGGCTTAAAAGTTCAAAACGAAGCCGTATCAACCAAAACGACGACTCAGCAAGAGAAGGATCGAGAAGCCTTCGTGGCAAAAGCTTCAAGGAGAAGCTGATGAGTTGGATGACAAAGCAGTCTGGACAGCAGCAGGCAATGTTCAACTTCTAGACAAAGTATTTCTACTTTGGGAAAAGTTCAGAAGGCGCAGAATGCTGTCTCGTGGACTTTTCCTTAAATGGCGAAACATTCTACCGAAGACTGACGAAGACAGAAGATGCAAGAATCCTATTGGCCAACGACGCTGAGCACGCCCAGAGTGACAACTACAGGAAGCCGTTTCCCTCCAACGGTTATTTCGAAATTCGAAATGACCAGGTGCCTCAAGTGTCACTATATAAAGGCCATCCATTTGCTTCAATCAACACAGAACTTCAAGTTGTCAAAACGCTGACCAAATTCATACTCGAAGATTCTGTGAGAAAAGCAAAGCAAATACCTTACACCAATTTCCATATTATTGTGTAAAAGTCTAGAGTGATTTCCAATCATCTAAAGTGTCTTAGCAATCGTTGTTTAGGACAAACACTTTATCATTTCTAGAAGAATAGAAAGGAGAGGCTGAGTACTCGGTTATAGTACTCAACGTAGATATAGGAGTGAGTAGAGGTATAGAGGAAGGAACTCTTGTTATACTCATCTTCTATTTGTAAAAGGTTTCATGCTCTACCTTTAAAAAGCTCAGTAGAGAATTCAAAAGGCTCGGAACGAGTTCCGGGGACTGGACGTAGGCGGAGAGGCCGAACCAGGATAAGTCTGCTGAGTAATATCTTTCTAACCCTTAAACTCCTTTGATATACATTGCTTGCTATAAAACTGACTAAGTAAAGAACTCACGCTGAGTTAAGTTTACTAAGAAGCTGAGTTCAGGAATAAACTCTAAGTGCTATTTCCTAACTCAAGTAAAGAAGCAGACTTAGTCACAAGTTGACTAAGCTTGTGTCTTGAATCTACTTAGTGACGCTGTGTAAACCTTTTCATAGAAAAAGAAGTCAGCCTCAACGGACAAATTTTTAAGTAGTTCCTATCCCCCCCCCCCTTGGAACTAACTTGTCACGTTATAAGGGACCAACAATATATGCTAGAATAATTGTCGATTGATCATCTCGAGGTCAAACCGCCACTCCAACGTATCAGATCAACTCGGCATTTCTATAAATAGTGGATGAATTCCCACTTGTCTCTCTTTACACTCAAAACTTCTGGCATTCAATCTCTCTCCTTTTTAAATCCCAAATCCTACCGAAAATTTTCTCAAAAATCATGTCTGACGATTCCCAGAATATCTCCGGTGCCGATTATGATAAAAATCGCTCCGATGAAAATCCTCCTTCACCTACTCAGCAGGACTACAATGAGACTTCTACTGAGTCTCAAGGACCTGGTCAGCATGACCAATCTAAAGCTACCACTCCGAGCAAAAACCACCAAGCTGACCAGGCCACTCCGTCAAAGAAACAAAAGAAGAAGAAACAACCTAAGGAAAAGGTATTTCTTCAGGTTTACAATAGTGTACAGAATTGTGAGGTACTCCGATGCCACTGGTTCTCTAAGGGATTCGTAGAGGCTGAGAAACCCTTCTGTGAGTGGATCTCCAAAAATGGCTGGTCTGAATTCTTCTCTCTCCCCGGAAATACCTTCCCACAGTTAGTAAGGGAATTTTACACAAACCTCAGGGTGAACTAGGACAATGTTGACCATCTAGTAACCAGTCTCAAAGGCAAGAAAATAACGATTACTCCATCCTATCTAGCAACTTTGCTAAAGCTGCCAGCCAAAGGTAAAGAATTCAGGACCATAAGCGCCAAACTTGACTACCCTGTTGAGTTCTGTAAACCGAAGGACCGCAAAGGAGAAATAGCCAGCACGTGTATGGGTTAGAATCAAAAAATGGCTCATTACATCTTGACCAACTTCATCTTCCCTAAGGTCAACTCCGCCTCATCAGCTTCCAATTTTGAGCAGTGCTTCATCTGGCACATGCTGACCTACAAACCACTCAACATGCCCGTATTCCTTATCGGAGCTTTCCAACGAAGTACTGGCAAACTCAGGATGGGCTCCCTCATCACGAAAATTCTCCAGGACCACCAGGTGAGCACTGTCGGGGAAATAGAAATTTGGGGTACAGAAATAACTACGGCTCTGCTGTTCGGGTTAGCATACAACCAACCCCTCAAGTCTAAGAAAGGGAAGGGGGTTAAATGAGGAAGAAGTTAATGCTGAGGAATGAGCACAACTATGCCGACCAAGAAAGGAAAGAAAGTGGTGGTGAACAAGGAACCTGCTGACCGCACTAGACAGGATAAAAAGAGGAAAGTTGTCCAAACCTCTTCCAAAGATATTAACTCAACACCGAAGAAGATTTGGTTTGTAAGAAAGCTGATGCTGAGCATGGTCAGGAGGAACCTAAGTCAGTAGAGAAACGAAAAGAGCATGAGGAAGAAAGTGAGGAAAGCCTTGAGCAACCTTTGCAAAAGAAGAAGAAAACTTCTGGGTTAAAGCCGATTGATGCATCTCATCTTGACTTTTTAGTCTCTGAAGACTCACACTTTGTGAGAAGTCAAGAAATCGATCTCGAGAAACCTCCCACTGACCAAGAAGAAGAACATGGTGATCTTGGAGGTCAGTTTGATGCTGATCAGACGGGCTCTGCTGAGCAAAGTGAGACAGTTGTTGCTGAGCAACAGAAAACAGTTGATGCTGAGCACATTGTGAATCCAACTGAGCCAAGTAAGACAGTTGATGCTGAGTCCACAGAGAAAGACAAAGCTGTGAGAGATCACCTTGGACTGAACTCCTCTTTTGAGTCCCTTGACTCCATTGCTGCAGATCCCTCTCCTCCAACAAATAAACTCAGCACAGGCAAACGCCTCAAACGAAAGGCTCAAAAATCTCCAGTCATTGACCTTCTGGATGATTCTCCGCTAAGGGAGCCAATCTCTGACCTCACCACACTCCAGTTCCAGTTCTTCAACACCGTCGTTGAACCAAATTTGGACCAAATCAAGAAAAAGCAAGCCTCTGTTTCTCAAGCTGAGGAACACGCCGATCCCAAAGCTTTTGAAGGTCCTGTTTCTGCTGAGCAAGTGCTCGAAGTTCCTACTACTCAAGACAAAGAGTTAGCAAAAGAAACTCCTGCTCAGGTCAGCACTGCACTACCTCAACCTTCTGAAACTAATCAGCTTCAGACTGACTCCGAGCAGGTCAATATCTCTGCCGATCCACCTCTTCCTACTCCTCTCTCGCAAAATGATAATCAGTCAGTTCCTTCTGGTGATCTGAATAAAAGCCCAGCTGCTGACCAAGCTGGCACATCTAAGTATGGACAGCACCAAACACCTCCTCCATCAGGTGCTATTCCAATTCCGGCCTCTGAACCACAATCTGATGAATCCTATGTTTTCTTACATGCCACTGAGTCTGGACGACGAATCATCGACTCAGCTCAAGCCATACTTCAGGATCTTCATCCGCCTCATGCCGATGCTGCTGGGTCTGCCCATGTTGAGCCAACACAACTTTCCTCTGTCACTCAACTTTTAACTGAAATCAAGGGTCTGAAGGACTTGATGAGTGTCATGACATCCTTCGCATCTCAACAACCCAAGCAAGAATCAATAGTGAAGCTGGCTGAACTCCAGCTGACAATGGTAAATCATATGAATTCTATCCAGGGCCAACTCAATTCTTTGTCAGCTGCGAACTCAATCTATGCAACCTCTGTTGAGGTTAATCAGCTTTTCACCCAGCTAACCTCTGAGCTGATCGGGACTCATGAATTAATCTCCTCCTCCTCCCAGTGTTCCATTGAGCAAATTAGTGAAGTCGTTCGCTTACTCAACTTGAGTAAAGAAGAAATGGACACAGACCAAGTAAAGACAAATGAGATTCTGCAGTTGTTAGACGAGGTGCCGCGGCCTAATCTCCCGGGCGGACCGGGGGATGGACACCTCATGGCGACGTAAGCGGTGATTGGCGCCGAAAGCAACCAATCGTGGAATCAAGCTGCTCGGCAGGACCGGAGCTCGGAGTATGGAAGAGTCGCCACCCACGAATGGGAAAATGAACACCGATCCCTTGCAGGAGACCGGTGAGGGTTCGGGAAACTTAGGTACGAGCCGAGAAGGCTAGTTCCTTTCCGGAGAAAGGCTACTAGGCACCCCGACATCGCCCGGTTATGAACCACCGGCCTCCTACTCAGCGTGTTAGGCGATAACGGACTAATCACATATTTCTTTAAGTTTAAAATTCATTTGAAACCTTTTCTTTCTCGTTTTGAAAACCGTTTTGAGCATATAGTATTGAAAGCCATTTTAGTAAAGAATCACCCATTTACATCAGTTCAAAACACATAGGAGAGAGAGGGGGAGAGGAAAGAATTGATTTGTTTACAATGTGATTTATGATTCGTATTACACACTAACTCTAAACTAGGCTCACTTCCCAAAAATGAGTTTATTTACGTGGTTCGTACCTTAATCACCGTTGGAACGATTTAGGTACGTTTCAAAATCCCGTTAATGGCGTTCACTCGAACCGCCGTTGGAACGACTCGAGCGTTTGAAAACGTTGAGATAAGAGCTTTTAATAAGAAAACGTGATTAAACATACAAGTCAATTTATTTTGTACAAAACCATTTAATTAGGAAAACAATTCAAAAACTCTATTATTAAAAGCAATTTTAAGAAACGGTTTTAATTACAAGCTTCGCTTAATCCGTCGTTGGAACGAATTAAGGTTTTAAAACATGATATTTTGGAAACGATTTAAAGAGGTCAAGAAAACGTTATTTACACTTTGGGAACATCTAGAAAAGCTTTAATTCAAACTAACAAATTAAACTCTCTTTTTTGTGATTTATTTTCCCCTTTTCACTCAATTAATCCTTACTTGAATATAATTACAACAACTAACAAATTAAATCCAAATTCACCCAACCAAACATATTTAAAGAATATATACCTATAGGAAATCCAAATGGAGAATAAATATACATATTTATACATATATGTAAGAATGGTAAAATAGTAATAATATATATAGATCAAATATATGATAAGGAAAGTAATAATACATATATAAGTGAAAATAAGGGTAAGGCTAATTAAAACACACTTTGATTTTTATTTAAGAGAAAATGTAAAGATAGAGGATAAAATTCATAAATAAGAAAATCAACTCTAAATCAAAATAGTTTTGTACATTTTAACATATAGAGAATAAACTCTAAATCAAATTGATGAAAAGAAATGATGTATAAACATATTAAATAAATATATGTACAAAGTATTTAAAAATAGCTTGAACGTATATATTACATAAATATACATATGTATAGAAAGGACCAAAAGTCTAAAAGTTGAGAAAAAGGGACCAAAACAACATTTTTTACATTTCAGCAGCTTTACCGACGGAAAATCCGTCGGTAAACAGCCTTTAGTGATAGAAAACGGAAAATTACAGAACTGCTCCAATAGTGTCCAGATTTGTTCAAACACTTTAAATTAGATCTATTCTATCGTTTTGGATTTCCGAACTACCCAAATAGGGTCATAGTCTATAATGGAGAATCCTAAAACAATGTTTTATTTTAAAACGTTATTTCGAAATATTTTCAAAACTTATAATTACAACGTTTTTATTAATCTCGAACTACCTTTGAATCGGATCACAGTTCGTATTGGGATATTAAAACGAGGTTTTTTATTTCAAAACAAAAAACGAACGTTTATTTAATACGAGACAAAAATAAATAAATACGGAAAATTAAATAAGACGTGATAAATAAATAACTAAATAAATAAAAACTATATCCTAAAAAATAAAATAAGAAAATAAATTAAATGAATAAATAAATTAAATAAATAAAACGAGTATAGTCCTCAGATAATACCTCAAGTTCGGTATTGACAGTTGAAGTCGGTTGATTCCACGAATCGTGATTTTCCGGTGTTTTTTGTATTTTCGGTAAAATTTTAACTTTTAGGAAATTCGGAATTTTTGAGAAAAAAAATATTTTTCTCAAAAAAATTCACTTTCTCTCTCTAAAAATGTCTAGAGTAAGAAAGCTCTCCAAAATTCCTCCTCTTTCTTGCATGGGGATCCGTGCCTTAAATAGGCAACGGGTCCCGGAAACTTTGGGCGACGCCCAAATAAAATTGGGCGTCGCCCAAAGCCGGTTGGGCGAATGCCCAACATGGTTGGGCGAACGCCCAACTTCAGTTGGGCGCGCGCCCAACCAGCGTTGGGCGCGCGCGCCCAACTAACGTTGGGCGTTCGCCCAACGTCGCTGGACGCTCGCCCAACGGTCGCCGGACGTACGTCCCGCGCTGTCAGGCGCGCGCGCCCAGTGGACATCGAGCGGGCGCCCCGCGCTGCCGGGCGTGCGTCCAACTGTCGTCGGACACGCGTCGGCTGCCGCTAGGCGCTCACACCACGTCGCTGAGCACTTGCGAGCCGTCCACTTGACGACTGCGACTCCCATTAACTTCTTCCATTTTTATTATATATTTTTGCTTTAAAACCTCCGGAACCAACCGCTTCGACCGTCTTGTTACAGGTTTTCGTCACAGGTCCTCCGACTCGGTGTCTACAGTTGCCCCTACTTTCCTATTTTGACAGTGATGTGTGTGTTTTGAAAACGTTTTTTGCTAACGCAACACATGCAATGTAAAACATATAAAAGTAAAAGACACGTAAAGAGTAGGAGGAAGAATACCTGACCTTTGCGCTGCGCGTTCCGGCGTCGTTCTCGATTCTTTACGTCCTTGCCTTTGAATCGGCTGCCGACGGATGTTCTTCTTACGGACCCTAGCCTAAGTTGACTGCGGGTAAAAAAATGGCTCAAAAGCAACCCTGGTGCACGACCGCGAGTAAAATGGCTCAAAAGCGACCCCTGCCTACAACCGGGGGGTAAATGGCTCAAAAAGCAACCCCGGTCTACGACCGGGGGTAAAATAGCTCAAAAGCAACCCCGGTCTATGACCGGGGGTAAACGGCTCAAAAGCAACCCCGGTCTACGACCGTGGGTAAAATGGCTCAAAAGCAACCTCGGTCTACGACCGGGGGTAAAATGGCTCAAAAGCAACCCTGGTCCACGACCGCGGGTAAAATGGCTCAAAAGCAACCCTGGTCCACGACCGCGGGTAAAATGGCTCAAAAGCGACCCTGGTCCACGACCGCGGGTAAAATGGCTCAAAAGCGACCCCGGTCCACGACCGGGGGTGAAGTGGCTCAAAAGCAACCCTGGTCTACGACCGTGGGTAAAATGGCTCAAAAGCAAACCTGGTCTACGACCGTGGGTAAAATGGCTCAATAGCGAAAGGTTCTTTCTAACAATTCTGAATTCTAAAACACTGACGTCTGTGTTGTTACTGGAGCTACTGTCTCGGATGTTTGAGTGGTTCGATAGGAACGTCTTTTTCGTCCGGAGTGATTCAAACTAATAATTATTTTTCTGTTGACTGTCGTCTGTATTTTGACTGGCGCCACTGTTCTGTAAAATTTGGTTGTCGTCTAGAGTCCCATCTTGATATTATTGTTCACTATCTGGCAGAAACGCAGGCTGAAACGGACTGCAAATCGGAGGTCTGTGCACCTGGTAAATAATTATTTACTTTTTACCTTTATGTCATATCGTACCTTTTTCACTATTTACGGGAATGCCATTCCCTTTCCTTATATAAGGTGGTGGGGTTTCATTTCAACCCCACACCTTCTCTCTCTTCTCTCTCTCTCTAACTTCTGATTTGGATTATTCTCGGGATGGATTTGGATAAACATGATGGCACGAAGGGCATGGATGCGGGTTTTGTGAACCTTACTATAGTGGCCCCTTTCCAGGATCCTACCTCACATCTGAGCCGGACCCGCTCTAACCAGGTAAGTACTTTCTTACTTCCTCGTCTTTTGACTAGATTTCTAGGCTTTAATAACCCTACTTTGAACATGATTTGCATGCTAAACTCTAGGTTGCTTTAGAAG
Source organism: Euphorbia lathyris (assembly GCF_963576675.1). Taxonomy (NCBI): domain Eukaryota; kingdom Viridiplantae; phylum Streptophyta; class Magnoliopsida; order Malpighiales; family Euphorbiaceae; genus Euphorbia; species Euphorbia lathyris. The sequence continues at coordinate 62,401,474 of NC_088911.1, forward strand.
ACTTTAACTAGAAAACATGAATTTCTTTGCCCGCAAGTAACACTTTATTTATCTTTTGAAAGAATGTGAATTATATGTATGTGAATAGTAAACATACGAACAATGCATGCCAACAGTAAAAACGTGAATAGCACATGAATAGTAAAACGTGAATAGTGCATGTGAATAGTAAAACGTGAATAGTGCACGTGAATAAAAACGTGAATAACGCACGTGAATAGTAAAAACATGAATAACGCCCGTGAATAGTAAAAACATGAATAATGCACGTGAATAGTAAAAATGTGAATAACGCACGAATTAAATGTTAAAATTGGATCGATCTCTTTGCCAATGCGTGCGAGAGTAGATCAAAGAATAATGAATTAATCAAATCATATACAAACAACCCTAAGAACGAGATTCCATAAAATGACGGTCCTAATTGACAAAGTGTCTCTAGGTTGGATTTGACCGAAAGAATAGCTAGATTAACGCGCTTTTATTAGACGCAAGCCTAGGAATAACACTTAAACTTACTTGTTCCGTCCTTTCCAGATTATCGGCATTTCTGGGACCACGGAGGACTTTCATGTGTGGTATTCCATGCTTAGCGCAGCGGCGAAAGCCCGTGTGCGAGAGTTAGGCTTTGAGCCCTTCATTTTAGCGTTGCCCCACGCCAACGGGGTGTGTGACCGCTTCGGCCTACGCGCCCTATGCGAGAGATGGGTTGACTCGACCCACACCTTCCACCTCTCATTCGGGGAGATGACAATATCGCCTCGCGACTTCTCCTTGCTGACCGGATTGCGGGGGAGTGGTACTCCGGTTCCCTTCTCCTTTGATATGGTGCGTCCACGGGTTGACCGTGCCAGGTTGGCTACTCTGATCGGACCAGGAGTCTACACGGGTGTCAAGTCCACCCCGGCGAAGTTCATCACCACTTCTGGGCTTTTGAGTCGTAGGGACTTTTGTGGGATAGACGACACTGATCTGGTGGTCCGCAGCTTTCTTTTATACGCTTTAGGCGAGACGATCTTCCGCACCAAGAGCAGGACGATACACGCGGGTCTTATTCAGGCCTTCAGCGATTTGGACGTCGTGTCATCTTACGATTGGGCAGGAGCGGGCTTGGCTTACTTGTACAAATTTTTGGATCTGACTTGCCGGAAGCGCAAGGACTTCGGCGGTTACACCTTTGCTCTCCTGGTACGTGGTTCATCCTTAACTTTCCTTTTTTATCCTCTTCGCGATTTCTGTCCGTAACCCTTGTTTCTACAAGCAGGTTTGGGCCTATGAGAGGCGGATTCTTCCATGCGAGCGTCGGCGCAGACCGCGGGTAGTTAGGCCCCCACTCATGGCTCGGTGGAGCGAGTTTGGTCTAGGAGCTGAGGAGAGGCGGACAGTGGCACAATTCCTAGCTTGGATCGATTCACGGACTTTGGGGGAGGTGAACATCCTCTAACTACGCTAGATTTTCGTTTGATTAGACTTAACTTTTCTTTTTTGTTTTCAGATGCGGTTTAGGTGGGATGACCTTGACTTCGGTCCTGATTACGCATACGTCACCCGCATCCAGGGGCAGCAGTGCGTTCTTACCGGCCCCTGCGTGCGGGCGTGGTACTTGGGCGATCGGGGTATCACAGGGGTTAGCGCCTCGCACTGGACACCTAGCGAGATTCCCGTGTCCATATTTGCTGTGCGGACCATGCCCTTATTGGTCATTCGTCATGATTTGACCCGTCGCTTTGCCCCTAGAGATGTCTGGGACCATATCGGGGGCCGCGCTCTCTATTTATCAACACTATTGACCGCGAGGGATGCCTCTGAGGTTGCGATGGAGGTGGACCCCATGGCGGACGTGTTTTCGGCGGAGGCCGTCGCTGCAGTCTTTGGTCGGGAGGAGGTTCCGGTGAGTGGTTCGACCAATTTATTTTTATTTACGAGATAGTTAGTGGTATTTATTGTGCCTTTGCTTGCAGGAGGGTTCCTGGAGGAGTGCCCATATGTCAGATTTTTTCGATGGGGCCCGGGCTCAGACGTCTACGAGCGAGCCGACACATTGTGACGGCGAGTCCTCTGGCACTGCTCGACCAGAGTGGTCCCCTTTAGGCGTACCTATCCCCTACTTTGGGAGGGATTTCTCGACCGTTTGCTATGACGAGTCCGGAGTGGCCTATGCCGGTGTCGAGATGGCTCCTCTTGCTTTCACGTCGAGGATACCGTTTGATCCCTCAGACGCCCTCCAGACTTCGAGGGAGACATGCACCGACTATGTGGGGCTATCTGGTTACTTCAGAGATCGACTCAGCTTGCGTTGCGCCAGCCACCTGGTATGTATCTTTATTTCATTTTAGTGTAGTGGAATGTATGCACATATGTATGTATGACTTCTATTCTCGTCTGTATTTCTTTTTTTATATTTTTTCTCTCTTTTTTTTTTTTTTACAGAGCGATCTCCGTGCACATGAGCTGAGACAGAGCGAAGCGCTGCGGGAGGCCGATGCCAGGGTCGGCCAGGTCTATAGGGAGAGGAACGATCATTGGTCTATGGTGATGCGAGCTGAGACCGAGGGGCGTCTTGCTGTCGAGGAGAGGATGCGGGAGGAGACCACGGGACGCCTTGCCACCGAGGAGAGAGTGCGAGAGGAGACCACGGGGCGCCTTGCCGTCGAGGAGAGACTTCGAGTCACCGAGGAGACCCTATCTGCGGAGCGGGCGTCACATCTGAGGGCCTTTGAGGCTCACTGGAATTTCCCTCCTTATTAGGCTTATTATGTACAGCTTCGTAGCTTTTTATTAGAATTACCCCAATGTATAGCTTGTGTATAGGGAGAGGGGTGGATAGTATGTAGGCTTGTTATTGTGAAAAGAAAGGTAAGAAATATATAACTCATGATTCGTATTACCATGCATTCAGTAGATTATAACGATTCCAATCATTCTCTTCAAATATATTCATGCCTTTATTTATTTACAAACAACAGAAATACGTAGCCGCTTATACATTATTTTTGTAATTGCTCAAGATATAACTACCGTTACCAGGACCTGCCTTTTTTCGGTTTTCAGATCCCAGCGATTTTTCATCTCTCCTTTTACTATCCCGGAATTTTCAAATGAGTGCCCTTTCAGGTTTTCACCCATTGGGATGTCCCTTATTGTTGCATAGGCCGCCCTTTGCGGGTTTTCAACCTATCGGGAATTTTTCTTTCTTTTTTTTTTACGAAAAGTATTTCTTAATCCTATCCAGATTGGTAGGTTCGGAGAACTCCATGCCATCCATAGTAGTTAACTTCACCGCTCCTTTGCTTAGTATCTTCTTCACGAAGAACGGCCCTTCCCAGTTTGGCCTAAACTTGCCCCTCGGGTCGGTGTGCGTCACACGGATCTGTTTTAGCACCATATCCCCTTCTTTGATAGGGCTAGCCTTGACCTTTTTATTGAAGGCTCGGGCCATCCTTCGCTGATATAACTGCACATGGTAAAGGGCCTCCATCCTTTTCTCGTCCACCAATGCTAACTCTTCATACCGCTTCTTTACCCATTCCGTCTCGGGAATCTCTGCTTCTACTGCGATTCTCAACGATCGTTTTTCAATCTCAATTGGCAGGACTGCTTCTGCCCCATACACTAAGGAGAACGACGTTGCCCCAGTTGATGTTCTAACCGTCGTGCGATAAGCCCATAACGCGAGTGGAAGCTGCTCGTGCCAATTCCGGTGTGATTCTACTGTCTTTATGAGAATCCTTTTAAGGTTCTTATTAGCCGCTTCTACTGCGCCATTATCCTGTGGACGATACGGAGAAGACCTGTGATGTTCAATACCATATTCTCGGAAGAGACTTCTCACTTCCCCTTGAAACTGGACCCCATTATCTGTGATTATGTGATGAGGCACTCCGAATCTGGTGATTAAGTGTTTTTCGATGAACTTCCTCATCTGCTTGGACCCCAACTTGCCGAACGACTCTGCCTCTACCCACTTGGTGAAGTAATCAATGGCAACTGCGATGAATTTATGTCTATTTGACGCGTTAGGTCTCACCTCGCCGATGATGTCAATGCCCCAAGCTGCAAATGGCCAAATGGGTGCTAACACGTGCAGTTCCATAGCTGGTAAATGATTATAATCTCCGTGGATTTGACAATCATGGCATTTATTCGCATATTCGTTACAATCTCTTTCCATGGTGAGCCAATAGAAGCCTTGCCTTATGATTTTCTTTGCCAATACCGCCCCTCCCATATGGGCCCCATAAATTCCCGAGTGTACCGACTCCATTGCCTCGCGGGCTTCTCCCGCATCCAAGCACCTCAGTTGTAACCCATCGGTGTGCCTTTTGTAAAGCAAGTCGTTGTGGATGACGAACTGCTGAGCTAACCTTTTAATCATAGCTTGATCCCTAAGTTCTGATTCTGCCGGGTATGTTCCACTCTTCATGAAGTTTACGATATCGAAATACCACGGCTTTTCATCTGCCCCTAACAGCATTACATCTTCGTAGCATAGTTTGTGAGATCTCTTCCATACCAAAGGCTTTGAGGCAAGGTTCCGAGGGTTGTCCCAAACTGACACCAAAGTGGCCAGAGCATCCGCTGCCTGGTTCTGTGCTCGAGGAATATGATAAAAACGACATTCATTGAATCTTTGTGCCAACCCTTCTAGCTGGTCTAGGTATGGACGTAACCTTTCTTCCCTCACTTCCCAGTTTCCTTGTGCCTGTTCGATGATCAGCTTTGAGTCGCCCCAGATTTCCACATACGATGCTCCTAATGTCGTTAGCGACTCTAACCCGTAGATGCATGCTTCATACTCGGCCATATTGTTAGTAAGAGGGAAGGATAACTTCTTTGCCATCGGGATCCTTTCTCCTTCTGGTGAGATGAGTAACACTCCTACTCCGGCTCCATTCGAATTAACTGCTCCATCAAAGAACATTTTCCATGGTATAACTTCTATTGCGTTTAAGTGCTCATCGGGGAAATCATAGTTTACCTCTTCCTCTTCTGCGTTCAGAGGTTGGTTGGCCAGGAATTCTGCTACGGCTCTCCCCTTGATAACCTTCTTCGTTACATATTCGATATCAAATTCGGACAAAAGCAACAACCATCGGGCTAGCTTCCCTATTAGAGACGAAGTTCGGTACAGATACTTCACGGGATCCATCCGGGAAATAATGATCACTTTATAAGATTGGAAGTAGTGCCGTAGTTTCTTGGTTAGCCATACTACTGCCACGCATGTCTTTTCGATCATGTTATACTTAAGCTCGTATTCTAGGAACTTCTTACTCAGATAATACACCGCGTGCTCCACACAGGTGTCCCCTTCTTGGGCCATCATTACCCCAATAGATCGCTCTTCGATTGCTACATAGAGGAGAAGCGGTTTTCCCAGTTTAGGCGGTCTCAGAACGGGTGGATTAGACAAATAGTTCCGGACGTTCTCTAAGGCTTGCTGACACTTATCATTCCAAATCATGGGTTGATCTTTCCGTAGCAACTTAAAGATCGGCTCGCAGATTGCGGTGAGTCTTGCTATGAACCGACTGATATACTGAACCTGCCCCAGAAACCCTCTCACTTCTTTCTCATTCTTTGGCACTAGCATTTCTCGTATGGCCTTTACTTTGTCGGGATCTACCTCAATTCCCTTGTTTCCGATTACATAGCCTAAGATTTTCCCCGATGAAACGCCGAAGAAGCATTTTTTCGGGTTTAACCTTAGTTTGAATTCTGCAATTCGGGCCAAAAACTTCTCGAGTGCAGCGAAATGCCCCTCTCTCGTCTCCGACTTGACCATCATGTCATCCACATAAACCTCTACTTCTTTGTGTATCATATCATGGAATAGTGCCGTAGCCATTCGCTGGTAAGTTGCCCCGGCATTTTTCAAACCAAACGGCATCACCCTATAGTAGTATGTTCCCCACTCAGTTGTGAACGAGGTTTTTGCTTTGTGTTTCTCAGCCATTTGAACTTGCATGTAGCCCATGAAACCGTCCACATTCGTGTGTAAGACGCTCGATGCTGCACTGTCAATTAACACGTCAATATGAGGCAACGCGAATTCATCTTTGGGGCACGCTTTGTTAAGATCTTTATAATCGACGCACATTCTTACTTTGTCGTCCTTCTTTGCGATGGGCACTACATTCGCGACCCAAGGGGGATAGTCGATTACTTCGATGAACCCTGCTTCTAACTGCTTCTTTACTTCTTCCCTGATCTTATCTGCCCATTCCGGTCTCATGCGTCGGAGTTTCTGCTTCACGGGCTTCGCGTCGGGGTATGTTGGAATACGGTGAGTTACGATTGATTGATCAATTCCTGGCATGTCTTCGTACGTCCAAGCAAACACTATTTCATATTTTTTTAATTATTCTCTCAAATTCTTTCCTCTCTTCAATAGTTAATTCTTGAGCAATTTGTATAAGTTTAGGATTTTTATCCGTGCCAAGATTGAAAGTTGACATTTCTATTGTATTGATTTCAAATGTAGGCATGTTATATGAATGAGAATGCATGGAATGATCACGATCAACATCAAGCAAGTAAGCAAAATCAGAATTCATTTTATTGATAGTGTTGGCGAGTACATCATCAGATTCAAATAAAGCAGTAATACAATTTTCATCGTCAGGGTTCTCGGGTTTCTCATAAGCCTTGGAGGTACTGGGCTCGTCCACCGCTCCCACAGTTGCTTCAATAGTGATGACCTGCTCCTCGGCATTCAAATCTAACATCATGATCTCCTCGACGAAGCAGCTTGCCTTTCCTTTGCCCCAGTCGGTAACATCATTGAAGATCTCAAAACCTGGTAGAATCTTTCCTTCGGTGCTAGTCCATGACTCGGGAGTCCCCGAATAAACCTTTCCGTGCCCCTCATTCACAAAATACTTCTTTAGGCCCACCCTTCCTTCATCACTTGTGTTGGACGGACCTCCCAGCTCATATCCTAAACCCCTCCGGGTTTTCTGACTCTTGAAATCCGGAAATTCTGGCAATCCTTGATGGTGTGCTCCCAAGCCCATACCGGGGATGAAACCCCCCTTCATCATTTTCACCACATCGGAGGTCATGCTAGACTCGTAGATCCCAGAAACTTGGAATCCGGAGAAAAGTTGAGGCTCAATTCCCAATGCCGCCACCGAGCTTAATTTTTCCGCTCTGATCGTCACTATCTCCTCCCCGAAGGGGAATTTGATCATTTGATGGAGCGTGGAGGGCACACCTCCCAACTTGTGGAACTATGGGCGTCCCAACAACACGGCAAAGGTTACCGGGATATCCAGCACTGTGAACTCTGTTTCCTCCTCGTGCGGCCCTACTTTCAGCTTTGCCTTAAAAACTCCTTCGATATGCCTACGGCTATTATCATAGGCCCTGATCACGGTTTCCGAGGCAGTCAAATCTCCTCTTTCTACCCCCAACTTGGATAAAAGTTTTAGTGGGCAAACATTAATGGCCGATCCATCATCGACCATCACACAGCTAGTCTTTTTCCCGTTAATTTCAGCTCGGATATACAAAGGCTTGTTGTGGGCCTTCCCCTCTTATGGGAGATCTTCGTCAGTAAATGTGATTTCGGTCTTCTTCTGGGCCATAATTGCCCCTACTAACGCTGCCGGCTCAGTATCGGTAGAGATAACCAAATTCTGCAGCTCTTTCATCAGATTTTCACGGTGGTATTTGGAATGGCATAGGACTTCCCACACCATAGACTTAGCTTGTGTTTTCTTCAACTGCTCGTGGACTTGGTCATCTGGCTTGGGAGCCGATCCTTCCCCTATCTCAGTCTCCACCATAGGTGCCTTTCCCTCGGCCACTCGACCTGATCTTGTCATGACGGCGATTTCCGGCTCATCCTCAGATTCATCCCAAATATTGATAGGAATCCTCCGATCAGTATCCTCCTCATCCGAGGAACTTTCCCAAATGTCCACAATCATCAGATCCATTACGTGAGAAACGTTTGAATTCAAATAAAAGGGATCCGCTGATCCATACAAAGCCCAGCCTATCAAATCATCATAATCCCTGAGGGATACCCTACTCATCCTCCTCGCCACCAACGGAATCGCGCCTCTCTGTATGCACATGAGATGCACCTTATCACTCATCATTTCATGACACTGCTCATAGCGATGCCTCCACCTCCTAACATAATCCACGAATGGTTCCTCGGGGAATTGCCTGATCCTATCCAGATCCTCCAGGGATCTCGTCCATGGAACATACATCTCATATCTCGCCACAAAAGCATTCCTAAAAGGTATCCAATGACCCATTTCCTCTTCTGATAGGCCTTGGTGCCACAGCAAGGCTTCTCCTATGAGGGTTTCCGGGAAATGTTCATGTAATTCGCATTGAGGGAACCCGGCGTCATACATATGGTTGCGGAATAACCTCGCATGCTTAACAGGATCCTGGTATCCACCATACCTAGGCATTGCCAACACTGCCTCGGGTGTTTCATAAGACGGCGAGTCCGGGGTTTGCTCTGCAAGCATCCATACTGTGTATTCCTTAATGAACCTTTTGGTCATTGCGGCCCAATCGCTCTTGACATGCATCGGAAGTGACATATACCACATCAACGGCTCACCCATCAGCAAATTACAGAACAGGCTGGTGATCTCTTCTTCCTTAAAACCCAAAGGACCCATGGCCGACAAGTAGAAGTGAAGGTGTTCCATCGGATCCTTGTTGCCATTATACTTACTGACCCTCGGTAGCGGACGCTTGATAGGCCCAATCTGCATCGCAAAGCGCTCTGCGGTCCTATCCTTAGCTCTCTTGTACTTTTCTAGGAATAGATCAGACAGTCATTCCCAATCATGCTTGTAGGAGTCGGGCAACGAGTGGAACCATCCCAAAGGCTCGCCTACTAGTGAATGGTGGAACCACTGAGCAATCTCGTCCACCCCGAAAGATTCAACAAACATATCGTGCATATATTCACGCAAGTGCACATCGGGATCCTCTCCTCCGCTAAATAGACTCAATTCTGGCACAATAGTCCGAGACGACCCTTCCCCGATCTCTTCAGCACTATCTTCGTCATACGGTGCTCCACCGTCCAACCCTTCATCCATCGGTTCACCCTCCTATTCTTTGCCAAGGAAGGACACATACAGACCATTTCCTACATTGCTCTTCTCATCGGAGTCCAACAACTCCTCTTCATTTTCCCCGAAGGATTCCACAACCATGCTTTCTTTCAGCCCGACTCCGATCATGCTCACCCTATGATTAGGCAGTGGATTACGCCTAGTGGAAGGGTTCGCCGATGAAGGATCAGCTATCTTCTTCTCCTCAATCAAATCTTGGATCTCATGCTTTAACCTCTCGCAGTTCTCAATAGTGTGCCCATAACCGCTGTGGAATTCGCAGTATCCCCTAGCTTGTATCTGCGGAGAAGGTGGAGCTTTGTTATAAGGAGTAAGAGATTTCAACAACCCCTTTTTCTGCAATCGTTCGAAAACTTTTGCGTAGGTCTGATCAAATTTGGCGAACCGCCTCTTCTCGATAGCATTAAGATCAAGCACTTTCACTGCGGCAGATTCTGCACTCGCACTTGGCCCTCCGGCACTATATCCAGACTTCGTCCACTTGGTATAAGCTTTCTTCGGCTCTCCGTCTCCCTCAACTGTCAAGGCATAGCTATACATCTGATTGAAATCAGTAAAAGGCATATACCGCAGCTCATTCTTAATATACGGCAATGTGTTACCCACTACCATTCGGATCTGATCCTGCTCAAGTGGCTTCTGCTTCATAACTGCCGCCTTGGCTCTCCACCTCCTCACAAAATCGGAAAAAGACTCATTAGCTTGTTGCTTAGTGCTTTCCAGTTCCTTTAGAGTAACCTCAAGCATAGTGTTGAAACTATACTGAGCGATGAATGATTTTGCCAAATCCTTCCAATCTCTCTTCGTCACCATCGGCAACGCATGAAACCATATGAGGGCAGCCCCCTCCAGATAAGTATTAAACAGCCCCAGGACTTGATCCTCAGTCAAGATCGTGTGCTTCATTACTGCAACATACTGATTCATGTGGGCAGTAGGATCTCCAGTTCCATCGAACTTTTTCATGTCAGGGAGCCAGAATTTCAAAGGCAAAGAAGTTGCCGATAAACAATTCTTCAAGTTATAAAAGTCCTGACTCCCGGAACTTCCCCCACGTAGATCCTGCACCTCCTGAGTGATGTGTTGCTTCCACTCCTCTTCCTTAGCCTTCTCTTTCTCAAGCTGTTTACGGATATAGTCCTGATAGTCATCCTCGTTCCCAAAGCAAGGACCATCGTTCACCTCATTCTCAGCGTGCTTACTGCCACTCTTGTCCTCCTTCATGGCCAACTTAGCTATCTGGGCCACTATCGCGGCTAACTGCTCATTAATGTTGTTCACAGAGTTTTCCAATCCAGCCACTTTTTCATCGGTCGCAGACATACTGACTGAAGATTGAGTATACTCGGACGAAGATGATTTGGAAGCCACAACTGCCGATTCAGAATTGTCAATCTATAGCTGATCAAACTGCCTGACTAACCGGTTACACTCGCGAAACCACAACCGCTTAATGATGAAGTCTGCGCGAACGGTCATCCATTAGTATGTATGCATGATTCGTGGTGTGTGCGTTTATTTATTTATGGATATATAAGATAAGAAGAACAAACGTCAGTCTAATTACACGTATCACAACATCTCTCTTCCACCCTTATTCCTCCACACACTCGATGGTCCAAGTCTCTTTCCTAGGATTTTGGTTCGGGGCTCACATTGCGGTCCGGGGGACGCGTGATGCCGTCGATTATTGCGGAAAAGTAAATCATCCATCAGACAATACAGTTCGTTTTTGACGTATCAGCGTTCAGTGACTAAGATATCGACCAAGTCGGAATGTTCTTTTAGGATAACTCGTCTTTCATCATTTTGCGAGACGCATTAGTTCGGGTTTTGACTCCCTTTGAGTGCATCTCGGTTTTTTTAGACGTGGTACGAGTTATTCTTTCAGTCCAATCGTTCGTTATCGACAATGACTCGTTCCTTTTTATTCGCGTGGGTTCGTGTCTCGATTTTTGGATTACGACGGGATCTTTTGGATCTATCGAGAGACGTAACCACGTGTTCATTCAGTGATGAAAGCACTTTTTATTTTAAGGAACGAACTCATCGCGTAACGTGTTTGTTTTTAGCGTTAAGAATCCGTTTGCTCGTTTTTGCTACGTGAAAAGACGACGAGTCTTATTCGAGCGTACGATAATCTTTCGGCTAACAACAACTCTTTATTCCTTCCAATCTACGGGATATATCACCTTAGCGTGGTTATAGAAAATCAACGTTTCGTTGAATCACATGTTTATTCGAAGCAGGGATATCGCCGTTCTTTTTCAGTTAGGCACGAGTTTAAGCAAACGTGCATATCGGGCCATATTTCTTGTAGTTTTGGTAACGGTCGAAATGATCGAGCCATTAATCAAACCCACAGTCTCGTCCATATGGCGCAATTATGCGGTTTGGTTTAATTCGGCTTTGTGATTTTAAACGGCATATATACCAGTTCGAGGCACGTATTTAACGATATTGGTTCATTTTCTTTAACTACCCTCGGGATGGATATATATCGTAGATACAGAATGACTTTGGTCGTTTGTTTATTTTTGCTTTTCTTTTATTTTCTTAGTCACTTTTGCGGACACGTCCATTTCTCTCAAGAACAACACAAGGCATAACGTAAGAGCTCGTCTTTTATTCGGAAGGGACGGGCCACGTTTACGAAACTCTTTACGTTACAACGGGGTCGTTCAAAACAGAAATGTTCTTCGTTTTCGTTCTGTCATAATCTCGTTTTATCCCAACCTATTTAAAGAATGTGAATAACGGCTACCGTTAATATAGTCTTTTGAATCGAGATATAACTATCCTTAATATCAAAGCGACTTGAACTAATACGTGCTTACGTCACAATGCATTTATTGAACATGTGCCTTCTTCGGGACACGGAAAGGGACCAAGCGGGTCGCACAAGTTCATTCATACGAGATGACTAAGTCGTCTTTGGTTCGAATCGTTTCGATGTTTTGGGGTAGTTTGTATATTGGTTTAAGAGTATATATTAACATATCGTTTCGTTTTCTTTACATATTTTAGGATTAGACACGTATCATGGCAATTTAAAAACACGAACTGATTCATTTATCACATCAAAAATAGTAACGGGTAATCCTATGGCAACTTCTAAGGCTACTATATGCTGACACGGCTGATCGCGGGACCTTACAGGACCGCACAAATTCGCCCCTAACGAATGGATAGGGACCCTTTGGCGCCTTACTGTAAGGGGGAACTTACACTAGCCTCTTTCGAGCGACGAATGGACTCTCGCTAGAGGTTTCGCGGAAATTACCCAAAAGGTTTGCAATAATGCTTATGAATGCATACGAAAAGAAATAATACGATCCGTCCCCGTTAAGGGCTTAATACACGCCTTCCAGAATCAAATTTCTCGCTTCCCCAGCAGAGTCGCCACTTGTTAGACGAGGTGCCGCGGCCTAATCTCCCGGGCGGACCGGGGGGTGGACACCTTATGGCGACGTAAGCGGTGATTGGCGCCGAAAGCAACCAATCATGGAATCAAGCTGCTCGGCAGGACCGGAGCTCGGAGTATGGAAGAGTCGCCACCCACGAATGGGAAAATGAACACCGATCCCTTGCGGGAGACCGGTGAGGGTTCGGGAAACTTAGGTACGAGCCGAGAAGGCTAGCTCCTTTCCGGAGAAAGGCTACTAGGCACCCCGACATCGCCCGATTATGAACCACCGGCCTTCTACTCAGCGTGTTAGGCGATAACGGACTAATCGCATATTTCTTTAAGTTTAAAATTCATTTGAAACCTTTTCTTTCTCGTTTTGAAAACCGTTTTGAGCATATAGTATTGAAAGCCATTTTAGTAAAGAATCGCCCATTTACATCAGTTCAAAACACATAGGAGAGAGAGGGGGAGAGGAAAGAATTGATTTGTTTACAATGTGATTTATGATTCGTATTACACACTAACTCTAAACTAGGCTCACTTCCCAAAAATGAGTTTATTTACGTGGTTCGTACCTTAATCGCCGTTGGAACGATTTAGGTACGTTTCAAAACCCCGTTAATGGCGTTCACTCGAACCGCCGTTGGAACGACTCGAGCGTTTGAAAATGTTGAGATAAGAGCTTTTAACAAGAAAACGTGATTAAACATACAAGTCAATTTATTTTGTAAAAAACCATTTAATTAGGAAAACAATTCAAAAACTCTATTATTAAAAGCAATTTTAAGAAACGGTTTTAATTACAAGGTTCGATTAATCCGTCGTTGGAGCGAATTAAGGTTTTAAAACATGATATTTTGGAAACGATTTAAAGAGGTCAAGAAAACGTTATTTACACTTTGGGAACATCTAGAAAAGCTTTAATTCAAACCAACAAATTAAACTCTCTTTTTTGTGATTTATTTTTCCCTTTTCACCCAATTAATCCTTACTTGAATATAATTACAACAACTAACAAATTAAATCCAAATTCACCCAACCAAACATATTTAAAGAATATATACCTATAGGAAATCCAAATGGAGAATAAATATATACATATATGTAAGAATGGTAAAATAGTAATAATATATATAGATCAAATATATGATAAGGAAAGTAATAATACATATATAAGTGAAAATAAGGGTAAGGCTAATTAAAACACACTTTGATTTTTATTTAAGAGAAAATGTAAAGATAGAGGATAAAATTCATAAATAAGAAAATCAACTCTAAATCAAAATAGTTTTGTACATAATAACATATAGAGAATAAACTCTAAATCAAATTGATGAAAAGAAATGATGTATAAACATATTAAATAAATATATGTACAAAGTATTTAAAAATAGCTTGAACGTATATATTACATAAATATACATATGTATAGAAAGGACCAAAAGTCTAAAAGTTGAGAAAGAGGGACCAAAACAGTATTTTTTACATTTCAGCAGCTTTACCGACGGAAAATCCGTCGGTAAACAGCCTTTAGTGACAGAAAACGGAAAATTACAGAACTGCTCCAATAGTGTCCAGATTTGTTCAAACACTTTAAATTATATCTATTCTATCGTTTTGGATTTCCGAACTACCCAAATAGGGTCATAGTCTATAATGGAGAATCCTAAAACAATGTTTTATTTTAAAACGTTATTTCGAAATATTTTCAAAACTTATAATTACAACGTTTTTATTAATCCCGAACTACCTTTGAATCGGATCACGGTTCGTATTGGGATATTAAAACGAGGTTTTTTATTTCAAAACCAAAAACGAACGTTTATTTAATACGAGACAAAAATAAATAAATACGGGAAATTAAATAAGACGTGATAAATAAATAACTAAATAAATAAAAACTATATCCTAAAAAATAAAATAAGAAAATAAATTAAATGAATAAATAAATTAAATAAATAAAACGAGTCTAGTCCTCGGATAATACCTCAAGTTCGGTATTGACAGTTGAAGTCGGTTGATTCCACGAATCGTGATTTTCCGGTGTTTTTTGTATTTTCGGTAAAATTTTAACTTTTAGGAAATTCGGAATTTTTGAGAAAAAAAATATTTTTCTCAAAAAAATTCACTTTCTCTCTCTAAAAATGTCTAGAGTAAGAAAACTCTCCAAAATTCCTCCTCTTTCTTGCATGGGGATCCGTGCCTTAAATAGGCAACGGGTCCCGAAAACTTTGGGCGAACGCCCAACCTAGTTGGGCGGACGCCCAACTTATGTTGGGCGAACGCCCAACATGGTTGGGCGTACGCCCAACTTCAGTTGGGCGCGCGCCCAACTGACGTTGGGCGTTCGCCCAACGTCGCTGGGCGCTCGCCCAGCGGCTGCCGAGCGCACTCGCCCCAACGGCCGCCGGGCGTGCGTCCCGCGCTGTCAAGCGCGCGCGCCCAGCGGACATCGAGCGGGTGCCCCGCGCTGCCGGGCGTGCGTCCAACTGTCGTTGGACACGCGTCGGCTGCCGCTAGGCGCTCGCACCATGTTGCTGAGCACTTGCGAGCCGTCCACTTGACGACTGCGACTCCCATTAACTTCTTCCATTTTTATTATATATTTTTGCTTTAAAACCTCAGGAACCAACCGCTTCGACCATCTTGTTACATGTTTTCGTCACAGGTCCTCCGACTCGGTGTCTACAGCAGTACTCTCAAGCCACATTTAAACATGTCCGACATACCAATGCTCAACGTCAGTTCTATGATGCTGCTTTGCTCAAAATGTATCATCAATCATATGCCAAGCTGACTGACACTATAACTTGGATCGGGAAATCTCAAGAGTATCTTCTCAGTATGCTCAGTGCCACCATTAGGATCCCCGCTTCCACTCTGGATGATGGCATGGCAGTCTTTGATGGTCTTCGGGAGAGTACGAGTCAACTCCAAGCGTACTCATCAAAACTGACTCGTGATGTTCTTCGCGAGACATTTATTCCTCCTTCATCTGATGATGGCAAAACGGAGGAGAAAGAAAAGCAAGCTGCTGGAACTCAACAGAAAACGGGGGAGGCATCTGGTTCCGCAACTCAGAGTCAGCAACAAAGAAACGCCAAAGGCAAAGGATTAGCTAACCAAGCTCAAGTCAACAGGAAGAAATAGATTGGCTAGTCTTAGTTTTTGACTTGTAGTTTTATCTGGCGTGTTCTATTTTGTTAATGATGACCATCTATATATATTTATACATCCTTATTCAAATTGATAAATCTTATGTGATGCTTACTTACTTGTTATGCTTTGTGCTGATCTGTCTTAAATGAACAAACAAACAAAATTAAAAAGGAACATACTCAGTACACATTAGCTCTGATACACCCTTTCACAACTCTGATACCTAAACTGACTATGTATCAAACTGAGTAAACATATATGTCAAGCATTGAACTCTTCTGAAAGCTGACCTAGGCTCATCTGAATTAGATCTTGGAAGGTCTAGAACTGAACTAAGTTCGTATAGGCATGTCTTAATTTTACTCGATTAAATCTTAGAAGGTTTAGAGTTAATTTAAGTCAACAGATGCAACCCTTACGGGGGAGTAACTTCAGAAGTAGAAAAGGAATTTCAATCATGGGGAATCTCAATGCTGAGTTCCACAATTAAATATTTTGCCAACATCAAAATGGGGGATTTGTTGAAACACCTTTCCACGTGATTTTGATTTGACAAAATTATTTAAGTTAATCCATGATTAAGAGGCAATTAAATTTAAGTGCTTTGATTTAATTGTACTAATACGTTTGTTCATTGTTGAGTATAAGTATAAATAAAAACAGAAATAAAAAGTAAGACAGGACGAAGTCAGCATGAGAACACAACACAAGCTGAGTGGAGTGTAACTCAGCATTGTAGAAGAAAAGTCATCTTCAGAACAATCGCTTGTAGATGAAGCTGACCAAAGAAGCTGAATGAAACACAACTCAGTATCAAAGAAGAGAAGTCTTCCTTTAAACTAAAGCTTGCAGACGAAGCTGACCACGGAAGCTGAGTAAGAGTATGACTCATAAACAAAGAACAAAAGCAACGTCAATAAAGTCAAGCTGAGTGTTCGTCAGGACTGCGCGATTGATCCGTTTGCTAAAAGACAAGATCCAACAACTGTCTGCACCAATAACAGAAGCTTTGGAATTACGCACGGAGACAGTTTCGAGATGCATGGGTCAACTGGCCGTGAGCTAAAAGATGAACTGGCACTAGAAGACGAACCTGCCGGAAGAAGACAAGCCTGACGCCTGCTAAATTCAGACGACAAGATTGGCCTGCAATTCTGAATGCTGACCAAGGGAATGACGTAATAGATCCATTTGAATCCAACGGATACTTCCGGATTCAAATGATTAGAGCTTCAGAATCAACTATAAAAGGACAAGTACAATTCTTGGATCCTTGGCCGAAAAAACAAAATACAAGAGAAAAAGAGCATACATACAAAGCACATTCAAACAAGAAAAGATCTTACACCAAATTCCCATTTCTGTGTAAAAGCTAGATTGAATTTGATTTCATCTAAAGTGTTCTTCATCTAGAAATAACAGATTTGTATCAATTGTAAAAGATTGAGAGAGTGGTGCTGAGTACTCGGTTTTAAGTACTCAGCGATAGAGAATCTGAGTGTTTGGTTATAGCGCTCAGTAGGAGTTGAGTAGACGAATAGAGGAAGGTACTCTTACATATTCAACTGCCTTGTAAATGGTTTGTGCTCTACCTTTAAAGAGCTCAGTATTGGATTGAAAAAGCCTAGAGGGATTCTAGGGACTGGACGTAGGCGGAGAGGCCGAACCAGGATAAGTCTGCTGAGTAATTTCTAACTCTCTCTCAATATATATATATTTGCATGTGTTGCTTGATTAAATTACTCAGGATATAAATTGTAAAAGCTGACACTGAGTAATCTTGGTGCTGAGTTAGAAGCTGACCTCAAGTGTTAATTCCCAACTCACAAGTAAAACAGTTCTAGTCAGCATCTGACTAAAGCTGTCTTACATCTCTCGGCCGTGCTGGCCTAAACTAAGTTAAGTAACTTAAAGAATTGATTAAGTCAGCATAATTAAGCAAAAAAGTTACATTAGTTCCTAACCCCCCCTGGAACTAATCACACAGGACCAACAAGTGGTATCAGAGCTAAGTAGCTCACCACTCAAAGATATAACTATCTTAAGCTGATCCCTATAAATGGCTGAGAACAGCACTCGTTTCCTTCCCAGAAATCAAACAACACAGATACTCCCTGAGGGATTATCAATTAGTCGGCCTCCCTTGTTCTTCGGATCAAATTATACATTCTGGAAGAACAGGATGAAAAACTTTATTCAAGCCACAAACATGAGTGCATGGCTTGCAATAGTTCAAGGCCCATTTGTGCCTTATAAAATGGTTAACAATGAGAAAGTTGTTAAGAGTGAAACTGAGTGGTCAGAAGATGACCTTAGAAAATTACAAAATAACGCTTCGGCTATCAATGTGCTTCACTGTGCGTTAGATGCTGCAGAGTACAACAAAATTTCAGATTGTGAGTCAGCACATGAAATATGGAAGAAGCTTGAAGTAACCTATGAAGGCACAAGGAAGGTCAAGGAGTCAAAGGTGAACCAACATATGAGATTATACGAGCTGTTCGAGATGAATGACAATGAAGACATCTCGGAAATGAATGCTAGATTCACCAACATCATAAATGAGCTGAAAAGACTCAGCAAGAACTTCACAGAAGAAGAGCAAGTGAAGAAGATCTTGAGAAGTCTACCCAAGAGTTGGCAAGCTAAGAAAACAGCTGTGGAGGAAGCTCAGGACCTTACCACGTACAAATATGATGAGCTGATCGGATCTCTTCTGACTCACGAGATCTCTATGAAAAATTTTGAAGCTAAAGAAAAGTCAGAAGACAAGAAGCAAAAATCACTTGTCATGAAAGCTGACTCAACCGAAGCTGACTCATCAGATGATGAGGAAATGGCCATGTTCACAAGAAAAATGAAGAAGCTGTTCAGAAAGAATGACAAGAACAACAAAAGGCCATTTAGAAGAAGTGATAAGTACAAAGATGAGTCCAGTGACAAATACAAAAAAGACAGCTCCAAGCATGTCACGTGCTTTGAATGCCACCAAACTGGGCACATTAAATCAAGTTGTCCAAATCTGAAGAAAGAAAAGAAAGGTAGCAGAAAAGCTATGGTGGCCACGTGGAGTGACAGTGATGAGTCAACCTCATCAGAAGCTGATGCAAATGAGACAGCAAATATATGCTTCATGGCCGACGACGCTGCTGACCACTGCCAATCTGAGCAAGCTGACCTCTCAGATGACACTGACCAAGAGGACCACTCCAATGAGGTAACATCTCTTCTCTTGCCTAGAAATGAAATGGTTAACGCCCTGAGTGATCTATATACACTGACTAAAAAGTGCAACAAGAAAATAAAGGCACTCAGCAGGCGATGTGATGAGATTGAAGAGGTCAAACTGAGTGACCTCCGATATCTTCTCCAAGACAACACCAGGCAAGATGAAAATCTAAAAGTCATGCATGGTTTTGTCTCGGAAGTCCAAACTGAGTCAAAGAAGCTTAGAAAGGACATCACAACCATACAGAACCAGCTGAGTAAATCGGCTAAGAAAGGGTCCTATCCCAATGCTGAGTATCAAGGTACTGGTCAGCATAGACAGTACACTCAGTAGAACAGTCGGTGTGACTGTTGTGGGAAAAGAGGACACACCATAGATGTGTGTTGGTATACTCGGCGGAATGTCCAATGTGACTTCTACGGAAAGAAAGGCCATATCACTAAGGTATGCTGGCATGCTCAGCACAATCATGCTGACCAAAAACAACATCACCCTCAAAGCGTAACTTTTTGTGACTTCTGTGGTAAAGATGGCCACACCATTAATGTATGTCGTCACAAAGCAAAATATGATGTTTCACCTGTTCATGCTAACCAACGAGGATCCAAAAAGAATTGGGTACCTAAAGATGAATAGTCTAAATTGCAGGTGAGCCTGAGGTGCGTGGAGAAGTCAAAGCTTTGGTATATTGACAGCGCATGCTCAAGGCATATGACTGGTGATGAAACTCAGTTCATCACACTTGAGCGTAAACGAGGTGGAATTGTAAGCTTCGGAGACAATAAAAAGGGTAAGATAGTCGGTTCAGGTACTATCGGAGGTAACCCTACTATTGATTCAGTCTCCTTAGTCAGGGGTCTCAAATATAACCTATTGAGCATAGCTCAGCTGTGTGACAGTGGTAGAAAGGTTGTATTTGATGCCACTGAGTGTCAGATAGTCGAGGGAAAAACAAACAATTTGATTTTAACTGCCCCTCGTGTTGAAAATGTGTACATGTTGAGTTTAGAAAAGAATTTTTCAAAAAATATATGCTTAGTGTCAAAGGAAGACAATTCCTGGCTATGGCATAGGAGACTTGGTCATGTAAGCATGGACCTCCTTGCCAAACTAGCAAGAAAGCAATTAGTTGAGGGATTGCCCAAACTTAGATTTGAGAAAGATCAATTATGTAATGCTTGTCAGCAAGGTAAACAAACTAAAAAGTCTTTTCAAAATAAAAATATTGTCTCAACCAAGCGTCCATTGGAATTGCTAAATTTGGACCTTTTTGGACCTGTCCAGCCACTCAGCTTGGACGGTAAGAAATTCTCCTTAGTCATTGTAGACGATTTCTCTCGGTACACTTGGATCATCTTGCTGAGTAGCAAAGATGAAACATTTGAGATGTTTTCCACATTAGTCAAAAGGCTTGAAACTGACAAAGACCTAAAAGTAGCTCATATTAGAAGTGATAATGGCGGAGAATTCAAAAACCAACAGTTTGACGAATTCTGTGAAGTCAGTGGCATTGACCATAATTTTTCTGCTCCTAGGACTCCTCAACAAAATGGGGTTGTTGAAAGGAAGAACAGAACAATAGTTGAAATTGCTAGGATAATGCTGAGCGAAAATAGGCTTCCAAAATATTTCTGGGGTGAAGCTGTCCAGACAGCATGCTATATACTCAATAGGGCTTTAGTTAGACCTATACTCAAGAAAACCCCTTATGAACTTTAGAAAGGACGAAAGCCCAACATTGGCTACTTTCGTGCCTTTAGGTGTAAATGTTTTATACTCAACACAAAAGAAAACCTTGCTAAATTTGATGCTAAAGCTGACGAAGCGATCTTTCTAGGGTACTCAACTAACAGTAAAGCATATAGGGTGTATAATAAACGAACTCAGGTTGTAGAAGAGTCTGTACATGTTGAGTTCGATGAAACTGACCCTGCAGGAAAGACAACTCAGTCCGCAGAAGATGACCCAGGCTCAGCTTCCGCTGACCAAAATGGAGCCACTGAGTCATCACCACAAGAGCTGACCAAAGGTAAACACGAACCCAAAATTACCTTTGCTGACCAATCTACTCCTGCAGATATTGTAGAAAACACCTACTCCTAACAACTCAACATTATCCAAAGAAATCAAGATTCCAAGAGGACACTCGGAGAAGTCCATTCTTGATGCTGCTGAGAACAACCTGATGACAAGAAATCAACTCAGGAGATATCTTAGCAATGTTGCGTTCGTCTCAGTACATGAACCAAAGAATTTCATCGATGCTGAGCACGACGAATTCTGGATCAATGCTATGCAAGAAGAGCTTGATCAATTCAAAAGAAATGAGGTATGTGATTTAGTACCAAAACCTAAGAATCAAAAGACCATAGGAACTAAATGGGTCTTTAGAAACAAACTAGATGAGCAAGGCAATGTAGTCAGGAACAAAGCCCGACTTGTAGCCCAAGGCTATAGTCAGCAAGAAGACATTGACTATGGTGAGACCTTTGCTCCTGTTGCTAGGTTAGAGGCTATACGTATATTATGTGCATATGCTAGTTTCATGAACTTCAAACTATATCAAATGGATGTCAAAAGTGCTTTTCTTAATGGATTTATAAACGAAGAAGTATATGTTAGTCAGCCTCCAGGGTTCGAAAATTTTTATACTATTAGACTCGTCTAAATTAGACGGTCATTTTAAAATCCCTGAAACTCAAGTAAAAAAAATTCCGGTGAACGGAATCCGGGTGAGCGTTTTCTGGCGAGAAACAAAGTGCCCAAAAAATTCTCAAAGAATTCCAGAAAATGTAAAAACTTATTCTAAGAAACTTTAATTCTTGGGTCGAAGCGGGATTTCTTACGGTATAGTCCCAACAAATTGTTGAAGCATGTAAAATGTATAAAATTAAGGAAAAATTTTTATTGGGACTAAACCGTAAGAAATCCTGTTTCGAACCAAGAATTAAAGTTTCTTAGAATAATGTTTTACATTTTCTGGAATTGTTTGAGAATTTTCTGGGCACTTTTATTCTCACCGGAAAACGCTCACCCGGATTCCGTTCACCGGAAATTTTTTTACTTGAGCTTCAGGGATCTTAAAATGACCGTCTAATCTAGACGAGTCTAATAGTAGAAAAAATTTCGAAAAACGATGTTAGAGATGTCGGGAAAATGTATTTTAAAGAAAATAAATAAAACAATTTTCTCTATCATCTCTTTCATTTTATTTACCAATTTGTCACCTTGCCGTTTTTAATTATCATCAAAACTACGTAGTTTTGTTATGTCACATAATAAGCCCCTTGTCACGCTGGATCTCACCCCTATATATATATATATATATGTGTGTGTGTGTGTGTGTGGGGGGGGGGGATTGCTCAAGTGAGAACAAATCCTATATGAGAATGGTTCTTACGTGAGAAAACTCATTAATGGAATTATTGTAAATACTTCGTTATTTTTAAAACACAATAGTCGGTCACCAACATTACTAATGTGCGTTCAGTTATTCTTCGTCGTCGTTCAACATCTTCGGTCTTTCCTTCGTCTCCTATCAATCTCACATTTCTGATCAGTATGCTTTAAGAAGATAAGGGATTAGTTGTAGAACATAAGACATTAGTTTTAGAATATATATTGGAGTATATGTTCTATATTTTATAATGTGTTCTAAAAGGGATGGGAAAGGACACATGTCAGTGTGTGTCTAGGAGCGTGCAATGCATGCGCCTAGCATGAATAGATGGTCTGCTGGCAGCGTAATACTGGCGTGTGCCTTGCACGCGCTAGCTGGCTGCAAAGAGCAACATTGCGACTGTACTCTTTTCTTTTCCTTAGGTTTTTCGAAAACCTATAAAAAAAAGCTGAAAACTCCCATTTAGCCCCTACTTATTTTTATGAATTACAAACTTAACCATGAACACTAATTAAATCCTATAATAACAGCTCCTAGACACAGTTTAAGGGGACGGAAATTACACAAAAAATTAGCAAAACTCTGCCAAAACACTCTAAATAAAATATCGTTTCAGAAACCCAAAACTCGTATTTCATTATTCTTGATTTTTCCAATCATCCGACAATCTAGGTAAAAGTTTATGAGGGACAAAGTCTATCTACTATTGCATAGACTAACATGATGTGTTGTCTAGTTCAGCAAGCGATACTCGGTTGGATTTGGCAATATTTTTGCAATATCTTTCTCAACCTAAAATCTATAAAAAAAACAACTAAAATGCTTTGCAATTCTGAATTAGTAATCAAGCGGATTCTACAATCCTTAACCATAAGACAAATATTATTGAAACTTAAATCTTAAAAAAATCTTACAACTAAAAATTCAAACTGAATTAAATTAAATTTTAAAATTAAAATATCGAAACTATTTATTTAATTAACACATAATTCTAATTTTAAGATAGAAAATCAAAAGGAAATACATACATACTAATATATATATAAAATTCTAATGATAAGGTTGACTAAAATTGAACACTAAAAACAAAAACTCTATGAATTCATGAACTCTATGTTGTGTTTTAATAGATGTTCCTAATTAAGTTGATGCAAGTTGTTTTCAAGTTGCAGGGATCTACACTACTATATCTCTTTTCATTTGCAGTCGCGACATAGCTACTAACCTCTTTGTTGGAGGTACTTATTTCTACTTTTGTTATACATTTAATTAGTCTCACCCTTGCACAACATGATTTACTAACTTCTCATTTTGGCTATAACATGTTCAGCTCCACTATGAAAATTTGTCTGTCCTTAAAAGTTGCACATACATTTACAAGGAGTAATTGATTATTGTCCTTAAAACTTTAGAAGGAGTAATTTTGAGAACTTTATCAGAGCAAGCTACAGCTTCAGAAATGACATCTGGAAATTCATGCATGAATATTAGCTCCCCTATGGATTGCAAGAAGAGTCATGAAAGTCATTTAGTTGCAACTACATCAGGGCATTCTTTTCCTACATCAGCACCTCAAGAGAGTACTGGTGATAATAGTAGAAATGATGGTAGCACGAAAAACAATAGCATGTAAGTTTTAGGCATGTTATTATTATTTTCTGTACCCTTTTGATTATTTGCATGTTTGAAAAAAAAACCCAACATAGGTATGCAAATTGCTCTCAATTGTTTTCATCAACTTCACTAGTTGCAAATCATTTTGAATTTAAGCTTTGATATGCAAACAGAGGTATGTGATGATATGGAGCAATCAATTGCAATAACAAGCCAATTACTGAGGATTGCCAGGGTAATGTATAATAGTCCTCCTCTTCACGGCATATTGCTTGTTAAGTGGAATGAGTTAAGCTATAGTATTTATACTATGGGAGCAAAATGGAGCTGTTATGTATAAATTTCTTCCCCTATTATCATAAAGGCTACCAAAAAGACGGTTTGTTTGTCCCTTGAATCAGTTAGGCTAAGGAGGTGATAGTCTTCTGCATCATCTCCTCAAGTGTCCTGCGGGAGACTTGTTGTTTTACACATTTTTGAATATATTTAAACTTTAGTCATTTTAGTTTTGATTTCAGATTCGTTATTTTTAGTTTTAATTTCACTATTGACAATATTGGTGTGGATATTGTACTGAAATTTTATTTGAATGTATGTGGTTATAACTGTTTGCTACACAGTTTGAGGACAATAAAAAAAGGGAAATTATATGGCATCACTAAACAGAGATTTAGCGACACAAAGTTTCTTCGGTAAAATTTAAATTTTGTTAATTTTTAGTGACAGATTGCCGACCAATTTGTCTGTCAGTAAATCCTATTTTTTTTTAATGAAAATCGATTCTAGGGGCGGTTTAAACCGCCATTAGAAAAGCGTCCCTATTAAAAATCTTTCCCCCACGCCCAAGTAAAACCGCCGCTAAAAGTAGCAAAATTGGCATCGACAACACTTTTCCGTCCCTACTATTTATAGCGACGGTTAAAACCGTCGCTACAGTGAGAAAAAACCATCGGTGAAGGACAATTTTTTTTGTAGTGGAAATTGACTAAAAATGATTGATATTAAACCTAAAAGGCAATAAAATCAACATTAAATTTAAATTAATGACAAATCATGCATTTAACTCAAATTACTAATAAAATAGCTCAAAAAGTGAGTTAAAAGACCCTAAAACATATACTAAATAATATGTTATATTATATTTGTTAAGGATTATTGCCAGTTAATCAACTGTAGCACAGCGGAATTGCGGTTTAAAATTTATTTCTAATCCCTTTAATTTGATCTTTGTCCGTTAACCATTGATTGAATAAAATCTTTTGATCCGTTTAGGGATATAAACATACCCGGACTGTCTCTTCTAGAGACGGCTGAAGAATCCACAAGGTAGTAAGATCTCCGTAGTCAGGTGCACGAACAGCTATCGAGCCAGAACCGGTGCTAGCCGAAGAACGAATGAAGAACTGGAGAGATTGTGATATTAGCCAAACAAATCCCACTTTATCAAAATCTATGTTTCTGGCGAATTCACTTATTAGTGAATGTTTGTGGTGGTGGCCGAAATCATGTATCAAGTGGTTAATTAGGTTTATGTTTTATATATATAGTGTATTTATTCCTAAACCTAATTGGTTTAGGGTTAATTGGTTAATTACAAAACTAATCTAATCCTAACATAATCACTTAAATAAATACCAATAGTATTTATTCTATGCAATTAGTTATAATTAGATTAAATTTAATTACCCCAATTAAATAAACAACACTAGTTAATAAATTGACGTATTATTTTGATTAATTATTCACGAATACAATTTCATTAATTTACAAATTAATTAATTACATCCCGTAAACTAATTAACCAATTAAATACTCAACGCCTAAATCTATTAATCAATTACATTGATACAAAGTATCAATTAATTAATTAATTAACCACCAATTAATTACCTTGACATTTTACTGTCAACCAATTAATTAATCTCATCCCTCTAGTGTACCGTTCTATAAGTTCTAACTCAGATGTTCAATGTGCACGATCCTATGGGACTATCCTTAGCTAGCAGTGGGCTCACGGCCCACAGACAGTAAGTGGGTTCTAGCAAACCATTACTGTCCCTAACCAATACAGCTATTTCAGCAGTCTAAAGATGCAGAGACCCTGTAGTTATCTCTTAACTTCTTTTACCATTTGATATCGATATTATAAACTAGAGGCATGACGGCTGTCATCCTCTATGTTGTTTATGATATTTCTTGATCTTAAGTAGATTAATGAATCCGATAAGTAAACTACTTATTAGGGTGTGGCCACACACTTATCAATCTCACTCATCAAGTGGCCTATGATATCATCTCACTATTATGTGAGCAGTAATTCCATCATTTCACTATCAATGCCAATGTGTTCATCTCTTCACACAATCATACCCGTATTTGGCATCCTGTTACAGACCTGTTAGGCGTATGTCAAAGTGAACCGGATCCCACATTGATATTATAATAAAATCTGGTCTGAAGACAGTTAGAGACCTACTTAAGAAAACTAATGACACAACCACCATGTAGTTTTCTCGAGCGGATCGATCCAGTCACATGTATACAACATGTACCCATATTCACAACTGACTTATCAAGTGCTATGGCTAGTATCAATTACTACCATACAGTCGTCGAATATACAAGTCTGTGGTCCTAATCATTCCCATGATAGGATAGACTTGGGATATGGTTTTACGATTATCAATCAATGGATTCTCTATTCATATTATAGCACAAGATATAAATGAACTAGATTAATGCCTTTATTAATGTGACACAAATACATTTTATAAGAACCAATGCCTATGAACTAGGGCACACCAACAGTCTCCCACTTGAACTAGTTCCAAGCGGGTATTGCCCTAAACACAATAGATCTATTACTACCAATTGCCTTGGTAAACTGCTCAGTGACATTGTTCTCAGTGTCAACCCTCTACAATGTAATGTCACCGGGTAAGGTGTTACTATCTAAGTAAGCGTTTGGATCTCTTGTGTGACATGGGATCCAGTGCTTGTGCTATTGTCCGATTATTGTCATAGAAAACATCAACTGATCTTAGGAGAGTTTGACCTACTCCTAAATCAGTTATGAACTTCTTAATCCAAACTTCTTCCTCTGTATCATCGCATGCAACGATGTACTTAGCTTCCGTCATAGAATCGGCAATGGTTGGCTACTTTAAGGATCTCCAACTAATGGCATCGCCATTCAGGAGAAATCCATACCCAGTATGTGACTGGTTATCATCCTTAAAACCTCGGTCAGTGTAACCTGATATTGCCATTCCTCCTACTCATCAAATACTAAGAAAAACATCCTTGGTACGGTTGAGGTACTTCAGGATTGCCTTGACTATCTTTCAGTGTTCCTTATCGGGATCTGACTGGCACCGACTAGTCATATTTGGTGCAACACGCAACATTTGGCCTTGTACATAACATAGAGTACATGATGGATTCTTGTCTATGTACGATGCCTGACTCAAGCCTAGAAGTCGGTTGGATCTAACCTTGTAGATCTTAATCGGCTTCTCCTAAGTCTTTCATTATGAAGCATTTACTGAACCACTGCTTGATCTTGCAGTGTTAATATATTGCCTCCAATGAGTAGTATGTCATCGACATACAATATTAGGAAAGTGGATATGCTCCCACTGAATTTCATATACACACAGGGTTCATCAGAATTCTGTATGAATCTACTTGAAACACCACCTGTATAACCGGTTTAGCCTCCTCAATGTTTTGAGGATCTATATCGGTTCCCAAAGCATCCTCAACATAAGCTGCAGGAGTTTGTGAGTCTTGAATCTCAACGAGATCAATATCACTCCCACTGTCTACTTTGGAAAGGAATTCCTTTTCCAAAAAGATTGCAAACCTAGCCACGAATGTTTTATTCTCAGCTGGGTTGTAGAAGTAATAACCCTTAGTTTCCCTAGGGTAACCCACGAACTGGCATTTAACAGATCTGGACTCTAGTTTGCCACTTGTCAATTTCTTGACATGTGCATCAAAGCCCCAAATCTTCATGAAGGAAATGTTGGGCTTTCGGCCCATCCATAATTCATATGATGTTCCTTCAACTGCCTTACTCGGTGTATTGTTAATTATATGAGTAGCAATTTCCAAAGCAAATCCCCAAAAGGAGATAGGGAGAGAAGCTTGACTCATCATTGAGCGGACCATGTCGAGCAGGGTCCTGTTCCTCCTTTTGACACTCCATTCCATTGGGGTGTACCAGGAGGAGTGAGTTGGGAAACGATCCCACACTCTCTTAAGAATGAGACAAAATATTTGCTCAAGTATTCGCCCCCTCTGTCAGACCAGAGCGCTTTTACTTTCTTGCCAAGTTGATTTTCTACTTCATTTTTGAAATCTTTGAATCTCAGAAGAGTTTCAGATTTATGTTTCATCAGATACACATACCCATACCGGCTATAGTCATCTGTGAAGGTAACAAAGTACAGAAAACCAGATCTAGCACTGGTGCTCATTGGACTGCATACATCTGAGTGTATCAGCTCCAACAGCTCCGTGGCCCTTACACCAGTTTTGGTGAAAGGCGCCTTTGTCATCTTCCCTCTTAAACAAGATTCACACGTGTCATAAGACTGCATGTCGAATGACCCTAGCGCTCCACTAGAGTAAAGCCTAGTTATGCGTTTCTCATTTATGTGGCTAAGACGACAGTGCCAGATATATGTAGGATTCAGTTCATTAGTCTTAATCCTTTTAGCTTTTATGTTATAGATTGATTCACTACGTTTTAGATGAAGGATATACAAACCATTTTCTAGAAATGCGGTTCCATAAAGAATATTGCCATGATGTATAGAAATCATACCACGTCTAATATTAAAAATTAAAACCATAAATATCCAACATAGAAACTGAAATAATATTCCTGCGCATTGCAGGTACAAGATAGCAATTTCTAATTTCTAAAACTAATCCACTAGGTATCTCTAAGAATAATCTTCGATCTTTAAGGCCTCTACATGAGCACCATTGTCGACTCGAAGATCCACTTCACCAGATCCCAGCAATCTCCTATTTCTTTGTCCCTGCACATTTGAACAAATGTGAGTACCACATCTAGTGTTTACAACCCAAGATGTAGAAATAGCCAGATTAAATTCAACAACATAAATACCTGAACCAGAAGCTTCGTCCTTCTCTTTCTCCCTTAGCTTTGGACACGCATTTTTCCAGTGTCCCTTCTCATTACACTCATGGCAGATGTCATCTGCTGAGGCCAACCTACCTTTAGAAGCTGCCGCCTTCCTAGCCTTGGGCTTGGCCTTTTGGGCCTTCACTTTGGACTTGGACTTGGACTTTCCCTTAGGTACGTTCCCTTTGTTAACCAACAACACTTCTGGAGTCCTCTTGTAGGATTGCTCAGCAAGTTTCAACATGCCATGCAATTCTACTACAGACTTATCTGTTGGTCCCTTATAACGTAACAGGTTAGTTCCAAGGGGGGGATAGGAACTATTTAAAATTTTAGTACGTTAAGGCTGACTTCTTTTTCTTTGAAAAAGGATTACACAGCGCGCTGAGTAAATTAAGACACTAGCTTAGTCAACTGGTGACTAAGTCAGCTTCTTTCTTTGAGTCAGGAGATAGCACTTGAGTCTATTCCTGAACTCAGATACTCAATACACACAACTCAGTGTGACCTCTTTACTAGGTCAGTTTTGTTCAAGCAAGCAATATATATATATTAAGGAGTTTAAGGTTAGAAAGATGTTACTCAGCAGATTTATCCAGGTTCGGCCTCTAAGCCTACGTCCTGTCCTCGGAACACATTCCGAGCTTTCGAATTCTCTACTGAGCTCTTTAACGGTAGAGCATCAAACCTTTTACAACTTAGAAGCTGAGTATAACAAGAGTACCTTCCTCTATACCTCTACTCACTCCTAATCTCTCGCTGAGTACTATAACCGAGTACTCAGCCTCTCCTTTCTAATCTCTAGAAATGATAAAGATTTGTCCTAAACAACAATTGCTAAGACACCTTAGATGATTAAATAATCACTCTAGACTTTTACACGAAAGATATAGAATTTGGTGTAAGTATTTGCTTTGCTTTTTCTCACAGAACTTCGAGTAGAATTGCATGGCATGTTGAAACTTGCTGAGCAATCCTACAAGATCTTGTAGGAATGCATCATGGATCTTTTTGTCCAAGGATTTTGTTGATCAACTATATTATTTTCAGATGTGGATTGGAGAGGTTGTTGTGATGATCAAAAGATGACAAGCGACTATGCAATGTTTTTTGTTTGTTTAATATCTTGGTCTTTTAAGAAACAAAGAATGATATCTCGATCATTGATGGAGGACCACTATAACATCTGGGCTCTTAATGTAAATAAATAAAAATTTAGGGGTCAAAAAAAAAGAAAAAGAAGAAGAGCTCCTACTCACATTCATTCCCATTTTATCATTTCTTATTATCTCTTTCACTCATCATTTATCTAGATCTTTCTTTTCTCTCTTACTTCACCATCATCATATTTCATCCTTATCTCCATCAATCTTCCTCACAATCAGTTTATTCTTCACTTTGCACTTACTAATTCCTCTCAAACAAGCCAAAACATCTATCAATTTCTGAAATGTAGAGCTCAACTTCAAGTTTTGGGTATTATGGATTTCAACCTTCAAAGGCTCGATTCGAAGCTACGAAGCCACCACCATTGAACTCATGTCGGTGAGGAGAGTTTCCAGCAGCCACCGGATTCACGTCGGTGATACTCCGGCGACCGGCGAGTTTCTCCGGTGAAGGTATTTCCGGCCGAAATTATTTTTACCACGTTCTATATATATTATTTTGAGAAAGATTAATTCTTGACTTTTTGTTAGATTCTCAACAGATTAATTACTATGAAATTTTCAAGTTTATAGCTTAGGAATTTAACATAGAAATTCACATTTAGGTAAGGTTAGGACTAGGTGCAATTAGATACATTAAGAGGTTAAGAAAATTGGGGACATAAGCATACATTTTAGCATTTTTGTGGTGAATTAGAATTATTAAATACATAAAGTTGATTGTGGTTATTCTAGATGGGGATCTAGCACCTATGGAGACATAATAAGGTTCTTGTAAGGTTAAAGGAAGTGGTTCTTTTTGGATAATAAGGTGAGTGGGTAATTATATAACAATGTTGTTTTCATTATATTTATAGTATGTCTTTCTAATTATGCTAAATAAAATGTTTCAAACAAAGTATATCTTGATTAATAAAATTGGGAACAATTCATGGTATTTTGTGTTTTAATTATATATATATATATATATATATATATATATATATATATATATATAGTGTATGTATATATATATATTGTGTATGTATATATATGCTATGAGTTTGGTGTTGGATTTTGAAATGTATTTGATGAGAAAGCTGGATAAATGACATTATACACTCAAGTTATGGGCCTTTAGATCATGCCTTTGATGACGGGTATTCCATAGTGTTGTGATGATGATGACGGATATTGGCTTTGCGCATGCGTATGATAGAATTGATTGATGAGATGTGAAATAGCGAGATCCCACCCACTTGTTCAGTTATGAGATACGTGAAATATGTAGATTTCACGTGGATGGTTTATAGTTCCGGGGGCTGGTTTGTCATCCCTACGTGGTTCGCCCCTTGAAGTTGATCTTTAGGATACGTATTTGGATTATGATGATATTTTGAGATGATAATGTTTTGATATGATATATTTTATTTTTATGACATAAATGATTCAGAAAACGAGACGTCTTAGGAAAGTTGTTTTGAATCGTTTTTACAAACTTTATTTATCCAGCTATGATTTTTAACATGTACATATTATGTATGAAAAACCTGTATTGTTCCCCTTTATTATATATTTATCCATTCACTGAGTATGTGTTATACTCACCCCTCTTATTTAAACATTTCAGATAAGCTGATAAGAGGTAGCTAGATAATAGCAGATAGTTGTTTTTTGATCTTCAGTAAGTCATAGAAGAGGTTGGGCCAACTTAGATTACTCTCTTGTTGAGGATTACCTCCAATTTTGCGTTTGTACTTATTAACATGAAATAATAGTTGTATTGTTACTATATATATATATATATATATGTGTGTGTGTGTGTGTGTGTGTGTGTGTGTGTGTGTGGATAGCTTGGTGACTTCTTTTGACAGGTATAAAAAAATTTGGGTTATTC
Organism: Euphorbia lathyris; assembly: GCF_963576675.1. Classification (NCBI taxonomy): domain Eukaryota; kingdom Viridiplantae; phylum Streptophyta; class Magnoliopsida; order Malpighiales; family Euphorbiaceae; genus Euphorbia; species Euphorbia lathyris. Next base: position 62,433,601 of record NC_088911.1, read on the forward strand.
ATATTTCAGAGGAAATGCTACCGGATTTTAGGTTGATTTTGGTGTAGTAAATTTTAGAGTTCGGGTGTGACAACCACAATATCATATTATTGCATCAACCATTTCCAAACTCAGTTGAATCTATATGTTATTTTATCAAGGGGATTTCTCTTTGGCTCGCACACCAAAACTTTAGTGTGATAATCCCAGTACCGTATATTCGACGGCTCTAGTTTTTTTATAATCAAAGCAAGATTTTAGAGATCGTATTTATTTTGTTTTAGCTGTCCATTATAAATTGAAAATATCAGACACCAAATATTTTTATAAAATCCTTGTCTCGATTGCTATTTCGATTTTACATGAAAAGATAACTCTTCGATCAATCTTAAAGGGAATGGATGGAGGGCTTGACCACCCAGTAGTCGTTGGGAAATATCAATTTTTTTTATGGAAATTGTAAATGGGTTTTAATTTTTTTAATATAAACACACTAAAAAAATATCAATTTAACACTGATAAATTAGGATAAACACCCCCCTAGCGAATCCTGGATGGCTGGCTGCTAAGGAGAGTGTAAAAAGTCTAAGGAATTTTATTATTGTTATATCCTACATGTAGTTGTACTAGGTTGGAATTGGCGTGAGGTTTTCGAATTTCACATGTATATTATTATATATGATTGTATTTTCATAGATTTCATATGTGTATTATTATGTTTGATAATATAAGAAAAGCGGTTATTCTAACGCTTTTCATATGGAATTGAAAAATTACATATCTCAACATGCATTAAGTTTTAAAGCGAGTAGAAAAAAAAACCCAGATTTTTTCCTTAAAAAACCAAATTATGTACTCTGATATTGGAGCACTCTTGATTCTATCGAAAATGAAATTAACTTGGAATTCATGATAATTGAATAATAAAATTAATATAAAGAAAAATTTATAAAATTGGTCCAATGGAGGGGTCTATTCATATTTTTAGACGCATTTAGATATATACTACCAACCCAACATTACATATTTTCTGAAAATACCCTTAGTACATAAATAACAAACAATGTAACACATAATGTAACAAACAACATAATATCATATCCAAATCACTTTCAAACTTCATCTTCAAATCACTTTCAAGAATCAATTCAAGCTCTCGTTAGTTTCCAACATCATATACGTGTTTGTTGATTTTAAATACATAATAATAAATTTCAATGTTAGGTTAGTTATACACAAGTGTTGTATGCAGTTAGATACGCTTTCGATGGTTCGCAAATCATCATTTGTAAACCAAATTGCTAAATTGCGAATATCTTTTATCATTCACATTTAGTATTAAATGTGACCTAATTGCGAAGGATCTATCTATATAATTCTTCAGAATCTACAAAATGAAAACTACATCTTCCAAAATGTGAAGCTTATTTCTCATTTTATATAAATTGCAATCCTTACCAAGCCACCCCTCCCCAAGGGAACACATCAAACAATGTTGGATAATCTGCAAGCACTAGCCAATCAGTATTCACCAACCGAGTTTTCTCAGTGGTGATCAAACAACGATGTGTGAAAACAACATCACGATACTAACGGCTTCACTGTCATTGTTAAGCCCAAAATATACCTAAAATATCATTAACATTTACATCATTTTTATTACGAATTTGTGTTATTTATATCTGTTTAGATTACTTTTACTTTCGAATATCTTTCTTTCTTGCAAGGTACTTGAATATTCGGTAAAATCCAAATAGGAACGAAAAAGGATCTAAAACAGAAGAAAAACCCTACAAAAGGAGTCAAAGACGACGTAAATCAAAAGCGCCAAGTCGAGGACACGAACGAAAGCAAGAAGTAAGAAAACCTGCCGGGCCGCGACAGTGGATCCTAGACCCGCAGCCGCGACACGCGTGGTATAACCTTTTCTCCCCTTCGTCCGTCGCTCAGCTCAGTGCTACGTCATTCACGGCCGCGGATTACCATCCTCGGTAAGTGCAGAAAATTCACCAAGAGCATTTAACACATGCTGAAAATCCAAGAAACGCGTTCGTTCAAGTGGATAAAGACGTCCTTTCACAACGGACACGACTCTTAACCAACAGATACATCACTTCAAACACAACCCTTCAACATCTATAAATAAAGAGTTGATGTTGAGAAAAAGTGTAATGAAATGTTATAATATAGATATAGAAATCAGAGCGTAGAACTTATGTCGAAGTTCTAAGTAAAACATTTCGAGAGTTAGAAATTAGATTCTGTACAAAACAAGATGAGGTACACATATTGTTTATAGTTTAATTACAACTCAGTAGCGTTTAGACATTGTTCCAGTTTTAGTTTGCATCATGGTAGTGGCCGACCGAATCCCTATTACGAAGTTACAGCGAGAAGATTGAGTAAAGTGTTCGCCCCTGAGCCTGACAACCTCCTAGGAAACCCAAGGAAGCGGAACCGATCAAGCCCTTCACTTGCACACCCTCGAAGAACTCGATGCTCCTTATTCTCTGTAAACTTGTATCAATTTATTTTTCATCTAATAAAGTCTGTTCTATTCGACAAATCCTTATGCAGCACTTATGGTAACCAATCCAATATAAGTGAGGCTGGTGTTTTCATTAATATGCACTTGAATTCAAAATCATTACAAGGAAACTTTGTTGAACACTTAGGCAAATTATCATCTCGAAAGAGTTTTAATTTGAGTAAGCGCAACTATCCCGAAAGGGTTTTGTCGCGTTCAAAGCCAATTAATTAGAGGTTCCGTCATTTATTTCATCATCATAAACGATACAAAGTTTAAGTTGTTTTCTTTGCTTAATGCAAATGAACAAATTCATTCATTTTTCTAATAAGTTCTAAATGTTCATGTTTTGTAAAATTCATCCTTAAAATCAGATGATCTTTCTAACAATCGATTTATTCTAAATACATAATCTTATTCCAGCATTTTCAAATACTCAAAGTTCACAAATTCAATCAAATAAATTTCCTCCAATTTTCACTTTTCATTTACATTTAATAATAAATCCAACAAGTTCGAAATTAATAATTCAAAAATAAGTTTTTTCGTTAAAAAAACGTATCCCTGTGGGATCGATATTTTTATTACTACAAGCGAAACCGTGCACTTGCGGAAATCGCTCAACAAGTTTTTGGCGCCGTTGCCGGGGATACGCCAAAAATTTTGACAAATTTTTATTTTTTGTATTTTATTTTCGAATATAGGTTTATACATTATTTTTATACAATTTTTATATTTTATTTATTTTCGAGTTTATATAACACATTTTGTTTTCAATTTTGTTTTGAAGGTAGTTTGGCTCGTGTAACAATTTCAAGTTCATGCGCAGTTCGCGAAATTCGGGCACGCCACTAGATCCTTTTGATCCAGAAATTGAAAGAACACTTAAGAAAAACAAGAAAAACAACAAAAACAAAGACAAAACACCCTTAAAAACTAAAGTAGACCAGCCAGAAATCATGGCCGATCCACCGACACTTATGGATTATGCTAGGCCAGGAATGGCCGGTGTAACTAATAGTGTAGTTAGACCCCGTATAAACGCAAATCAATTTGAAATTAAGTCTGCTTTGCTTAATATGTTGCAAAACAACGTAACGTTTTACGGATTGCCTAACGAAAACCCTAATGCACATTTGACAAATTTCTTAGAAATTTGTGACACTTTTAAAATTACTGATGTAACAGCCGAAGCAATCAAACTTCGCCTCTTTCCTTTCACTTTGAAGGATAAGGCAAAAATTTGGTTAACTTCTATGCCTGCTGCAACATTTGAAACTTGGGACCAATTAGCCCAAGCATTTTTACAAAAATATTTTCCCTTAGCAAAAACCGCAAGAGTCATCAAAGAGTTGACATCTTTTACACAAAATGATAATGAAACTCTTTATGAAGCTTGGGAAAGTTTTAAAGAACTTCAACGTTTATGCCCACACCACCAATTGCCAGATGCACTTTTAATGCAGACATTCTATAATGGATTAAATCCTACGACTAGAGGTTCATTAGATGCTATGTCTGGAGGGTTATTTATGAAGAAGACGTCCGCCCAAGCAAGAGAACTTTTGGAGGAAATGGCAATCAACAGCAGTATGTGGCCTGCAGAGCGTGGACATATACCAACGGCGCAACCATCATCCTCATGTACATCATCGGTTAAAGGTATAATGAATCTTGATCCTGTAGCAATGTTACAAGCCCAATTTTCTGCCTTATCGCACAAAATTGATAAATTTATGGCACCATGCGATCCTAATGATCCGATCCAGAGAGACATTGACTACGAAGGTATGAATGAGATAGAACAGGTAAATTTTGTCCAAGGACAAAACCAAACTACTAATCCTTATTCTAATACTTATAATCCTGGATGGAGAAATCATCCTAACTTTAACTGGAAAGATGGTAATAATAATAATAATGCAAATGCTAATCAATATCGTATAAATAATTATCAAAATCAAACAAGAGATACGATTAGCACTTTATCTTCAAAAATCGAGAAATTTATAGATGCTATGAATGGAAAGGTAAGTAATCAAGACGATGGTTTTAAACGGATCGAAAATAAATTCGATCAGCTTATCAAAAACCAATCATCTAGCATCCATAATTTGGAGGTTCAAATTGGACAACTTGCTAAATCAATTCCATCCCGCAAAGAGGGAAGTCTTCCCAGCCAAACGGAAGAAAATCCGAAAGAGCATGTTAAGGCTATCACTCTTCGTTCGGGGAAAAACTACTTAGGTCCGGAAATGCCCGGAAATTCAACTTTACCTGGAAATGATTTACCAAAACCCAAAGAAGATACGTTAAAACAAAAAGATACACCAATTGACTCTAATCCAAAACCTTTTGTACCAAAGCCACCTTTTCCACACAGGGTCCGAAATAAGGACCATGATAAACAACTTTTATCATTTTTAGACAAACTTAAAAATTTGCATATAAATTTAACATTCATGGATGCAATTACGCAAATTCCTAATTATGGAAAATTCTTGAAAGATTTAATTTCAAAAAAAATTAGTTGGGAAGGAATTTCATCCATTTCACTTTCTGAAGAATGTAGTTCGATAGTATCAAGCAAATTACCTACTAAACTCAAAGATCCCGGATGCTTTACCATTCCGTGTACTTTGGGAACTATGGAATTCCCAAGTTGTCTTTGCGATTTAGGAGCTAGTATAAACTTGATGCCATTGTCTATTTTTGAGAAATTAGGTTTAGAAGAAGACATCAAGCGTACCAATATGGTTTTGCAATTAGCGGATCAATCCACTAAAAGACCATATGGTATAATTGAAGACGTTTTGGTAAAAGTTGACAAATTTATTTTTCCTACTGATTTTGTTATCTTAGATTTTGCTTATGATGCTAATTGTCCGCTAATCTTTGGTAGACCATTCATGAACACGGGACGTGTTCTAGTTGATGTGTCGGAAGGAAAAGTAGTTTTACGAATAGGTGACGATAAGATCGAGTTCGATATGAATCAAGCGATGAAATATCCTATGGAGGATTTCGCTTGTATGAAGCTTGATTTAATTGAAGAATGTGTTAATGACATTGTTCAAAGAGAAGAAATAATAGAACCTATAATGGGTGAAGAATTAGAAGATAAGGACCCAGAGCCTTTGATTCGAGAAGATGGACCAGTTCCGCCTTCAGTCGTAATTCCACCTAAATTAGAACTTAAAGAGTTACCAAACCATTTGAGGTACAACAAAGAATATTGGGCTAGTAGGAAACTTAACAAAATTTATTACGAAAATATTTCCGAAATAGGAACTAATTTCGTAACAAGATTTCCTGACATATAAATCATTTCATTTTTCTAATAGTTAGTTTTTATTATTTTTTTTATTTTTATTTTTATTTTTGTTTTGTTTTAGATTATATCATTTTATTAGAATTTCAGATATAGAAAAATATATTCGAGTCATGATTTTAATTAATTTTTAGGAATTTAATGAGAATTAGAAAATTCAGTGATTCTCAGTTGAGAATTTGAAATTCTCAGTTGAGAATTCACATATATAGAATTCTTAATGAGGTAAGAAATTTCTGAACTTATAGAGAATTTAAAATTCTCAGTTGAGAATTTGGGTATAACTAGCAGCCAGGAAAATTTCTGGACTTGTAGAGGATTTCAGATTCTCAGTTGAGAATTCTGATTAAAAATTGAAAGGAAAATTTTTGAACTTACCGAGGATGAGGATTCTCGGTAGAGGATCAGAAATTTGGAGTTTTGACAACTGATTTCCGCAGGGAAATCAGCGTGTCGCGACCGCGGGTCAGCATCCTCGGTCGCGACACGGGGAAATTATGCCCAAATTAACCCTTTTTCCAGCAGATGCAACTCTTCAGAAACGAAAAATTGAGTTTTTTCATTTTTAAGAGGTTTGTTTCATACCTTTTCATTTCAAAAACAACACCTCTTTTTATCCTAGGATTTTATAAATAGGTTCTAGAGGTTCAGTTTTCTGTCACTTTCTTTTCATCTCTATCAGAACTATCTCTGATTTTCTTACCATTCACAAATCTAGACACTAAGTTCAGAACTTTTTCTTTCCAAACATCATGGCTTCCTCAAGCACTTCATCTAAGAAAGTTATTGCTTCACGAAATAAACGTGTTGATATATCAGAGCGTTATGGATGTAACTTTCCTATCTTTAATCATGAAGAGGGAATGCGCTTCTTGAGGCTACGATACACATTCTTTGTCGGAATGCTATACATGGATGACTTTCTTAACGATCAGTTGGGAATTAAAGATGATATGAGTCGCTACATGGAGCGATTAGGATGGACCAGATTTGTTGATATGAAGTTTCCTATAATTGGAGACTAGATATTAGAGTTCTTCTGTACAGTGCGTTTTGTTAACAAACGTCGGGTGCGTCTCAGTTTTCGTCGGGATGGCAAAACTTTCACTTTTGGATATCCTGAATTACATGTTTGGTTTGGTTTTCCCTTAAAGGATACTACCAAACGTCACCATGGAAGAGATATGACGTCCACTGATATTTGGCGAATGCTCACCGGCATCTGGCCTTTCCACCCAAAACTTGCCTATAATAAGTCTTTCTATTCCAACTCTATGCTATATTTGCATAAGTTTCTGAGTCACAGCCTGTTCGGTCGCACGTTCAGTAGTGTCGTCCAAGAATCTGATCTTTATGTCCTTGGCGATATATTTCAAGGCAACGTGGTTGATTCTTCAAAAATTCTGATGGAGGGTCTTGTTGCCGCATCTAGATCCAAGGCTAAGAAGGTTGGGTTCGGGAATATTATATGTGGAATAATACTAGGGACCAATGGCAGTATTTCTGTTCCTTGGAGTGATGCTGAATCTTTCCCGATGCTAGACTATGAATTTTTAGAATTTGAAGGTCTAGTGAAGCGAGTTTTTCGATCAGGACCAAATTTTCTTTCTGCACCAGAACATCAAGCCTTCGTGCAGTTGCAAATAGAACGATATAGGGCTAAGAAAATCCCGATTGAAGGGGACGAATTTTTGGCATAGCTTGTGTTTTGTTTGTTTGTAAATATATGTTAATAAATAAAAATTTCTCTTTTGCATTATACTTTGTTTTTGATTATATGGTTACATTTTAATTTCATAAATCTATACCAATGAATCAATTAAATGCAAACTTAATCCATTCATTAACTAATTAATTGATTAATAATTAAATTTCAAGTTCCTAAAATAAGATTCATTTAACTTAAATTAATAAATGCACATAAATGCTTCAATTAATTTTAGTTACAAACCTTTCATATTCATAATTTTAACATTTATTACTTAATGCATTTTTTAATTTTCCATTAATAAGGATAAACCTTTGGTTTTCCTTATCATTTAATGTTTTACATTAATGTTTTTAAGTACAGATCACATTTTAAAGGAGTACAGGTTCCAAACTATCAAGAAATTACATGAATTGAAGTTATTATGCAGAATTGGGTGACCACCGTGTGATCCGCGGCCGAGAATTAATAGATTCTCGGTAACTTCAGCAAATTTACTCCAAATTCAGACAAAATTTTTTGCTGCCCAACGCGATTCGCGGCCGCGAATTCTGGATTCTCGGTAACTTCAAAAATTTCTTCAAAAATTTCAGAGACAAAATTGGTTTAAAAACGCGATCCGCGACCGCGGATACACATCCACGACCGCGACACGCGTATTTAAGGCACTCCAAGTCCGATTTTGGCCTATATTTTCCACCTCTTCCCATTTCAACCTATACCTATTCCTTTTCCTATTCTCCCTCTACCTAATTACTCTTCCTATTTCAACTCTACCTATTCCAATTCCTATTCCTACTCTAACTATTTAACTTCCTACTCAAACCCTATATATACCTATTACTTCCACAAACCTTACATCACCTCCAATTTTAACCAATCCCCTACTCTTACCTCTTCCCAATACCTTACTTTTACTCTTCCCAATTTCATCATTACCCTTTTCAATCACCTACACCTTTCAACTTCAAGTCTCCACAACACCTCTACTTCATCTTCAACCTCAAGCTTTTCTCTCTTTTCTTTCATACTAAACCCTAAACACCATAACCATGCCTAGAGCAAAGCGTGTTGGACACAAGCCGGCTGTCACTGAGGCTAATCGCCTAAGGATTAGTTGCAGAGCTTATTTCGACATTCATTCTGAAGAAGAAGTTGGCTGTTTCAAGCACTTTTCAAACCCCAATCGTAAGTTCGTGGATATGCAGTTTCTTGACTTTGATTCGGTAAGAAAGCTGAACTTCACTACACAAATTACTGCTTTTATTGCAACTTTGGGATGGGAAACTTTTTCTTCTATGCGTTTTCCACAAATTCAAGAGTATGTGGTTGAATTTTTGGTTACTTTAAAGATGAACAAAAAGAGGACAGAAATTTCTTTTCGGAATAATGGTGTTACCTATACCGTTGCTTATGAGGCTATGGGTAATATGTTTGGTTTCCCTACTAGTGACTTTTATGATAAGCCTCGGGATTTTGATAATAACTCTTTTTGGCAAACTATGTCTGACCAAACTTCTTTTGATTCCAAAAACACTTCGAGCAAGTTGATTAAGGACAATTGTGTGTTCTTCTTTCACAAGTATTTGAGTTTTTCACTTTTTGGTCGTGTTGAGAGTTCAAAGATTCAAGTTCAGGATTTGTTTGTTTGGGATTGTTTGTTCAAGGGTTTACGGGTTGATAGCATTGGAATGATTTTTGACAATTTGTATCGTGCTTCGAGGGCTCACACCACTCAAGTCCCTCTCGGTAATTTAATCACCGTTATTGTTTTGGGAGCACGGGATGAATTGGCTACTTTTGATATGTCCACCTACCATGGATATGTTCCGGTTTTGGACATTGCGGCACTTGAGCGGGCTCATTTATTGGTTTCTGCGGCTCCTCCTGTTTTTATTTCGTATGCTACCCGTATTGCACATCTTCGTGGCACTATGGGTGGAGGTGCTTCTACTTCTCATAATGTAGGTACCGACGAAGAAGGAGCGGAGGAAGGTGGAGAAGCTGCACCACAAGCCCAAGCAACCCAAGACAATGATCCGGTGGATTTAAGGCGGATTTTGAACCAAATCAATGCAAATAATCGAAAAATGAATTTGAGAATTGATGATTTGGTGGAGAACAATATGGTGATGAATGACAACCTCAATACTTTGAGGCGTGCGCATCGTTCAACTCGGCATCGGATGCTTTCATTTTTCCGACGCCGAAATGTGGAAACTTCACCAACACCTCCAGATTCCCCGCCACATGCTTAGGTTTTATCTTTTATTTTTATCTTATCTTATTTCAATTTCAGTTTCGTACATTTTTCTCTTTCTTATGTTTCGCACAATTTAAGTTTTAATTAATTTTCTGATGAATGTTTTTGCTATATCTTTCGTTTATTTCCGTTTGTTTTATCTTTAATGTTTTATCTCCATTTTTGCACCAATGAGGACATGGTCCAATTTAAGTGTGGGAGGAGATATTTACATATATCATTTTATGCAAATGAATGAATGAATGAATGTATGCAAATGAATGAATGAATGTATGCATCACTTGTTTTTCAAAATATAAAAGCAACATATATATTGCAACACTTTTTAACTATATTGCAACGCAAATTTTTTAAAAAAAAACTTTTTAAATTAAACATAAGTTAAAATTTTTATGATTATTTTTAGGTTATCATTATCGATAGAAATAATATATTTCTATACGGGTAATATTTTTCAAATTTTTCACAAATCTTCGACATGATTTTAAGTAAAATTGTCTCGAGTGAATGTATTTAAGTAAAAAACAAAATCTTTATTTTCAATCTCTATTTCATATCATGAAATTCATGATACAATAAATCTTATTTTAAATTTTCAATTAGGTTTATAGGCATTAAATTGAACTAACAATTTTTAGCTCGGTTTTGATTTTGTCTTACATTAACACCAATTGAAGTTTTTAAGGAAACTATAGCCATAATACATGTTGAATTTTAAGTCAATATAGGATGAATGTGCTAATTTTCTTTTTCCCAAGTTATAATCAATAAATCGTATTCTTAACTTTTGGCCACGATTGAGACCAACCTTATCACAGTCGAGGTATGAAAGGGAAGAAATTAATAAGTAAAGCGTACTTTTGGCCACGGTTGCGACCACCCTTATCACAATCGAGGTATGGAAGGAACGTTTAAATAAGAAAAATTAAGCGTGTTTAAAGTTTAAAGTAACGATTGCGTCCACCCATGGCATGGTCGGCACCTCTTAAGCAAACACAAAACAATTGCATATAAAGTTACGATCGAGACCACCCTTATCACAGGCGTAACTAAGCAAATAAATTAAACTTAATACTCATATATAATAATTCAAGGTTGGGAAAAGAAATTTGGTGCTTTGAAATGCCTTGAGATGAAAGACTCAATAACATGCGTGCTTACATCGTCCCGAATACTTCAATTTAAAAATTGAAATACAAGACGAATGATATATCGTATTTATACTAAGTTAGTTTGATATTTTGCGTATAAATTTGCCATACGAAGTTAGTCTTTTCGGCTTAACTAATTTAAAAGGTAAACACAACGATATATGTTTTATTTTTATAAAGAGATTAGTTAAGGAATAAATTCAGTGAAATTTTGCTCGGGACTAGCAAAAGATTAAGTGTGGAGATTTGTTAAGCCCAAAATATACCTAAAATATCATTAACATTTACATCATTTTTATTACGAATTTGTGTTATTTATATCTGTTTAGATTACTTTTACTTTCGAATATCTTTCTTTCTTGCAAGGTACTTGAATATTCGGTAAAATCCAAATAGGAACGAAAAAGGATCTAAAACAGAAGAAAAACCCTACAAAAGGAGTCAAAGACGATGTAAATCAAAAGCGCCAAGTCGAGGACACGAACGAAAGCAAGAAGTAAGAAAACCTGCCGGGCCGCGACAGTGGATCCCAGACCCGCGGCCGCAACACGCGTGGTATAACCTTTTCTCCCCTTCGTCCGTCGCTCAGCTCAGTGCTACGTCATTCACGGCCGCGGATTACCATCCTCGGTAAGTGCAGAAAATTCACCAAGAGCATTTAACACATGCTGAAAATCCAAGAAACGCGTTCGTTCAAGTGGATAAAGACGTCCTTTCACAACGGACACGACTCTTAACCAACGGATACATCACTTCAAACACAACCCTTCAACATTTATAAATAAAGAGTTGATGTTGAGAAAAAGTGTAATGAAATGTTATAATATAGATATAGAAATCAGAGCGTAGAACTTATGTCGAAGTTCTAAGTAAAACATTTCGAGAGTTAGAAATTAGATTCTGTACAAAACAAGATGAGGTACACATATTGTTTATAGTTTAATTACAACTCAGTAGCGTTTAGACATTGTTCCAGTTTTAGTTTGCATCATGGTAGTGGCCGACCGAATCCCTATTACGAAGTTACAGCGAGAAGATTGAGTAACGTGTTCGCCCCCGAGCCTGACAACCTCCTAGGAAACCCAAGGAAGCGGAACCGATCAAGCCCTTCACTTGCACGCCCTCGAAGAACTCGATGCTCCTTATTCTCTGTAAACTTGTATCAATTTATTTTTCATCTAATAAAGTCCGTTCTATTCGACAAATCGTTATGCAGCACTTATGGTAACCAATCCAATATAAGTGAGGCTGGTGTTTTTATTAATATGCACTTGAATTCAAAATCATTACAAGGAAACTTTGTTGAACACTTAGGCAAATTATCATCTCGAAAGAGTTTTAATTTGAGTAAGGGCAACTATCCCGAAAGGGTTTTGTCGCGTTCAAAGCCAATTAATTAGAGGTTCCGTCATTTATTTCATCATCATAATCGATACAAAGTTTAAGTTGTTTTCTTTGCTTAATGCAAATGAACAAATTCATTCATTTTTCTAATAAGTTCTAAATGTTCCTGTTTTGTAAAATTCATCCTTAAAATCAGATGATCTTTCTAACAATCGATTTATTCTAAATACATAATCTTATTCCAGCATTTTCAAATACTCAAAGTTCACAAATTCAATCAAATAAATTTCCTAAATTCAATTAATCCAATTTTCACTTTTCATTTACATTTAATAATAAATCCAACAAGTTCGAAATTAATAATTCAAAAATAAGTTTTTTCGTTAAAAAAACGTATCCCTGTGGGATCGATATTTTTATTACTACAAGCGAAACCGTGCACTTGCGGAAATCGCTCAACAGTCATCCTTCTTGGTCCAATCAATATCTCTGAACACTTCAAATAGGTCATGGTGAATTATGAGATCTACCCCCTTTGAAGTACTTCCTAATTATTTCCCTTCTATTTTGCTTTTTGATCCTCTTCGTCATCTCTCCTCTATACCACCAAATCATAAGCCAAATATAAGCTCGAACTCCAAATCACCAAATCTTAATTCAACTCCTCCAATAGAAAACCACATCTCTCTAGGGAGAGATCCAACATGCTTAAACTCTCCATTATGGACAATGGCACCGGAGAAGGCGACATTATCTGAATTCATAAGATGTCTGAAACATCTACTTTTGAGAGCCTTTATTTGTGAGGGCGTTAATTTATTTTGCAGGTCAATCATCACTTTCAAATCATCTCTTACTATTATTGTTCCTTTTGAACCCAAATTGGTTGATACTTGAATTTTACACCAGTGACGAATACTTAAATTTTACACCATTATCCTCTTTTATCTTAGCAACTTGACTCTGTAAAAATGAAAATAATTTGCATTTCAGACAATATATTTGCAATTCATACAAAGCAGAACACCTTCACATTTCACCTTAAGGTGTCGCATTTAGCTAATTACGAAGCAAAACTATTTGCATTTACATTCAATTGCGAACCAGAACCTAGAATGTGATTCACAATCCATGTTGCATGTTCGCAATTGGCTATACGTGAATCCATTTTTGCTGAAACATGCTTCACAATTCGTCATAATATTCGTATTTGGTTATATGTGAATCCCTTTTGTTGAAAAGGGCTTCACAATTCATTCTAGTCTTCGCATTTGGCTAAATTGCGAAACCCTAGAATTATGGATTTATTGCTTCATAATTTTACAATTATGAAGCAAAATCATAAATTGCGATGTATCACAGAACAACGTTGTAGCTAAGATGAAAAGTTTTAAACCAATAAATCACATATACAATCCAAATTCGTTTGAAAATCATCCATATGGCCATGAACACTAATCATAACCAAATATAACACATTCAATCCATGCAAAACCCTATAACCTATACAAAATAAACAATACAAAAACTAAAAGAGATGGAGGAAACTTACATTTGATTTGGTTTTATCCACTTGTTGCTTCTTTCTAGATTTGGTCATTTTCATCGTTGGTTTTATGATTTGCACTTCGTTTTACTTTTGGAAAGGTGAAATAGGAATGAGAATAAGAGGGGTTTGGATAGAGTAGGGGTGTTATGGGTAGTATGGAAATCGAATAGTTTAGTTTGGTATAATGAGTTTAAACAAGTCTATAAATGTAAACGTGACTCCTTATTAGGGCTAGTTATTGTAGAAAAACAATAATATAAATGGCTGGCCACCATCTATTTAGGACGAAAATAGTGTAAGAATCCTATGAAAATCCATTGTAGAATGGATTAGGTAATAAGTAAGAATGAAATGAAATAATTTGGAAAGCAAAGCAAGTTGAGATGGTTACATAAATGAGATAGAAACATGGTTTGTTGGGGTGGGACCCTAAATAGCTAGAGAGCTAGGGAGGGAGGGAGTAAGAGCAAAATGGTGAGTTTTTCAATTATTTTAGGGCCTGATAGTTGGGTCTATTTCCCAAAGAAAGTCAGCCTTAATTGAGTGAAGCTGTGTGCTCAGTTTTATCAGCAAAGCAAAGGATAGTACATTCCTGTCACCAATATAAATGCATGAGACATCCCTCCTCCCTTATTAGACCAATGAATTTACACTCTCTCTAATCTATATTAATATATGCATATGTTCCTTTATTTGTGTATGATTCAAAGAAAGGACATTCCTTACATGGAAATCTGCCCTTGCTTTTTAAGTGGTCTAATTAGGGTTTATTAAGAATGTGCAGATATACACACTAACTCTAACTCTAACTCTTAGAGAAGTGTGTGATCTGACTTATCAATCTAACTTTTATTCTTTTTAAAAATTAAAATCATGGGGGTAGAGTAGGCTAGGCTAGGTGTAGACTGCAGTCAAAGGGAAGCAGTAGAATCCAACATTGATCAATCAGTCTCTTTAGCTTATTATATAGGGAGTTAGAGCTAGAGCTAGACTGATTCAACTTAATCATCATATGCAGTGCTAATGGTGAAAATGGAGGACCACATAACTAATAAAGTACATTTTATCTGGAAAAATATATTTAGATTAGGATAGTCTTTTTTTGGAGTGCTATAATTAGTTGTGAAACAAGGGACACATGAAAATATATGGATTTGTGGGTTTGTGGGGACAACTTCAGGTTGTTAACCTGAAATCCACCCAGGTTAAAAACTCTCTCTCTCTCTGGTGCTGTAATGTCAAGCTGAAAAGAAAGGTGTCTATCTCTGTACAAGTTGAAGCTACCAAAACTTAAAACATTTTAGTCTTTCTTGTCAATCTTGAGAGAGACACCCTTCAACACTGCTTTGATTTGATATGGTGTCTCTCCCTTTCACACGTGTGCCTGCCTGCCTGAACTGAATCCATCAATAAAAAAGGCTCTATTCTCTCTCTCTCTCTCTCTCAATTCAAATAATAAAAAGAAGAAGCAGCATTGTCATCTTTTTTTCTACCTCCTCTCCTTCCCTTGGGCTTCTCCACTCCATCAATACATATACATACATCAGCTTTTGCTTGGTTATCTTTGGTTTCAGAGAAAGAGGAAATGCTATCTAAAAACAATTGAAATGTCTTCTTCTTCTTCTGCTGACATTGCTTCTCTTTCTCTTACTCACAACTATAGATCATCATCGTCTGTAATGGAAAATGGAGGTACACCCAGCTTCAGTTTCTCTTTAATAGGGAATAAGGGGAGTTGTGATTGCAGCGATAATGAGATTATAAACCCTAACAAAGAAACCGACACCGGCCACTCTAAACTCTGTGCAAGGGGACATTGGAGACCTGCTGAAGATGCCAAGCTTAAACAACTTGTCGCTCTTTATGGCCCTCAAAACTGGAACCTTATAGCCGACAAGTTAGAGGGAAGATCAGGTAATTTACCATATTTTTCATTTTGGTTTCCATTCCATTGGCCTCCTTAATTAGGTTATTTGTTTAAGGTAAGAGCTGTAGACTAAGATGGTTCAACCAGTTGGATCCAAGGATAAATAGAAGAGCATTCAGTGAGGAGGAAGAAGAAAGGTTAATGCAAGCTCACAGATTGTATGGGAACAAATGGGCTATGATAGCTCGACTTTTTCCTGGAAGAACTGATAATGCGGTTAAGAATCATTGGCATGTTATAATGGCTAGAAAATATAGAGAACAATCTAGTGCTTATAGGAGAAGGAAGCTAGCACCATACTGTCTCATTGGAGGAGAGCCTGCTCCTGCTCCTGCTTACGATTTCTTCCCTGGTATATATGCTACCAACACCTACTGCTACTGCTATGTCTTTCTTTGAATGCATAATTAGTGTTGTATATGTTTTCAGGTGGGAAGCAGACTACATCTTGGGATGAACCCCACATTAATTCTGGTTTCCTTGTTCACCAGAATCACAACACATCATTCATAATGGCAACTCCAACTCCAACAACAAGAGCAATGCCTCATGTTTCAAGCACAAGCACTACTGAACCTGAAGCTTCCTCTTCATCACCTGCTTCTGCTGAGACCACACCATTGGCATTGATTGACTTTCTCGGAGTAGGAGCCACTTGAACTTACAAACTTTTAATTACTGTTTCATTAGGAGGCTGTTTTAATTAATCGGAGGATCATGTCCATCTTCCAATAGAATAGAAGAAGAAGAAGAAGAGGTCAAAGAGAAGGACATTTTGTAATTAAATTTGTTTCAGTTCATCTGTTGATGTCATGTCATCTCTTTAATTTCTTATCTTTTATCTTTTGAGGAAAGGAAAAGAAATTAACTTTGATTATTATTATTATTATCATTTGCTGCTGCTGCTTAATTCAATTGGACTGCAGAAATTCAGGAAACAGAAAGAAAGAAAGAAAGAAAGAAAGAGGCTTTTTTTCCATTTTCCAAAGGGGGAATGGCATAGCATTCATGGGGGCATTTCACTTCAGAATCTTGGTACCCACGTGGATTTTAGCTGTTTGGAATTTATATATATTTAGCTCTGTTTGGGAGAGTAGCAGGCTGTATATATATAGCCCTCCGCACTGTCACACTCTCTTCTCTACTGTTGTCTTCTTTCTACACGCCAACCGACACTCTTCTTCTAATCTCCTTTTTTTAAAATGGGCTCAATGCATCTATACTCATTTCTTCTTACCCAAAATCATCACAATATTTCTCTAATTATATATTTTCCTATTTTACTAAAAAAAAAAAAACACTTTATAGAAGTTCCTTACTTTATAAGGATTAGGTATCTTCATTCTAGTTAAATTCCAATCTGGGTCTTGTTGCGAAAACGAGTAGCAAATTGAAAGCTAAAGCATAAAACAAATAGAGAAAACACCGGAATTTAACGAGGTTCGACCAATATTGCCTACGTCCCCGGACACTACTAAATATTATTGCAAATGAGCAATTACAATAGAGAAAGGAGGAGAAAACAACAAAGCCATAGAAATTAGAGGAGACTTGTTGTGGGGTGCTTTAAGCCTAAAACCCAAGCCCAAATATATAGTCTTCCAAACTCCCCCAAAAAGTATAACTTTCCAATGTGGGACTTTGTACAACTAATATACACCTTTTCATCTTCTTCCCTTTAGGCTACTACCACTATGATATTCTTAAAAGAGAGCCATTTTTCTACAATCTCCACCTTGGCGATCTTCTAAGAAACATCAACCAGACCATCTCTCCACCCTTTCTCGTACTCAGTAGTGTCTTCAAATTTTCAACTTCAAGTAGAGATGACATTAATCAAGTCCAAACAATGTTGAAACTTGATTGATGTTACCACCTTCGTTGCCATATCTGCGGGATTGTCAGCGGTCGGAATCTTCTGAAGCTGTATTTGACCCGCTTCAAGAATTTCCCTTACAAAATGATAACGAACGTCGATATGCTTCGTCCTTGCATGATAGACTTGGTTCTTTGCTAAATAAATAGCACTTTGACTGTCACAATGCACTTTGACATGCTTCTGTCCGATTCCCAACTCTTTTAGCAACCCTTGAAGCCAAATTGCCTCCTTAACAGCTTCTGTAACTGCCATGTACTCTGCCTCTGTCGTAGACAAAGCAACTGTCGACTGTAAGGTAGACCTCCAACTAACTGGTGCCTTCGCTATGGTAAATAAATAACCAGTAGTTGATCACCGATTATCCAAATCATTGGCATAGTCTGAATCACAATATCCCACTATGCATTCGCCGACTTGAACATCCCGCTCAAACACCAAACCAACATCCACAGTATGTTGGATATACCGTAGAATCCATTTCACAGCTTGCCAATGTCCTTTGCCAGGATTATGCATATACCTACTCACAACTCCAACTGCTTGTGAAATGTCGGGCCTTGTACACACCATCGCATACATCAAGCTACCAACTGTATTCGCATATGGAACATTTGACATATGTTCTCGTTCTTCATCACTTTCTGGAGATAGAATTGCACTAAGTTTGAAATGAGGAGCAAGTGGAGTACTGACTGATTTTGTCTTCTCATCCATGCTAAAATGTCTTAGTACTTTCTTTAGATATTGCTTTTGAGTCAAACAAAGTCTCCCCAATTTCCTATCTCTGCTTATCTCCATACCGAGAATCTTCTTAGCCTCGCCTAAATCTTTCATTTCGAATTCTTGATTCAGTTGAGCCTTCAATTTTTCTATCTCTCCTTTATTTTTTGACGCAATCAACATATCATCGACATAAAGGAGAAGATAAACAAATGATCCATCTTGTAGCTTGCGTGAATATACACAGTGATCATACTTGCTTCTAGTGTACTTCTGCCCGATCATGAACTTATCAAATCTCTTGTACCACTGCCTTGGAGATTGCTTCAATCCATATAATGATTTGCTCAACTTGCACACTAGGTTTTCCTTACCAGGAACCTTGTATCCCTCTGGTTGAGTCATATAGATTTCCTCCTCCAAGTCCCCATGTAAAAACGCAGTCTTTACATCCAATTGAACTAGTTCCAAATCAAACTGTGCTACCAAAGCCAACAATATTCTTATGGAGGTGTGTTTTACAACTGGAGAAAATACTTCATTATAATCAATTCCCTCCTTCTGAGCGTAGCCTTTAGCCACCAACCTTGCCTTGTAGCGAACATTGGACTTGTCAGGAAATCCCTCCTTTATTGCAAATACCCATTTGCATCCAATTGCATTCTTTCCCTTTGGTAGACTTGCTAGCTTCCATGTCTGATTCTTTTCAAGGGACTGCATCTCCTCATCCATAGCATTTCTCCATCTTTCATCTTCTGAACTTTGTACAGCTTCAGAATAAGAGGTAGGAATTTCTTCAACTGAAGATGCACAAGCCACTGTATCATCATAGCGAGCAGGCTTTTTTCTATTTCTATGTGGCTTTCTCAATGCAATTGGCATCTCTTGTTGTGGCGGTTCTTGTGATGGAACCTCACATTCTTCATCTGATCCTTCTACAGTACGACTATCGGATTCCGTTGCTGGATCAATTTTTCTACCTCCTTCAAACTCCACCTGTTTGGAAGTATCCTCCACCTGCTGTGGAGTACCATCTGATTGCTTATCTTCTACCTTCTTCAATATGGTGGATTCGTCAAAGGTAACATCCCTGCTAAAGATTATCTTCTTGGACTCACGACACCATAAACGATATCCTTTGACTCCAGAGGAAATGCCCATAAATACCGCTTCTTTTGCTCTCGGATCCAACTTTGATTCCTTAACGTGGTAGTATGCAGTGGAACCAAACACACGTAAGGAATTATAATCTTTAGCTGGTTTTCCATGCCACACCTCTAAAGGTGTCTTGCCGTTGATAGCAGATGATGGTAACCGATTAATGAGATGGCTAGCGTATGTTACAGCCTCAGCCCAGAACTGTCTGCCCAAACCAACATTGGACAACATACATCAAACTTTCTCCAATAGAGTTCGATTCATCCGTTCTGCCACCCCATTCTGTTGTGGTGTATTTCTTATTGTGAAGTGTCGGATAATTCCTTCATCTTGACAAACTTTCATGAAAGGGTCACTTTTGTACTCTCCACCATTATCTGATCGGGGACATTTGATCTTCCTTCCTGTCTGAGTCTCCATCATCTTTTTCCACATGAGAAAAATTCCCAACACTTCATCCTTCGACTTCATAGTGTACACCCACACTCTTCTAGAGAAGTCGTCAACAAAGGTAACATAATAGGATTTACCCCCCAACGAAACTGTTTTGGAAGGCCCCCATACATCTGAGTGAACATAATCCAAAATACATTTGGTATTATGGATTGCAGTGCCAAACTTCACTCTCGTCTGCTTCCCTTTGATACAATGCTGACAAAGATCTAACTTGCAGGTCCGAACTCCATTCAATAACCCTTGACTCACCAAAGCTTTCAAGGACTTTTCACCTGCATGCCCCAACCGCATATGCCACAATCTGGTTGCTTCTAGCTCCCTATCTTCACTGGAAACTACTGTTGCTGCTCCAGTAATTGTACTACCGTCATAATAGTACAAGTTGTTGCTTCTTTGAACTCCCTTCATTACCACAAGTGCACCAGAGATGACCTTCATGGAATCTTCTTTGATAACAATAGTGAAACCCTTTTTGCTCAAGACTCCCACTGAAATAAGATTCTTCGTCAAGCTCGGCACGTATCTAACATCTGTCAAAGTTCTGGTTGCTCCATCATGATTCCTTAACTGAATTGAACCAATTCCAGCTGTCTTACAGGGACTGTCATTTGCTGTGTGAACAACTCCACCATCTATTTCCTTGAAGTCAAAGAACCACTCTCGATTAGGACACATATGGTGGCTACAACCCATGTCTAGAATCCATGCTTGCAACCCACTTGATGATGCCATGGTAGCCAATGAAAAGTCCGAGTTATCATCATACTCGGCAACATTTGAATCTGCAACAGCCTTCCCTTTACCAGATTTGTTCTTCAGTTTGGGACAATATTTCTTCCAGTGCCCTTTCTCTTGGCAAAAGGCACATTCATCTTTGCCAACTCTAGATTTTGATCTCTCCTTCTTGCCTTTACTTTTCTTCTGGGAACGGCCTCTCATGACTAGTGCTTCTGCTGCGCCACTGCTACTTTCTTTCTTATCTTTCTTTCTTAATTCGTAGCTATACAATGCAGCACACACTTCTTTAAGAGACACCTCAGCCTTTCCATGAAGTAAAGTCATTTCAAGAAATTCAAACTCCTCAGGAAGCGATCCCAACAACATTAAAGCCAAATCTTCATCTCCAAAAGTCACCTCCAAGTTCATCAAGTCAGCAACAAGCTTATTGAAACTCGTGATGTGATCATTCATCGTCGTACCAGGAACATATGAGAACCTGAACAACCTTTTCTTCATATGAAGCTTATTCTGACTGCTTTTCCTCAAGAACTTGTCCTCCAATGCCTTCCACAAAACACTTGCAGAAGTTTCCTTACTGAATGCATATTTCTGCTCTCTGGAAAGGCATGATCGAATTGTACCACACGCCAAACGGTTTATTGTTTTCCAATCCTTCTCATCAACATCTTCTTGTTTCTCTCCTTCAAGGGCAATATCTAGACCTTGTTGAAACAAGGCATCCAAAACTTCGCTTTGCCAAATGCCGAAATGACCAGTACCATCAAAGATCTCCACAGCAATTCTGCTGTTTGACACGCCTATTCTTGACAGAATAGATGTCTTTACCGATGTGGGACCCTGTGATGTTTCATCAGTCGCCATCTAAACTCAAATTGAAAAATCTCCAATAATAACTTGCCTTAAATAACTTCACTAGAAAAATTCCCAGGCCATTGGTGGAGTCACAAACGGTCTCACTTAAGTACCAGCTTTCTTAGATGATTATTGCCCTTTTGACAGAATTTTCCTAAGCACTCAAGATAATATATTATTTAAGATTTTTCCAAATGAGTGTTTTAAACACTACCTTTCAATTTGCTAAATTGTCAACGAAACAAAAAAAAAACCTTTTCTGATGTGCCGACCGATCAGCCTAGTTGCGGCGCACAGAGCATACTAAGTTTTTAAACCGAGAAAAAAACTTTTCTGATGTGCCGGCCGATCAGTCTAACTGCGATGCACAGAGCATACTAAGTTTCTAAACCAAGGCTCTGATACCAATTGTTGCGGAAACGACTAGCAAATTGAAAGCTAAAGCATAAAACAAATAGAGAAAACACCGGAATTTAACGAGGTTCGGCCAATATTGCCTACGTCCCCGGACACTACTAAATATTATTGCAAATGAGCAATTACAATAGAGAAAGGAGGAGAAAACAACAAAGCCTTAGAAATTAGAGGAGACTTGTTGTGGGGTGCTTTAAGCCTAAAACCCAAGTCCAAATATATAGTCCTCCAAACTCCCCTAAAAAGTATAACTTTCCAATGTGGGACTTTGTACAACTAATATACACATTTTCCTCTTCTTCCCTTTAGGCTACCACTATGATATTCTTAAAAGAGAGCCATTTTTCTACAGGTCTGTTTATGTAAATAATTACATAAATGGATTTGGTTAAAATTTTATTTCATGGAACGCACTACGATGTGTGCCGTAATGGTCAAATAACTATGCGTAAAGCTGAGTAGCAACCATTATAGCACACATGGTGTCAATGTCATAATGCTACAAAGAGGGACTAATCTGGATTCCTTCTCTTTTGAAACGAAGGTGTTGATCTTAATAAGGTTATATTAGTTCCAAATAGGTGAATGAAACTATTGGTCAATTTAAATTTTTAATAATTTTTCTCTTTTAGTTCAATAGCAACACAGAAGCAACTCTAGGAATTAGAGGCAAATTCAATCTACTGAATATTAGCCTATGAGCTTGATTCTGCTTCTGATACTTGCATTCAAAGGACTACTCGTTTAACAGAGCTTCTGAAGATTCTTAAGATAGATTATATACACTATACACAGAATATTCAGAATGACCTAAGTAAGGAATATATATTCAGAGCATGCAATATTCAGAAGCAATAAAAGCAGAGTAAGATGTTACTCAGTAGATTTATACTGGTTCGACTTTCTACCTACGTCTAGTCATCATAATTCCGTCTTCTGAGCTTTTATCCACTAAAGATCTCTTTCACAGCTAGAGCACAAACATTTTACAATAGTCAGACCCTAAGTAAAGTACCTTCATTTACTTATAATCACTCAACTATGTCTCTCTAGTTACTTGCATATAACTGAAATAATAACAGAGCTTCTAATTTATACTAGAAAAGATTCTGATATGAAATCAAATGAACTAATCTCTTTCTATTTTGATTACTCTTTGTTTTTCACTTAAATGTTTTTTTTTTTTTGCGTGAAGATCAAATGTGAAAAATATGGCTTGAGGTTGGATTTTATAGGTGAGGATTTCAAACTTGTCCGTTTGAAGAGCCGTTGTGAATAAAACAATTTATGTCTTGCTTCTGACCTCTGTGCCAATTTAGCCATTTAAGGAAGGTTGTTTCCGAATTCAGTCTTCTGTCAATTTTTTAGACGCGTGTCCAATGATCTTCTTCTGACACCACAACATTACAATCTACGTCTTTCCTTATTTGGATGGTGGAAAGAGACGTGTAGCTGACCGAGTCTTGTGCCTTCTGAGTTTTTACCTAAAATGGAACGCCTGATTTGACTTTCTCAAATGGGCTTCTGGTTCCGGCTTTTAGGTCTTGGGCTTGTTTCGACTTGGGCCCTTTATTTGTGTTAAGGCCTTTTGGTTGCTTATATATATATGCTTTTAGTAATTTCAACACTTGCAAACATATTAGTCATAAAGCATGATTATTTTAACTCTAAATTTTAATATTTTTCATGGTCAAAAACTTAATATAAATTATGTTTCAACAATCTCCCCCATTTTGATGGTGACAAAAATGTTCAAATGAAAGGAATAGATTTATATTTACTCTCCCAAAATTGATGAACTTACTTAGCTTCTGGATACTCCCCCATAAGGGTTGAGCTACTGGACTTTGCTAAAATTGACAACACTCAGAAGGGTTTAATAATTCAATAGCAAGATTGGTTCAGAGCTAGAAACAATGTGAATTTGTATCAAAGCTTAATTATATCAGAGCTTAGTTAGAACAATTATCAAAGGTAAAGTACATCTAAGATGAAAATAATTATGTAAGTTAGAGTTTAAAATACTTTTTAATCTTTTATCAAAGCATGGCAGCGTGAGTATATTTCAGAAGTTATAGCATTTAAACATATAAGTGAGTAATTGCAATCGCAAGCACAAACATGTATTTAAATCAGAAGCATTTACATAGAAAATATTAAGCCAAACAACTTATATGCCTACTACAATAACCTAAACCTATTTAGAAGACTGCAGAGGTCTAGGATTAAACTTAGGGTTCTATTTTTTTGCTTATGGTTTCTTCTTTATGTTTTCCTTCTCATTATATTTCTCCCCTTTTTTGGCAGCATGGAAGACGAAGTTGGGGAAGATGAGGTTCTGGAGTTGAGCTGAGTTGTGCAATGCTGAAGTTAACTCTTGATCTTGTCTCACGTGCCTTAATCATTTGTCTTCCGAGTTTGTCTTATCTTTGGGATAACTGTCTTGTGCTTCTGGATCCTTCTGGCTGTTGGGCCGAAGTTGATCCAAGAGCCTTTGACTTATGGGCTTTTGATTTATCTCGTAAGGCCTTTTCTTATTTCTTTAATCTTAAACTTAATTCATCAAAACCCTTAACAAACACATTAGTATGAATAAATCAACATTTAAATTTAATGTGTTATTAATTATGGAGATATTAATTTCATTTAATATTTTTGTCATAATCAAAATTAGTGTGGAAATTGTGTTTCAACATAAGGCTCGTTTGCAAAAGGTTATATGCAAAAGGAGGGTATAGATTATCTGGACACCTTGTGTAGTAAGGATGATTACAGTTAGACTTTTTTTTTAGCTTTAGCTAGTTTATACAATTGGAGTTTGTTTCAATTAGATGTGAACAATGCTTTTCTCCATGGTGATTTAAATAAGGAAGTTTTTATGGATTTGCCACTTGGTTTTAAAACTGAAGAAAAGAACCAAGTTTGTAAATTAAAGAAATATTTATACGGTTTGAAATAGGCTAGTAGACAATGGTCTTCTAAATTGTCTGAAACATTAATTAGTTGTGTTTATATCAAATGTAGATTTGATCTTTCATTATATATTAAAAGAAACGGAGATTATTTGACTTTACTATTGATTTATGTTGATGATATTATTATGACAGGAAATGATATCTTAGAAATAGATAGTATAAAAAGGGTATTAGATGAGAAGTTTAAGATAAAAGATTTAGGAGCTTTAAAATACTTCTTAGGTTTGTAAATAGCTAGAAATAAAAAGGTATTTCAGTTTGTCAACGCAAATATATTTTGGATTTGCTTTCTGAAACATGTTATTTGGCTTGCAAACCCGCTGATACACCAATGGAGTCTACTCTTAAGCTATCCATGACAACAAGGAATCAATTAGAGGATAGACAAGAATATATGAAGATTGTTGACAAGTTAATTTACTTAGCCAACATGAGGCCAGATATATCATTTTCTGTCAGTCTAAGTCAATTCCTTGACTGTGCAACAAATATTCATATGCAGGCTGTTCATAGAGTCTTGAAGTATCTCAAGAAAACACCAACACAAGGTTTATTTTATCCTAGCAAGGGTAATTTTCAACTGAAAGCTTTCAGTGACTCAGATTGGAGAAGTTGTGTAGACACCAGAAGACTAGTAACAACTTTATTGTGTTTCTTGGAGGATCATTGATTTCCTAGAAACGTAAAAAGTAACCAACAGTTGCAAGGAGTTCTAGTGAGGCAAAATACAGGGCAATTGCTTTAACTACTTGTGAGGTTCAATGATTCTTATACATGTTAGATTACATAGGCATTAGTCATCAACAAGCTGTTTAAATCTACTGTGATAATCAGTCAGCAATTCACATTGCTAACGATCCAATTTTTCATGAAAGGACAAACCATATAGAACTTGATTATCATTTCATGAAAGAGAAAGTGCAAGCAACAGTTATTCACTTGTAATCTGTTTCTACCAATCAACAACTTGCACATTTGTTAACAAAAGCTTTGGGAAAGTCTCAATTTGAAGAACTTGTACACAAGCTAGGACTGAAAACTATATACAGTCCAGCTTGAAGGGGGGATATTAGATATAGTTAGGTTTTATTATTTCACAGTTATATGGCTAGTTTAAGGGACTAAATTAGAATTTTACTTCTTTTCTCTTCCCTAATCTTCCTAGATATATATATTGTATACTTATTTAGGTATATGATTACTTTTCATGTTCTTCTCTATCAATAAACTTCTAGATTTCTTCTTTGCTCTGTATTTGATAAGGTGTTTACCACAAAGATTTGAAAGTGATTAGATATATTAAGAAGTTGGCTTACTTAAAATGTAGTTCATGGTGTCATGTTTTGATGCTAACTTAACCAATTGTAAATTATGTGTTATTTAGGCACTGTTTGTTTGGGAGAAAATATTCTGCAAGAAAATATTTTTCCAATTTTCCAGTGTTTGTTTGGGCAGGAAAAGAAGTCAAAGGAAAATAAGTGGTAAGTCAATGGAAAAGGAATGAAGAAATAAGGGAAAATGTTTTACCCTTTTCAAAAGGGTAAAACACGCGTTTAGAGAAAAATGGGAAAAACGTTAAAAAATATAAAAATACAAAAATATGAAACAAAAAATACATGAATAACATGAAAACGTTACAAAACACGAGAATATGAAAAAACCCGCAAAAAACATGAAAAGGTGAACAAACGTGAAAACAAAAAAAAAACACACACAAAAAAAGTAAACAATTGAAAAAGCACAAAACATGAACACCGAAAAAGTGAGAAAACACGAATTATAAAAAAACGTGAAAAATACCAAAAAACATGAAAACGTGAAAAAATACGAAAAACGTGAAAAAATACGAAAAACGCGAAAACGCGAAAAATGCTAAAACACAAAAACGTGACAATAAGTGAAAAACGCGATAAACATGAAAAGACAAAAAATACAAACAAAACACAAAAACGTAAAAAACACGAAAACGTGAAAAATACGAAAAACATGAAAAAACCGTGAATAACACGAAAAAGTAACAAAACGCGAAAAAAAGAAAACGTGAAAAAGGGAAAAACCGAAAAACTAAATCTGAAAACACGAAAAAAATTAAGAAAAAAACCGAAAAAAACACAATAACGTTAATAACACGAGAAAACGTACAAAAAATACAAAAAATGTGAAAAAAACATCTTTCGTGTTTTTCACATTATTTTTTTTTCACATTTTCGTGTTTTTCCACTTTTTTCCATGTTTTTAATATTTTTTTAATTTTCGTGATTTTCGCATTTTTTCACTTTTGTGTTTTTAACAAATTTTCAAGTTTTTTTTTTGTGTTTTTTCACGTTTTTAATGGTTGGAAAATATTTTCCAATGTTGTAGTCAAACACCGAAAAATATTTTTCAGTGTTGTTGTCAAACACGGGAAAATATTTTATTTTACTGCAGAATATTTTTCCTGCATAAAATTTTCCCCAAACAAACGGGGCCATATAATAGAGCTAAGTTGCTTAATTGAAGCATGCATTATCTATGAAATGTGGTAGAAACAAATCCATAAAATCTAGAAACCTGTCTTTTTTCAAGAGAGAAATCAATATTCCAATTGGTGATTTAAGTTATATTTTACACATTTAATAGTTTTCCTGAAACTCATTTCCCAGCACTGGATACAGGTGCAGAATTTAAAGGCAAGCAAAGTGCAATTTGCTCCCACATTTGTTGAAGTTGTACAAATTGTTGATGAAACTTTAGATGATGAGATTTTAGAATGCTTAAATTTTAGAGAAAAGTACAAAAATAAACCTTGTGGTTTAGTCTATTTTCGAACTGCACCCCTGTGGTTTAAAAGTTTGCAAAGTGGTACCATGTACTTCATTCTGTTAGCAAACACATACCAAATTGACTAACAGTGTTAAAAGTCAAAGGGAAACGAGTTAATTTGGTCCTTATATTTACTTATTTTATAAATTAATCCCATTTATTATCTAATTATCACACAAAAACCCCAAAATATAAAATAAAAATCAAATATACTCTATTTTCCATCTCTCTTTAATTTTTTTTTTCTTCTATCTCTCTCTTCTTTGAGTAGAATGGCAGCTTCCTCTATCAGCAATGTCTCATTTGGCGAGAAGAAGAGGTGGAAGGTTTATTTTTGCTCTGGTTCCACAAATTATACATAACTTCAAATTTTTTTATTTCATTTCCTCTCTGCGTTCGTCCGTAGTTAATTGACAGGTTTGGAAGAAAATCTTAACAAGGAAACACATCTTTTGTCTCTCTATGCCAACTCTTTTTGGCAGTTTCATTTTCTATTCGATTTCTCTAAAATCTTCCTAGAAACTGATCTTTATGGACCGAAATCCAGCTCCTGTCGAAATTGACGAAGCCGAAAATAATATCACTCCCACTACTACATCTGCTACTGAAGCCGACAGCAATGGCAACAACAGCACTAGTGGCGTAGGTTTTCACTCGATCGGTGATCGTATCCGTTTTAAGCGAAATCCCCCCGCCTCTTCCTCTGCAAATAATCAATATAAATCCCTCAAATTTGATTGCCGCCGAGGACCGCTTTTTAATACTAACCGAAGCCATCGCAAGGATTTCTACTCATGCTTTCCGGTTAGAGGCGCCTATTCTTACTCCTGGTAGTGGTTTTTTAGGTTCTGATTTTGGTTCATTTTTAACTTCTGCAGCCATTGTTGAAGTTCAGAGTTTAGAGAGAGAGAGAGGGAGAGTGTAGAGAGAGAATGCTTATGGAGAAGGGAATTGAGAAAAGGAGGAGAGGAAAGTAGAGAGAGAAAGATTCCACCTTCTTTCTCTCTCTTGTATAATACAGACAGTTAGAGAGAGAAAGATCTCTTCGATGGAGTTGGGGTTGAGATAATTATATGCACAAACTTCCCAGATTTGCAAAAATTGTCATTCGGGAATAATAAAATTAGATCCAACCAAACTACAATAACATGTATGCAGATATTATAGCAAACCTATAAAGAATACAACTTTTCAATTTTATTTTGTCATGTCTCTTAAAGCTTTTGAGTTTTAGTAAATGTTTAAAATCAGTTCAAAGTTCGATCCTTATTCCTTACATAAAGGTAATATGTTTAAAATTCAATGTGTTGATCAATAATTTTTATGATATTTAGAGAGAGAAATTAAGAGAGAGGAGAGAGAAAGAAAAAAAATAAAATAAAGAAAGATTGAGAAGAGAGTATATTTGATTTTTATTTTATATTTTGGGGTTTTTTTTGTGATAATTAGATAATAAAGGAGATTAATTTATAAAATAAATAAATATAAGGACCAAATTAACTCTTTCCCCTTTGACTTTTAACACCGTTAGTCAATTTGATATGTGTTTGCTAACGGAATGAAGTACATGTACCACTTTGCAAACTTTTAAACCACATGGGTGCAGTTCGAAAATGGGACAAACCACAAGATTTATTTTTGTACTTTTTCCTAAATTTTATTTTATTTTCTAGGGTCCATGTGGGATATCTAATAAAATTTATTTTCTAGGGTCCATGTGGGATATCTAATATATTCCACCTCAGTTTCATATCTCGTTGTAATTGCTTCTGATTTGGTTTAATTTATTGTTTCTTATTAAAAACATTATAAACACATTCTCACAGTAGTTAATTTATTGTTTGTTATTAAAAACATTATAAACACATTCTGACAGTAGTTAATTATTTAAAAGGGAATGCTTGGAAACCCATGGAACCGTTTTTGTAATGGAGTAAGCAGGAGGGTAATCTTTCAAAAAGAGGAAGTAGATTCTAGTCAGATATATAGCAGTTGGAAGTCAAGAAAGAGGGAGTTTAGCATATCTAAAATGGGGAAGATTGATCTGAAAGTCATAGTAAACTATTTCACAAGTGATAGGTTAGATTAGAGGGAAGGGAAGATTCAGCAGGCTTATTGCATGATTATATATAGAATGAAACACCAGGCTTATTTTTGAACATTTCTTGTCTTTCTATTAGTCATTTGATAATGTGTGCAACTGCAAATACAGGAAGGGTATGTAATGTGATTATGGTAAAAATTTAGCAGATTTGGTTTATAAGGCCAATACACAATGCATCTCAGATTTCATCCATTGTGAGCCTCCTCGCAACTCAATAACATTTGCTTGCTGCTTTTTTGTTTTTGTTGCTTCTACATTTTCATGTTTGGTTTGCAGCTTATAGCTAGTCTGACATGTGGTTTTATCCTTATTTCCCTCCACTCAGGCTTTTCCTACATGTCTATACAAATTCATTAATCTCCCTCACCGTGGTTTTAGAACCATCATTCACCCTCTATATATATAATATATATACACACACTTTTTTATCATCGAACATGCTACACGTTTTTATGTCATAATGATGTGAATAGTTTATGAATATTATTCCCACAAATGATATTCAAAATATAATAATATATACCTGACATTCATCGGTCCTCGAATCCGCTACATAATGCTTTTCATTAGCTTCATAGATAATCATACTAGATATGGTGCGATCCATAATGAGCACCGCATCTCTTCCAAAATCGTTCTGGGGCTATGCCTTGGAAACTGCTCTATTTACCTTGAACCGAGTACCCATCAAATCCGCCAGTTCTACTCCATTCGAACTGTTCGTTGGAAAGAAACTCATTTTCTCCTTCATGAGAATATGGGGCTGTTCAGCACATGTTAAAAGAATAGTGTCAGATAAGTTGGATTCTAAATTTGATAAATGCTTCTTCATTGGATATCCTAAGGAAACTGTAGGATATTACTTCTATCATCCGAATGATCAAAAAGTAATCGTATCCAGAAATGCAGTGCTTCTAGAGAAAGAGTTTCTAGAAGAAACACAGAATGGAAGCTTAGTTGAACTTGAGGAAATTCAAGAGGAATCACATGATGAGACAGCGGAAGAGGAAGTTGAACCCGAACCTGTTTCATTAGATGAAACACAAGTGTCATATCCCACTCGTAGGTCTCAAAGAATTCGTGAACTCCCAGTTAGATATGGTTTTCTAGTGAGAGATAACGAACTGGTTCCAGTGCTAGACGACGAACCAGAAACCTACGAAGAAGCTCTTGCTAGTCCATAATCTAAAGCATGGCTTGAAGCCATGAATTCTGAATGGACTCCATGTATACAAACCAAGTGTGGATTTTGGTTGATCCACCCGAAGGGATAAAACCCATTGGGTGCAGGTGGATCTTCAAGAAAAAGACTGACATGGATGGAAAGGTTAGTACCTACAAAGCTAGGTTAGTAGCAAAAGGATATTGTCAAAACAAGGAGTTGACTATGACGAGACTTTCTCTCCTGTAGCCATGTTCAAATCCATCAGAATATTGCTTGCAATTGCCGCTCATTTTGATTATGAAATTTGGCAAATGGATGTGAAAACAGATTTCCAAAATGGAAACTTGCTTGAGGATGTATACATGATGCAACCTGAAGGTTTCACGTCGAAGGATGCAACCAAGGTTTGCAAACTTCAAAGGTCCATTTATGGACTCAAGCAAGTGTCTAGAAGCTAGAACAAACATTTTGATGAAACCATAAAACAATTTGGTTTTGAACAAAACTCTGAAGAGGCTTGTGTTTACAAGAAGATAAGTGGGAGCTCAGTCGTTTTCTTAGTACTATATGTTGATGATATACTACTTATGGGAAACGATGTTGCAATGTTGCAAATAGTAAAAGTTTGGTTATCTGGTAATTTCTCCATGAAAGACTTGGGAGAAGCAGTTTATATCTTGACGATTAAGATCTATAGGGATAGATCGAAAAGACTGCTTGGACTATCCCCGTCTACATATATTGACAAAGTCCTAAAGCGTTTTGACATGCATGAATCGAAAAGGGGTAACTTACCAATGGTCCATGGTGTCAAGTTATCAAATGATCAATGTCCTAAAACGGACAATGATAAGAATTGCATGGTTGTAATTCCTTACTCTAGTGCGGTTGGTTCGATCATGTATGTCATGCTTTGCATGAGACCTGATGTGGCATTCGCATTGAGTATGACGAGCCACTATCAAGGGAATCCAGGATTTTATCACTGGATTGTTGTCAAGAACATTCTTAAGTACATTAGAAGGACTAAAGACATGTTCCTCATATATGGACATGGAGAATTGAAAATTGAAGGATATTCAAATGCCAGTCATCTGATTGATGAAAATGATTATAGATCCTAATCAGGATACCAGTTTATCATGAATGGAGGTTCAGTTAGTTGGAGAAGTTCCAAGCAAGGAAGTATTGCTTTCTCGTCGACTGAATTAGAGTACATCGTAGCTGCAAAAGCAGCAAAGGATGCAGTTTGGATTAGGAAGTTTATAACGGAACTAGGAGTGGTGCATAACATTGTGAATCCCATTACTCTGTACTGTGATAACAATGGAGCCATTGCACAAGCAAAGGAACCACGGTCTCATAATGCATCCAAACATTATCTCAAGCGATATCATCTCATTAGGGAGATTATAGCCAGGGAGATGTGAAAATAGAAAAAGTTCCTACTGAGGACAACGTTGCAGATCCGTTGACTAAGCCATTACCACAAAGAGATCACGATAGACATCTTAATTCTTCTGGTATTAGTTTCAGGAAAATTGGCTTTAGTCCAAGTGGGAGAATGTTGGAGTTTAGTGTCCTAAAGACAATTGTTTTAGGATATTAATATTAATGAATAAATTGTTTATTTAATCATTTGTTTAATCAGATATATAGCATTAAAATGTAACTATATATATAAAGGCACAAATCTTTTATAAAGAAAGTAACCCTAAGTTTATTTAAGTGGTTATAAAGTGTTCATACAAGCATGAAGTGAGACTGTACTTTATAATAGAACCAATAGACTTAAAGTAAACCCAAGTCAAGTAATATGTTATAGGGGTTGGCATATTACTGTTGAGACTTGCATGTAATAATGTTTTCTGTCGAGACAGAAAGCTGATCTCACAAGCTTTAGATATTTAGATATCTAGACAGTTACATGGATCCGGTGAAGGAGTTCATTAGGATTGGGACCCGACTTGAGATAACAGAATGGATTGATTTATCTAATGTGTCAAATGTTCATCTTATTGGTATTAGTAGGTATAACTAATCCTCAGACTCAAACATTCGTTAATTAGTGATTATGGATTATGGAGTCTGATACTTTGATTCTGTGCAAGCACGATCCAACAGGTGAGAGCCTGGGGTGTGTGAGAGTAGGGTTGGGTATCACACGAAGTAATTACAGAATAGTTAATGTTAGATTGAGCATTCGTCACTCTCGATAAGTGGGAGATATATCCAAATGGCCGCTTGTGGTGAATTGACTGAAATCCTTTCAAGGTGATAGAGTTAAGAGTAGAAATGAACATTTCACTTAACTTATCTTTCAGAGTAAATTCAACCTGTACAAGTAAAATCAGACTCTTCGTTATATGTAACATTGACACGTTCCATGGTTATAAGGAATTGACCGACAGGATATAGTTGATGAAGGATCGTATTATACTGTACCTAATGCAGAAAGGTTAACGTCAGTTATCAACCTGACTTCTTAATTGCTCTGGGGGAATATCATAGGTTCTGCTAGTAACAGCTCGCGACGGTATTCCGTTATATATATGTTGGAATTAATCGTGATCAATAATTTCAAAGGATATATACGGCTAGTGGCAATAAAGAACCTAATGGGTCGCATATGGGACTTGGAATCGGAGGACGAAAATGTAATTAGTGAGACACTATATATGGGCCAAAATTTACATATTAATTAGGGATAAATTAATTTGATTAATAATTATAATTATAATTTGATTATGATTATGAATTAAATTAAAAGATTATCTGATAGTATTAATTAGAAGTTTTTATGTGATTGAAACTCTAATTAATTATCCCTAATATTAATTAATTATTAATTTGATTAATAATAATTATCTAGATATAATTAGTTATTATTTAGATAATAGTAAAGTGTTTATTTAATTATCTAATTAGGAATCCTATTCCGAATAAGAATCCAATTATTTAATTACCTAACACAACTGGGATTAGGGTTTAGAGAAGTCTATAAATAGACTCCCTAACCCCATAAATTCTACCAACACAATAATAAAGGAGGAGGAACCGTTCCGTATTCGTCTCGGCTAATCCACATTATTTCTTACTCTCTCTTTGATCTCGTATCGATTTCTGTTAGAGGCAATCATTGCGATTGCTATTATTAAGAGTAGAAATGGATATCTCACTTAACTTATCTTTCAGAGTGAATTCAACCTGTACAAGTAAAACCAGACTCTTCGTTATATGTAACCTTGACACGTTCCATGATTATAAAGAATTGACCGACATGATATAGTTGATGGAGGATCGTATTATACTGTACCTAATACAGAAATGTTAACGTCAGTTATCAACCTGACTTCTTAATTGCTCTAGAGGAATATCATAAGTTCTGCTAGTAACAGCTCGCGAAGGTATTCCATTATATATATGTTGAATTAATCATGATGAATTAATCTCAAAGGATATATACGGCTAGTGGCAATAAAGAACCTAATGGGTCGCATATGGGACTTGGAACCAGAGGACGGAAATGTAATTAGTGAGACACTAACATAATGGGCCGAAATTTATAATTGTATTAGGGATAATTAATTTGATTTAATAATTGTAATTAGATTATGATTATAAATTAAATTAAGGGATTATCTAATAATATTAATTAGAAGCTTTAATGTGATTGAAACTCTAATTAATTATCCCTAACAATAATTAAATTATTAATTTGATTAATAATAATTATCTAGATATAATTAGTTATTGTTTAGATAATAATAAAGTGTTTATTTAATTATCTAATTAGTAATCCCTAATAAGATTCTAATTATTTAATTACCTAACACAACTGGGATAGGGTTTTGAGAAGTCTATAAATAGACACCCTAACCCCTAAATTTCGACCAACATAATCAAAAGGCAAGAGGAACCGTTCCATCTCCGTCTCGGCTAATTTACATTATTTCTAACTCTCTCTTTGATCTCGTATCGAGTTCTGTTAGAGGCAATCGTTGCGATTGCTATTATTAAGGTTGATTACTGATTAGTTATTGTTTTCTGTGTTGAACAAAAACGTTCGTTGCTCACAGATTGAATATAAGAAGTTGTGGGCATTTCGTTTGCAACTGTAGATAGTTCTTCACAAAAGGTATTTCATTCTATCCCTCTTTATATGAAATAACAATTAACAGATCTTGGAAAAGGGAAATAGATAAAATTGTATTATTCCGCTACGCCTAGGCTTGTCTATTTTCCTACAGTAACATCCTCCTACTGAACTCCAAAACGCTCAGCATTCGCCTGCTGAACTCCAACACGCGCAGCATCTTCCTACGCCCTTAGGGCGTCCTCAATCGTCCTCATCTGTATCCGAAGCCTCCGAGCGGATGTAGTAATAACACGGCTAGTTGTATGCCGAGGTCCGGAACCAACGTCATCATCTTTTGAAGTCTGGAAAATAACCAGGAAATCAAATAAGTAAAGCTCTTATTTGCAATAATTGAAATTAAATTTACACAAATGGAAAAGGTAAATAAAAATTAACAGCAAATAATTTTTCTACAATTAAATTTACGTTCGTGCAAGATAAATAAATATATATTAACACCACAAAATTATTTGCACGCTTTAATACCACAATATAATATATTTTTTATCCAATCAGTAATTTATCTACAATTAAATTTACGTTTGTGCAAGATAATTAAAATATAAATTAACACAAAAAAAATTAATTGCACGCTTCAATACCAAGATTCCCACGTTTTTTCTATCCAATCAATACATAATTTATGTATAATTAAATTTACGTTCTAAAAGATAAATAAATATAAATTAACAAATAAAAATTAATTGGACGCTTCAATACGTATTTTTTATTTCCAATCAATAATTTATCTATACGTTTTTTCTATCCAGTCAATACATAATTTATGTATAATTAAATTTACGTTCTAAAAGGTAAATAAATATAATTTAACAAATAAAAATTAATTGGACGCTTCAATACGCATTTTTTTATTTCTATTCAATAATTTATCTATACGTTTTTTCTATCCAATCAATACATAATTTCTCTATAATTAAATTTACGTTCTAAAAGATAAATAAATATAAATTAACAAATAAAAATTAATTAGACGCTTCAATACGTATTTTTTTTATTTCCAATCAATAATTTATCTATATGTTTTTTCTATCCAATCAATACATAATTTATGTATAATTAAATTTACGTTCTAAAAGATAAATAAATATAATTTAACAAATAAAAATTAATTGGACGTTTCAATACGTATTTTTTTATTTCCAATCAATAATTTATCTATACGTTTTTTCTATCCAATCAATACATAATTTATCTATAGTTAAATTTACGTTCTAAAAGATAAATAAATATAATTTAACAAATAAAAATTAATTGGACGCTTCAATACGTATTTTTTTTATTTCCAATCAATAATTTATCTATACGTTTTTTCTATCCAATCAATACATAATTTATCTATAATTAAATTTACGTTCTAAAAGATAAATAAATATAAATTAACAAATAAAAATTAATTGGACGCTTCAAGTTGGGGTTAGCTTTCCCAGGCTAATCCCGGATTAATTTTTTTCTGGTTTTTTTGTTTTTTCTTTCCTTTGCCTACCAAAAAAAATACGTATTTTTAAAAAAATTGTAAAATGGCCTAAACGGGGTAGATCACTTGGTTTGTCCCTAGGGCGAATCGGGTGAACTACCAGTTTCTCCTAGAGAAACTGGGTGGGAGACCCGTTTCTGCCAACACCGAAACTGGTGATCTGGTCGTTTCTACCTAGGAGAAACGGGTATCCCACCTAGTTTCTCCTAGGCCAGAAACGGGTAGTTCACCCGTTTCGGCCTAGGGCCGAACCGGGTGATCTACCTGTTTAGGCTATCTTCAACGAGTTCCGTCTCCGGATCGGAGATGGAACTCGTTTAATTCGAAATTATTGGTAAATACGAAACTGACATGTTCAAGTATTTTTCCTTTTCCTTGTTTTGGAGGCATAATTTTTCTTCGTGTTGTTCTTCGGAGTTTTTGAATTCCTTTGATATTTGAGAGAATTTCACTTTTTTTGAATGAAAAATGAAAAGGGAAAAAGTGTCAAACAGGAGGCTAAAATAAGTAAAATAGGGGCGACATATAGCAATCTACATAAATAATAATCCTAATTAGATATTTATTTATGTTAGGGATTTAATTAATTAGAGATATAATCACCTTAAACCTTCTAATTAATGTTATCACATAATAAGTTAATTTATCTATAACTATAACCTGATTATAATTATCAATTAAATTAATTAAGTTCCTATATACATAAATTTCGACCTCCTCATCCTCCACTCTCTCAATTACTATTTCGTCCTCTAATTTCAAGTCTCATATGCGACCCAATAGCTTCTTACCACTACTAGCCGTATATATTTATTGGAATTAATTCAACCAAATTAATTTCAACTAAATATATAACGGAATGAGTGTGAAGACTGTTACTAGCAGAACCGTAAACATTCTCTAGAGCGATAAGAAGTCAGGTTGATATTGACGTTTACCTTTCCGTATTAGGTCCAGTATAATTCGATCATTCTTCAACTATATCCTTAGATGAATTCGTAACTATGGCATATGTCACGTTACATATAATGAGACGTCTATTTTACTTGTCCATGTAGAATTAAAAGGTAGATTATAAATGTGTCCTAAATATGAATAAATCATGCAAACAATAAATCATATATCTTCTACAAAAAAGAAACCATATATCTAACTCCAAACGGTTAGTGTTATGCATACTATAAATTATCTATCTAACTCCATAAATATTATCAATAAAGCTTAGTTGAGTAAAATTTATACATATTAATATCAATACTCTATTCTATTATGTATTTAAAATTAAAACCCTTAGATATTATCTTTGGTTGGAAATTAAGAAAAGTGTGCATGTCGCAAATTGATAAAAGTCACTGGTTGCAAGTGCGATTATTGGTTAAGGTAATTTATTTTATTTTATTTTTTGTGATGGGAATTTCCGGTCACATGTGGGGCCCATTGGGTGCGGATGTGGAAGAAAAAAGATCTCCAAGAAGTTTTGGTTTGTAAAAAAAAAAAATAGATTCTTTATTTTTATACCACATTTTCTATTTTAACACCAAGAAAGGAAGCGATTTCTAGAAATAGAAATGAATATCGTAATTAAGTACAAAATTACAACTAAATCATATTATTAAACTTAATTTTTAATATATCATTATTCTCTATATATTATGATTTTACATCATAATTTAAAAAATTTAGATTCCAATTTATAATTTATAAATCCTAGAAAATATATTCTAAATTTCTTATTAATAAATTATAATCTTTAAAAGATATTAAAAATACTAATTTTACTAATTTTGATATAGTTTAAAATTATTATTTGATATAATTTTAAATAATCTTTTTAAAAGCGAATTTATAGGTAAATTTCGAGAAAAAAATCCACGGATTTTTTTGAAACTGTCCGTGAAAATATTGAATGGTAGATGTTGCGGCCCCTACTTAAGAGACAACCTCAAGTGGCCTCCTTCCTTGCTGCATTCGGTAACAAGCCCAATGGTGTAGAACGCTGCGTTTCGTACTTATTTACACCTCTGCCCCTGGATCCCCATTCAATCAACAAGAGGGGGGGTTTCAACCACAAATTTTGTAACGGCAAGACATTGGCTGTAACATGCGCCGACGAAGCACCAAACATTAATTTTCGTACCCTATTGGTTGATCTTCACTTGTAATGGAAACTCGTTGCAGTTGCAGATAGTAAACCCTATTTTGTTAGTTCAGTGTGTTTGTATGCGACCGTTTTTCATTATCAAATGCGTGTGTTATCTTATTTCTCTAGAAGTTAGTGAGGGGCTTGGATTATTCTTTCTCTTGTGCTCGATCTATGATTTCAGTTTTGTCTTCTTTGATGATTATTATTTAATATCTTGTAAGATTCTTATGAACCATCATGGTGTTGGGAATTATTGGGCCGTTCCTTTCCTTGTATTCATTGGAAGATGAGAAACTTTGTTTCAATTCAAGCCATTACATTAGATAGTTTGTTTTGTTATTGGTCAAATCTCTAGGAAATATGCCCATAACATTCCCAATTTTTGAGTCCTGTTAGGGTAGCTTACTCAACACCTTAACGGATTTTATCTTGAGAGTTGAAAAGAGGAGGTCTTTTTTTATTGATTAGAGAGGAAAACAGTTTTAACCATTGTTGTTTTGGGACTAAGAGGAATTTGAATCAGTGTTTAGTTTCTTATGATTTATACCAATGTTGTTCTGTATTTTCAATAAAGAGTTGCATCTTTTTGAATTCTTGGGTTCTATCTTAGCTACTCCTTGCAGAATTGTTTGGGTGAGGAAGTTGTTTAGGTACAGTACAGTACAGCATTTGATCATGAATTAGTTCTTGGCTGAATTATGTCTTTGTGTTATTCCACTTGGTCAGGGGATACTGGACAAAAAGGTTCAACGAATTAGACATGACTTAATGAGGCAACTATATATAATGAAATTATGTCTAGCAAGCGTATGCTACTTGAGACTTGTGACATGAATACCCACTCGTTTGTCAATTTAGCAGTCTCCCATATAAACAATTTGAGAGGTGGTTCATATTGGATAAATTTGGTGGTAAGAGCAAAGAGGGATGTCTACTTTGTTTTGATTGCCTTGAAGAGTAGTCTATTCGATGCAATATGTTGGCATTTCAATCAAAAAGATAGATAGAATTGCTTGTATTTCACCTCTAAAAGTAAAGTATGTTGGTTGTTTTCATGCCTGTGAAGTGAGTATCCTAACTGCAACTGTACTGGTAATACAGATGTTCGCATATATATAGTAAATGGGGTTGCACAATTAAGAGAAGTAGTGCATACATAGATAATATTGACATATTGGTTGCGTCATTTTGAGGGACATAAATAAAAGTAGGATTATTTATTTCTATAGTGGGGATGGTGAGTGGGTCCTTTTGTTTCTCTTTGGATATGTGAAATCTCCTGTAAAGAATAATAATTGATGAAAAATACAAACAACGTTTTGGCATCATCCTAGAATCTCCTTTACCTGTTTTGGAATATATTAAAGCCAGAAAGGAAGGAGCCTTCAAGTACAGACTCACTCTTGTTTTTCAAACATCCCATTATTGTTGTTGGCCAATTTTTGCTTCCCTTTTCCTTTTTTTCATCTTTTCTGGGTTCAATTTTCTTCTCTCATTTTCAGTATGGATATGGATCACACAACTAAAGTTATTATTCCCTTTCGAATATATATCTTTATTTTTTTCAACACAGTTTATTGCTTTCATATTATAATTTTTTTTAAAGTATTTGGACCTTTTTATCATTTCATTTCATTATTCTCTCCAATCTCAAGTTTCATTTTTGGAAATCTGTTTCTTATAAATTATATCTTACTTTTGAATGATTGAAATCTATCCTTATGACATGCTATGAGAATCCAAATCTGGGAATAAGTTTCAAATTTGTCTCCAATTATTTTGACAAGTGCATATATACCTTAATGTAAGTAACCTAACCCCGTACAGGTAGAGTTCAAAAAGGATTCATTTTGGCCTAGAGTGAGGTAAAAAAAAAAATGCACAATCTCTTCATGTGCACCTTGGATGAAGAAAGGAATGAACCACTTTTATAAGGGATGGTTCTCCTTGTTCGCTTGTCTTTCTCTCTAAGCTAAGTAAGAATCTCATTTTATAGGATTTTTCATTAGCATCTAAAATTGTTCCATATAGTTTAGAAACATTAAGAATAAAATTGTACTATTTTGTATATTGTAGGTGTATTTACACTTTTCCAATAAAAAAAAACACTAATATATAATACAATCGGATGTTGTGACTTGTAAAAATGAAAGCAAAATCGATCAGATCAGTTTTATATTTGACGATAATGAGGAAAAGAAAAAGTGTGTTAAGTGCAACGAAGGAGGATGAGAACATGAAATGTGCAAGAAACTTGTTGATTTTGATAAGATTCCTTGGGATATATTTAATAGAAGTATAGAATTTTCAAGACATGAAATTGATGGATGGGTAATTGTGGCAATAGCAAGTTCTTTTAAATTAGCTAAATTAATTATCATGACAGTGTGTGTTTGAAATTGAAAGTCTTTAAGATTCATTCCATTGGATAATCTTACAGTGGGGCCGAGAGAGGGATGACTAAAGCTTGGAACTTTACGGGTAAGAATATTAATGTTACTATGCCATTTTCCCTTTTAGATGACACAATATATTACAAACATTTTTTTTCCAGTCATCTTATTGTTTTTTCGCGACAGTATTTTAAATTTCTGTAATTTGAAAAATTAAGTGCAAAGAACTTCAAATTACATGTGGCTTTACGATGACACACGTCTGTCATAAAAAAAACTAGATTTTGACTGATAAGGTACATAATCCTAAGATGACACCATGTACATATAATTGTCAATGGTTTCTCAAAACAAAACAAAAAAAAAACAGTAAATTTTATAAGTTTCGCGAGTGAGCAAAAAAAATTTCCAAAAAAAGAAACACGCTCAAATTGGATCTGGATATAAAAGCATAATTCATTGACACACTTTCTGGAAAACGTAATTAGAGCAACACTCATCTTCTTCTCGAGTTCTGGAAAACCTAATCAGAAATCTGGTTTCTATCTTCATCTTTGGCATCTAAATTCGTCTTCTTCCTCGTGCATTATTAAGCCGACTGCATCTTGGTAAGTATTTTTTAGGGTTTATTTAAGCATTTGTTTAGAGTTTCTTCCTCTAAAATATATGTGTAACTCTAGCTTCAATCTTCTTTTACTTTCAGCTGCA
This sequence comes from Euphorbia lathyris, assembly GCF_963576675.1. NCBI lineage: Eukaryota > Viridiplantae > Streptophyta > Magnoliopsida > Malpighiales > Euphorbiaceae > Euphorbia > Euphorbia lathyris. Next base: position 62,475,523 of record NC_088911.1, read on the forward strand.
ATCTCACTTTCATTTTATTTATGTTTAATTTTACAGAGATATTGCAAATCAAACTTTATCCGCACCTCAGGTTGTCGACGACAAGACATTTTTACTTTAAGATTCAATCTCACTTTCATTTCATTTGTGTAAATTTATTGACTTTCATTTATATGGTCTCTTCCAGAACATATATAAGAAGAGAACACACAGGATCCACACTTATGCTGATAAGATGGAACTATTCAGCTTAGTATGTTTTCCCATCTAACTCAATTGGAGTATGCTATCAAGTTTATTCCTTCAAGAGATGATGTTGCAAAGAATGTGCATTACAAGTTTGATCCTGACATCCAAGTAATTGGTGAAAATATCCATGATCTTTATACTAGTCATGCCCAAGCTTTTGAAGAATCCTTTTAGAAGTTAGATGTTATTATGAAAATATGCCAAGAAAATCAGGAGTCCATAAGAATTCTAGACCAGAAGTTGAATATGATCCACCAACAACACAAAGCTCTGGATGCAAGTCTTCTAAATATTGTTCAGAAATACTCTCACTCCTTAACTTCTTCTGCCATTTGGAACACCAAAGTTTTTCGGCTAATTCTGACTGAGACGAACAAACAAGGAAATATATCTCTAGAAGGAAGCACAACTTTTCAGAACATGAACACTGAACTTATGAAGAGTTCAACCAATCTTCTGAAATTAAATCAACAGCTAACTTCCAGACAAACTCCTGCTTCCTCTGCTCCTGCTAAAACTTCTTGCTCCATTGATGATCCCAATAATGAGGAGAAAGAGAAAGTAACAGAAGAAGAACAACAAGAACAAGACAAGGCCTTTAAGTAGCGTGTCTAATCTAATTTCTTAGATATTGCGATTCTAGTTAGGTTTAAACTTTTCTAACTATAGCTATGTAACTTTTTGTTCTGTCTATTGGTTTATCAATATATTCTGAATTTCATCTGACTTATACTTACTTCCTTTTAAGCTCTGATAATTTTCTATTGAATTACTCAATCATAACTCCGACACTTATCTTTACTTTTAGCTCTGACATATTTACTATTGAACTGTTTAACCCATTGATTCTTTTTCTCATTAGCAACCTTTATGTGGGAGTAATCAGAAGAAGCATATATAAGTTCAGTATTTATGGGGGAGTATGTATGAATCTGTTCCTTCCTTCGAAAGTTTTTGTCATCATCAAAATGGGGGAGATTGTTGAAACCCAATTTTGATTAAGTTTTGATTATGACAAAAATAAAGGAATAAGATCCCTCAATAGATTAAAAATTGAGAATTAAATATTTTCTTATGAACTAACAATAAAGAAAAATATAAACAATAAAGAATGTTGTTAGTGTATAGGCAATATATGAACAATTTATACAGAAAGAATGCCTAGACTAATAATAAAACGTTTTTGTCTAATATTGCGAGAAAATATAAATCCTCGGCAACGGCGCCAAAAACTTGGTGCATGTCCAAGTAGAGGGGTGTAAATGTATGTGTGTGTGATATATGGGTGAGAAATATAAGTATGTGTAAGATGTGTGTTCGTGTGCAATTGAACTCTACTAGACGCGGCTACTTAGGGGAAAGTGTACCCCGTCGTATCAAGTGCTAATCCGGTTAAGTCCGGGTATCGAATCCACGGGATTTATAACCACAAGTATTAAACTACTCGGCTCTATTCGTTATCTAAGCAGTGAATACTTTATGTTGGTTTGGGTGACAACTACAAACTACTCCTAAACTATGGTGAGACAGACTTGTGTAACCGAAACTCTACGGGTTGCGATAAGTTATAAATATAATAAGCAAAGACTCCGAACATATACGATTGGTGATTTACTCTTGCAAAGACGACTACGTGTAGTTCGACCGACCCCGTGAAGTACTTAGACTACGTGGTTCCTAGTCAAGGAGTGTCTAATGCGGAGGATCAGAAACTAGAGCCCGTAAGTTCCGTGTCTTGTCAATTCCTACGGTTTTCGAGGTTGGTTTGGGTGACAACTACAAACTACTCCTAAACTATGGTGAGACAGACTTGTGTAACCGAAACTCTACGGGTTGCGATAAGTTATAAATATAATAAGCAAAGACTCCAAACATATATGATTGGTGATTTACTTTTGCAAAGACGACTACGTGTAGTTCGACCGACCCCGTGAAGTACTTAGACTACGTGGTTCCTAGTCAAGGAATGTCTAATGCGGGGGATCAGCAACTAGGACCCGTAAGTTCCGTGTCTTGTCAATTCCTACGGTTTCCGGTGTGTTACTTCCGGTAAGGCAGCACCTATATGGTTCCCTAAAGATGACCCGTACAAAGGGCGCCGGTAATCGAACTCCCCCTATACAATAATCAATTGCAAATATCAAAACAAGTAGTAAACACCAATACGTATAGAGAAATGGGAATTGCAAATCATATATTATAAATATGGAATGGAAAAATGTGAATATTGTTGGTCCCGTGTAACGTGATAATATTAGTTCCAAGGGGGGGTTAGGAACTATTTAAAAAATTTCACGTAAGGCTGACTATTAATTTTCAACTTAGACTTTCTCGAAGTCTTTTAGCACAGTGGAACTGAGTAAGTTTTAGATGCAAGCTTAGTCAACAGGTGACTAAGTCTGAATCTATCCTTGAGTCAGGAGATAGCACTTAAGTCTATTCCTGAACTCAGCTTCTCAGTTCACTCAACTCAGCTTATGTTCTTTTTAATCGTTTAACTAGGCAGTGTTATAGCAAGCAATAATTTAAGGAGATAAGGGTTAGAAAGATATTACTCAGCAGACGTATCCTGGTTTGGCCTCTCCGCCTACGTCCAGTCCCCGGAATTCCTTCCGAGCTTTTTAGAATCCTCTACTGAGCTCTTTAAAGGTAGAGCACAAACCTTTTACAATAGCAAGCTGAGTATACAAGAGTACATTCCTCTATTCCTCTACTCAGTCCTATTTCTACCGCTGAGTACTATGACCGAGTACTCAGCTTCTCATTTCTATACTTCTAGAAATGATAAGTGTTTGCTTATCCTAAACAACAATTGCTAAGACACTTTAGATGATTTAGATCACTCTAGACTTTTACACAGAATTGGAATTGGTGTAAGATTTTGCTTTGCTTTTCTCACAGAACTTCGAATATCAATTTGGTCAGTGTTTCGACTTGATTGAAGATCTGCGTCGAATGAAGCGTTTGAGTGGCCTATTTATAGTGACACTTGATGCACCGATAATTTCGAATTTCGAAATAACCGTTGGAGGGAAACGGCTTCCTGTCGCTTTCACTCAGTACGTGCTCAGCGTCCTTGGCCAATCAAATTCTTGTATCTTCTGTCTTCGGCAGTGCTCAGCAGCTTTTCGTCAGACAAAACAGAATGTCTCCACATTTGTGGTAAAGTCTTGCAGAAAGCTTTCTGCGTCTTCTGAACTTTACCCAAAGTAGAAATACTTTGTCTTCAAGTTTATTCAGGTCAGCCGCTGACCTGACTTTCTTGTCGCTCAACTCAGCAGCTTCGTCTTGAAGCTTTTGTTCGAAGGCTTCTCGATCCTTCTCATTATTGGGCTTGCGTTTTACTCAGTACGAGCTGCGTTTTGATCTACTTGGGTCGTGAGGCTTTGATCCGTTGACTTGGGCTTGACTTTCTCTTGTGGGCCTTTAGGCCGTTCAACTTAATGTCTTATGAATTGAATAACTCAACATTGAACAAACACATTAGTATGAATAAATCAAAGCATTTAAATTTAATGTGTTAGAATATTTTTATCATGGAGAGTTAATCCTTGTTAAATAATTTTGTCAAATCAAAATCATGTGGAAAGGTGTTTCAACAAACTCCCCCATTTTGATGTTGGCAAAAATATTCAATAAAGAACTCAGTGTTGAGCTCCCCCATGATTGGTTGACCTTTTCTTAACTTCTTAAGATTCTCCCCCATAAGGGTTGAACTACTGACTTAGTTTTACTTTAAACATTTCAAGGTTTAATCAAGTAAGTCTAAAGTCAGTTTTCAGAGTAAGGTCAGTACTTGGAACATTTTCACTTTACTCAGTTTCTATATTAAGTTAGGCGGAAGATTAAGTTCAGATATCAGAGTAGGCTGAGTAAGTTAGTTGGGGCTGAGTAGTTTTACTCAGTGGCCAAGTACTTGATTAATTTTTATGTTTACAAGCTTTAGTTACTTTGTTCAATGAGTTTGAATAAGACGACATGTGAAAAAGGTCATGAATCTAGATCAACACAGCAGATAAGCATAAAGCGATAAACAGATAACACAGTTGTTTCAGAAGAAGATACGTTAATATTTAACTCAACAAAGCACAAAACATGTTAGCAGCAAATACACAAGTTTAAAAATATCTATCGCCTAATGTTGACAGAAACTTGGTTAGATTTGGGCTTGGTCTGCTGACTTGACTTTGTTGTATCTTGTTGCTAAGGTTGAGTGCTGGGAGGGATAGCAGAAGTGGAACAAGGATGTTTCTTCATTTGAGTTCCTTCTGGGTGTTTGTCTTTCTCCCCCTTTTTGCCAGCATCAATAGGCTGAGGGACAGCAACATAAAACTTCCCTTGATCAACAGCACGAGTTAGTAAGGCTGAAAATTATTGGAGTTGACCCGTACTGTGCTTAAGTCCCTAAAAAACTTTGATACCACCAGCCATATTGGATGCCAGAATTTCCATATGAGAGCTGATGACGCTGAGTATAAACTCAAGTGACTTGCCCATCCAAGTGATGGAGTCCGTCATTTTGGCATAGGATTGATGGTACATCCTGAGCAGTGCAGCATCATAATGGTGGCGCTGATGAGATTGATGTGTGACATGCTCATAAGTAGTCTTGGCGAGTTTGAAGATTTCAGATGACTTCGCCTGGTCAGTTTCCATCTCTTCTCTGGATAAGCTTAGCATGCGAATGGCTTCAGCAATTTTCTCTATTGTGCATTGAGAGGAAGAGGAAACCAAGTCTCTAGTGGCAGTCAGCTCTGTGATAACTTGAGCTACTTGAGCTGACTGAGCTACACCAGAGTTTGCGGTAGATAAGGCATTCAATTTTCCTTCGATTGTATCCATGTGATGCACCATGTGTAGATGAAGGTTCGCCATCTTTGTAGCAAACTCCTGCTTTGGCTGCTGAGCGACCATATCAGTTAGCACACACAAAATCTCCTTAAGACTTTTTAGTTCAGTCAGAAGTTGCGTTATGGTGCTCAGTTGAGTAGGCTCAGCAGAAGGACACTCAGCATCAGAGGCATGAGTCCGTTGTATGTCTACGATCAGTTCTTGAGCAGCTTGTAGGATTCTTTTCCCAGAGTGGGAAGAAGTCAGGAAACTCAAGGGATCAGCTGATGAATTCTCAGGAACTGAACTCTGGTTGGCAGCAGGTGTTTGGACATTTGATTGCTCACCAGGAAAGGGGGTGCCCTCTTGATTAAGTGAAGGTTGAGCAATGGGAGTGGTAGACTCAGTGTGGAGACCAGCAGCAGGTGCTGACTAATTTGCTAACTGCTCAGTAGGAGGATTGAGTGGTGCAGTAGCATTATCTACCTGCTCAGTGTCATTCTGGAGCTGAGTATGGACTTATGGAGGAGTCAGCTCGAGATTGTCCTAAGCAGGAGTTTTCTCACTTACTTGTTCATGTAATTGAATAGTAGGTTCTTCGATCACTTTCTCAGTTGATGCATGAGCAGCGGTGTCGGCAGACTTCTAACCTTGAGGAGCGTCAGCTTCGGCATGTTCCTAACTGTGAGAAACAGAGGCTTGTTTTTCCTTAACTGGACTAGGCTTTGCAATTGGTTTTGAAAAGAAGTTGAAATCCAAAGCAGTTAAGTCGACAATAGGGTTACGCAGTGGAGAGTCATCCAGAATGTCAAACACGGGTGTTTTGTGTGACTTCCTTTTGAACCTTTTCTCACTCCCTTCTTTGGATAGGTTTGGGGAAGGGATTTGGTTAGGAGAAGTTGTGTTTGTTGACTCAGGATGGACTTCCTCAGCTTCAACAGTTGTTGGTAACTCAATGTCAACAGTTGGGGATTCAGTTTCAGGCTGAGTAGCCGATTTTTTAGCAGTTGAGTTACTCGGTGCATTCTTCTTTGTCTGCTCAGCAGAGACAGACATTTTCTGTTGACAACTTGGAGTTTGTGTGCTTTTATCAGGTTCCTGAGCTCGCAGGACGAAGGAGTCATCTGGAACAGCAAAATCCAGAGGAGTTGCATTCAATGGTGTTACTCCAGAAACCTTCTTCCTCTTTAGGGGTGGCTCATTATCTTCTGGTTCATCCTCAATTTCTTGGACAGCAAGTCGTTTTTGGGCAGCTTTAGTAGGCTCAGCTTTCTTCTTAGCCGACTCAGTGTGAGAAGGTTTGGCCAGCACCACTTTAATTCTTTTGGCAGTCTGTATTGCTGGCGGAGCTTTCTGTGCAGGTGACGTGTCTGCTTTTCTCTTTTTCCCTTTACTGGGCAGCTCAACTTCCTCTTCATCTTCTATCACAGTTTCCTTTCCCTTCTTTGATTTAAAGGGAAGGCTGTGTGCGAGTCCAGCAAGGATTTCAACGGTGATTTCCGTTCCCACTACACTTTCTTCATTCTTAAAGCTGATCTTGTGATCCTTGAGAATCTCAATGATGAGTGATCCCATTCGAAGAGCTCTAGTGCTTCGCTTAATTGCCCCAATTAAAAACACATGCATATTTAGGGGTTTGTAATTCAGCATGTGCCATATAAAACACTGCTCGAAGTTGGATGCAGAGGATGTGGGGTTAACCTTTGGGAACAAGTAGTTGGTCAGGAGATAGTGGGCGTGTCTTTGATGCTGACTAAGTGAGGTGCATGAGACTTCACCAACATGCCCTTCTAGCTTACAGAATGTAGCAGTGTACTTGACCCGTTTATAGTCATTGGTTTTTCTTAGCTCAGCCCCTTCCGTCTTTAGGTCTAAGAGAATGGACAGGTATGAAGGGTCGATGATGATTTGTTTCTTGTTTACATATGTGACCATGAAGTCAACATCATCTTTTGCAATGAGTAAGTTTAAGTAGAACTCAGTTACCAGACGCAGATAAGTTAGGCCATTTAGAGAGAAGAGTTTGGTCCACCCGTTCTTGGATATCCAGTCGCTATAGGGTTTCTCAGCTTCGATGAAGCTCTTGGAGAACCATCGTGAGGGAATGACGTCGAGGACCTCAACGTCTGAGAACACTGACATAAAGGTTCTCTCCTTAGGTTTCTTACCCTTGTCCTTCTTCTTCTTTGAAGGAGTTGAGTGTTCGGTCCTTGGGTCAATGCCAAGGATGCTGACTTCATCCATGGGTTTTTCATGCTGACCATGACCCGTTTGAGCCTCTTCTTCTGAGGTTTCGACATACTCCTGCTGAGGAGGAGAGCTAGGGTTGATATCTGATCGGTTGTCTTTGTACTGATCATCGGAGAGGTTCTGAGAATCAGACATGATGTTCTTGAAGAGTTCTTAGGAATTTGTCGAAGAGTTTGAGATTTGAGAGAGAGAGAGAGAGATCGAGTGCGAAAATCAAGCGTAGAAAGTGAATAGTGAGAAATCTTTCACTATTTATAGCCGGTAGGTGTTGATTTGATAGGTCAGGGAGAACGGTGGGAATTTGAACCATCGATAGTCAGTCATTTATTGCAAAAAACGGCGCGTGGTTTTTCTAATGATGACACTTACGTCATCCTAGAGGCTACTTAAATACGGGTGCAAACCCTAATTATGCAAGTTGCTTTACTCAGCAACGTAGTTACTCAGCAGTTCAAGTGCTAAGTGTATAAGTCAGTGTTATAAATTTGTATGGTAAAAGCACTCAGTATGCATAACAGTTCAGCATGTAACAGATCACTCAGTATGAATTATACTTAGAATTTATTGAAGAGGATTAAACATACCGATAGCTTCTCTAAGTATGTTAAATTGCTCACGAGCCAGCGGCTTGGTGAAGATATCGGTAAGCTGCTCATCCGTTGGGACATAGGTCAGCTTGATCTCACCTTTGAGTACGTGGTATCTGATGAAGTGATGCCTTATGCTGACATGCTTCATCCTGCTGTGCTGGATTGGGTTCTTTGATAAGTCAATGGTACTTTTGTTGTCACATTTGACTTCAATCATTGTGGTCTGAACACCATAATCTTCTAGCTATTGTTTGATCCAAAGGACTTGGGCAACACAGCTTCCAGCAGCAATGTACTCAGCTTCAGTGGTTGACAAGGCTACTGACGACTGCTTCTTGCTGAACCAAGACACAAGACAGCTTCCAAGGAAATGACATCCTCCTGAAGTGCTTTTTCGCTCCAGCTTGTATCGTCCATAGTCAGCGTCAGTGTATCCGAGAAGTGTAAAATCATGAGTGTTGGGATACCATAAACTTGCATTTACTGAGCCTTGCAAATATCTAAGGATTCTTTTTACAGCTATGTAGTGAGATTCCTTAGGGTTAGATTGATATCTAGCGTAATAACATACTGAGAACTGAATGTCCGGTCTACTAGCTATTAAGTAAAGTAAAGAGCCAATCATACCTCGATATAATTTGCTATCTACTCACTTACCACTTTCATCAGCACAGAGGACAGTGTAAGTGCCCATTGGGGTAGATATTGGCTTACAGTTTTCAAGTTCATATTTCTTCAATATCTCCTTAGCATACTTCGTTTGACTGATGAAGATGCCATTCTTTCCTTGTTTGATTTGAAGTCCAAGGAAGAAGTTGAGTTCTCCCATCATTGACATCTCAAACTCAGTCTGTATTTGCTTACTAAACTCCTTGCACATAGATTCATTAGTAGCACCAAAAATGATGTCATCAAGATATATTTGAGCCAGTAGGGTGTCTTTACCCTTTTTCTTAATGAATAAGGTTGTATCAGCTTTGCCTCTGACATAATTTCTGGTCTTCAGGAAACTAGTTAGCCTCTCATACCAAGCACGTGGTGCTTGCTTGAGACCGTATATAGCCTTTTTGAGTTTATAAACATGGTTTGGGAATTTAGGATCCTCAAACCCTGGAGGCTGATTAACATAGACTTCCTCATTTATAACTCCATTAAGAAATGCACTCTTAACATCCATTTGAAACAATTTGAAATTCATGAAACTGGCATAAACGCACAATATTCTAATTGCTTCAAGCCTTGCCACTGGGGCGAAGGTCTCACCGTAGTCAATACCTTCCTGCTGACTGTAGCCTTGAGCTACAAATCTTGCTTTGTTTCTGACTACATTCCCTTGTTCATCCAGCTTGTTGCGGAAGACCCATCTTGTTCCTATGGTCTTCTGGCTTCTTGGGTTTGGCACCAAGTCCCAAACGTCATTTCTTTTAAACTGATCAAGCTCTTCTTGCATTGCACCCATCCAAAACTCATCGTTCTCAGCTTCTGAAAAATTCTTTGGTTCCAGAACTGAGACAAAAGCTACATTGCTGAGGTATCTTCTGAGTTGATTCCTTGTCATCAGGGTGTTCTCAGCAGCATCGAGAACGGCGCTTTCAGAGTGTCCTCTTGGGATTCTGATTTCTTTCGGTAGTGTGATGTCTTGAGCTGGTTGTGTTTCAACAATCACTGCAGGTATGGACTGGTCAGTGAAAACAATTTGAGTGTCGTTTTTACCTTTGGTCAACCCTTGAAGTGGTGACTCAGCGTCTCCACTTTGGTCAGCATCTGCTGAGTGTGGATCATCCTCAGTCGGTTGACTGTCCTTCCCTGTAGGGTTAGTTTCATCGAACTCAATATGTACTGACTCTTCTAAGACCTGAGTTCGTTTATTGAAAACCCTATATGCTTTGCTGTTTGTTGAGTAGCCTAAAAAGATAGCTTCATTAGCTTTTGAATCAAACTTAGCAAGGTTGTCTTTAGTATTTAAAATAAAACATTTACAACCAAAGGCACGAAAGTATCCAATGTTGGGTTTTCATCCTTTCCAAAGTTCGTAGGGAGTTTTCTTCAATATGGGTCTGACTAGAGCCCTATTGAGTATATAACAGGCTGTGTTGACAGCTTCACCCCAAAAGTACTTTGGAAGCCTATTCTCACTCAGCATTGTCCTGGCTATTTCAACCAGGGTTCTGTTCTTCTTTTCAACTACCCCATTCTGTTGAGGAGTTCTAGGAGCAGAGAAGTTATGGTCAATGCCGCTGGCTTCACAGAACTCAACAAACTGTTGGTTTTTGAATTCTCCACCATTATCACTTCGGATGTGAGATAGTTTTAGGTCTTTATCATTTTCAAGTTTTCTAACCAATGTTAAAAATGTCTCAAAGGTTTCATCCTTGCTACTCAGCAAGATGATCCAAGTGTACCGAGAAAAGTCATCTACAATGACCAAGGAAAATCTCCTACCACCCAAGCTCAGCGGCTGGACTGGTCCGAAGAGATCCAAGTGTAGCAACTCTAGTGGACGCTTAGTTGAGACGATGTTTTTACTGTGAAAAGATTTTTTGGTTTGTTTTCCTTGCTGACAAGCATTGCACAATTGATCCTTTTCGAACTTAAGTTCGGGCAGTCCCTCAACTAGTTGCTTTCTTGCTAATTTGTCCAGGAGGTCCATGCTTACATGACCAAGTCTCCTGTGCCATAGCCAGGAATTTTCTTCCTTTGACACTAAACATATAATTTTTGAAAATTTCTTTTCTAAATTCAGCATAAAGACATTGTCAACGCGAGGAGCGGTTAAAATCAATTCATTTGTTTTCCCCTCGAGTATTTTACATCCAATGGCATTGAATATAACCTTTCTACCGCTATCACATAGCTGAGCTACGCTCAATAGGTTATATTCAAGTCCTCTGACTATGGAGACTGACTCAATAGTAGGATTACCACCAACGGTTCCTAACCCTACTATCTTACCCTTCTTGTTGTCTCCAAAACTTACGCGTCCTCCTCGTTTAAGCTCAAGTGTGATGAACTGAGTTTCATCACCCGTCATATGCCTTGAGCATGCGCTGTCAATGTACCACAACTTTGACTTCTCCGCACACCTCAGGCCGACATGCAATATAACTAGTTATCTTTAGGTACCCAAGTCTTTTTGGGTCCTCGTTTGTTAGACACAGCAGGTGATACATCATATTTCATTTTATGACGACACACATTTGTGGTGTGGCCAGTCTTACCACAGAAGTCACAATGGACTTTTCTTTGTGGATGCCTTATTGGCGGGTCAGCACCATTGTGCTGAGCATGCCAGCACTACCTTAGTAGTGTGGCCATCTTCCCACAAAAGTCACATTGGACATTTCGTTGGGGAGTCCATTTCCGCTGACTAGTACCTGAGTACTCAGCATAATGATGGAAACTCTTCTTATTTGGAACGTTTAGTTGGTTCTGAATAGATGTGATGTCCTTTCTCAGTTTCTTAGAATCTGATTGGACCTCAGTGACATACTTATGCATGATTTGTAAGTTCTCATCTTGCCTAGTATTGTCCTGGAGAAGATGGCGGAGATCACTGAGTTTGATCTCTTCAATCTCATCACATCACCGACTGAGTGCTCGTACTTTCTTGTTACACTTTTTGACAAGTGTATAAAGATCACTTAGAGCGTTAATCATTTCGTTTCTGAGCAAAGGTAGAGTTGTTACCTCAGTTGGTTGTTCCTCATTTTCGGATGCACACAATGAGTCAGCTTGCTCAGAAGGACAGAGGTCAGCAGCATCATCTGCCATGAAACAGATGTTTGCTGACTCAGTAGCTTCAGCTTCAGATGAGGATGATTCATCGCTATCGCTCCATGTGGCCACCATTGCTTTTCTCCCACTTTTCTTGTCCTTCTTCAGAGTAGGACAACTTGACTTGATGTGGCCAATTTGATGACATTCAAAGCATGTGATAGGCTTTGAGTTTTCCTTCTTGTATTTGCTGTCGCTTGACTCAGCTTTGTATTTGTCATATTTCTTGAATGGTTTTATGCTGTACTTGTCATTCTTGCGAAACAGCTTCTTCATCTTTCTTGTGAACATTGCCATTTCTTCATCATCAGATGAGTCACCATCAATGGAGTCAGCTTTCATGACAAAAGACTTTTGTTTCTTGTCCTCAGCTTTTTCTTTCACCTCGAAGTTCTTCATCGAAATCTCATGGGTCAGCAGAGATCCGATGAGCTCATCATACTTGTAGGTGGTTAGGTCTTGGGCTTCCTCAACGGCTGTCTTCTTCGCTTGCCAGCTTGGGGGAAGACTCCTCAGTATCTTCTTCACTTGCTCTTCCTCAGTGAAGTTCTTGTCGAGCCTCTTGAGTTCGTTGATAATGTTGGTGAACTTTGAGTTCATGTCAGAAATACCTTCGCCATCATTCATCTCAAACAATTCGTACAGTCTCATGTGTTGGTTCACCTTGGATTCCTTGACTTTACTGGTTCCTTCATAGGTGACTTCCAGCTTCTTCCATATCTCATGTGCTGACTCGCAACCTGAGATTTTATTGTACTCTGCAGCATCTAACGCACAGTGAAGCATATTTATAGCAGCGACATGATTTTGCAGTTTCTTGAGGTCATCCTCTGACCACTTAGCCTCAGCTTTGATAGACGTTTGTCCGTCAACAGTTTCAACAGGAACAAACGGGCCTTTGACTATAGAAAGCCATGCACTCATGTTTGTTGTCTGAATGAAATTTTTCATTCTATTCTTCCAAAAGGTGTAGTTAGACCCGAAGAACAGAGGAGGCCTAGTAATGGACAGTCCCTCAGGAAGAATCTGAGTTGTCTGATTTCTTGGGAGGAAACGAGTGTTGTTCTCAGCCATTGTTAGGATCAGCTCAAGATAGTTATATCTTTTTCAGTGAGCTGTTAAGCTCTGATACCACTTGTTGGTCCCGTGTAACGTGATAATATTAGTTCCAAGGGGGGGTTAGGAACTATTTAAAAAAATTCACGTAAGGCTGACTATTAATTTTCAACTTAGACTTTCTCGAAGTCTTTTAGCACAGTGGAACTGAGTAAGTTTTAGATGCAAGCTTAGTCAACAGGTGACTAAGTCTGAATCTATCCTTGAGTCAGGAGATAACACTTAAGTCTATTCCTGAACTCAGCTTCTCAGTTCACTCAACTCAGATTATGTTCTTTTTAATCGTTTAACTAGGCAGTGTTATAGCAAGCAATAATTTAAGGAGATAAGGGTTAGAAAGATATTACTCAGCAGACGTATCCTGGTTCAGCCTCTCCGCCTACGTCCAGTCCCCGGAATTCCTTCCGAGCTTTTTAAAATCCTCTACTGAGCTCTTTAAAGGTAGAGCACAAAACTTTTACAATAGCAAGCTGAGTATATAAGAGTACCTTCCTCTATTCCTCTACTCACTCCTATTTCTACCGCTGAGTACTATGACCGAGTACTCAGCTTCTCCTTTCTATACTTCTAGAAATGATAAGTGTTTGCTTGTCCTAAACAACAATTGCTAAGACACTTTAGATGATTTAGATCACTCTAGACTTTTACACAGAATTGGAATTGGTGTAAGATTTTGCTTTGCTTTTCTCACAGAACTTCGAATATCAATTTGGTCAGCGTTTCGACTTGATTGAAGATCTGTGTCGAATGAAGCGTTTGAGCGGCCTATTTATAGTGACACTTGATGCACCGGTAATTTCGAATTTCAAAATAACCGTTGGAGGGAAACGGCTTCCTTTCACTTTCACTTAGTACGTGCTCAGCGTCCTTGCCCAATCAAATTCTTGTATCTTCTGTCTTCGGTAGTGCTCAGCAGCTTTTCGTCAGACAAAACAGAATGTCTCCACATTTGTGGTAAAGTCTTCCAGACAGCTTTCTGCGGCTTCTGAACTTTACCCAAAGTAGAAATACTTTGGCTTCTCGATCCTTCTCATTGTTGGGCTTGCGTTTTACTCAGTACGAGCTGCGTTTTGATCTGCTTGGGCCGTGAGGCTTTGATCCGTTGACTTGGGCTTGACTTTCTCTTGTGGGCCTTTGGGCTGTTCAACTTAATGTCTTATGAATTGAATAACTCAACATTGAACAAACACATTAGTATGAATAAATCAAAGCATTTAAATTTAATGTGTTAGAATATTTTTATCATGGAGATTTAATCCTTGTTAAATAATTTTGTCAAATCAAAATCATGTGGAAAGGTGTTTCAACAAATACAACCAAGCCTAGTACATAGGAAGAGCGCCAGCTAATTAGCAAGTAGAAATGGAAGAATCGGCCCTTGGAACTGCTGGAGTTTAGTGTCCTAAAGACAATTGTTTTAGGATATTAATATTAATGACTAAATTGTTTATTTGATCATTCGATTAATCAGATATATAGCATTAAAATGAAACTATATATAAAGGCAGGAATCTTTCATAAAGAAAGTAACCCTAAGTTTATTTAAGTAGTTATAAAGTGTTCATACAAGCATGAAGTGAGACTGTACTTTATAATAGACCAATAGACTTAAAGTAAACCCAAGTCAAGTGATATGTTATAGGGGTTGGCATATTACTGTTGAGACTTGCATGTAACCGTGTTTTCCATCGAGATAGAAAGCTGATCTCACAAGCTTTAGATATTCGGATATCTAGACAGTTACATGGATCCAGTGAAGGAGTTCATTAGGATTGGGACCCGGCTTGAGATAACAGAATGGATTGATTTATCTAATGTGTCAATTGTTCATCTCATTGGTATTAGTAGGTATAACTAATCCTCAGACTCAAACATTCGTTAATTAGTGATTCTGGATTATGGAGTCTGATACTTTGATTCTGTGCGAGCATGATCCAATAGGTGAGAGCCTAGGGTGTGTGAGAGCAGGGTTGGGTATCACACAAAGTAATTGCAGAATAGTTAATGTCAGATTGAGCATTCGTCACTCCTGGTAAATGGGAGATATATCCAAATGGCCGCTTGTGGTGAATTGACTGAAATCCTTGCAAGGTGATACAGTTAAGAGTAGAAATGAACATTTCTCTTAACTTATCTTTTCAGAGTGAATTCAACCTGTACAAGTAAAACTGGACTCTTCGTTATATGTAACCTTGACACATTCCATGGTTATAAGGAATTGACCGACGGGATATAGTTGATGAAGGATCGTATTATATTGTACCTAATACAGAAAGGTTAACGTCAGTTATCAACCTGACTTCTTAATTGCCCTGGGGGGAATATCATAGGTTCTGCTAGTAACAGCTCGCGATGGTATTCCGTTATATATATGTTGAAATTAATCGTGATGAATAATTTCAAAGGATATATACGACTAGTGGCAATAAAGAACCTAATGAGTCGCATATGAGACTTGGAATCGGAGGACGAAAATATAATTAGTGAGACACAATATAGGGGGCCGAAATTTATATATATTAATTAGAGGATAAATTAGTTTGATTAATAATTATAATTTGATTATGGTTATGAATTAAATTAAAAGATTATCTGATAATATTAATTAGAAGTTTTTATGTGATTGAAACTCTAATTAATTATCCCTAACATTAATTAATTATTAATTTGATTGATAATAATTAGATATAATTAGTTATTATTTAGATAATAGTAAGAGCATCCCTAATGGGAGATCACAACTTGAAGGTGCCAACTAGGATAAATTACAATAAAAGATTATAAACCATTAGAGTCTTTGTAACTTCACAACTTTTTTGAGGTAAAAAAGAAAATAAAAATAAAACAAGAAGGATTGGATTGGAAATTTGTTGTAAAAAAACAGCTTTATGCACATGAGATTTTGAGGCAACCTACCTTCTTCATTCTTGCGTGACTTACACCTTCCCTTTTTCACTCCTTGTGTGCTTCACACTCTCTTATCTTTCATGCTTTTTAATCTAAAAATGTGGATGTAACCAAATTTGTTAACAAACCAAATTTGGTTACAAGCTCCATAATGCTTGGTTGTTACTAACCCACACAAAGTAACAAGAAAGTAAGATGCACTAGAGGTGCTCTAAAGTGTTTATTTAATTATCTAATTAGGAATCCTATTTCGAATAAGATTCCAATTATTTAATTACCTAACACAACTGGGATTAGGGTTTTGAGAAGTCTATAAATAGACTCCCTAACCACATAATTTCGACACGCACAGAAAAGAAGAGAAGGAATTGTTCCGTCATCGTCTCGGCTAATTTACTTTATTTCTTACTCCCTCTTTGATCTCGTATCGATTTCTGTTAGAGGCAATCATTGCGATTGCTATTTATTAAAGGTTGATTACTGATTAGTTTTGTTTTTGTGTTGAATCAAACGTTCATGGTTCATGAGTTGATAATAACAAGTTGTGGGCACTTCGTTTGCAACGGTAGATAGTTCTTCGATAAAGGTATTACTTTCTATCCCTCTTTATATGAAATAACAATTAACAGATCTTGGAAAAGGGAAATAGATAAAATAGATAAAATTTTATTATTCCGCTATGCTTAGGCTTGTCTATTTTCCTACATTGGTATCAGAGCCTATGTTAATCTGTTATTTCATACATGTAAATAAAAGGGTTATTCAATCAGATTGAATAGATTTATTGTTAGGACAAATTAATTAATCGGTTAGTTCAATTAATCTAACGATAAATAAGTTGTGATTACTTGTTAATTAAAACTGATTATGCATAGTTCCTGATTATTTCAGTTGATAATCGTTTAAACAAAACATTAAAGGTTTTATGGTTGGATAATTAAAACGTTTTGTTTTATTAAATCTCAAAGATAAAAACTGATATTCTGAAAATTGTTTTGAAACAATTATATGTATATATATAATTTTAAATAAATAAAAAAAATATAAAACAGTAGCGCCGGGGTCGCTGCCGCGAGGCAGCCACCCCGCACCACTGTTGCTGGTTGCTGCCAGTGGCAGCAACCAGCGGCAGTGCGACGCTGCTGCCGTTAAGGCGGCAGCGCCGCGGTGCCGGCTGTTGCCCTAGGGCAACGGCCTTAACGTTTGGGTCGGGACGATTAAATCGGACCGGCCCAATCACTGATACGGGTTTTAAAATTGTTTTAAAACAGGCCCGGGTTTTAAATATATATATATATATGTATATGTTTCAGAATATAATAATTTGTTTTGATTATCTAAACCAATTTATTTAAAAGTTTGTTTTACATAAATATTTGATATAAGTAATTCAAACCATTAAATGAATTGTACGAATTAATTAGGATATGCATAATTAAAATTGGATGAAAATTAATTTAAGTTGTTAATTTGATTAACTCAAATATTACATAAATAGTTTATGTAATCAACCAATTAAATTTAGTTTAATTGAGTCTATGCATGTTTGGCGTTATGGATATATTAGACCCTCTATAATCGTTATTTAGTCTTTTGGTATTTAAATAGGACCTGCATGTCCTGCCTTCTCTTACTCTCTATTGTATTTCTCCTCTCATCCAAATCCCTTCAACTAAATTGAAGTTTCTTAGAAATAGAATATTGTTGTAATTCAAGGCGCCAAGGAGAAGACGGAGGACCCAAAGAGAAATATGTAATAGTTAGTACTTCCCTAAGGTGACCCTTTATTCCGTTTCTGGCTCAACGGAATAAACTTAGAGATATGTCCATAATTGTCAATGTTGAATGTATGAATGTTTGATATGTGCTAAAGCAAATCAAGACTAGGTTAGATTATGAGACTTAAATAAAATCTCTCACTAATCAAAAGTTAAGTAAATAAGCAAGTTATTAAAATCGGTTGCCCCTCCCTAATATTATAATTCAGCCGGCAGTACTGGGGGCCTTTGGGTTGTTGAGTAAACTCAAGCTCGGGTCTTATGGTAACACCTGAATTATCGAAAAATTGTTTTTTCACGAATATGGGGTAATGCTTAAATTAGGATAGAATAATTGGATGAGTAAACTCATGTTGTTCTAACCTAATGGGCAATATGGTTGGGATTGATAGACGACACATATCAGTTACTAATGTGGTTAGTAACCCAACAACTTAGAAATCACATGTTTTGATGTGATTGATTACATGAATCTACCTAATGAATGAAACTAGCTTGTTGAGTAAACTCAAGGTGAAATTTCAGGAGTTAGGATTCTAGCTCACTAAAGGAATTGTGAATATCCTTCGAATTAATGTAGAGGGTTATTAATTTGGTAAAAATAGTGGGAGCAATTTAAAAACATAAAAGTCCAACGTGTTTAAATTGTAAGTGAATTAAACAAATGAATAACATCTGTCACTTTTCTCACTCTCAGGTTAATTTTATCAAATCGTACTCTAAAATAATCATGTCTAAAACCAATCTGCAAAACATTCTTACCGATAACAAGTTGAATGGTTCAAACTTCACCGACTGGCCCTTGCTACTGAGGGATCAAAGAAGAGGAAAGGGAATCCTCCCAATCCTAACTATCTCAAAAATGGCAAGGGGGCCACGCCCACCGAAACGAAGGGGATGCAAGTCAAGAAGCCCAAAGGGGAATGCCACTTCTGTGGTAAAGATGGGCATTGGAGGAGAAATTGCAAGGAGTACCTAACTTCTCTCAAGAAGGGAAAGGACGGTGCTTCAACTTCTGGTATGTTCTATATTGAAATTTACTTAATTTCGCAGTCTGAATCTTGGGTATTAGATACCGGGTGTGGATCTCATATTTGTATGAATATGCAGGAACTAAAGCAGACTAGGGAATTAAAGAAAGGAGACATAAACTTGCGAGTAGGAAATGGAGCAAGAGTTGCCGCCCTCGCAATTGGAGATTATGTTTTGAGTTTGCCCTCTGGGCTTGTAATAGAATTAAGGAATTGTTTGTATGTTCCAGAGATGTCTCGTAACATTATTTCTATTAGCTGTCTAGTTGATGATGGCTTTCATGTTTCAATTAAGAACAATGGTTGTGAATTTTATAGAAATAATATTTTCTATTTTTCAGGAATATCATTAAATGGGATTTATATTTTGAATGATAAAGTTTCTGCTTTCACAATTGATACCAAAAGACTTAGATTAGATAATTCAACTTACTTGTGGCATTGTCGTTTAGGCCATATAAACTAGAGACGCATGCTTAAGCTACATCAAGATGGGCTTATAGACTCAATTGATTTTGAATCAATGGGAACATGTGAGTCATGTTTAAAAGGAAAAATGACAAAGACACCCTTTAGCAATAAAGGTCAGCGTGTATCAGACATTCTAGGATTAATACATTCAGATGTATGTGGTCTTATGTCAGTCCAAGCAAGAGGAGGATTCAGATACTTCATTAGCTTCATAGATGATCATACCAGATATGGTTATATCTATTTGATGAAGCACAAGTCAGAAGCTTTTGAGAAATTCAAATGCTTTAAGAATGAAGTTGAGAATCAAACAGGAAAGACTATCAAGATACTTCGATCTGATCGAGGTGGAGAATATCTTTCTGAAGAATTTATGAGTTATCTAAATGAATATGGAATATGCTCAAAATGGACACCTCCTTATACACCACAACACAATGGTGTATCAGAAAGGAGAAATCACACCTTACTAGATATGGTACGATCCATGATGAGCACCACTTCTCTTCCAAAATCATTCTGGGGCTATGCCTTAGAAACTGCTCTATTTACCTTAAACCGAGTTCCAACCAAATCCGCCAGTTCCACACCATTCGAAATGTTCGTTGGTAGAAAACCCATCTTCTCTTTCATGAGAATATGGGGATGTTCAGCATACGTCAAACGTATTGTTTTAGATAAATTAGATCCCAAATCTGAAAAGTGTTTCTTCATTGGATACCCAAAGGAAACTATGTGATATTACTTTTATCATCCAGATCACCAAAAGGTAATAGTATCCAAACACGCGGTGTTTCTAGAGAAAGAGTTTCTAGAAGAAACACAGAATGGAAGTGTGATTTAACTTGAGGAAGTTCAAGAGGAATCACATATTGAAAACGCGGAAGAAGTTGAACCCGAACCCGTTTCACTAGATGAAACACAAGTGTCATATCCCACTCGTAGGTCTCAAAGAATTCGTGAACTCCTAGTTAGATATGGTTTTCTAGTGGGAGATGACGAATTGGTTCCCGTGTTAGACGATGAACCTGAAACCTACGAAGAAGCTCTTACTAGTCCAAAATCTAAAGCATGGCTTGAAGCCATGAATTCTGAAATGGACTCCATGTATACTAAAGTGTGGACTTTGGTTGATCCACCCAAAGGGATAAAACCCATTGGGTGCAGGTGGATCTTCAAGAAGAAAACGGACATGGATGGAAAGGTTAGTACCTACAAAGCTAGGTTAGTAGCGAAAGGATATCGTCAAAGGCAATGTGTTGACTATGACGAGACTTTCTCTCCAGTAGCCATGTTCAAATCCATCAGAATATTTCTTGCAATTGCCGCTCATTTTGATTATGAGATTTGGCAAATGGATGTGAAAACAGCTTTCCTAAATGGAAACCTACTTGAGGATGTATACATGATGCAACCTGAAGGTTTCACATCGAAGAATGCAACCAAGGTTTGCAAACTTCAAAGGTCCATTTATGGACTCAAGCAAGCATCTAGAAGCTGGAACAAACGTTTTGATGAAACCATAAAACAATTTGGTTTCGAACAAAACTCGGAAGAGGCTTGTGTTTACAAGAAGACAAGTGGGAGCTCAGTCGTTTTCTTAGTACTATATGTTGATGATATACTACTTATGGGAAACGATGTGGCAATGTTGCAAACAGTAAAAGTTTGGTTATCGAGTAATTTCTCCATGAAAGACTTGGGAGAAGCAGCCTACATCTTAGGGATTAAGATCTATCGAGATAGATCAAAGAGACTGCTCGGACTATCCCAGTCTACATATATTGACAAAGTCCTAAAGCATTTTGACATGCATGAATCGAAAAGAGGTAACTTACCAATGGTCCATGGTGTCAAGTTATCAAATGGTCAATATCCTAAAACGGACAGTGACAAGAATTGCATGGCTGTAATTCCTTACTCCAACGCGGTTGGTTCGATCATGTATGCTATGCTTTGCACTAGACTTGATGTGGCATTCACATTGAGTATGACGAGCCGATATCAAGGGAATCCGGGATTTGATCACTAGATTGCTGTCAAGAACATTCTTAAGTATCTTAGAAGAACCAAGAACATGTTCCTCGTATATGGACAAGGAGAATTGAAAATTGAAGGATATTCTGATGCTAGTCATCTGACTGATGAAAATGATTATAGATCCCAATCAGGATAAGATTATCCTGAATGGAGGTTCAGTTAGTTGGAAGAGTTCCAAGCAAGGAAGTGTTGCTTTCTCGTCAACTGAATCAGAGTACATCGCAGCTGCAGAAGCGGCAAAGGAGGCTGTTTGGATTAGGAAGTTCATAACAGAACTAGGAGTCGTACCTGACATTGTGAATCCCATTACTTTGTACTGTGATAACAATGGAGCCATTGCACAAGCAAAGGAACCACGGTCTCATAAGGCATCCAAACATTATCTCAATCGATATCATCTTATTAGGGAGATCATAACCAGGGGAGATGTGAGAATAAAAAAGGTGCCCACTGAGGACAACGTTGCAGATCTGTTGACCAAGCCATTACCACAAAGAGCTCACGATAGACATCTTAGTTCTTCTGGTATTAGTTTCAGGAACAATTGGCTTTAGTCCAAGTGGGAGAATGTTGGAGTTTAGTGTCCTAAAGATAATTGTTTTAGGATATTAATATTAATGAATAAATTGTTTATTTGATCATTTGATTAATTAGATATATAGCATTAAAAAGAAACTATATATAAAGGCAAGAATCTTTCATAAAGAAAGTAACCCTAAGTTTATTTAAGTAGTTATAAAGTGTCCATACAAGCATGAAGTGAGACTGTACTTTATAATAGACCAATAGACTTAAAGTAAACCCAAGTCAAGTGATATGTTATAGGGGTTGGCATATTACTGTTGAGACTTGCATGTAACAGTGTTTTCTGTCGAGACAGAAAGCTGATCTCACAAGCTTTAGATATTCGGATATCTAGACAGTTACATGGATCCGGTGAAGGAGTTCATTAGGATTGGGACCCGACTTGAGATAACATAATGGATTGATTTATCTAATGTGTCAACTGTTCATATCATTGGTATTAGTAGGTATAACTAATCCTCAAACTCAAACATTCGTTAATTAGTGATTCTGGATTATGGAGTCTGATACTTTGATTCTGTGCGAGCACGATCCAATAGGTGAGAGCCTAGGGTGTGTGAGAGCAGGGTTGGGTATCACACAAAGTAATTGAAGAATAATTAATGTCAGATTGAGCATTCGTCACTCCCGGTAAGTGGGAGATATATCCAAATGGCCGCTTGTGGTGAATTGACTGAAATCCTTGCAAGGTGATACAGTTAAGAGTAGAAATGAACATTTCGCTTAACTTATCTTTTCAGAGTGAATTCAACCTATACAAGTAAAACCGGACTCTTCGTTATATGTAACCTTGACACATTCCATGGTTATAAGGAATTGACCGACGAGATATAGTTGATGAAGGATCGTATTATACTGTACCTAATACAGAAAGGTTAACGTCAGTTATCAACCTGACTTCTTAATTGCTCTGGGGGAATATCATAGGTTCTGCTAGTAACAGCTCGCGACGGTATTCCGTTATATATATGTTGGAATTAATCATGATGAATAATTTCAAAGGATATATACGGCTAGTGGCAATAAGGAACCTAATGAGTCGCATATGGGACTTGGAATCGGAGGACGAAAATGTAATTAGTGAGACACAATATAGGGGGCCGAAATTTATATATATTAATTAGAGGATAAATTAGTTTGATTAATAATTATAATTTGATTATGGTTATGAATTAAATTAAAAGATTATCTGATAATATTAATTAGAAGTTTTTATGTGATTGAAACTCTAATTAATTATCCCTAACATTAATTAATTATTCATTTGATTGATAATAATTATCTAGATATAATTAGTTATTATTTAGATAATAGTAAAGTGTTTATTTAATTATCTAATTAGGAATCCTATTCCGAATAAGATTCCAATTATTTAATTACCTAACACAACTGGGATTAGGTTTTTGAGAAGTCTATAAATAGACTCTCTAACCCCATAATTTCGATACACACAGAAAAGAAGAGAAGGAATTGTTCCATCGTCGTCTCGGCTAATTTATTTTATTTCTTACTCCCTCTTTGATCTCATATCGATTTCTGTTAGAGGCAATCATTGCGATTGCTATTTATTAAAGGTTGATTACTGATTAGTTTTGTTTTTGTGTTGAATCAAACTTTCATGGTTCACGAGTTGATAATAACAAGTTGTGGGCACTTCATTTGCAACGGTAGATAGTTCTTCGATAAAGGTGTTACTTTCTATCCCTCTTTATATGAAATAACAATTAACAGATCTTGGAAAAGGGAAATAGATAAAATAGATAAAATTTTATTATTTCGCTATGCATAGGCTTATCTATTTTCCTACAGGAACTAGCTAACCGGACTCAAGGCCGTCTCTTAGGTCTTGGAAGTGGAACTTCTCGAGTTTGGTGGAAGAGGATAGAATGGAACTTCGACGGAGTGACGGAATAAGTGAACAAGCTCTCAAAGTTGTAGAGTTTAGTTACACAAAATCTAAATGAGGAAATGAGTGTTAATCACTCTTATTTATACACATCAAGTTCATGGGTAAAATCGTAAATACACAAGTTACAAGTAAGAATTCACACTATATTTGCAGGTTTCACAAGGCACGCCCCATGGGGAAGGTGGTACGCCCCGCGTCTCTGTCGTTTTAGCCCATTCCGTTGATAATTTCTTCCACGTGGGCCAATTTCAGACTCGTTGACTCACCACGCCTCGCGTAAACTGGGTACGCCCCACGTGGTTAGGCTCTTGGAACTTTGTTGCCTGGATTATGCATTGGACGCCCTGCGTGGTTGAGCTCCTGGAACTTTTGTCTCAATTTCACACCAGGGACGCCCCGCGTACCCTGTTCTACGCCCCGCGTGGTAGGTGTTGACCATGTGGGAACGCGTAGTTGACTGATGTGTTTTAAGGGGCATTGTCCTACGCCCCGCGTGGTGGCTTCTGTGCCCCGCGTGTCTT
Source organism: Euphorbia lathyris (assembly GCF_963576675.1). Lineage (NCBI taxonomy): Eukaryota > Viridiplantae > Streptophyta > Magnoliopsida > Malpighiales > Euphorbiaceae > Euphorbia > Euphorbia lathyris. The sequence goes on from NC_088911.1 coordinate 62,499,553, forward strand.
ATGAATTATCACTTTGCTTATTCCTAACTTGTACCTGCAAAATACGATCCTCGAGAACCGAATTAGCTTGACATTTATTTTTCTGAAATTAATCAAAAATAAAGGAAAATAACTAAAAACATAAAATTTATTTTTATTTTGTTATTTATTTAAAAACACACTATTTTTGTAATTAAACTTACTTATTAAGCTCAAAATTAAACCGTAAATCACGCTAAAAGATAGGGACAAAATGTCCCTATCAATTATGTTCTACATTTATTTAATCAAGCATCGTTCTGTAATAATTACGTGATAATAGTGTTCTAAATTTAGATGATTATGTTCTAAATTTATTTAATGCAACATGCATTCAATATAAAATCACTGAGCTCACGTAATCTTAACGTAAAAAACCTAACACCACCGGACGTGACGTATCGTAACGTAGTAATAATCATGATCTCAATATATAAGTCCATAGGGTTTCTCAGCTCGTTATTTGAACGATTATGTTCTACATTTATTTAATCAAGCATCGTTCTGTAATAATTACGTAATGATAGTGTTCTAAATTTAGTTGATTATGTTTTAAATTTAATTAATGCAACATGCATTTAATATAAAATCACTGAGCTCACGTAACCTTAACGTAAAAAAATCTAACACCACCGGACGTAACGTATTGTAACGTAGTAATAATCATGATCTCGATATATAAGTCCATAGGGTTTCTCAGCTCGTTATTTGAACGATTATGTTCTACATTTATTTAATCAATCATTTATTTAATAATATTTTTTTATTTTGAGGTCATGTACCTTATCGTAACCTAACGATGTCGGACGTAACATATGGTAATGTAGTAATTAAGTAATAATCATGATCTCAATATATAAGTCCATAGGGTTTCTCAGATCGTTATTTGACCGATTATTTTCTATATTTATTTAATCAATTATTTACTTAATAATATTTTTTATTTTGAGGTCATGAAACGTTATCGTAACCTAACACCATCGGACGTAACGTATCGTAACGTAGTAATTAAGTCATAATCATGATCTCAATATATAAGTCCATAGGGTTTCTCAGCTCGTTATTTGAACGATTATGTTCTATATTTATTTAATCAATCATTTATTTCATAATATTTTTTTATTTTAAGGTCATGAAACCTTATCGTAACCTAACGTCATCGGACGTAACGTAGTAATTAAGTCATAATCATGATCTCAATATATAAGTCCATAGGGTTTCTCAGCTCGTTATTTGAACAATTATGTTCTATATTTATTTAATCAATTATTTATTTAATAATATTTTTTATTCTGAGGTCATGAAACCTTATCGTAACCTAAGGCTATCGGACGTAACGTATCGTAATGTATCGTAATGTAGTAATTAAGTCATAATCATGATCTCAATATATAAGTCCATAGGGTTTCTCAGCTCGTTATTTGAACGATTATGTTCTATATTTATTTAATCAATCATTTATTTAATAATATTTTTTTTATTTTGAGGTCATAAAACCTTATCGTAACCTAACGCCGTCGGACGTAACGTATCGTAATGTAGTAATTAAGTAATAATCATGATCTCAATATATAAGTCCATAGGGTTTCTCAACTCGTTATTTGAATGATTATGTTCTATATTTATTTAATCATTCATTTATTTAATAACATTTTTTATTTTGAGGTCATGTAACCTTATCGTAACGTAACGCCGTTGGACGTAACGTATCGTAATGTAGTAATTAAGTAATAATCATGATCTCAATATACAAGTCCATAGGGTTTCTCAGCTCGTTATTTGAACGATTATGTTCTATATTTGTTTAATCAATCATTTATTTAATAATATTTTTTATTTTGAGGTCACGTAACCTTATCGTAACCTAACGTCGTCGGACGTAATGTATCGTAACATAGTAATTAAGTTATAATCACGATCTCAATATATAAGTCCATAGGGTTTCTCAGCTTGTTATTTGAACGATTATGTTCTATATTTATTTAATCAATTATTTATGTAATAATATTTTTTATTTTGAGGTCATGTAACCTTATCGTAACCTAACGCCGTCGGACGTAACGTATCGTAACGTAGTAATTAAGTAATAATCATGATCTCAATATATAAGTCCATAGGGTTTCTCAATATATAATTAAGTAATAATCATGATCTCAATACAATTTATAAATCATTAGGGTTTTATTAACTTATAAATATTTAGATTTCTTTGGGTTAGTCTATAAATTAATTAGTGTGACTAATTGTTCCCTTACCTCAATTTTGAATTCCCAATATAGATAAATATATACTGCTTGGATTTTAGAAATACATTAAATGCAACACGGATCGCATTTAGATGTATAACTGGACAATTAAACACATAAAAAGACGTCTTCTAATTGGTGAATGCTTAACAAAATTAGCAATGCATTTATTTTAACGCCACATTAATGCTATGTTTTGTGCACTAGTGTTTATTTTTCAAATCATGACATACATACAAAAGAGTAAGATGGATGGAAACTCAGCAAAAAAAAATTGCCACCTTGGGGATTCGAAACAGTGACCCAAGGATTCATGAGGAGGTGTTTTACTAACAGATCTATGAATAATTACTGTCATGTAATACATGCGAACTTTATAAAAAGGGAAAAAACTTCATATATACCAACTTGGGGATTCGAAACAGTGACCCAAGGATTCATGAGGAGGTGTTTTACTAACAGATCTATGAACAATTACTGTCATGTAATACATGCGAACTTTATAGAAAGGGAAAAAACTCCATACATACAATTAGAAATTTATAAAAAGGGAAAAAACTTCATACATACAATTAGAAATATATTAGATTGATTCAATTACAATTAAGGTTTCAATCTTTTTTTTCATTAATATTATTATTTCGGAGTGTAGCTTATATTTAAAAAATTGCATACATCTTTGACAATATGGTTGTTCGAATTAAAACAAAATTTGCCAAGAAGGAGACTCGAACACATGACCATTCAATTCAAGGGAAAGTTGTTTTACCAACCACACAAGGGGCTATTACTATTAAGGTTCACACCGAATTATGTAAGATTATTTTGTCCTGCATATTATGAGGGGAATTGAAAGAGCATGTTCAACTGCTAATATGGAATAAAAGTGGGGACGATGTTGAGCACTCTTGTTCTCCAATAATTCTTAATAGGATTGATGCTATTAAGAACTCTAATGGTGATTGGGTTTATGAGGACGAGGATATTCAGAGCTTGGCCCTTGAGTTCTATAAGGACCTTTTTAAAGAGGAGCATGTTCATCTGGAGAAGGCTCATTCTGTTGCTACTTTTCCCATGGTTGGAGAGGATAGTCTTCTGGTGGCCTTCCAACCTATTTCCCTGAAGGAAATTGACCAAGCCATTTTTAGTATTGGGGCTACTAAAGCTCCTGGGATTGATGGTCTGCCTGCTGGTTTTTACCAAAAGCATTGGGAGGTTGTGAAAGAAGGTATTTATAACTTTATTATTAGTGTTTTTAATGGTTCTCAGGATATCGGGATGGTGAATAGAACCCTTCTGGTTCTGATTCCTAAAATCGAGAAGCCTTCTTCTTTTTTGCATATGAGGCCTATCAGTCTTTGTAATGTTCTCTATAAAACTATTACAAAGATTGTGGCAAATAGAATCTGTTGCATTCTTCCTGAGATCATTTGTCAGAATCAGGGAAGTTTTGTGCCTGGTAGACAAATGATGGATAATGTGGTGATTGCCCAAGAGATGGTTCATACTATGAAGATCAGGAAGGGGAAGAAATGTATTGTGGCTCTTAAGTTGGATCTGGAGAAAGCCTATGATCGCATCAACTGGAGTTTCCTGATGGAGAGTCTGGAGAGAGCCAGAATCCCGGAAAGTTGGAGAAGGTTAATAAAGGTTTGTATCTCTTCTCCTGTTTTTCAAGTTTTGATTAATGGAGATATGTCGGAGGAATTCTCTCCGGGCCGGGGTATTCGTCAAGGGGACCCAATGAGCCCCTTCTTATTTGTTATTGCTATGGAGAGGTTGTCTCACCTGATCCTAGATGTTGTTGATAATGGGAAACTCCACCCTGTGGTTATCAATAGCTTCTGTCCACAGGTTACTCACCTGTTCTTTGCGGATGGTGTTCTGGTCTTTCTGGAAGGTAATGAGGAGCAGTTAAATGTTATTATGGATATTCTTGATTGTTTCTGTGCGGCCTCTGGTCAGAAGCTTAATGTCCAAAAGTCAAGAATGATGTGCTCTAAAAATATGAACCAGAGAGTCTGTAAAAGGCTGAGTGATCTGTCGGGTATTCCTCTGACTTGCTCTCTCGGGAAGTACCTGGTGAAGGAAAATAGGCTAACGTATAGCAGCGGAAATATAAAAATTTTAACCTATTTCCATTAACCCCAAGATCCGTTAATTGTTATTTCATATAAAGAGGGATAAAAGAAATACCTTTCAGAAGTTCTATCTACCGTTGCAAACGAAGTGCCCACAACTCTTACTTCGAGTTCCCGAGCACAAAACAAAATAATGGAAGATCAAGTTAGAATCAACCGTTTATAACAACCAAAGTAGATTGTCTCTAATTAATCATCACAAGATCAAGGATAAAGAAAAAGAGATGAAAATCAATTGAACGGAAGGAAGCGGTAGAGAATCTCGTCCTCGAGCTAGGGGTCGAAATTCCCTCTCTTGATGGCTAGGGTTGGATTTCGAAAATCCCTATAGGGGGTATTTATAATCTCTTGTATCTAATCCTAAGTTAGATAGAATTAGGTTATTGAAATAAGAATTTAATTCGGAATAGAATTCTTAATTATTATCCATTAATATATCTAAATATAAAGATAATAATAATAACTTTATTGGATAATAATAGGAGTAATTTAATCTAATTAAAACTCCTAATTTATTTATCCTTTAATTAATTTAATTCATAATCCTAATCTAATTAGGATTAATAAAATCAAACTAATTATTTATGTATTAATATAAATAAATCGCCCCCCCCCCCCCAGTAATTGGGCCTTATTGGGCTCAGTTGGGCTTCCGTCAATTAATTAACATCTGCCTCTCTTTTGGGTTCCAAGTCTTATGTGTGACCCATTAGGTTCTTATTGCTTCTAGCCGTATGCAACTATTAAATTAATTTTCAAAGAATTATATTTAATCTTTGCATAACGGAATGATGTACAAAGTATGTTATTAGCAAGTCCGTAATCATTCCCCCAGAGCTATAAGAAGATAGGTTGATTCTGTCGTTGACCTTTCCGTATTAGTTACGGTATAATTCGATCCTTTATCAACTACGTCCTTGAACTGAATCTTATGACTATGGATAATGTCAAGTCACATATAGTGAGACGTTCGTTTTACTTGTTCTGGCCGAGTCAACTCCAATTAGATAGGTTAAGAGAAATCTGCATTTCAATCTTAAGTTATCACCTTGCAAGGATTTAGAGTCAAGTCTTCCACAAGCGATCCATGGACATATCTCCCATTTATCGGGAGTGATAAATGCTCAATCCAATGTATAACGATCCCGCAATTACTTCCTGTGATACCCAACTTCTGCTGTTCACACCCCAGAGTCATCTATGTTAAGGATCGTGTTACAACAAGATCAAAGCGTCACATTTCGTAATCCAGAATTACCAATTAACATTCCTTTGAGTCTGAGGATTATTTATACCTATTAATACCAATGAGATGAACATGTGACAAGGATGAATCTACCCATCCTGTTATCTCAAGTCGGGTCCCCAATCCTAATGAACTTCTTTTCATCGGATCCATGTAACTGTCCAGATATCTGTATATATGAAGCTTGTGAGATCAGCTTTCTGTCGGGACAGAAGACATTGTTACATGCAAGTCTCAATAGTGATATGTCAATCCTGAACATATTACTTGACTTGGGGTGGTTTTAAGTTTATTAGTTTATTACAAAGTTTCGTCTCACTTTATGCTTGTATGAACACTTTATAATCACTTTAAACAAACTTACGGATTTCCTTTTATTAGACTTTATTTAGTTCTTAAAAGGGATTGCCTTTATATAGTTATAAAACATATATCTCATTAAAACAAATGATATAAAGAACACTTCATTTACATTAAGTTTGTATCCTAGAACAATTGTCTTATAGGACACTAAACCCCAACACCTGGGTATCCCCCTCCATAGTGAGAGAGTGTCTAAAGTGTCTTTTAAAGATACTTTGGATAAAGCCAATATGAAGTGTGCCACGTGGAAAGCTAAGACTCTCTCTCTCGTTGGCCGTCTTATGTTAATTCAATCTGTCAATTGCGCGACTCCCAATCACATCATGTAGGCTTGTCATCTTCTTATAAATGCAAGCTTCTTCGCAATTTTCTTCGAAACCAAATTGTTTTATGGTTTCATCAAAACGCTTGTTCCAGCTTCTTGATGCTTTCTTGAGTCCATAAATGGATCTCTGAAGCTTGCAAACCTTGTTTGCATCCTTTGATATGAAACCTACAGGTTGCATCATATATACATCCTCAAGCAGGTTTCTGTTTAGGAAAGCTGTTTTCACATCCATTTGCCAAATCTCGTAATCGTAGTGAGCGGCAATAGCAAGCATTATTCTGATTGATTTGGACATAGCCACAGGAGAGAAAGTTTCGTCATAATCAATTCCTTGCTTCTGACGATATCCTTTCGCTACTAACCTAGCTTTGTAAGTGCTAACCTTTCCATCCATGTCAGTCTTCTTTTTGAAGATCCACCTGCACCCAATAGGTTTTATCCCTTCGGGTGGATCAACCAAAGTCCACACTTGGTTGGTGTACATGGAATCCATCTCAGAATCCATGGCTTCGAGCCATGCTTTAGAATCTGGACTGTTAAGAGCCTCTTCGTAGTTTTCGGGTTCGTCGTCTAACACGGGAACCTCATCATCATCTCCCACTAGAAAACCATATCTAATAGGGAGTTCACGAACTCTTTGTGATCTACGAAGGGGTGGCACTTGAGTCTCATCTAATGGGACTGCATCGGGTTCCTCAACCGCTTCTGTTGTTTCAGTCGGTGTTTCTTGTTCTTGAACTTCATCAAGTTCAATCATGCTTCCCTTTTCCTTTTCTTCGAGAAACTCTTTCTCTAAGAAGGTTGCGTGCTTGGACACTATTACTTTCTGATCATTTGGATGATAGAAGTAATATCCCATAGTTTCCTTAGGGTATCCAATGAAGAAACATTTATCAGATTTAGAATCTAGTTTGTCGGACGCAATGCGTTTGACAAATGCTAAACAACCCCATACTCTCATGAATGAGAACACGGGTTTCCTACCAACGAACAATTCATATGGTGTGGAATTAGCGGATTTAGTTGGTACTCGATTTAGGGTGAAGATGGCGGTTTCTAAGGCATAGCCCCAGAATGTCTTTGGAAGTAATGATATGCTCATCATGGATCGTACCATATCTAGTAAGGTACGGTTCCTCCTCTCGGATACACCATTGTGTTGTGGTGTATAGGGAGGTGTCCATTGTGAGCATATTCCACATTCAGTTAGATAATTCAGAAAATCATCTGAAAGATATTCGCCACCTCGATCGGATCGAATTGTCTTTATTTTCTTTCCTAATTGATTTTCTACTTCATTCTTGAAGCACTTGAATTTCTCAAAAGCTTCGGACTTGTGCTTCATCAAGTAGATATAACCATATCGGGTATGGTCGTCTATGAAGCTTATGAAGTATCTGAATCCTCCTCTTGCTTGGACTGACATAGGACCGCATACATCTGAATGAATGAGTCCTAGAGTGTCTGATACACGCTCACCTTTATTGCTAAAGGGTGTCTTTGTCATTTTACCTTTTACACATGCTTCGCATGTTTCCAATGATTCAGGATCAATTGAATTTATAAGCCCATCTTGATGTAGCTTAAGCATGCGTCTTTTGTTTATATGGCCTAAACGACAATGCCACAAGTAAGTTGAATTATCTAGCTTATGTCTTTTTGTATCAATTGCGAAAACAGAAATTTTGTCATCTAACACATAAATCCCATTTTGTGATATTCCTGAAAAATAGAAAATCGAATCTCTATAAAAATCGCAATGTTTGTCTTTTATTGAAATATGAAAACCGTCGTCAACAAGACGGCTAATAGAAATAATGTTACGAGACATTTGAGAAACGTACAAACAGTTCCTTAATTCTATTACAAGCCCAGAGGGCAAATTTAAAACATAATCTCCAATTGCGAGGGCGGCAACTCTTGCTCCATTTCCTACTCGCAAGTTTATGCTTCCTTTCTTCAATTCCCTAGTCTGATTTAGTTCATGCATATTTGTACAAATATGAGATCCGCATCCGGTATCAAGTACCCAAGATTCAGACTGTGAAATTGTATTTATTTCAATATAAAACATACCGGATGTTGAGGTCCCGGCTTCTCCCTTCTTGAGGGTAGCCAGGTACAGCAAACAATTTCTCCTCCAATGCCCCACTTCACCACAATAGTGGCACTTGCCTTTGGGCTTCTTTACTTCCTTTCCCTTTGTTTCGGTGAGCATGGCCTCCTTGCCTTTCTTAGGATGGTTTGGATCGGGAGAGATCCATTTCCTCTTCTTTGATCCTTCAATAGCAAGGCCTGGTATCTCCTCGTTTTCTTTTATATTGGGCTCGACTGTCTCGAGCATATTTGCAAGCTCTTCAAGAGAGGTTTGCAAGCCACTCGCTTGGTAGTTCATGATGAACTGCGGGTAACTCTCGGGGAGGGACTGAAGAAGTAAGTTCTCACTTAGTTCACGGTCCATCGCATCTCCAGTACTAGAAAACTTGGTGATAAGGCTAATCATCTTGGCACAATGCGCCATTACAGATGTGCCCACCTGCATCTTGCATCTATATAACTGTATTGTTATTTCGAAGCGTTCGCACCGAGTTTGATTCACAAATAACTCTTTTAGGTGCTTGACCATGGAATAGGCATCCATATTTGCATGTTGCCTTTTCAATTTCGGTGTCATAGATGCAAGTATGATGTCTCCCGCTTGATCGTCATCAGCCTTATGCTTCAAGTAAGCATAAAATTCTTGGTAGGGAGCACCATCCGTTGGGTAAGGGGGTATCCATGTATCAAGTAGATACCCTTTCTTCTCGAACTTCAAAACAATTTTGAGGTTACGAAACCAGTCGGTGAAGTTTGAACTGTTGAACTTGTTATCGGTAAGTATGTTTTGCAGATTGGTGTTAGTCATGATTTTAAGAGTGATTAATTAAACCTGAGAGTGAGAAAGAGTAAACGTATGTTATTCATTTGCTTTAAAGTATATCAATCTAAAATTATAGGCCTTTTAGTTTATTTTAGACTGCTCCCACTATTTTGCCAAATTAATAGCCCTCCATATTAATTCGAAGAATTTCACAAATCCTTTAGTGAGCTAGGATCCTAACTCCTGAGATTTCGCCTTGAGTTTACTCAACAAGGTAGTCTCATTCATTAGGTAGATTCATGTAATCAATCACATCTTTAATGTGATTCCTAGGTTATTGGGTTACTAACCACATTAGTAACTAATATGCTATTCATATTAATCTCAACCGTATTGCCCATTAGTTTATGAAAACATGAGTTTACTCATCCAATTATCATAATCTAATTTAAGTATTACCCCATATTCATGAAAAATGATTTTCGATAATTCAGGTGTTACCATAAGACCCCGAGCTTGAGTTTACTCAACAACCCAAAGGCCCTCAGTACTGCCGGCTGAATTATAATATTAGGGAGGGACAACCGATTTTAATATTAGGTCCTCCGTCTTCTCCATGGCGCCTTGAAATTACATATTAATTTCTATACTACTAAAGAAAACTTCAATTGAATTGAAGGGAATTAGATGAGAGGAGAAATTACAATAGATAGTAGAAAGGCAGGACTCGCAGGCCCTATTTCAAAAATACCAAAAGACTAAAAGAGGGTCCAAATATGTCCATAACTCCAAACATGCATAGACTCAATTAAATAAATTTAATTGGTTGATTACATAAGTATTTTATGTAATATTTAGGTTAATCACATTAACTCATCAAATTAACTTTCATCCAATTTTACTTCTAACAGTTTCATATCTTCTATACAAAACTTTAATTATGCACGTCCCAATTATTCTGATTTCAATTCATTTAATATTTTTGATTTACAAATAGGTAAAACAAACTTTTAAATAAATTTTCATTCGATAATCAAAACAGAAAACTATTAATTTCTGAAACATATGTATACATATTTAAAACTGATTTTAAACGATTTAAAATTAAGTGGGTCTCGGGCCGGGCCCGAGGTTGGGCTGCTGCTGTTTGGCAGCAGCCCTAGGCGTCTGATTCGTCGCTGCCTTGCAGCAGCGGCGGCCAGGCGCCGCGCGCGGTTGCTGCTGCGCGGCAGCAACCGCACGACAGCAGTCGGGTCGCGCCGTAAGGCGCGACCCGAGCTGCTGTAATTTTTTTTTACAATTATGAATATATATATATATCAGTTTTAAAACGATTTTCAGAAACTAGGAAAAACTATTATAGATTTTCCGTTTTATCTTTCAGAATAAATAAAACCGATTTTATCAATCTAACCATAAAACTAATAGATTTTATTATAATGATTATCAACCAAAATTATTAGGAACATGTGCATAATTTATTTTAATTAACAATTAATTAAAACTTATTTATCTTTTAGAACTAATTAATCAAAATAGTTTTGTTAATTAACCTAACTATAAATATTTATTCAACCTGATTGAAAAACTTCTAAATTTTCATATATGAAATAACGGATTTAACGCAGGCTCTGATACCAATGAAAGAAAATAGGCTAACGTATAGCAGCGGAAATATAAAAATTTTAACCTATTTCCATTAACCCCAAGATCCGTTAATCGTTATTTCATATAAAGAGGGATAAAAGAAATACCTTTCAGAAGTTCTATCTACCGTTGCAAACGAAGTGCCCACAACTCTTACTTCGAGTTCCCGAGCACAAAACAAAACAATGGAAGATCAAGTTAGAATCAACCGTTTATAACAACCAAAGTATATTGTCTCTAATTAATCAACACAAGATCAAGGATAAAGAAAAAGAGATGAAAATCAATTGAACGGAAGGAAGCGGTAGAAAATCTCGTCCTCGAGTTATGGGTCGAAATTCCCTCTCTTGATGGCTAGGGTTGGATTTCGAAAATCCCTATAGGGGGTATTTATAATCTCTTGTATCTAATCCTAAGTTAGATAGAATTAGGTTATTGAAATAAGAATTTAATTCGGAATAGAATTCTTAATTATTATCCATTAATATATCTAAATATAAAGATAATAATAATAACCTTATTGGATAATAATAGGAGTAATTTAATCTAATTAAAAATCTTAATTTATTTATCCTTTAATTAATTTAATTCATAATCCTAATCTAATTAGGATTAATAAAATCAAACTAATTATTTATGTATTAATATACATAAATCGCCCCCCTAGTAATTGGGCCTTATTGGGCTCAGTTGGGCTTCCGTCAATTAATTAACATCTGTCTCTCTTTTGGGTTCCAAGTCTTATATGTGACCCATTAGGTTCTTATTGCTTCTTGTCGTATGCAACTATTAAATTAATTTTCAAAGAATTATATTTAATCTTTGCATAACGGAATGATGTACAAAGTATGTGATTAGCAAGTCCGTAATCATTCCCCCAGAGCTATAAGAAGACAGGTTGATTCTGTCGTTGACCTTTCCGTAGTAGTTACGGTATAATTCGATCCTTTCTCAACTACGTCCTTGAACTGAATCTTATGACTATGGATAATGCCAAGTCACATATAGCGAGACGTTCATTTTACTTGTTCTGGCCGAGTCAACTCCAATTAGATAGGTTAAGAGAAATCCGCATTTGAATCTTAAGCTATCACCTTGCAAGGATTTAGAGTCAAGTCTTCCACAAGCGATCCATGGACATATCTCCCATTTATCGGGAGTGATAAATGCTCAATCCAATGTATAACGATCCCGCAATTACTTCCTGTGATACCCAACTTCTGCTGTTCACACCCCAGAGTCATCTCTGTTAAGGATCGTGTTACAACAGGATCAAAGCTTCACATTCCATAATCCAGAATTACCAATTAACATTCCTTTGAGTCTGAGGATTATTTATACCTATTAATACCAATGAGATGAACAGGTGACAAGGATGAATCTACCCATCCTGTTATCTCAAGTCGGGTCCCCAATCCTAATGAACTTCTTTTCATCACTGTCCAGATATCTGTATATATGAAGCTTGTGAGATCAGCTTTCTGTCGGGACAGAAGACATTGTTACATGCAAGTCTCAACAGTGATATGTCAATCCTGAACATATTACTTGACTTGGGGTGGTTTTAAGTTTATTAGTTTATTACAAAGTTTCGTCTCACTTTATGCTTGTATGAACACTTTATAATCACTTTAAACAAACTTACGGATTTCCTTTTATTAGACTTTATTTAGTTCTTAAAAGGGATTGCCTTTATATAGTTATAAAACATATATCTCATTAAAACAAATGATATAAAGAACACTTCATTTACATTAAGTTTGTATCCTAGAACAATTGTCTTATAGGACACTAAACCCCAACACCTGGGTATCCCCCTCCATAGTGAGAGAGTGTCTAAAGTGTCTTTTAAAGATACTTTGGATAAAGCCAATATGAAGTGTGCCACGTGGAAAGCTAAGACTCTCTCTCTCGCTGGCCGTCTTACGTTAATTCAATCTGTCAATTGCGTGACTCCCAATCACATCATGTAGGCTTGTCATCTTCTTGAACTTGTGCTTAAAGATCTTGATAAAATTAACCGTAGGTTCCTGTGGGGGGAAGCTGAGGAGGGGAGATAGATCCACCTTGTTCCTTGGAGTGAGGTTTGTCAGCCTAAAGATATGGGAGTTCTGGGTATTAGGAAAGCCAAAGATAATAATAAAGTCTTATTAATGAAGCTCATGTGGCGTATGTGGCAGTTTCCTTCAGCTCTGTGGGTCCAGCTTCTACGTGGTAAATATCGAAAGGATAAGGTGTTTGGGGGTCCTAAGGATAGAGTGGTTAATTGTTCCTTTCTTTGAAAAGGCATTAGTGCGGTTTTTGCTGAATTTTGTTCAGGGATTGGGTGGAATGTGGGTAATGGCAGGTCCATCAGCTTCTGGAAAGATATTTGGATATGTAAGAAGCCTTTATCGGAGGTTTGTACGTCTTTACCCCCGCTGGACATTCAGGACTGGAGGATTGCTGATGTGGTGGATGCTGAGGGTGAGTGGATTTGGGATAAATTTGATTCCTACCTCAGTCTGGAATCGCTCCTTACTATTAGATGTGTTCAGATTAGTAGTCATATTGAAGATAAGGATAGTTACTGCTGGGCGCTGACAAACAATGGGGCCTATTCGTGTAAATCTGCTTTTCAAGCGTTCTATCAGGGTTTGGAGTCCTCGTCCCCGGGGGTGTGGAAGACGATTTGGGCCTTAAAAGTGCCGTACCGGATTAGGAGTTTCCTGTGGCTTGGGGCCAGGAATAGGTTGCTTACTAATTCGGATAGAAAAATGAGGCATCTGGTGGATTCTGGAGCCTGTGGCAGATGCAGAGGGTATCAGGAGACTTTCTGCCATGCTCTTAGGGATTGTGAGAAAAGTAAAGAGGTTTGGAGGAGAATTCTCCCTAGGGATGTGCTTTCTTCCTTTTTAGCCCATTCAGAGAATGATTGGTTTGTAGATGGTATTAAAGGGATTCTTCTTCCTGATTGGAATCAGGGTGTTCTTTTTTTGTGGTGGTTTGCCATCAGATTTGGAAATGGAGGAATGAAGAGATTTTTGGAGGAGGAGTGGTTTCTCAGCCAAATGTCGTTGATTTCTTTTCTAAAAAGATTAGTACCTTGGTTGAGAGCTTTGTTGAAGATCCCTTGGTTAGGGCTGTTCAGAGGAAGGAGGTCCATCTTTTAGGCTGGTGTAGGCCGAGTGAAGGTGTGGTTAAGCTCAACACCGATGGTTCTTATCTTAGAGACGGGAGAATCGCCGCAGGAAGGGTTCTTAGAGACGATGGTGGCAGGTGGGTTTCTGGCTTCTCTCAGAACTTGGGTATTGGTTCTTCCTTTTCTGCTGAGCTTTGGGGGATTTTCTCTGGCCTGAAGCTAGCTAAGAATCTAGGTGTGAAGAAGCTGCTTGTTGAGTCAGATAACCAAGAAGCAGTAAAAATGATTTTCGAGGGCAATGCTATTTGCCTGAATAGCCTTAACTTAATTAAAGGCATTAAAAGGATTGGTTCCTCCTTTGAGTCTATTAGATTTGCTCATATTTATAGGGAGCAGAATCGCGTAGCGGACCGTCTTGCGATGGAAGGGCATTCTATAATATTGGGTCTTTCTACTTTTTCTTCCCCTCCAGTCTTCATCTCTTCTTTGATCTTGGAGGATGTGGTGGGAGTCAGTTTTCCTAGGCTGATCCCGGGTTGAGCGGTTTTTCTTTTTTGTGAAATGAGGTAAAGGTTGTACACCATTAATGAAATTTACCCAATCGACCTGACATTTATTATTGTATGTAGGGAATTTGAAAAGAATTTTAATTAATAGTATAAATAGGCTTGCATCAATGGAAAAAATATATATCATCGTCTATCAAAATTTATCAATCATTTAATATTTCATCTTCAGATATATTTCATATTCTATGGATATGTCTGAAAAGCAGATTGGAAACATTGTGGGAGAATCTTCGATGGATATAAGAAAGACAAAGGATGAAAAGGATGATGTTACTGATACTGATGCCAGAAAAGCATTGGATGATTTTTCAAACATGATTGCATATTTTAGTGATGCATTCAAGGAAGGAGATGCAGATTCAATAATAATATTCATGCAAGTGATTGCATCTGCCACAAAATTGATGTATGAATCAGTGGCTAAATATATGATTTCCGAATTGGAAAAGATTGAGGAGTTGAAGGATGAAGTTGAGGAGGCAAATGAGAGGTTGAAGACATTGAGGAGGGGAAACAAAAAAATGGATGATTTAAATTAATCACTTACATATGTTATGTTTGTTTTTTTAATAATGTTGTTTTGTGAGTTTTTGTAAACACATGTTTTATTTTAATGCAAAATAATATCTTATCTATTAAAGTTTATATTAATAAATGCATTTTAAGAGTATATTTTATTTGTAAACTATAGAAAATATTTGCATATCTACTAACGCATTATATTACTACGATCTATTTGTTATAGTTTAGGATATATCTATGATGCACGAAAATTAAATAATTTTACCACAAAGTACGGCCACATATTAAAAATAGTGAAATATTTAGAATTAAAAGTTATAATAACTAAGTTTTAATAAAAGATATTGCATGTGTAATTTTTAAGTACCAATTTTTTGTAGCTCAAGTTTTGGATTATCAAAATATTACTCTCTACAGTAGTAATTAAAAAAACGTGTTTCGGAGTTGCATAAGAAGATAAACAAGAATTAGGTACGTTTAATTAATTATGAAATGATAGATTATGTTTAATTGACAATGTACTACTATTGATTAAAGATAATGAAAATGTGTTGTAGAAATTGTTAAATTAATTATGTAGTGAGACAATTATAATTTGGAAATACCTAAAACAGTTGTTTCTTCATATTACATCTAAAAACTTGTAATTTTAAAGTACATTCTAAGTAGATAATTAATCCATTTCGTTATATAATCGGTTTAACATGGAAAGTTTAATTAGATTTAATTAATTTAACATACTATAATCCTTAATTTTGACATGAATAATTTAAAATTGCTAAATATAAAAAAAACACAATATTTCACTAATAATGAGATTGTGATGATAGATAAATCGGAGAAAACCATAGTATTATTAAAAATTAAAAAAGTATTGTGTTAACATAATTAAAACAACAAAATAAAGCAAAAAAACAACAACACCACATTTTATCAATGGTTAAATCCACATGTTCCTGCCATGCATCAGCAATTAAGACATTTGTAGTTTTGCGCTTCTCCTCTAATTCCCCCTTCTCATCCATTTTTGACTCAAAATATCCAACCATTGAATCAGAGAGAAATCGTAAGGCATCTGAAACACTTTTCATGAATTTTAGGATGGCATCCGTGTCTCCACGTTTGAATACATCTTGTATTCCATTGAGCACACTTTCAAATTGAACTCCCAGTGGAGGAGCATCATTACCTTCACATGTCTTTCTCTTTTTCCATAGGGACTCACCTGCCACGTTTCCAATAGTCTCTACAGACATATTTATGAATGATTATAACACTTTGATATATAGTAGTATGTGAAATGGTATGCATGGTAAGAGACTATTTATATAGATTAACACACATTTTCAACTACACACTACATGTAATTGAAAACTACTTGGCTTTAACGAATACATTGAATCCAATACGATTTGTATTCAGTTACATTTATCATACCAACATAATGGCACTTAAAATAATAATACATTGAATACAAAACGGATACATTGAATGAAAAGACGTCTCTATATTTAAGTGTGATTATCAAGAGACTATACAGATTAAATAAATTAATTCCGAATTTTTCTATATAAATAGGAGTATGAAATGCTCTCGAAGTGTTCTACTCGCTCTTCAAATATGGATGTCATATTACTTTCCGATTCAGTAGATCCTTCCAAAGAGCCTTCCAAAGATGAAGACAATTTCTCTCCCTACCTATTTGAGGATGATCCTAATGAAGTTATTTCTCCACTCAGAAAAATCAAAGTAGAAAAGTCTAAAAAAGAATCAGTGGGGCCTTCATCAGGAAAGAAAAGAGAGGCTCAGCAAAAGTTGGAGGTGAAGGAAGGGAATACATCCAGGAAGCTTATGCTTGGGAAGACTGATGATGGTGTTAATCTGTTAAGTGCTACTCCATTTCCAATAAGTGAAATTGAAGATGTTGTTCAAAGGCGTGTCAAGAAATGTATGCGTCAACAAGCAGGTGATTTCTTAAGATGCATCAAGACCATTGCCTCATCCTTTACTATTTTGCATGAATCAATGTGTGTTTGTTTGGAGTCGGACTCTGAGGAGATGGACAGCAATGATGAGAAGCTGAAGAAAGAGAAAGACAAGAAGGAGATGAAGATCGGCAAAAGCATTTGATCGTGGAAAATGCTTTAATAAGTTTCATATGCTAAGTTATGTTTGTCTTTCTTTTTTTTTTAACTAATGTTTGTCTTTCCTTAGTGTAAGACATTCAATTTAAATAATATATATGGAACAATGCTTTTCAATATTTTATTTTTTTAGTTTCATTATTGGATGATAACCTAATTTTCAAGTAATACCTAAGTTACAGATATTTCAATTTGTATTGAAATGAAACCAATTGCTAATTTTTATAAAAAAAAAAATTAATCATTCATGTTCTCAAACATTTATAATTTTTTAAGTTTATTTACAAAAAATAATAATGTCCATGTAATACCGAAGATTAATTCATAAAAAAATAAATACATTTAATATCAAATTATAATTTGCAAGTAATACATAAGTTGAATGAAGTATAAATTAATGCATTAAAATAAATTACATATGAATAAGATGTTTAATTAATTAGCAAAATAATTTGAATGTAAATACCCAATTTGAACGATTAAAAGTGATAATTTGCAAGTAGTACCTAATTTGGATGCATTCTAAATGAATGCATTCAAAATAAATTGAAATCGAAAAAAAATGAATATGTTTGGTGCATTTTAAAAAAAATCAGTATATATTTCCATTACGTAATAATTATAATAATAATTTATAAAGTGAGAAATAAACACATAAGAAGACGTCTTCTAATTGGCGTACGATTAACATATTAAATTAGCAAATGTTAATTATAACAAGATAATTAACCATTTTTTGTCTCAATTTTATATTTTTCTCAATTTTATTTGAATTGTTATTTTTTAATATCAAATGTTAATCTCGAAATAATAAGTAGTTTGAATGCATTAAAGATAAAGTTATGTCCTATAAAAAAAATGCATTGAAAATAAATTTTAAAACCAATAAAAAAATGCCACTGAAGACTATTACGAAAAAGAGAGTAGTGTTGGGGTTGAACACGGGTTGGCTCGTTTAGAGCAGCGCACTGACCATTACTCTAAACCAATTTAGTGATACGCTATTCGAATGAAATTATAACACGTGTTCCCAAAGCTAAATTGAAATCATCTTCTTTGCAAATCAAACACCATTCTTTCCGATTGAATTTCATGAGAAATTTCCCACGACTGAAACCTAACTTTTACCGGTGACTCGCGTCGATTGTTCCTTTCCACTCTACAAATTTTTTTCATCCTTACTTTCGAAAGCTTCAAATTTCAAGCTCCAATGGCTAAAACAAGATAGTCGAGTACAACTGATTCTCGAAGCAAGGGGAAGCAGACATTGCAACCTAAGAGGAAGAACAAGGCTGTAAAAAGGCGTAACACTTGCAATGCCGAAACCTCTAGTACCAGGGATAGAGTGACGAAGCTAGATAGTATGCTTGTGCTCAAAGGTATGCCCATTGATATTGAATCCCTGAAAAAAATCGATTTTGATGTGTCTCCTTACATTGAGGATTTAAAATTGAGCAAACTGTTGACTCTTAAAGTCAACACATATGATGAATTAGTGAATGAATTTTACAGAAATCTTCATAGGAATGCTAGGGGCACAGAGATATCTTCTAGTGTCAAAAATGTTAAGATCAAGATAGACAGTGCTTTGTTAAATCAACTTTTTGAGATGTCTTCTGATGAGGATGAGTTTTGCAACTGTTAAAAAAACAAAATGGGAAGGGTATAATGATATCCATTTCACAAATGAAGTCCTACACGAGTCTGGTTTACCCTTTGCCACAACAAACATGACGGCTCATGTCCGATTTTTACATCAAGTGATTATAAAGACACTGCTACCTAAGTATGGTAGTAGGGAAAAATGCTCATTAGCTGAAATGATTATTTTGTGGCATCTGTTAAAGGGGAAACAGATGAATTTTGCCCAACATATTATCTATCACATCTTGAACAGGTTTAGAGCGGTTAAGAAAGAGCGTCAAAGAAAAATCCATCTACCTTATGGTAATCTTTTGACGGTAGTGTGTGAACATTTCAATGTTCCTGTGACTAGGAGGGATAACCGGCTAGTCAATATCACGTGTTAATTATGATAGCGAAAGCACTGTACATTTGATAAAATATCATGTGTTATGAAAGAAATAAGCATATTAACAGTCATTTTTTCGAAAAGTTGTGGGTGAAGAGAAAAGTTTGGTGAAAAAGTTTTATAATTTTGAGAATCAAGCTAACATGTTATTGAACTTGTACCATTTACCAAGTTCGAGTTATCTAATGATTTTTTAGAACTTTGATCATGATGTTTGTGCCTTAAGGAGCATGAGAAGAGGAAGAAGAGGTCTTGAAAGTAATTGTTAAAATTTAAGTCTTGTTCATGAGGTGGTAGTCAAAATCTTGAGAACCAAGTTGAATAATCTTGGAGTTGGGGGGATAAGTATCAAGTTTTGGAGAGCAGCCTATAAAGATATAACTAAATTGGAAGAGTGAGAATGGTGGTGGGAAGTGCCGAAGAGAGTTAGAAAACACTTAGCTTAGAATTTCTTAGCTACATTCTTGGATTTCATAATTGTCTTGAAATATTAGTTTAGATCCATTAGAATTTTATATTTTTTTAATTTCAAGTTAGTCAATAATAAAGAACGTTCTAGCTTTTAAGATAAGGTAGATTTATTAGGAAGATAAGATAATTGGTATAAAAATTAAAAATTTTAAATAGCGTGCCAATATTTCTAGTGAATAAAATTATATTTTGCTTATTATATTGTTTTTATATTTCTCTTACGATTTTATTATGTTATAGAAAAAAATGTCAATGAACCCAAAAAACATAAAAAAATTCAAGTCATTTCTCTAAAATTTCAAAGGCAAATGCTTTCTTGGTTGCGTTGTCCACTATTTTTATAAACATCTTTCATGACAACAAGAATCAATATTAAGGAGAAAATGAAATGATCTCAAATTACTTTAGAAAATGAAAGATTAAAGTGTACTCCAAAGGCTTTTTGGATATATATAATTCTACAAAATTTATTGGCAGATATTAAAAAAAAAATTCTTTGTATTGCCTGATTTATTTAATTCACGTAAAACGATTTTAATCTCCTAACAGCTTATTTTCTCATTTTAACCAGGGGTGACAATTGTATATTCATGTTAATTAGCCGATTAGTATCAAATAAGTCAATCCAAACATAACTTAAAAAAAATTGTATCATAATCATATTAAATTAATCGGACTGGCGTCGACTTTATGTCGTGTTTTTGGATCACATCACATGTAATTTTAAGTTAATAGTGCATTTAAAAATATAGGAGGATGTGATAATATTTTATATGATTTTGGGATTAACATGTTTACAATGATAATCCAAAAATCACTAATATCATACTGGATTCGTGTAATGTAATTTTACAATCTATTTTAACAATGACATATTAAAATATATAAGGTTTGGCTCGTGTTTAGAGATAAGTATCTTTATTAATTAAAGCGATGTATATAAATATGAGAGAATATCATAAATTTTTTTGTATAATTTCCTGTTTTTTTTAAAAAAAAAAATGAAAGAATAGTATTAATGATCAGCTCGTAGGGCGGTAAGCAAAAACGAAGGTGGTACATTCCACCACTCCCCGTGTCTAGACATAGAGCCAACCAATCGAGTCATCACATAAGCCGGTTGATTCGCTGAACGTTTAGCAAAATTAACATTGCAAAGCATATCTCGTAAAAGAGATTTACAATCAGAAACAAGGCGACCAATAACCGAGGGACTTCGAGCTTCATTTTGAACTGTCTACACAAGCAGCTGGCAGTCCGACTCCACCTTAGTGTTCCGCCAACACCCCCCCCCCCCCCCCCCCCCTTGATCCAGCTTAACACCTCACGTAGGGCGAGAGCTTCTGCCGCGTACCCTTCACACGGCCCCTGCAGCAAACCACATCGACCAACCAAGAATTGACCGAATTCATCTTGGGCAACCATGCCAAAACCAATCCTATCTGGGATACGAAATACTGATACATCCACATTTATTTTGACCAAGCCCGGACCAGGCGGGGTCAATCTTTCTGGATTTTGGGTTACAGAACGCGACTCCATACCTCGTATCTGTTCTTGCATCTGCTGCCAGGACTGGTAAACCCCCAACACTTCACTATATCTGTTCTCCGCTAGCACTTCCCTCTGGTTCCAGGCCCAATCATTTCGACTTGCCCACACCGCCCAACAAGTCATTGCAGCAATCTCTAGATTTCGACAGCTAGTCGTTTCTTATAGAGAAAACCAAAACATTTGAAAGTTCTCCATCAGTGCACTGCAGTCCCTCAGCAGCGTCGAGTGCCACATTAATGTCTTCTGACACCCAACCAGATCATGAAGAGTGTCCTCAGCCTGAATAGCACAACTAGGGCAGTTTGTCACCACCGCCACTCCACGCCACCTTAACGCCACCATTATTGGTATGCAACCCGAGAGGGCCCTCCACATCAGATTCTTTACCTTGGGTGGAACTTGTAACTTCCACACAAGCTTCCAATCAATAGCATTGTCTGTATCCGTATGATCTGTTAGGGGATAAACCACTCTTGAGTATCTGCTTTTCACAATATACTCTCTAGAGCCCTCCCACTGCCAGTACTATGCGTCTGGTTCCCGTGTTAATAGTGTCGGCACAAGCTTGATCAAACCCATGTCTCGGGCGTTGAACAGATCCTGCAAAATGTCTTCATCCCAAACATTAGCATCAATAGATTTTAGGCTAGCAACAGTAGCATCACGCAGCTCCTCCGAGCCACCGCTTTCTATATAAGGATTGTAGTCTAGAAGCCACGGGAACCCCCATATACGCGTTTTCTCACCCGATCCGATAGATCTGTGGACCCCGACACTCACCACATGCTGAGCTTCCAGAATACTTCTCCATAAACCCACTTGAAGGATAGTAACGAGCCTTATATACTCTTGCAGCTAATGAATCCGGATTAGTAAGAAACCTCCAACCCTATTTAGCAAGAAGAGCAAGATTAAACTGGTGAAGTTTTTTGAAACCCATCCCCCCACTCCTCTTGGGAGCACACAACCTGTCCCAAGACTGCCAACGTACACCTTTGCTTCCCTGACCTGTCGTACCCCACCAGAAAGAGTTCATCATTTTCTCAAGGTCTGCACATAAGAGTTTTGGGATTAGGAAGAGCCCCAAAGCATAAGTAGAATGATGAAAATGGAAATCAAAGTTCAAACTTGGGGATCTCACAACACTCAATTAAAGCTTCCTGATGGACCTGTTACCCGAGCAAGAGCCAAGCAGTTCGAAGAGGAGCTTCAATCATATATGGTCCAAGTGATGGACGTCGTGGATAAAAGCGAAGTTCCTGTAATTAATGGTCCATTAATCATCGTATCTCTTTCAAGTTGCATGGGATGTGAATACGGAGGTCAATTGGAGCATTCAGATTCACATGAGAATGTTTAAGATTGATTGGCTTTGTTCTCAAGGATTTAATAACAATTTCAGAAGTTTTCCTAAGGCGTGGGCACGGCTTAGACGACTTTGGCTTCTGTTTCTCTATAACAAAAGTGACGTGGGGTTGACGTGGGCACGGCTTAACCGATTTTGGCTTCTATTTCTCCATAACAAAAATGGCATGGGATTTACGTGGGCACGACTTAACAGATTTTGGCTTCTGGATAAAATTTGGATTGACGGAAATGCAAGGCTTAGTTGGCCCACTTTGTGCTTTATTATTATTTTAGGTTTTTGTTTACATTCCCTACTTTAGTTAAACTTCCATTTTTGCCCTTGGTTTAATGTTTAGTGTTATTTGGTTTGTAAGGACATATTAAGTCCGATTTAATTTACTAGCTTAGGTGTTTATAGCTTTTTCTTTTATTGTAATCGGCAGCCAACGTTTTTTATTGAAATTAAATTCAGAATTTCTTCTCTTGAGATTCAAGTGAGGGTTTCTCTTGTGTTCTTTGGGGCACTACAACTGAGCAATTCGGAATCGAATCCTTGTTAGTTAGACTAGGAATTGGGTTTTTGCAACTCCGTTTTGCAGGGTTTTCTTCCGTCTCAATTATCATTCGGATTTTATTCTTGGTTGTTGGAGATTCGGATTGGGTCTTTGCAAGTCTGTTTTACAAAGGTTCTTTTCTATCTGACTCTGATTCGTTAGCTTTCTTGGGGATCAAATCTAGTTGTTGGGTTTTCGAGGCACCGTTCTTCGTGGGTTCGCATCAGGGAGAGCATGTAATACTGACTTAAGCAAGATTTCCTTCCCAGCACGTGACGAAAACTTATTCTTCCAACTATGCTTGTGTTTTGAGAAAGCTTCCTCAATGTAGCTGAATACCTGAACTTTACTACAGCCTAAAAGAGAAGGTAAACCAAGATACTTTTCAGGAACTGATATCAGAGATATCCCAAAAATAGAGCACAGTGTCTCTCGCTTGTCATTTGAACAGTTCTTGTTAAAGGAGATTGATGATTTCTCAAAGTTGACCAGCTGCCCCGACACCTTTGCATACAAACTCAAGCTTTCCTTCATCGCTTCACACTCATTTGCAGTGGCCCTAAAAACAGATAGTTGTCATCAGCAAAAAACAAGTGGGAGATCGGCGGTGCTCTTCTCGTTATACTACAGCCATGGATGACCCCTCTTCTCTCAAGGTCAGATAAGTAAACAGAAAGGCCCTCAACACAGAGCAAGAACAAGTATGGTGAAATAGGGTCCCCTTGTCGGAGCCCTCTTTAAGGCAAGATTGGCCCCACATTATGGTTTTGATGCATGATGAAATACTTAGCTTTTATAACACACTGCATAACCAGGGAGATCTATCCATCTGCAAACCCAAGCTTCCTCATTATACCTTCCAGAAACCCCCACTCAACCCGATCATAAGCCTTGGACATATCCAACTTCAGCAAGGCAAAACCAGTAGACCCATGTGTACATCTATGAATCCAGTGATTAACCTCAAAAGCCAATATAACATTGTCAGTGATTAGTCGACCCAGAACGAAAGCACTTTGGGTAGGGGAAATAACTAGATGAAGGACCTTTTTAAGCCGATTTGCAATTACCTTGGCCAGTATTTTATATATCACGTTGCAGAGGGCGATATGCCTCAGATCAAACACTAACTCTGGATTGGATTTTTTTGGAATCAATACAATGTTAGTGTCATGGATTGCCTTAGGGAACACTCCCAAATTTAGCCAGTTCAGACAGGCTACTGTCACCTCAGGTCCCACAATGTCCCAGTATGTCTGATAGAAACAGGGATTGGAGCCACCCAGACCCAGGCTTTTATCCGGTTGCATACTGAAAATCGTTGTTCTATTCTCTTCGGCAGTAAACGGCTTCATCAAGTCTTCATTCACGCTTGGGTCAATCTTTGGAGCAACACACTCAAGGATTTACTCGCATCCGATCCCCTTGTGGAAAAAATATCCTCAAAATAGCGGGTTAGCAACACATCCATACCGTTGTCCCACTCATACCACTTCCATGTTTCATCTTTAAGCCTTTTAAAAGCATTCATCTTGCGTCTCTAAGTCGCTGAGGCATGGGAAAAACGAGTATTAAGGTCCCCAGCCTTGAGCCAGCTCTGTAGGGACCTTTGCAGCCAGCATAATTCCTTCTAGAGGAGCACTTCCTCAAGGCGCCTTCTTGCTGCCTGCAGTTCATCAGTAGCGTGCAATAGGCGTGAACCTTTCCTTTGACGAATATCAGCCCTGCATCCGCGGACTTGGCCATTGAATCTGTCCCTCAGCGCTTCACCCCACTCCAGGAACGAGATACTACATGACTGTAATTTGCTCGGCAGACCCGCCGCATTATCAGCTCGCCACACATCTGTCACCTGATCCCGAAAGCCTGACTCCCCAAGCCACTATGATTCAAAATGGAAGCGTATGTTCCGCTCTGAACTTGTATGCGCTACTGATAAGAACAGGATCGCATGATCAGAACAACTTGCGTCTTCAATTTTGAGGATCGCTTCAGGGAAAATTGACAACCAGCCTGCCATTGCAAAACACCAGTCCAACTTCTTTTCAATACAGTGCACCGTCCCCCTACTTTTCTCCCACGTGAAACGATGCCCAATCGACCGAACTTCCACAAATCCGCAGCCATCAATTATGTCATTAAAACCACGAAGAAGCGACAATGGGTGACGAAGCCCGCCACATTTGTCATATTAAAGCCTCATGTCATTAAAGTCACCATATATAACCCATGGAAAACTACAGCTAGCCGACAGGGTCCTTAGCAGTTGCCACGAATCACTGTGACGACGACGCTCAGGAAAACCATAAAAACCGGTTACTTGATACTCCGACAAACCTAAAAGAGAGACTTTGAAATCAATATAATTTGAGGAAAACCCCAGCAAATTAACAGAATTTGGATGCTTCCACAAGAGAGCAAGGCCACCCCCACAATTAATAGGATCCACATAGAACAAACCCACATAATTTATTCTTTTCTTTATTGCTTCAATTTTTTTACGATTACACTTAGTTTCCATCAGAAAAATAAAAACAGGCCTAAACTTGGACACTAAATCTGCTAACAATCGAACTGTCCGGGCATTGCCCATCCCCCGGCAGTTCCAACTTATCGAACTGATGCATATGGGCGGGTCTATTCGCCAGCACCTGCTTGATTCATTTTACCAGTTTCCCCACTAGTCGCATTTGGCCCTTCATCCTGTCTCCTTCGTTTAGCCTCTGCAATGATCACCTCATCTGCTTTCGTTAGCTCCTCTGCCTGTGTAGTGTCCAGGTTTTCCTTTCCAGAACCATTGCTATCTACCATTGAAGCCTGGCCTTTCCCTGGGGCAGGAACAGAGGTCCCCGTAGCCATAGGAATCATGTTATTCTCCGGTGTCATAGATGGGGGGGGTGCTCAGCAAGAATCTTGACGGAGGGGGGAGCGATGTTCGTCGGTTCAACGCCTTCATCCATGGCCCATACACCCTGTCGGCCTTAGCTGGTTCTTCTAGCTCAAGCAAACTTTCGCAGAACTTATCTGCATGGCCAATCCTACCGCATAAAAAACAGAACGTAGGTAACCTTTCATAATGGAACTGTATCCAGGAGAAGTCACCCCATTGCTTCCCTATCTTCATCTTTCTTTTCAGTGGTTTCAGCACATCAAAGAGGACCCGAATTCTCATATAGGTTCTGTTAACACCACTGAAGTTATTCTGGTCAGCTTCAACAAAAACCCTAATAAAATTCCCAATACTTTCTGCCACTTTTACAGACATAAACCCCGCAGGTAGGTCAAAAACCTGTATCCAGAACTCTGTAGCATGTATCTTCCAGTCGGCAAGGATCAGTAGGTGTTGTTCATAAGTCCAGGGGCCCCCTGCACCACACGATCACGCTCCAAAGGGTCATAGAAGTCAAAACGGAACCTGTTGGGACTTAGTTCTTCAATAAACAAGCCTTTAGCCGGCCGCCACAGTTCTGTAAAAGTATGCTTCATCATTGGGATAGGAAGCTACGCTCCATATGTAAACGTCCTAACAAGCTCCAGGCCTTTGGCCTCTTCTGAGCCACGACGTCGTCCACAGCCACCTCCAAACCAATCGACCTCTCCTCATCAAGGGTAAAATGATTCTGAAACGCAAGTTCAAGGTCCGTTGTGTGCAATAGGAAACAAACGCACAAACATGGAAAAAAACAAGGCGGCCGCAGAAGGTAAGCAAAAACGAAGGAAACAAAAACACACAACCAGGAAAAAACAAGGCTGAAAACGACAGGAAGCAAGTCGCTGGCCTTCAAATCACACTAAAAACAAGAAGCAAACAAGATACGATGAAGGTACAAACCGAGAACAATCGTCAAAAGCGTCAAAAGCGAGATAGTTAGAAACTGATTCCTTTCTTCCATATATTCTTAGCTGATTGTATAATTTCCAGTTAGTTTTGAGTTAGCAGCTCAACTCTAATTAATCCGATAATTTGTTTGTTAATCTCGTGTCTAACTCAATAATAATACATTACCTCTAATATTATAATAAATAGAAAAGAGAGAGAGAGAGAGAGAGAGGGTGGTGAAATCTAAGGTTAGATTCTTTGATTCGTCTAGGCCTACAAACTACAAAAGGAATCTGCCAATGAGACGCTAGAAGAAAATAACAAAAGAAAAGAAAGCTAACCATTTGGTTTTCCCATTCAATCACGAAAAAGAAATGTCCATAATATTTGAAGCTGAAGAAATCATTAAAAATAAAAGGGGAGAGAGAGATCCAAAGAAAGTTGCTCACATTATTCATCATGGTGATGGTGGGGGCACAACAGAAGGGAATCAAGCAGTGGGAAAACAGCAACATAAAAACAAACCTTTTTCTCTTTGAGAAACTCAAAATTGAACTTAGTGACTTACTTTCTCTGTTTTTGCTGCATCATAGATTCTCTCTCTCCCTATCAAGTCAAAGAAGAAAAAGAAAGAGTCACACAGCTCATAAGGCATATATTCCCTTCTCCAACATAAGATTAACCCCACCTTAACTTATGTTTCCAGATATGGAGTGACTCAGAACATACCCCATATTTATATACCTCATTCTTCTTATATTAACAAGTTGCAAAATCAAAATCAAAATATGAACTTGGTTTTGTCCACTGATCCTAAGCCTAGGCTTAAATGGACTCCTGACCTACATCTTAGGTTTCTTCAAGCAGTTAATCAACTTGGAGGTGCTGACAGTTAAGTATCTTCTCTTTTTATCTTTTCTTCTCATAATACAATACAAATAATGAAGTTGTAATCTTTTCCATCATTCCGCAGAAGCAACACCAAAGACTCTTATCAACCTCATGGCTGTTCCTGGACTTACTTTGTACCATCTCAAGAGCCATTTACAGGCATGCTATGCTCTTCACACTTCTTTCCCCTTATAGGAATGCTCTTTTTCATTCTTTCTTCTTCTTGCAGAAGTTCAGACTGGGTAAGACTCACCCATCATTATCACCATCACAATCCACCACTGAGACTATGCAACAAGGTCTGTTCAACCACATTTACTAACTATAATAACAACTTATTACTTCCTCACCTCTCTCTCCTTTATTTTCTTATTTGCAGATTACACAGAGATCCAGAGCACTAGTCGTGATTTAAGACAACAAATCATCACTCAGGGAAACAATATTCCAATCGATGAGTAATAACTTTTTTCCTTTACTTTTCTTTTTTCTGTTTGATTAAGAAAAGTTTAATACTAATTTGAGAATTGTCTACTGAATCTCAACAGAAGCTTTCAGATTGCTCAGGCTCTCCAAATGCAAATGGATGTGCAGAGGAAACTTCATGAGCAGATTGAGGTAGCCTCCACTGTTATCTTTTGGCCAAATATTACTCATACCAATCCAATCACCAATCAATAATTTCAGGTGCAGAGACGTCTACAGCTTAGAATTGAAGCTCAAGGGAAATACTTGCAGTCAGTATTAATTAAGGCACAGGAAACACTTTCTGGATATAATTCTTCTTCTATGGGAATAGAACTTGCAAAAGCTGAACTCTCAAGATTAGTCTCAATGGTCAACAATGGATGCCAAGGCTCTTCAATTTCAGAATTGACAGAACTAGGACTTTCAAGCTTAGAAGATTCGGAGAGGAAACAAATAAGAAGAGCCACAGCATGTTCAATGGAAAGCTCCTTGACATCATCTGAAAGCTCCGGACAGGGGGAAGATAAGCAATCAAAGAATGAGACCGGTAGCATCCTATTGTCTAACACTGCTTCTGCTTCTGTTGAGCTCCCATTCATGTATATTCACCCTCAAACCGATCAAGCCGAAAAAGATATAAATACCACACAAGGACTCTCTGTGGAGCAGCCACCTGCAAAAAGATCAAAAACCAGTGACAGCTTCAGAATATTTGATCTCAACAGGCAATATCTACATGACTTTGAATCTAGTTAAAAAGCAATAGACTTGAACTGCAAGGGAAATTAATATGAGCAGGGAAATGGAATCTTTTGAAGCTTAAAACAGAAAGGACTTGGGCAATATAATATAATATAATAGTCTGAAGCAGAAGTAAAGTTATTTGTTAAGAGTTAAAATCCATGTTTATAAATTATGTATATTGGTATATGTATGGACCCCCTGCAACTTTTCAAAGTATATCCATATCAACAGATGGTATAATATTTCATATATTGTGTGGATAAATTTTCATATTCTATGTCTCTCGCTCCATGTTACTATATGTTTGAAATGCTTAATACTAGAGCAAAGAGAATTCTTGCAACGCTGATGTAACTGAAGAAGACTAAATGATTTATGCTTCCCATTTTATTGGATGTCAACCAAGCGAACATGACACAAAGTTCAACCTTGTCAAAACTGCCATTCTAAAGCCGATTATACCAGCAGTTAGAGCGGGTAATTACTGCTAATTTGGCAAGACACCAGAAAGAAAAAGGAACACCAGCTATGCTGTGCTGGAGGAAGAAATCATTAAAGAATTAATCATTAGTTTAAGCATGCGTATGCCTAAATATACTACTTCTCAAGGAACTTGCTAGGCCTGCATGCTTAATCATTAAACTCAACATAATGTTCAAAATTTCTTTTATTATATTAAGCAATCTTTTTGGAGAAGAAATAACAATTGCAAACAGATGGATAACTGGTTAATCATTCCCAGTCATAGCCTGCTTGCAGCAGTTTTGTTTCTACTTGCTAACATGTCTGAATCTTCCCCCGTGTTTCAAGGTATCGGTGTTTAGTTGTACATTTAAAAACCTCAATTTTTCTTCCTAATAATTGCTTCTATTCTGTTATCCTGTCGTAGGAAACCCCGGCTTCCCTTACATAACTTCAGATCTGAATGAGATCTCAGGCAAGTCCTTTGATTACATTGTCGTCGGGGGAGGCACAACAGGTTGTTCACTGGCAGCAACTCTTTCGGAGAGATACTCTGTCCTCCTAGTAGAACGTGGAGGCTCACCTTATGGAAATCCATGGATATCACATAAGATGTACTATGGCTTTTCATTGCTCCAAACTGATGAGTTTTCATCGGTGGCTCAAAGCTTTGTTTCC
This sequence comes from Euphorbia lathyris, assembly GCF_963576675.1. NCBI lineage: Eukaryota > Viridiplantae > Streptophyta > Magnoliopsida > Malpighiales > Euphorbiaceae > Euphorbia > Euphorbia lathyris. Next base: position 62,529,779 of record NC_088911.1, read on the forward strand.
AAGGATGGAGTTGCGAGTCATAGAGGGAGAGTGCTCGGAGGATCGTCAGCAATAAATGGAGGTTTCTACAGCCGAGCAAGTGATGAATTTATCAGAAATGTTGGGTGGGATGAAGAGCTGGTGAAGGAAGCTTATGAATGGGTTGAGTCCATGATTGTTTTCAAACCTGAGGTAACCATGTGGCAATCTGTTCTTGAATTTGGTCTCCTTGAAGCAGGGTTTCTTCCTTATAATGGGTTCAGCTGGGAACACGTAGAGGGAACAAAGATTGGTGGCACCATGTTCGATGAATATGGAATAAGGCACACCTCAGCTGATCTTCTGGGGGCAGGAAATCCAGCAAATATCACAGTTCTTTTGACTGCAACTGTCAAGAACATCATATTCCATAAAGACAGTAAGTAGATATATCTTCTACTAATTTTTTGATGCTCATGTGCTCTCTTCTAAATTCTAATGATGCAGTAAAAGGGAATGAGACAATAGCTGGAGGCATAAGATTCATGAAAAGCAATGGAAGCACAGATGAGATATACGAAGCATACCTCAGCCACCCACATAATAAAAGCTTAGTGGGAGATGTTATTTTGTCAGCAGGAGCATTAGGCAGTCCTCAAATCCTAATGTTAAGTGGCATTGGACCAGAAAAGCATCTTAAGAATTTGAGTATCCCACTAGTGTTGGATCTGAAAGGGGTTGGGCGAGAGATGCAAGACAGTCCTGCCATTTCAATGTTAGCAGACACAGAAGCAGAATATCGGTTGCCAGATACACCACAAGTAGCAGGAATTGCAAAAGACTTCAAATTCATAGTAGAAGGTGGTATCCTGCCAATAAGTTTGAATGCAACAAGGATGCCAATTGCAATCAAGCTTGCATTTCCTAAATCTAAAGGGAAACTAGAACTGCACAGCACAGATCCCAGGCAAAACCCTTGTGTGCAATTTAACTATCTAACAGAGGAAAAAGACTTAGACGAATGTGCAGAGATGGTTCAGGTGCTTCAAAGGGTATCAAGGTCAAACTCTGTCCTCATGTTCCTAAGGACGGAACCGCAGAATAATTTGATATCCAGCCCTCATGAACTGAGAAGTTTCTGCAAAAAGAATGTGAGGACTTACTATCACTACCATGGTGGTTGTACAGTGGGTTCAGTGGTTGATAATCACTACAACGTATATGGAGTAAAGCGGTTAAGAGTAATAGATGGCTCAACTTTCTTAGAATCGCCTGGTACTAATCCAATGGCTACCCTCTTAATGCTAGGCAGGTATCAAGGGATCAACATGCTGAGAGCAGCTGTGATTAACAAAACAAATGAAGTTTAAATCTTTCTTCCTGGCAACAACAGTTGTTTGAATCCATTTCTATTGTAGAACAGTTCATTCCTCTGTACAAAATATGTATCTCTGTATTAATATAAAATTGGTTGCACAAAGAGGAAAGAAATCCATCCCATGCCAGACTTGTTTATTATTCAGGTAAAAAGAATATACACAGAAGCTATTTAAGAACAAAAAAATAAAAATAATAAAAATATCTAATTCTCCATTTGTTGATCAGCAGAAGGAGTTTGAGTTGTCCTATCCCTGTTAAAAGATAAACTAACCCAAACTTGTCTTTGAATTCGTCTCCTCCCTTGTTCGTCGTCCTCATCTCTCTTGTCGATCGGCTCTTCCTTGTCAACAGGCATCTTATACCTACAAACAGGACACGAGCCATGAATCCCCAACCACTTGTCTATACAAGCACCATGAAACCTATGCTTACAAGGCATCTCCTTTACCAATCGACCAGGCTCCCATTCCTCTAAGCAGATGGTACACTCGCTATCTTGGTCTCCAATTTGAGTGATCTCAACACTAGGCATGGCCTCTATGGATGCTTTAGAAGCGGGTGGCTGGCCATCCTTTGTAGCGAATTCTCGAACAAGAGCATCCAAAGTATCTGCTCCCTCAATTACAACCATCCCTTGAGTGAAAGGGTTTATCAGAATGATTCTCTCGTTACGGTTACGGTTACGGGTTCGGGTTTCTTCATCTTCGTCTTGATTTGTGTTATCTGTAAGGGAGGAGGAAGAGGTAAAACCTAAAAGAAAAGGCAAGAAGGGAGAGAGGTCTCCATTCCTGAATAGCATCTCAAATGCAGAAGATAATTCAGCTTCTTCAGTATCAGAAGCCATTTTTAGGGGAGAAAGAAGAGATGATAGATCAATTATGAGATGGAGATATTAGATATAACGAGCGAGCGCCCACACAAGTAATTAAAAAGAAGCTAGTAGAAAGATCTGGAACTTTGAAACTGCCGTGTTTTATGTCTATCTTCTTCTCGGGCAGTGAGTGACAAAAAATATATATATATCTTTATTTATTTATTTATTTATTTATTTATTGAACAGGTAGTTAATTAGTAATAGTAACCGTTTTCTAGTAAAAAATAAATAAAAATTTTGAAATTGAAAGACGGTTAGTTAAGCATGATGTTGTGATAAATATACACATAGATGAAAGCAATTCCTTAATAATCTGAGATAAGATGGAGCAAACAGGAGAAGAAGTGGGAATCAAAATCTACACAACATCCCCTAAAACTGATCAACAAACACCATTTTCTTATGAAGCAGAAGCAGAAGCAGCACCAGTAGCAGCGAAAGAACCGGGAAAGAAAAGGCGAGCAATGGCTAAGGGAGTCCAAAGCACTCTCTCAAAAACATCAATGCTTGTTAACTTCCTTCCTACAGGAACCCTTTTAACCTTCGAGATGGTTCTTCCATCCATACTCAAGAGCGGAGAATGCACTCATGTTGCCGTTCTAATGCTTCTTCTACTTCTTTCCCTCTGTGCACTCTCTTGCTTCTTCTTCCATTTCACCGACAGTTTCAAAGGTTCTGATGGCAAGGTTTACTATGGCTTTGTTACCCCAAACGGTTTGGCTGTTTTCAAGCCTGGACTTGCTGTTCATGTCCCTAAAGATGACAGGTATAAAGTCGGCCTTACTGATTTTGTTCATGCTATCATGTCCGTTATGGTCTTCGTAGCCATTGCCTTTTCTGATCATAGGGTTACTCATTGCTTGTTCCCTAATCATGTTAAGGAGATGGAACAAGTCATGGACAGTTTTCCCATCATGGTTGGTCTTGTCTGTAGTGGACTCTTTTTCGTCTTCCCTAATACTCGATATGGAATTGGTTGTATGTCTCCTTGATTCTGTAATTTTCTTTTCAATGTTGTATCCAAAACAATGTGCTCTATATGTAACTACTTCTTTCATTCCTTTAATTAGATTTATGCATAACAAAATCAACAAACAACTACTACAAAACTCATGTTTCTTAAGAATTGGACATACAACAACAACTCTATATCCCTATTACTATTTACTAAACACAGACTGCACTATCTACATCCTACATAGCAACAAGATGTGACATTCATTTCATATATACTATAATCATACAAGGTAACACCTATTCTATTGAAAACTTAAGAGCTCCACTGTTATCCTCTGGTTATCTCCATTGTCAGGAAAATCTCAAAAACTGCTTAACAATATCAGTCTCTTTGCACTGTGTGCCCTGGCCTGTAAACATCAACTATATCCTTATTATTTCCGCTCACCGCAGCATCTAGCACCATCTCCTTCTTGGAGCTTCTGCCACAAACAAAGCATTTCTCTGGGACCTTGGTAGTGGGCAACAGTGTAACCATCTTTGCACCCTTCGTTATAGATCTTTTCATCTCTCTCATACCTGACTTTTAATCCCTCCTTTTGCATCTCCGATATCCATATGCCCATTGCAACATCTTCTAGCTTAAAAATCTGCATTCTCAGTTGCCAAAATTTGCACATAAATTTTAGTTTGATAATCAAACTAAACACCAGTGCTGCAATTGTTCATTGCAGAGACTTATAACCAAGAAAGGAAAGATAAAATATACAGTTTATATTTGTACCTTTAAGCGACCTTCTTTATATCTCTTGTAAACTTGTTTGGCTATGTCTTGAGACACCACATAACCAGGACCATGTGCCCAAGGGGGATATTTCTCTTCAGGCCATTCCTATTTATATGAAGATAATGAAAAGAGGGAACCAGTTATAATTTAGTGATGCAGATTCCACATATTACAGCAGCAGAGTCATTTAAAAAAATTGCTTTGTTTTTAGACTACTTCATCGTGGCCCATCTCACCATCAAATGAAAACTACTCCCATCATCAAATGGTGATTATAAGCAGAATACAAAAAAGTTTATTTTAGACAAATTCACCATAGAAATATAGAATGTGCAAATCTTCCATGATTATATATGCTAAAAAAATATTGTTGAGTGTTCTTTTTTATTGTTTCCAAAGTTTAAAGAATTGAAGAATTACCTCAAGGCTAATATACCATTTGCTATCAGTACTCCTATGAGGTTGGGAATCTGAATTTATGAGTCCATAAAGCAGGCCACTGTTCACTTTGATCCGTTTTAAAGAAGCTAAAACTTCATCCACTCGAACAAATGCATCATCATCTGTCTTCATGACATATTTTGCTGATGCGACCTCTGTCTGTTTGAGTGGTGAGATCAGTAAGACAATGGTTCAGCCATCCATATGACTAAGGATGAGAGAAGAGTTTACCCCAAAGATGCAAATGGCTAAAGTCTTCCAGGTGATGAGGTTATAATAGTCGACAAAAGGCATCAGCTGTATGTCTCCATATGTTGATGCTTCATTCCAAAGTTCCTCATTAACTAATTGATTTTTGTGCTGCAATACACCCAGAAATTGTCAGTGACCCAGAAAATAGGCTTATATGATTACTTGGATTTTTTACATATATTTTTAGCTGATTGTTCGAGAATGCGAAAGAAAAACTGAGACTTTTATCCCATATGGCTTAGATATAGAAATTTAAGACAACCATGACAGGATGGGTGTTTATGACAACCAGATCAATTATGGCGTAGCTTCTCCCCAGCATACTAATTTTATTTGGGAGAATTCACTTCCTTCTAAGTGCATTGCTAGAAAGCATCAGCATAATGAACAATTCTGAACAAAAATGTGAAGGGATTTAATTGTTAACTCACCAACCCGACAAAAAACCGTACAGCCACATTCCCTGTCCGAACATCAGTATACTGCATCCAAGTTCTTCGAACAGCCATCCTGCGTTTAAAATTGTTGGCTGTGGAGAAAACACCAATAAAGAGATGTGGTGGTTTCTTTGATGGGAGAGGGGCCGATTTGAGTTGCTCTAGATCAATTGCATGTTCTGAATCCTCGGATGTAGGAAGACCACTAGCCACAACAGACATTAACTTCATGTCTCCAGATATTCTAACTTCGCTAACCAGCCATGGCTCCAATGTCTGAATAAACAAGGAATAAAGAAACAATAAGTTCAAAGAACCTGACATTTTTGCCAGTACAAGTAAATAACAAAGTCAAGAAAATACTTCGCGATATGCAAACGAGGTAATGTGCTTTCCATCAATGCTTGTCTGAATTCCCTCGGTTCCTACTCGAAGTGTTACAACAGATAAATACCCTTGCTTGAAGGGAAAATATCTCCTGTTCATGGATCCCTCATGAGCCACTGAAGACCTTCTTGAAACTTCAGAATGCATGCTAGCCACCCGTGTACCATTTCCACCTACTATCTTGTTGCACTGATCCAACTCATCCACTGGTAGTTAAAACCATAAAGATATTACAACATGTTTAAGTGAATAATTAAATTATAATCCCATGGAAGCAGACAATATTAGAAAACAATGACAAAAAAAAGGAAACATAATTGGTCTTGCAAAAATACCTAGGTGTCAGATATTAATATAAATTGGACCATAACTATCAGCTTAAGTTTTTAGTTCAAGTGATTCCATGACACTATATACCAGTTTTTATGAATAGGTTTGAAGAAACATCTATTCCAACCAAATACAAAATCATATTATGTACTATAAAAAAAAAAAAAAGGGCGGCCCGGTCGCATTACGCGTCCCCGCTGAGCGAGGGTCCGGGGAGGGGTCCCACCACAAGGGTGTACTGGGGGCAAGCCTTCCCCTGCCAATTTATTTGGCAAGAGGCCGCTCCTAAGACTCGAACCCGTGACCTCTTGGTCACACGACAACAACGTTTACCGTTGCGCCAAGGCTCGCCCTCTATATTATGTACTATATGTTCCATAAAAAAATGAATGTAGCTCTACCTTTTCTAATCTTTTCAGGTGTAGGAGATGGGCAACGCTCCTCTTCACCCCAATCATGTGCTGTACTCCAAGTGTTTTGAACTATTACTGGATCCTCAGTTACTTTATCTCCATGAAGCCTAACGTTGTAATGCAAAATGATAGGTGGATCAGGCTCCCCAGGAAGTGCTTCCCCAGTTAAGTCTATACGAAAATTCCCAAGAAGACCATCTGGAATACCTATAATTGTTATCGAAGAACCCTGGGTCAAACCACAAGGAAGCCGCAACTTCAGACCTCCACCCTTGTGCACTGTAGCATTTACTTTGTTAATAAAATGAGGACATTGCTTCTCTTTTCCACTCTTTTTAGAACTTTCATTTGTATAACCACTTTTTTCCTCTTCAATTGAATCCATAAGACTATTCCATGGACTTGCCGCCTCCTTAATAGCTTCTACTCCATTGGGTAAGAGCTGAGCTTGATCAATCAAGTGTTCCAGGAGATTCCATGTGTGCAAAGATGTTTGTTCTTCATTGGAAAAATTCCTCCGAGCAAACAAACTGAACACTACAGTATCAGTTGAAATTACTTGTACTGAATTCTCTGGAGTTTTTATTACAGGAGGAATTGTAGCTTGCACCCATTCAAGAGGATTACTACCATTGGAGAAGGCATTCATCAGATAACCATCACCTATAGGATTGTTCATGAGACCATATCTCAGGATCAGCAACATAAACATGGAAGCAATCAGAATACCACCATACCATTTCTTCATTCTGCTGATTATAAAGATGCATTAAAATTAGAATCCAATTCCTATTCTGATTGAAGGATCAAATAACCCTTGTACAGTAATTCTCATGTGAATGGTGAGCGGATCTCTTAACAATAATTACTGAAGTAAAGAGAGAAAAAGGATCATCATATCCAGCAAAAACAGTTTTGATATGTCCAGAAAAATGTAGAATGATAAGATTCTCCTAGTCTCAGTATACTATCTGACAGAGCCAAGTATCAGGTTTCGATAGTACATTCTCCTGCTGCAGAAAAAACTTCTCACAACGTAACTCAGTGGCAACTGTATGGAATACCCCTCGCCAGAATGAGCAACTGAATTAAGGCTTCCAATTCTTTTATATCAACAAGCTTAAATGCTTCCAGTAGAACACTCTGGAACCCTGCATGTGGATAGCTATTGATCAAGCTCTTGATTTCACCATTGAACCATGGCACAGAAAATGTAACTTAAAACTTTTGATACAAAGATGTAACATAAAACTGACAGGTAAGGAAATTATAGATGTACTGCTAACGAACAAGATTAGTATCAACGAAAAGCAACCAAAGAGATGGATATCAGAAAATATACAGAGCAAAACTCAGATAACCACCAAAAACTGGAAAACAAAGTGCTTTTTTAAATTGATTTGCTTTGAGTTGAGTTTCCTCGCAAGAATTAAAAAGTTGTACTAAGTTCTTTGTCAAGAAACACTTAAATTTTAAACTATTTCTGTGAACAGCATCAATCAAATGACAAGGAATCACAATTTGTTACCAATCCCAACCAAAAGCTCCAAATCTGACTATCTCCTTTTATCTTGAATCTCCATCGTATATGCCACTGGAAAATTGAAGTGTATGCAGTAAATTCCTCACCTATAAAGTTGCCAATTGGTCAAATTAGAGGGAGAAGTGGAGCAGTTACTTTCCCCATTTTCAGAGTGTATTATTCTCATTTATGACTAAGCGAGAAGCTATATAAAACTTTGTGATGACTTCATTAACTAGAACATTTAGTGGCAAACGCATATGCCAATCTTTTATAGAAAGTAGAAGTTAGATGGGCAAAGGAAATCAGGTCTGCTTTAAAATAAACGGCTCCTCATTATAAAATTCTAAAGAGGGAAAACAAATATATATAATATATAAAAAATACATAAACAAAATAATTCATAGAGTTCTCAATTACAAATTTGTACAGAACTTGACCCTGCTTCAAACTGTTCAATTCTTAGCATTATAATAAAATTTGGAACAAAAATAAATAAGAAAAACATACGCACCATTCCTTTTATTTTTTTTTGTATTTTGTTATTTTCTCACTTGCGTAATAATTCAGAGAGGAAGAAACTTCGCAATTGCATCATAATACCTTGACCAAAATGTGTCAAGTTGCCACCGTTGACATGGCAAACGGATTCACACAGTTTTTTTTTTTTGTTTGTTTGTTTGTTTTTTTATAAATGGAATATCAAATATCCTAATTAATAGTAGAAAGCTGAAGAAGTTTGTAGAATTTGATTGATTCTAAGCAAATATGATGAAATTTTGAGTCATTGAAGGTGGAGAGACAGCACCTAGCTAAGCCCAATGCTGTAAAGTAAACACAAATTCACATAAATAAAGCGAAAAAGAAAACCGATCGGAGAAAAATGGAAGTGAAGCAAACAATACAATTGCAGAACCAGAAGTAAGAAACAGGTCTGAGCTGGAAAAGCTTAAACACAAAAAGAAAGGAAAGCAGTTAAGCAGCTCGATGAAGTAAAGTGTAAGCTATTATTGAGAAAGAAACCTTTCTTCTTCTTTCGAATCTGGACTTGGAGCTCAAGAAGGGCGAAGCGTATTATGTTGTCTGGATCTGTGAGGATTTGAACTTTAGCTTAAGCTTATACGGTGGGAAAAATGGAACTTAGACGGCTAAAACTCCCTTCTTTTAGTATTATATTATTATTATTATTATAATAAAAGGCCGTAGCTATTAAAATAGAAAAAATTTAGCTTAAAGTCTAATTAGGGTGCCAATCTATATTAATTTCTCTACATATACTTTTAAACACAATTAATTTCCTAGCTAAACAACTAATTGGATTCCTCTCTCTCTCTTTCTTTTTTTTTTTTTTTTTTTTTACCCAAAGAATGCATTTCATAAATGAATAATCTTCAAAAATAGCGTTTGATAGCCAATACGGCACAACAGAAGACAAAAAATCGTTAGTATTGGAATAGGTCTGCTTAGCTACCAAGTGTGCAGCCCTATTCGCTAAACGACTAACATATGATACTGAAAAAGTAGGATTAGACCCAAGGATAACTCGACAATCATTAATGAGCATTCCGAATTCCGAGATATCCTTTTTATTGGAGAGAATTACATCAATAACAAGCTTGGCATCTGATTCAAATTTAACATGTGTGTAGCGCATAGAAGCAAGTCATATCATACTCGTACGTAAAGCTAATGCCTCAACCACCTTAGGTTCTCTAATACTAGCATTGCAGCTGCTACTACATAACAGAAATGTACTTGTATCATCTCTGATCACTGCTCCCATCCCGCAGCTTCCAGCTTCCTTAAAAATGGCGACGTCGACATTACACTTCACTGACCCCCTTTCTGGCGGCTTCCATATCTTCAATTCCGGAGTCTCACTGAGGCGATTTTGCGGGTCCTGATTGAGATCAGCTGCCCATTCTACAGATGTCGCGGCTGCTGACAATCATTTATTTGTTGAATGTTGCTTTGCAGGTGACCTTTGGCGAATAGCTGGATTCCCAATTCCATAAACTAACAGGATTGGCAGTCCAGCTTTCAATGAAAATAAAATTTTGATTCAGTTTTTTATATTTTCATTTTATAATTTTAGTTTTGTTTGATTAATATTTTTAATTTCAGTAAAATAAACATATGTTTGAATAATTTTGATCTGGTTTAGTAACTTTTTTATTAAAATTAAATTGATAACTAAAACTTAAAATGCAAAAAAAAATACTAATTAAAATATAAATACCTGAACTAAAATTTATTTTAATCATAAAAAAGATACAATTAACGTTTTTAGTAATTAACGATTTTAGTATATGTTAATTGATGATTTTAGAGTAGGTAGTTAATTGATTTTTTAAGACATTGAGTGAGTAGATAATGAAGAAAGAAAACTAGGTGCGTGTTTGACTCGGCCCGTTTATCATTTTCTTTGTCAGTAATCAACGTCTGGTAATTGACTAGAAAAGCCGCATATGTAAAAAGAAATACGTGGCAGTAGTTAAGAGGTTGGGCTGTTGAATTATTTCCCGTTTACTACGGCATCAATTTCTTTCTTTTATATTTTTATCTGTTTGCCTTTATTATTATTATTATTATTTCTTTTTTGTGTTTGATATGGTAATAATAGTGCTATCTTCTTCAGAGAGAGGCTAGGCAATGGGTGGTAAGTATTTAATTACACAGAAGAGAATAGAATATTGCAAATTTTATTTTAAAATGGCATAATCTCCATTTAGATCTCTAAATTAAGGTTTAAGAGTCAATTAAGACCTTAACTATCAAAATCATCAATCAGATTTCTGAACTAACAAAAAATTATTAATTGAGTCCTCATTTTAAACAAAAATCTTCATTTGAGGTCTCATCGAAAATCATTTAGTTGAATGGTTTTAGACTCTCTTCCCTAAACTCATTTTTAACCAACACAAAGAATATTATAGTCTATATTAAATAATCACAGTTCTGATTTTAAGATATAATTAGGATTCAATTAATAGTTTTTGCTTAATTTAAAGATCTAATTAATAATTTTGATAGTTTGGAGTTGTAATTAACTTTGAAGCCTTAGTTTAGAATGGATAATGCTTTTAAAATTTATGAGTAGTTCCAATCCAACCAACTGGCCCAGATGTAAACAATGGACACAACAACCTTATTGATTTGTAAGCAAGGCAAGTGCATTAATTAATTAATTATTTGCCTTCTGGTTAATTATAATACAATTGTTATAATTTATGATGATTCAAATTCTAATAAAATAATGATGAAGACGCCTGCTTTTTACCATCACTTGTTTTTCAACACCTTACAAAATTTTACACACCTACCTCTAATGGCTGGGGAAGAAAGCTTCCAGAATGTCTCTAGTCTATTAAATTTTCAAAAAAGAGTGGAGCCATCCAAGAAAGAAGTAACCAGTAAATAAAAAAGTGAATTTATTGAAGATCATTTTACCCTTATCATGTATTTCTATCAAAACTTTTTATTCTCTCATTCTCTCAAACTCTGAACTCTCTAATCTCTCCCAAAATCACATTTCGGAACCAAAATCATATCGGGAATGTGACACGATAAAGAAAATTGACCAATTGATAACAAAGTACATTTTATTTTCAAATTTCGTTCGAAAACACGAGTTTCGTCTCCCGATTGAGAGACGGAACTCGAAATCCGCCTGCCCAAAAGGTAGGTGGCAAGAAAAAACGATTGCCCTTTGGGCATGCTTTTTTCTGACCGCGCCCCTTTACGGGAGGCGAAATTCTTAAATAATTGTTGTTTTTAAGTTAAATTTGTATTTATTTTTCATTAATTGACATAAATTAGTGTGCACAAATAGAATATTAGTGTGAACTTATTAGACGTAAGTACTGAAATTACTAGTAAATAACGGAAATTCTTAGGGTTTAGGAATGGATTTCAATTAGATTAAATAACAACTGGCGTTATTCGATTGGTTTGTCATTTTTCAGAGTTTTGAGGTAGGCGGGAGTTCCGAACAACGGGAGACGGCCCGATGTGGTTTTACTGCCTCTGTTCGGAGGGACAGAGAGGCGCAGAAGCTGCAGGAGGCACTTAGACAGTAGAGGCCTGCTACGAGACATCACATCAGAGATGTTAAGGAGGAGCACGCAGCTCGTGATGAGTATGTGGATGATGTCGGCATTCACATGGACGTGAATGAGACTAATATGCATGACTCGGATCATGAGGCATCCGCTAGGATTCCACTTCATTAGGTGACGAAGGGGAGAGGCGACCGTTTTGTTACTGCAGAGTCGTCAGTTGGTAAATAATTTACATTCTTGTTTTATTTTATTATTAGTTTACCTCAATTATTATTATTATTATAACGTTGTAATCGTTTATATAATATATGTGTAATAAAATTTCAAGGAGCAGCAAACGTTGTAGGGATGATGATGATGATTCGTGGCTCATGACGGAGCAGGTGCCCAACGGTCCGGCAGATGAGGAGCCTCCTCAAGTGCCATATTATTTATAATTGCAAGCAGAAGAAGAATAAGGGGGTAAAAAAGTTTGAAAAGGCACTGAAGAAAGTAACCGACAATTTTGATGAGGTTGATTTGGTTAATCTGCCACCAAATCTACCACGCCCACTGATAAGGTTATGCAACTGGGCGAAAAACAATATTTCTAAAGATAAATGTATCACCAATAGGTTTGGACCTGAGATATTCGGGGTTGAAGTATATTCAGCATTAATGGCTACATACATATATACAATGGCACACATGATTGAGCTGGCCGGATGCACAATTACATTTTACATTAGGTACATAAATATTAATTGGTCACGAGCATAGTATTAGTTGGATAGCTATTTCATCAACACTTATACGTGTATTTGTTTTTGGGTAAATTACACCCATGGCCACTGAACTTTACCCATTTTCATATTATGGCCACTGAACTTCATTCTTCCCGGTATGGCCACTGAACTTTACACATTTTAACACCGGTGGCCACTCAACGTCTCAAAATGACCGTTGACGGTTAAAAATAAAAAATCCAAAGCGTTAATAATATTTTAATGAACTTTAATTCTTGAAAATTTTCGTTTTGAGGTCATTTAGGTATTGTTTGGTTAGGAGAGAGAAAGTGAATTTTTAGTGAGAGAAAACTCCAAGAAATGTGATTTTCGAAAATAAAAAATGTGGTTTCATGGTAAATGTCGTTCTGAACAACTTTAATTCTAGAATATTTTCATTTTGAGGTCGTTACCGGTTATTTTGAGAAGTTAGTTAAAATTGAGTGGGCACCGACGTTAAAAAGTGTAAAGTTCAGTGGCCATACCAGGAAGAAATGAAGTTCAGTGGCCATAATATGAAAATGGGTAAAGTTCAGTGGCCATAGGTGTAATTTACCCCAGTTATATATTTGAGGTTTTGAAAAAAGCACAGAGGTTTTATTTGTTGATCCAAATACCACTTTTGCACTTGGAAATAAGAAAACACCAACAGACCGGTCGAAGAAATTGATGGATCGGTTCAAAGTGGGTAGTGCTAAATATATCTTTCTTATACCTTACAACTCAGGATAAGTATGAATACTTTGTACTATATGTTTATTACAGTTAATTCTCTGATATTGGTTCAACTGAAATGGTTATTACTTGCATATCACATTGGACTCCGACTGTGGTTGACATAGAGAAGAAAAAAGCCTATTAATATAGATCCATTAAAAAGGCGATTGCCAAAGTCAACAGAATGGACAGATGTAATCAGCAAGTAAGTTTCAAAATGCTTCTAATGTGTACACATTCAAATACTCGTGCTTTTCACATACATACGTGTTGTTACACTTTTTGCAGTGCGATGAAGTTTTATTATGCTCAAAAAGAGCCAAAAAAAGTGACAAAAACCAAATTCAAAATGACACCGCTTCTACTGAATTTTACAATTACAGGATTTAACAAGTATATATTGGATACTTTATTGGTCTAACTATTATATTTCATGCAATAGGCCATCTCTGAGCAATGGAATGATAAAACATGTGGTTTTTGCATAATGATGTACATGAGAGAGATCGTCATGGATAAGAACTTAAAGTTTGTTGAAAATGTACCATCCTTAGACCAAGTCAGATTGTATATAATTTACATATTACCATACTTTTCTGTTGAGGTCTATGTTGTTGATGTATTTAAATTGGACCAATGATCGATTTCCCACTTTTCCAGTTGTGAGCACGGACTTTTTCCGGCCCTAGTGATGATTCTATGTTACACTCTTGCTAACAGTTTGTGTAGGTAGGCTCCACACATCACGTTGTGCGGGATGCGAGCTAAGACATGGACCCTGTTGTTTACGTGTTTCTTAGTTTATCACAACTATTCATCACTATTTGTTAATTCTGAAGTCATTACACTTCTAGAATTGATCTTTTTGGGTCAAAACTTCTCATTTACCGGTGAAATTCGGTTCAAATACGTGGAAAACCACTTTCTATTCTTCTTAATCTCTCCTCTTGCATATGTCCGATTTTCTTCTCATGTCACAATCACGTGTTTGTCGGCCTACTTTACTCTAAAAACTCGAAAAAACGTTTTAGAGGTAACTTCTAAAGGGTTTTAATAGTCCATCCTTACTGTTTGCAATTTGCTTACCCTATTTTCATCTTCTTTTTCTTGTTTTTGGGTTCTAACACGTAAAACAAGGGGTCTATCCAAAAGGCAGTCACTGATCGAAGACTTAGTCTTCGATCAGGGATCCTTGTTACCAATTGGGACTCACCCTAGATCAGTAACAAGGATAGATGGGCAGACCCATATTTTCTGTCCGGATATATGACAACGCGCAAGTAAGCATCTGTCATGTGATGTTGCTAGAGATGACAGAACGTAAGTAAGCATCTGTCATGTGATGCTGCTAGAGATGACCAAGTGTGACCGTCGTCTGATGCACCATCAGATGGCAGCGAGCCCCATGACAGTTTTATTTCTTATGGGACAAAAGTTTTGAACCGTCATCTAAAAGGGTATTCGACGTAGTGTCCACAACCTATTATTTTGTTTTCCCCAAATCGACCAAATTTATATAGCTTATTTACAAGCAACCTCAACCCCATTATTACACCAAACGTCGAAGAACCAGTCCTCTATCTGGTTCCAATTTCCCACGCGAAAAATCCATTCCTAGAGCCAACCAGCACCTCCTAGCAAAAGAACACTCCGAGAACAAATGTCAACCATACTCAATCTCCACCTCACACATTAAGCACTACAGTTGGACCTCCATATGCCTCTCGAACAGCCTATATCACGTAGGAATGCAATTATTTCCCACTCTCCATATAAACATTGGAACCTTAAATGGAAGCTTGAGATCCCACAACTAATGCCAACCTTTACTACTAACATGATTTGTTTTGTTACTTTGGAGAAGGTGATAACTTGATTTAGTCGAATAACAACCATTCTTGGAATAATGTCAGATCATCCAATCCTCCAAATCTCCCTGAGGTATACACGTGTTACAAATGATCTCCATTTCACGTCCGTTAAAACAACCATAAATCTTTCCCATATCCCAAATATGTGCACCATCCACAAACAGACTTTAGTCTCCTCCATGCCCCTGACACAACTAGACGAAACATGAAACTCTCTATCACGCATCAGCCATAGATTAGTTGTCACGTCCGTGTCTAAGTTTCTAAAATTTATACCTTGATATTAATATATATTATAATTATTGGATGTGTGATTTTTATTTGGTGCTATGGGGAAAGTTTGGAGTTAATTCGATGGTTTTATGTGTAAATTAAAAGTTTAGGGTAATTTTTAAAAGATTATATAAAGATGGAAGACCAAACTGGATATTTACCAGCAAACTGGATATTTACCAGATTTGGGATATATATCCCAAACCTTCCAGGAGGTGCCGCACCCATATCTTCTTTTCTTTTTCTTTTTCTTCTTCTTTCATCTTTATCTGCATCTTCATCATTCTTCGATCGTTTCTCCACCATTTCTTTGATTTACGGAGTTTTGACCGGCCGAATCACTCGAAATTTAAACCATAACATCCTTATGCATAGTTCTAAGTCCTAACCGAAGAGTTTTTGAGTTTCAAAAGCGTTTGGAGGGAAACGTTTTAGACAGAATTTAGAGGAGAATCAATCGGGTGTGTTTTCTTCAATTAGTAGCCAAGGTAAGTAACTATCAACTATATTTTGAGTTTTATATATATATAATCAAAGAATTTTCAGAAATTGATATCTTAGGGTTTATATAGGTATTTTGTAAAATTGGGATTTTTCACGATCTTGCTTTTATTGTGAAATTATAGTTCAAATGAAGCTATTGACTATGCTTATATGTGAATTTCAGATTTTACTTGATTGTGTTAATTTAAGGTTTAATTTGGTTGAGTAACTTTGAAATTTTTATTGATTGATGGTATAAAAGATTGATATTTTGGAGAATAGAAAAAATTGTGAGTTTGATTATAAACAAGTGAAGTATATACATATATACATATATGTTTTTGGTTTCAATATATATATATATATATATATATATATATGGAATAAAATGTTTGGTATCCATTAAGAGTAGTCCGGTTGGGTGGTTTCGAATCTAAAGACCATATTTAGTGAGAAATATGGCCTGTGTATACAGTCTGAAGACCTATTGGGTATGCCAGTGAAGTGTCGGGTATGACCATATGGAATAGGCAATGTTAAAAAGACGTCTCGTGTATGTTGTGAATTATAATTGAAATATAAGGGGATGAACTCAAAAATGGATACAAGATTATATTTTTTTGGTTTTTGGTTTAGTACATTGACTATATTATGAACTTAAGTTTTGAATATATTTTATAAGGTTTTGATTAAATCCTTTATAAATGTATATATGTAGCTATGTTAAGTAAAGTTGGTTTTTATAGCTGATAGTTTCTTATTGAGATTGTCTCATTTTTCCAAATGATTTTAATGTTTTGTTTTAGGCGAAGAAGTGCAAGGTACCAAGAGGGGTACTCGATCCTAGGGCGAGGTTCGGTTACAGCTACGAGGTTCAAGTCATCTCTAGGGTATTGCATCTATTTTGTTCATGTACATATATGTGGATAGTATATGTTTAAGGACACTTGTATAACTTGTTTTTGGTAGTGTCCTTTTGTTTAGTGATTAGTGTATAGACAGAATGCTAATGAATGCACTTTTAAGTGCTTTTGTGTGGAGTGATATTGTTGTAACATTGATCAGTTATTTGGTATGTATTATATACATATATAATTAGCTGAAGTGAGAACTTGTGAAATAGTGTGATATGGGTTATGAGTAAGTCATAACTTTGAGCTAGAGATAATAGAGAATTGTCTATATAGGTGCTGCGGGAAAATCAGATTCGTATCTGAATCTTAGGATGCATTTTTCGACCAGATATAGGCAGAATCTGTCATGGAGTCTCAAATGAAAGTTCTTTATTTTTGTCTTACGTTTCCAGGAGTTTTTGAATCGTCTTATTCAGACTCCATATGAAGAAGTTAGGTTATAAACAACACATGTTGGTCATTTTAGCTTTAAACCAGAATTTGGTTTTTGTTTTGATTTTTCTACTTATTTGAGAGACACTGCTACTGGTTTATATAATAATTCAGTGGTAATGTCTCACCGTCTTATCTGATCTTATTTTAGGTCGGGTTTGACATTAGTCCACACCCCAATCCCTTCGCTTAATCCTATTATCCACTGTAAACCAACTTTAAGAATCTCAATCGAGCCTCCCACACTCCTCCAAACTTAACTGGGATTAGCGTCCAATTTAGAGGTAATGAAAGTATCCTGCGGGAAATATTTAGCTTTGTAAATTCGACTAACTAGAGTATGAGGTTGATTAATAAACTTCCACCCATGTTTCCCCAACAACGAGATATTGTAATCATATAAATCCTTGAACCCGAGACCACTATTCTCCCTCTTATTACACAAATGAGTCCAATCACACCAGTGAATGTACTTCTTTCCATTCTCCTTCATACCCTATAAAAACGAGTTCATCATCTTCTCGAGATCATCACAGATAGACATGGGAAGCAAAAAGATGCTCATCGTGGAAGCGTTTGAGTAACCGATTGAAGAAGCACACTTTTACCAATATTGAATAGAAATTTTAGAGGGTGTTTGGTTTCTCCTTTTTAGACTCCTTTTGCCTTTTCACTTCAAAAGAGAGAGTTTCAAGTGTTTGTTTAGTGACCTCCTGTTTGCCTTTTACAATTGAAAAGCACCATTAGATGTTTGGTTAGTGATCTCCTGTTTGCCTTTTACACCCGAAAAGCAGCCTTTTACAAAAGCAGGGAACTCTGCTTTTTGGAAAAGCAGCTTTTTCCAACAGCAACAGCAAACCGTAACAGCAAATAGCAAACTGTAACAGTAAACAGCAAACAGCAACAGCAAATAGTATGTAAAACAAACGGGCCCTTATACTTCAACTATTAAATCTCTTAGGAACTCGAAAATTGCACGTTTAGACTAAAGTTGGGTATATGTTTGAGTGCATTACCATTTTTAAAAGGAATATAATATATTGTATTACAGAATTCTGTTGTAACAGAAATACAATTGATGATAATAGATAAATAAGATGATAATTTATTTCTAGTAATTGATTTTTCTTGTATGAAACTTTTCCTAATGAATTGGGCTGTTGGGCTCGAAAACATTTCACCTAATGAATTTTGGATAAATTACACCCATGATTACTAAACTTTAATTCAACTAACATTATGATCACTAAACTTCAAAATTTAACATAAAAGTCACTTAATCCTTTATGTCCGATTGGGATGTAGCGGGTTATACAGTCAGTAGTAGTCGGAAACATGAGAGGCTTGTTGGCTGGGTTTTTCCGAAACCGGGATGGTTTAAGTTGAATACTGATGGCTCTAGGAGCGATTGTGGGAAAATTTCGACTGAAGAAGTTATTCGGGATCAGAATGGTTGTTGGTCTGGAGTTTTTTTTTTTTGGATAATATGGGTTATGGTAATTCCTTTCAAGCTGAGGTTTGAGGTTTTTTTTATGGATTGCATGTGGCTATTTTGAAGGGTATGTGTCTTAAAGTGGAGTCGGATAACTGTGAACTTATTCATTACATTCAGTCTTCGTCTTCTATTTTAGGCTCTGCTCGGAATCTTATTATTGAGATTCGTAAGCTGAGCCGGGGTTTTGATAATTTTCAGTTCCACCATGTTTTTCGGGAGCAGAATCGTGTGGCAGATCGCCTTGCGTTAAAATCTCATTCGAGTGACCCGGGGTTTACTGTTCTAGAGATTATTCCTTCTTGTATTGTATCTTTATGGCAGGATGATTTGGTTGGTGCTAGTTTTCCGAGGCTAATTCATGGCTAGTCTTTTGTTTCTCTTTGTTTTACTGCTTATCAAAAAAAAAAAAAAAAAAACTAACATTATGATCACTAGACTTCAAAATTTAACATAAAAGTCACTCAATTTTACATGGTAAATTACACCTATGACCATTTAACTTTATCAGTTTAAAATTGGGGCCACTGAACTTCAATTCTTAACGGTATGACTACTGAACTTTATACTTTTTAACACTCGGGTTACTCAATGCTTCAAAACGACAGTTGATGGTTTCAAAATAAAAAATTTAAAGAGTTAATAATATTCTAAGGAATTTTAATTCTTGAAATTTTTTATTTTAAGGTCATTTAGGTGTTGTTTGATTAGGAGAGATGGTGAATTTTTAGAGAGAGAAAACTCCAAAAAAGGTGATTATGAAAAATAAAAATGTGATTTCATAGTAAATATCGTTCTGAATAACTTTAATTTTTGAATATTTTCATTTTGAGATCGTTAACGGTCATTTTGAGGAGTTAGTTAAAGTTGAATGGTCACTGGTGTTAAAAAGTGCAAAGTTTACTGGTCATACTGTTAAAAATTGAAGTTCAATGGCTACAATCTTAAAATGAGTAAAGTTTAATGGTCACAGGTGTAATTTACCCTAATTTTACATTTTTCTAAAGTTATGGCTATTAAATTTCAATTAACTCATCAAAATGACTGTTGATGACCTCAAAATAGGAAATTCCAAGAATTGATGATATGCTAAGCAATTTTAATTAGGGTAAAGTTTAAATAAAACCCCAGTGGTTTCACTAATTTTCAGATAAATGACTGTGGTTTACTTTTTGTCAAAACGAGGATTGAGGTTTTTAACTTTAACAAAATAAGGACTTTTTCGATTGATACTATTAAAATCACCTTTGACGACTTCAAAAATGACATATTTTAAGAATACTAATATTTTAAGCAACTTTAATTCTTTAACTTTTTTATTTTGAGATTGTTTAGATGATGTTTGGTAAAGAGAGAGAAAGTTAATGTTTAGAGGGAGAAAATTCCAAAAACGATGATTTTCGAAAATCGAAAATGTAGTTCCATAGAAAATTAATATGACATTGAACAACTTTAATTCTTGAAAATTTTCATTTTCAAGTCGTTAAAGATGGTTTTAATAGCATTAATCCAAGTTTGAAACCTCAATCCTTGTTTTGACAAAAAGTAAACCACAGTCCTTTATCTGAAAATTAGTGAAACCATAGGGGTTTTATTTGAACTTTACCTTTTTAATTATGCAACCTTTTTGTTTTAAAATCATTTAGGCGATGTTTGGTTAGGAGAGAAAAAAACTCTGAAAATAGTGATTAAAAAAACATGTTCCATGATAAATGTGGTTAACTTTAATTGTTAGATGTTTCCATTTTGAAGTCGTCAACGGTTATTTTAAAACGTTAATTGAAATTTAATGGTCATAGTGTTAGAAAGTTTAAAATTAAATAACTTTTATGTTTAGTTTTGAGGTTTGATGTCTATACCATCAAAATGTGTAAAGTTCCGTGTACATGGTAAGATTTACCTAATGAATTTTATTGTAATTTTTAGTAAAAGGAAAAGGTTTAACAATTTAGTCCTCGATCCATCCAAAATTTTATCATTTGGCCCTAACCTATTATTTGATTACGTTTGGTCCAGAATCTATTCCACTTGATAAAGTTTTACTCATAGAGACTTAAGAAAAGCGTTATCCTATTGATACATGATGATATTTTAACACTTAGACTTAAATTTTAGTTTAATGATTTATTTTTATTTTTATTTTTTTTAATCTAACTAATTATTTTTATATAAGAAAATACGTGGCAAATAAACTTCAAGACAAGTGAAGTGTCAAAATATCACAATTTATCGTGTTCATCTAAATTGAGTTGTTAATGGGAATAATTGATAAGGGGTCAAAATGACAAAATTTAGAATATGTAAGGAGGTTTAAGTAGGGGTGCACACAAAAATCCGAAAATCCGAAAAACCGAAAAACCAAACCGAAAATAAGATTAACCGAAACCGATGGACTAGTGTACGGTTTTTAATTTTAAAAATAATGGTTACGGTTACGGTTTTCTTATTCCAAAAACCGCGGTTAACCGAAACCGACCGAATCTCAATTAAATATTAAAAAATAAGAATATATTTATTTATATTTATATAATTATATATTATCCAACTATATTAATTATTAATTAGTTAAATAATTAATTATACTTATCTAATTAACTATATACTTAGTGATGTTTGTTGAAGAAAAAGGAAAGAACATACGAAAAACGAACTTTCAAAATAAAGATAATCTCGTAACAAAAAAATAAAGATAAAACAATAAGATACTTAAATCATATAATAAACAACATACACAATGCCCGAGATTATCAAAATAGAAATAAGAAACTTATCCAATTCTAGCGTTTATCTCATCCAATTTTGCAGCAGAAACTTATCCAACATAAACAACATACACAATGCACGAGATTATCAAAAAAATATGAACCAAATAAAAATAAAAATAGGATGAAAATAAAAATAAGTTTCTGAATTAAAATTGAATCCTATTTTTATTTTTATTTGGTTCATATTTTTTAGTTTTTACTGCCATTTCTCCACCTCATTCACTCTCTAGTGCATAGTTCACACATACACAATGCACGCATATCTCTCTTTTCGCCATTAATCTCCAACTCGCTACTGATCCACTATCCCACTCACAATAAAAATTAGAATTATTTAATTATTTTTATTTTTAGTTACTAATGGTTAGAAACCGAAATAAAAGGTTAACCGACCGAAATAATTAGTTAACCGATTAATGGTTAACCGAATTAAGTGGACTAGTGTATGGTTAGTGATTTTAAAAAACCGATCAAATGGTTAACCGACCGAATTAAGCTTAATGGACTGGTTAACCGACCATGTGCACCCCTAGGTTTAAGGCAAAGAAAAAGAAGTAATTAAGGATGAATTAAAAAAAAACGAGGATAAGAAAGAAAGGGTTTAATGAGTGAAAATTGATAACTTGATCGAGTCCCTTTCATAGTATTATTTTACAACATTCTTCTTCATATAGAAGTGTGGATTTCTTGTTCTACACCACTTTTAATTACAAGGGTAACATCCATATTCATATCCATACTTGTAAATGTCTGTCTGTCTCTGAGTCACACACACACTATACACATGGTTGCATGAATGTACATAAAATGGAAAAAGCTATTTCCCACTTGATTGATTTCAAACATGCTGTGCAATATTCCAAAATCTAAGGAAGCATTTCTACAGATTTACTTAACACGAGCTGAGCTTCTTTTTTCCTTTCATTGATCCAACTCCTCAACTCTACATACACAGATATAGCTTATAGAGTCAATACATTAACAATCCCAACTCAACTTCATATGAATATGAATATGAATATTGCCCTGCATGTTCTGTGTTTGGTTTGTTTTATCCAGCAGCTAGTTCATTTACTATATGATGAGTAGCGAATCCACCACATCTTGAAAAATAAGGATCCATACCTTATGCTTTCCATCAACGGTTGTAACTACCAGTAATCCCCACAAGAACATCTCCCATCTTTGAAATGATGAAACCTTTGGACATCTCTAAGTATTATTTGCCTATCAAATATACATGATATAAGTTTTGCAGCAGAATGGCAATCCCCACAAACACGGAGATTCTTCACCACACGGATTGTTGTTCCAGGACTTGTGTTAAGGAGCCCATAAGCTATGGCTAATTTCTCACTGTGGTATCTAAGACTAATTTCTTTCTCTTCATCATTCATGTCAGCATGAAACACTAGAGACATATCAGCCACATAACCAACCATTTTTAATTCTTTCATCAACTCATCCACTGCCCGATGCAAAGCTGTTGAAACATCCCCAGAGAAGAATTCATGTACTTCATTATTTACCTCTATCGAGCTACATCCAGGAATCTTCACCACTCTACTATCAATCATCAACTTTCTTACAGAATCCACATCTTCCCATCTTCCAGCTCTTGCACACAAGTTCGATAATATCACATAATCTCCACCGTGAGAATCATCTAGTTCAAGGATTCGCTCCATCACCTGTTTTGCTAGTTCTATATTGCCATGACTACTACAAGCGGATAATAGAGTTCTCCAGAGTATGGGTGTAGGCTTGATTGGCAATTCATCTATCAACTTATAAGCTTCATCCAAGCGACCAGCTCGGCCTAGCAAATCCACCATACACCCGTAATGCTTGATCCTAGGAATAATTCCATAGTCGGCATTCATACTATACAAGTAGTGGCAACCTTCCTCTACTAACCCACTGTGACTACATGCATATAATAGTCCCAAAAATGTGATTTCATCCGGTTGTATTCTTGCTTTTCCCATTTCTTGAAACATGGATATAGCTTTTTGAGCCTGGCCATGAATTGCAAAAGCCACAATCATAGCTGACCAAGCCTGGGTATCTTTGACAGACATTCTCTGAAAGACTGAAATGGCATCATCCAAGCTCCCACACTTGGCATACATATCAATAAGTGCAGTATTTACCTTGACAAATTTATCAAAACCCTTCTTCTTAACATATTGATGTATCCACTTCCCTAGGTGTAATGCTCCGAGCAGAGCACAAGACGATAAAACAGTAAGCATAGTAACATGAGTAGGCTCAAGTTTTTTCCTTTGCATTTCACGAAACAATGATAATGCCTCATTGGGCCTGCTACTTCGAGAGTAACAAGTTATGATAGCATTATAGGAAACAACACAAGGATCCAATATATTAGAAAACACTCTTCGAGCTGCATCGAGATCATGACATTGAGTATACATATTAATTAGAGTAGGAGATACATAAACATTTTGAGTAAGGCCAAGTTTGATGGCAAGGGCATGCAATTGATTACCTTCGTGTAAGGCTTGAGCAATAGCACAAGCTTTAAGTAGAGAAGGGAAAGAGTAGTGATCAGGTAAAAGGCCGTGAGATATAGCTGTAATAAAGAGGGAAATGGCTTTGAGAGGGGTGTTGGATCGGGAATAGCCACGGGCCATGGTATTGAAACGGACGATGTCTGGTTGGGGAATTTGGTCGAACAGCTGCTGGGCGTAATCCATGGAAGAGGGAGAGGGGTTTTGAGTGCAGGAATCGATGAGCTTAGGTAGAATGTGGGCGTCATTATGAAACTGGGATTTGATGGTGAAGGCCTGAATTTGCTTCACTTGGTTGAGAGAAGTGGATATGGGTAGAAGAGAAAGAGGATGAAGATGCTCATATGAATGGTTTGATGCCATCATATTCATACTTCGGAGACAATAACTCCTTTACAAAAAATATCTCATTTCATCTATTCTCACAACTAACTCCACTTTCAAAAACACTCCTACAAAATCACAAACATACACGTGGAAGAAGAAGAAGACAGACAGACTTTTGCTAATTTAATCCTCAGAAATAAACAATTTCTGTAAAAAGATTTTTTTTTTTTCTTAAAATAACTTTTGTTATGATACCAGACTTGTGACCGAGAGTCTGAATGTCTTACCGAATCTTCCGAAATCAATATGTAAAACAAAACCAAAGGTCAGAGATAGATCGGTGTCCTGCGAACCCGCTCAGATGCCTAAGTTAGTAAGTGTTTTGGACTAAGAACTAGTTGTAAGATAGTAGTGTTAACGTACCATACATTACGCCATTTTCCTTTTCACATGACACAAGATATATGACATATATTTGTTTTCGTGTCGTCTGAATGTTTTTCGCGATACTATAATAAATTTATGCCATAATAAAGATTAAATACAAACAGCCTCAAATAACATGTGGCGTTACTATGACACACTTCTGTCACAAAAACGCGTTTTTATTTGAAAAGATATTTAACCATAAGATGACACTAGTTATATATGCTTGTCATGGTTGTCTGAAAACAAAAAAACGGCAAATGAATTAAGTTACGAGGACAATCAAAACGTATCCCAAATTTAAGGCGTTCAAACGTTTTGACTAATATTCAGCTCATATATAAACCAAAACCTACAGAGTAAATTAGGTTTCTTCCTTCAGCTCGATGATTCAAGCTTTAGCTCTCTCATCCCTCTCGTTGGCTATCTCCGTGGAAGTTTTCTAATGCAAATCTTTGTTTCTGAGATCAAAACATAGAAATGGTAAGCCATATTTACTCTGTTCCTCGATGTATTATGGTTTTATTGTTTCTTAATCTATCTTTTCTTGTAATAATCATGAGATTTACTCTTGCGATGTGGATTTCAGGTAGAGGTGTCAAAATGGCTAAAAAGATTGACCTAACCTATTTAATAAATAGGTTGACCCAACCCAACCCATTTAATAAATGGGTTGTAATAACCTATTTGTATATAGGTCAGCATGACCCAACCCATTTATTAAATGGGTTACATGGGTTGGCCCATTTAACCCATTTAACTAAATCTAATTAAAAATTAAATAAATAAAAAAACGTAAAATCATAAAAATTTTGAGTAATGATTTTAAATATTTGTATCATTTTCGAGTTAGTCAGTCAATCCTAGCATAATAAAAAATCTGTTATCAATTTTCCGTTAACCAAAAAAATGACACATTTTTTAATGTGCTAAACCCAAAAATTAAGATTATGTGTCGATTTCGTGTCGTATATAATATTTTTATCTCTAAAACTAATAAGTCACTTTGAATAAGTTGAGCCCGTTTATTTGAATGCATATAGTAGTTTTTTTTCCCGTTTATGTGAATCTGGTCAATCAATTTGACCAGACTAATTGAAGTCTGCAAATCAAACTGAAATTGGAAATTGATGTCTGAAATATTTATAAAAGTTGATACATTTTGTAACTTTTTAGAATATTAATGCATAAATCAGGTAAAGAACACTCAGAAAAAAGGTAGAAGAAGTTGTACTTTTAATGTTTTAGAAGATTATGTAGTCATAAAGATGGAATTCGCGGAATCAGCGTTTGAGAGAACGGTGAAATCGACCATGTTCTGTGTTTGTGGTTGTTTTAAGATGAATAAGAAACTAATGGGTTATTGGGTTGACCCTGCCAAAAACCTATTCAACCATTTTATTATATAGGTTAAATAGCTCAATCTCTTTATGACCCAGCCCATAAAAGGGTCAACCCTAATCTATTTAAATGATGGGTTAAATAGGTTAATAAATGGGTTATGACTCATTTTGACACCTCTAATTTCAGCTGCTGGAATAAAGATGTATTAATTGTCAGACTTGCCAATGAAAATGTAAGATCTTTCGCTTAGATACACTGATTTCTTCGTATTAATCGTAAGATTCGCTAATAAAAAAAGTGGGTCTTAGTATTAATTAGTCCCTCCTTGATCCCTAATCATAAATATAACCCTACAAATTATATTTAATTCAATTATGATCAAAGATACCTGATTAAATTATCCCACATATATAATTAAGGTCCAATAGAATTAAATTGCAGTATGGTTCAATTAATAATTTATCCTATATTAATTAATTATATTTAGAAACTTAATTAATTAACCATAACCAAATTAAATATCAAATTGATTAACTTGTTAAATAACAAATAATCAATTTATCCTTTTGTTAATTAATTAACAATTAATTAATTTCGTTCTGATTAAATACATAACATGTATTTAAGATTATTCATTTATTCAGTTCCACAAGTTGTGTGTGCACGATCCTAAAGGTTCATCCTCGACCAGACTGTTGGTCCCGTGTAACGTGACAATATTAGTTCCAATGGGAGGGGTTAGGAACTATTTAAAAATTTCATGTATGGCTGACTGTTAATTTTTAACTCGGACTTTCTCGAAGTCTTTTAGCACGGTGAAACTGAGTAAGTTTTAGATACAAGTTTAGTCAACAGGTGACTAAGTCTGAATCTGTCCTTGAGTCAGGAGATAGCACTTGAGTCTATTCCTGAACTCAGCTTCTCAGTTCACTCAACTCAGCTTATGTTCTTTTTAGCGTTTAACTAGGCAATGTTATAGCAAGCAATAATTTAAGGAGATAAGGGTTAGAAAGATATTACTCAGCAGACGTATCCTGGTTCGGCCTCTCCGCCTACGTCCAGTCCCCAGAATTCCTTTCGAGCTTTTCAGAATCCTCTACTGAGCTCTTTAAAGGTAGAGCACAAACCTTTTACAATAGAAAGCTGAGTATACAAGAGTACCTTCCTCTATTGCTCTACTCACTCCTATTTCTACCGTTGAGTACTATGACCGAGTACTCAGCTTCTCCTTTCTATACTTCTAGAAATGATAAGTGTTTGTTTGTCCTAAACAACAATTGCTAAGACACTTTAGATGATTTAGATCACTCTAGACTTTTACACAGGATTGGAATTGGTGTAAGATTTGCTTTGCTTTTCTCACAGAACTTCGAATATCAATTTGGTCAGCGTTTCGACTTGATTGAAGATCTGCATCGAATGAAGCATTTGAGTGGCCTATTTATAGTGACACTTGATGCACTGGTAATTTCGAAATAACTGTTGGAGGGAAACGGCTTCCTGTCGCTTTCACTCAGTACGTGCTCAGCGTCCTCGGCCAATCAAATTCTTGTATCTTCTGTCTTCGGCAGTGCTCAGCAGCTTTCCGTCAGACAAGACAGAATGTCTCCACATTTATGGTAAAGTCTTCCAGATAGCTTTCTGCGTCTTCTGAACTTTACCCAAAGTAGAAATACTTTGTCTTCAAGTTTATTCAGGTCAGCCGCTGACCTGACTTTCTTGTCGCTCAACTCAGCCGCTTCGTCTTGAAGCTTTTGGTCGAAGGCTTCTCGATCCTTCTCATTGCTGGGCTTGCGTTTTACTCAGTACAAGCTGCGTTTTGATCTTGGGTCGTGAGGCTTTCATCCGTTGACTTGGGCTTGACTTTCTCTTGTGGGCCTTTGGGCCTTGCAATTTAATGACTTATAGATTAAGTAACTCAACATTGAACAAACACATTAGTATGAATAAATCAAAGCATTTAAATTTAATGTGTTAGAATATTTTTATCATGGAGATTTAATTCTTGTTAAATAATTTTGTCAAATCAAAATCATGTGGAAAGGTGTTTCAACAAACTCTCCCATTTTGATGTTGGCAAAAATATTCAATAAGGAACTCAGTGTTGAGCTCCCCCATGATGGTTGACCTTTTCTTAACTTCTTAAGATTCTCCCCCGTAAGGGTTGGACTACTGACTTAGTTTTACTTTAAACATTTCAAGGTTTAATCAAGTAAGTCTAAAGTCAGTTTTTAGAGTAAGGTCAGTACTTGGAACATTTTCACTTTGCACAGTTTTGATATTAAGTTAAGCGGAAGATTAAGTTCAGATATCAGAGTAGGCTGAGTGAATTAGTTGGGGCTGAGTAGTTTTACTCAGTGGCCAAGTACTTGATTAATTTTTATGTTTACAAGATTTAGTTACTTTGTTCAATGAGTTTGAATAAGAAGATATGTGAGAAAGGTCATGAATCTAGATCAACACAGCAGATAAGCATAAAGCGATAAACAGATAACACAGTTGTTTAGAAGAAGATACGATAATATATTAACTCAGTCAAGCAAGAAACATGTCAGCAGCAAACACTAAGTTTACACAAGTTAAAACATCTATCATCTAATGTTGACAGAAACTTGGTTCGATTTGGGCTTGGTTTGCTGACTGGACTTCATTGTATCTTGTTGCTGAGGTTGTGTGCTGGGAGGGACAGCAAAAGTGGAACCATGATGTTTCTTCTTTTGAGTTTCGTCTGCCGGATGTTTGTTTTTCTCCCTCGTTTTGCCAGCATCAATGGGCTAAGGGACAGCAGCATAAAACTTCCATTGATCAACAGCACGAGTTAGCAAGGATGAATACTGTTGGAGTTGACTCGTACTGTGCTTAAGCCCTTCAAACACTTGGATACCACCAACCATGTTGGACGCTGGAATCTCCATATGAGAGCTGATGACGCTGAGTATAAACTCAAGTGACTTCCCCATCTAGGTAATGGAGTCCGTCATTTTGGCGTAGGAATGATGATACATCTTGAGCAGTGCAACATCATAGTGATGGCGCTAGTTGGATTGATGTGTGACATGCTGATAAGTAGACTTGGCGAGTTGGAAGATTTCAGATGACTTCGCCTGATTGGTTTGCATCTCTTCTCTAGATAAGCTGAGCATGTGAATAGCTTCTGCGATTTGCTCTATAGTGCATTGAGAGGAAGATGAAACCAAGTCTCTAGTAGCAGTCAGCTCAGTGAAGACTTGAGCTACTTGGGCTGACTGAGCTACACCGGAGTTTGCGGCAGATAAAGCATTTAGCTTTCCTTCAATGGTATCCATGTGGTGCACCATATGCAGATGAAGGTTGGCCATCTTTGTAGCAAACTCCTACTTTGGTTGCTGAGCAACCATATTGGTTAGCACACACAAAAGCTCCTTAGGACTTTTAAGTTCAGTCAGAAGTTGCGTTATGGTGCTCAGTTGAGTAGGCTCAGTAGTATGACACTCAGCATAAGAGGCATGAGTAAGTTGTATGTCCGCGATCAGTTCTTGAGCAGATTGTAGGATTCTTTTCCCAGAATGGGAAGTAGTAAGGAAGCTCAGGGGATCAGTTGATGGATTCTCAGGAACTGAATTCTGGTTAGCAGCAGGTGTTTGGATATGTGGTTGCTCGCCAGAAATGGAGGTGCCCTCTCGATTAAGTGATGGTTGAGCTATGGGAGTGGCAGACTCAGTGTTGAGGCCAGCAGCAGGTGCTGACTGGTTTGCTAAATGCTCAGTAGGAGGATTGAGTTGTGCAGCAGCATTATCTACCTGCTGAGTGTCATTCTGGAGCTGAGTATGGACTTCTGGAGGAGTCAGCTTGAGATTGTCCTAAGCAGGAGTTTCCTCAAATACTTGTTCATTCACTTGAACAGCAGGTTCTTCGATCACATGCTCAGTTGAGGCATGAGCAGCGGTGTCGGCAGACTTCTGACCTTGAGGAGCGTCAGCTTCGGCATGTTCCTGACTGCGAGAAATAGAGGCTTGTTTTTCCTTGACTGGCGAGGGCTTTGCAATTGGTTTGGAGAAGAAGTTGAACTCCAATGCAGTCAAGTCGACAATAGGATCACGCAGGAGAGAGTCGTCTAGCACATCAAACACAGGTGGTTTGCGTGACTTCCTTTTGAATCTTTTATCACTGCCTTCTTTGGATGGTCTTGGAGAAGGGGTTTGGTCAGAGATGGTGTTTGTTGACTTAAGAGAGGTATCAAAATGGACATCCTCAGCCTGTTCTTCAACAGTCGTGGTGTCAACAAGGGACTCATTTTCTGGCTTAGTAGCCGGTTCATTAGCAGTTGAGTTGCTCGGTGCATTCTTCTTTGTCTTTTCAGCGGAGATAGACTTATCCTGTTGATTATGAGGAGTGGTTTCAATACCATCAGTTTCCTAAGCTCACAGGAAGAAGGAGTCCTTTGGAACAGCAAAATCCAGAGGAGTTGCGTTCAATGGTGTAACTCCAGAAGCCTTCTTCCTCTTTAGGGGTGGCTCAGTGTCCTCCGGTTCATCCTCAATCTCTTGGACAGCAGCAGGTCATTTTTGGGAGGCCTTAGCAGGCTCAGCTTTCTTCTTAGCTGACTCAGCTGGAGAAGATTTGGCCATCACAACTTTAATTCTCTTGGCAGTCTGGATTGCCGGCTTATCTTTCTGTGCAGCTGACGTGTCTGCTTTCCTCTTTTTCCCTTTACTGGGCACCTCAATTTCCTCTTCATCTTTTATCACAGTTTCCTTTCCATTCTTTGATTTGGATTTGAAAGGAAGGTTGTGTGCTAGTCCAGCTAGGATCTCAATAGTGATCTCTGTCCCCACTATACTTTCTTCACCCTTGAAGCTGATCTTATGATCCTTGAGGATCTCGATGATGAGTGATCCCATTCGAAGAGCTCCAGTGCTTCGTTTGAATGCCCCGATAAAAAACACAGGCATATTTAGAGGTTTGTAGGTCAGCATATGCCAAATGAAGCACTGCTCGAAGTTGGATGCAGAAGATGTGGCATTGACCTTGGGAAACAAGTAGTTGGTCAGGATATAGTGGGCTTGTCTTTGATGTTGACTTAGTGAAGTGCACGAGACTTCACCTACATGTCCTTCTGGTTTACAGAACTCAGCTGTGTACTTGACTCGCTTATAGTCATTGGTTTTCCTTAGCTCAGCTCCTTCCTCCTTCAGGTCTAGGAGTGTTGCCAGATATAAGGGGTTGATGATGATTTGTTTGTTGTTTATGTATGTGACCATGAAATCAACATCGTCTTTTGCCACCAGTAAATTTGAGTAGAACTCAGTCACTAGCCTTGGGTAAGTCAGGCCGTTGAGAGAAAAAAGTTTAGTCCATCCGTTCTTGGTATCCATTCGTTGTAGGGTTTCTCAGCTTCAATAAAGCTCTTGGAGAACCATTATGAGGGAACGACATCGAGGTTCTCAACATCTGAAAATACAGATAGGAAGGTTCTTTCCTTAGGCTTCTTACCCTTGTCCTTCTTCTTCTTCTTTGAAGGAGTTGAGTGTTTGGTGTTGGGGTCAATGCCAACGATGCTGACTTCATCTATGGGTTTTTCGTGCCGACCATGACCCGTTTGAGCTTCTTCTTCAGAGGTTTCTTTATGCTCCTGCTCAGGTGGAGAACCAGGATTGATATCTGATAGGTTGTCTTCGTACTGATCATCGGAGAGATTCTGGGAATCAGACATGATGTTCTTGAAGAGCTCTTAGGAATTTGTCAAAGGATTTGAAATTTGAGAGAGAGAGTTCGAGTGCGAAAATCAAGCGTAGAAAGTAAATAGTGAGAAATCTTTCACTATTTATAGCCGATAAGTGTTGATTTGATGGGTCGGGGAGAACGGTGGGAATTTGAACCATCGATAGTCAGTTATTACTGACATTAATTACGAGAAACGGCGCGTGGTTTTACTAATGATGACACTTACGTCATCCTAGAGGCTACTTAAATACGTGTGCAAACCCTAATTGTGCAAGTTGCTTTACTCAGCAACGTAGTTACTCAGCAGTTCAAGTGCTGAGTGTATAGGTCAGTTTTATAACTTTGCATAGTAAAAGCATCCAGCATGCATAGCCACTCAGCATGTAATCAAATCACTCAGCATGAATTATACTTAGAATTTATTGAAGAGGATTAAACATACTGATAGCTTCTCTAAGTATGTTGAATTGCTCATGAGCCAGCGGCTTGGTGAAGATATCGGCAAGCTGCTCATCCGTTGGGACATAGGTCAGCTTGATCTCACCTTTGAGTACATGGTCTCTGATGAAATGATGCCCTATGCTGACATGCTTCATCTTGCTGTGCTGGATTGGGTTCTTTGATATGTCAATGGAACTTTTGTTGTCGCATTTGACTTTAATCATTTTAGTCTGAACACCATAATCTTCTAGATGTTGCTTGATCCAAAGGACTTGGGCAACACAGCTTCCAGCAGCAATGTACTCAGCTTCAGTGGTTGACAAGGCTACTAACGACTGCTTCTTACTAAACCAAGACACAAGACAGCTTCTAAGGAAGTGACATCCTCCTGAAGTGCTTTTTCTCTCCAGCTTATCTCATCCATAGTCAGCGTCAGTGTATCCGAGAAGTGTAAAGTCATGAGTGTTGGGATACCATAAACCTGCATTCACTGAGCCTTGCAAATATCTAAGAATTCTTTTTACAGCTATGTAGTGAGATTCCTTAGGGTTAGATTGATATCTAGCGCAATAACATACTGAGAACTAAATGTCCGGTCTACTAGCTGTCAAGTAAAGTAAAGAGCCAATCATACCTCGATATAATTTGCTATCTACTGACTTACCACTTTCATCAGCACAGAGGACAGTGTCAGTGCCCATTGGGGTAGATATTGGCTTAAAATTTTCGAGTTCATATTTCTTCAATATCTCCTTAGCATACTTCGTTTGACTGATGAAGATGCCATTCTTTCCTTATTTGATTTGAAGTCCAAGGAAGAAGTTGAGTTCTCCCATCATTGACATTTCAAACTCAGTCTGCATCTGCTTACTAAACTCCTTGCACATAGACTCATTAGTAGAACCAAAAATGATGTCATCAACATATATTTGAGCCAGCAGGGTATCTTTACCCTTTCTCTTAATGAATAAGGTTGTATCAGCTTTGCCTCTGACATAATTTCTAGTCAGAAGGAAACTGGTCAGCCTCTCATACCAAGCACGTGGTGCTTGCTTGAGACCGTACAGAGCCTTTTTGAGTTTATAAACATGGTTTGGGAATTTAGGATCCTCAAACCCTGGAGGCTGATTAACATAGACTTCCTCATTTATAACTCCATTAAGAAATGCACTCTTGACATCCATCTGAAACAATTTAAAATTCATGAAACTGGCATATGCGCACAATATTCTAATTGCTTCAAGCCTTGCCATTGGGGCGAAGGTTTCACCATAGTCAATACCTTCCTGCTGACTGTTGCCCTGGGCTACAAGTCTTGCTTTGTTTCTGACCACATTCCCTTGTTCATCTAGCTTGTTGCGGAAGACCTATCTTATTCCTATAGTCTTCTGGCTTCTTGGATTTGGCACCAAGTCCCAAACTTCATTTCTTTTGAACTGATCAAGCTCTTCTTGCATTGCTCCCATCTAGAACTCGTCGTTCTCAACTTCTGAAAAATTCTTTGGTTCCAGAACTGAGATGAATGCTACATTGCTGAGGTATCTCCTAACTTGATTTCTTGTCATCAGGGTATTCTCAGTAGCATCGAGAATGGCACTTTCAGAGTGTCCTCTTGGGATTCTGATTTCTTTCGGTAATGTAATGTCTTGGGCTGGTTGTGTTTCAACAATCTCTGCAGGTATAGATTGGTCAGTGAAAATAATTTGAGTGTCGTTTTTACCTTTGGTCAGCCCTTGAAGTGGTAACTCAGCGGCTCCACTTTGGTCAGCATCTGCTGAGTATGGTTCATCCTCAGTCGGTTGACTGACCTTCCCTGCAGGGTTAGTTTCATCGAACTCAATGTGTACTGACTCTTCTAAGACCTGAGTTCATTTATTGAAAACTCTATATGCTTTGCTGTTTGTTGAGTAGCCTAAAAAGATAGCTTCATCAGCTTTTGAATCAAACTTAGCAAGGCTGTCTTTAGTATTTAAAATAAAACATTTACAACCAAAGGCACGAAAGTATCCAATGTTGGGTTTTCGTCCTTTCCAAAGTTCGTAGGGAGTTTTCTTCAATATGGGTCTGACTAGAGCCCTGTTGAATATATAACATGCTGTGTTGACAGCCTCACCCCAAAAGTACTTTGGAAGCCTATTCTCACTCAGCATTGTCCTGGCTATTTCAACCAAGGTTCTGTTCTTCCTTTCAACTACCCCATTCTGTTGAGGAGTTCTAGGAGCAGAGAAGTTATGGTCAATGCCGCTGGCTTCACAGAACTCAACAAACTTTTGGTTTTTGAATTCTCCACCATTATCACTTCGGATGTGAGCTAGTTTTAGGTCTTTATCATTTTCAAGTTTTCTAACTAATGTTGAAAATGTCTCAAAGGTTTCATCCTTGCTACTCAGCAAGATGATCCAAGTGTACCGAGAAAAGTCATCTACAATGACCAAAGAAAATCTCCTACCACCCAAGCTCAGCGGCTGGACTGGTCCAAAGAGATCCAAGTGTAGCAACTCTAGTGGACGCTTAGTTGAGACAATGTTTTTACTGTGAAAAGAATTTTTGGTTTGTTTTCCTTACTGACAAGCATTGCATAATTGATCCTTTTCGAACTTAAGTTCGGGCAGTCCCTCAACTAATTGCTTTCTTGCCAATTTGGCCAGGAGGTCCATGCTTACATGACCAAGTCTCCTGTGCCATAGCCATGAATTTTCTTCCTTTGACACTAAGCATATATTTTTTGAAAATTTCTTTTCTAAACTCAGCATAAAGACATTGTCAACACGAGGGGCGGTTAAAATCAATTCATTCGTTTTCCCCTCGAGTATTTTACATCCAGTGGCATCGAATATAACCTTTCTACTGCTATCGTACAGCTAAGCTACGCTTAGTAGGTTATATTCAAGTCCTCTGACTAGGGAGACTGACTCAATAGTAGGATTGTCGCCAATGGTTCCTGACCCTACTATCTTACCCTTTTTGTTGTCTCCAAAACTTACGCTTCCTCCTCGTTTAAGCTCAAGTGTGATGAACTGAGTTTCATCGCCCGTCATATGCCTCGAGCATGCGCTGTCAATGTACCACAAATTTGACTTCTCCGCACACCTCAGGCCGACCTGCAATATAACTAGTTATCTTTAGGTACCCAAGTCTTTTTGGGTCCTCGTTTGTTAAGCACGGCAGGTGATACATCATATTTCATTTTATGACGGCACACGTTGGTGGTGTGGCCAGTCTTACCATAAAAGTGACAATGGACCTTCCTTTGTGGTCGCCTTATTGGCGGGTCAGCACCATTGTGCTGAGCATGCCAACACACCTTAGCAGTGTGGCCTTTCTTCCCATAAAAGTCACATTGGACATTTTATTGGGGAGTCCATTTCCGCTGACTAGTACCTGAGTACTCAGCGTAATGATGGAAATTTTTCTTATTCGGAACCTTTAGCTGGTTCTGAATAGATGTGATGTCTTTCCTCAGCTTTTTAGAGTCTGATTTGACCTCAGTGACATAACTATGCATGATTTTAAGATTTTCATCTTGCCTAGTATTGTCCTGGAGAAGATGGCGAAGGTCACTGAGTTTGACCTCCTCAATCTCATCACATCGCCTGCTGAGTGCTCGCACTTTCTTGTTACACTTTTTGACAAGTGTGTAAAGATCACTCATGGCATTAATCATTTCATTTCTGAGCGAAGGTAGAGTTGTTACCTCAGTTGGTTGTTCCTCATTGTCAGATGCAGATAATGAGTCAGCTTGCTCAGAAGGACAGGGGTCAGTAGACTCATCTGCCATGAAACAGATGTTTGCTGACTCAGTGGCTTCAGCTCCTGATGAGGATGATTCATCGTTATCGCTCCATGTGGCCACCATTGCTTTTCTCCCACTTTTCTTGTCCTTCTTCAGAGTAGGACAACTTGACTTGATATGGCCAGTTTGATGACATTCAAAGCATGTGATAGGCTTTGAGCTTTCCTTCTTGTATTTGTTGTCGCTTGACTCAGCTTTGTATTTGTCATATTTCTTGAATGGCTTTCTGCTGTACTTGTCATTCTTGCGGAATAGCTTCTTCATCTTTCTTGTGAACATGGCCATTTCTTTATCATCAGATGAGTCACCATCAGTGGAGTCAGCTTTCATGACAAGAGACTTTTGCTTCTTGTCCTCAGCTTTTTCTTTCACCTCAAAGTTCTTTATCGATATCTCATGGGTCAGTAGAGATCCGATGAGCTCATCGTACTTGTAGGTGGTTAGGTCTTGGGCTTCCTCAACGGCTGTCTTCTTCGCTTGCCAGCTTTGGGGAAGACTCCTCAGTATTTTCTTCACTTGCTCTTCCTCAGTGAAGTTCTTGTCGAGCCTCTTGAGTTCGTTAATAATGTTGGTGAACCTTGAGTTCATGTCAGAAATTCCTTCACCATCATTCATCTCGAACAACTCGTACAGCCTCATGTGTTGGTTCACCTTGGATTCCTTGACCTTACTGGTTCCTTCATAGGTGACCTCCAGCTTCTTCCATATCTCCTGTGCTGACTCACAACCTGAGATTTTATTGTACTCTACAGCATCTAACGCACAGTGAAGCATGTTATGGCAGCAGCGTGATTTTGCAGTTTCTTGAGGTCATCCTCTGACCACTTAGCCTCAGCTTTGACAGACGTTTGTCCATCAACAGTTTCAATAGGGACAAATGGGCCTTGGACTATGGAAAGCCATGCACTCATGTTTGTTGCCTGAATGAAATTTTTCATTCTGTTCTTCCAAAAGGTATAGTTAGATCCGAAGAACAAAGGAGGCCTAGTAATGGACAGTCCCTCAGGAAGAATCTGAGTTGTCTGATTTCCTGGGAGGAAACGAGTGCTATTCTCAGCCATTGTGGGGATCAGCTCAAGATAGTTATATCTTGTTCAGTGAGCTGTTAAGCTCTGATACCACTTGTTGGTCTCGTGTAACGTGATAATATTAGTTCCAAGGGGGGGTTAGGAACTATTTAAAAATTTTCACGTATGGCTGACTGTTAATTTTTAACTTAGACTTTCTCGAAGTCTTTTAGCACGGTGAAACTGAGTAAGTTTTAGATACAAGCTTAGTCAACAGGTGACTAAGTCTGAATCTGTCCTTGAGTCAGGAGATAGCACTTGAGTCTATTCCTGAACTCAGCTTCTCAGTTCACTCAACTCAGCTTATGTTCTTTTTAGCGTTTAACTAGGCAATGTTATAGCAAGCAATAATTTAAGGAGATAAGGGTTAGAAAGATATTACTCAGCAGACGTATCCTGGTTCGGCCTCTCCGCCTACGTCCAGTCCCCGGAATTCCTTCCGAGCTTTTCAGAATCCTCTACTGAGCTCTTTAAAGGTATAGCACAAACCTTTTACAATAGAAAGCTGAGTATACAAGAGTACCTTCCTCTATTCCTCTACTCACTCCTATTTCTACCGCTGAGTACTATGACCGAGCACTCAGCTTCTCCTTTCTATACTTCTAGAAATGATAAGTGTTTGTTTGTCCTAAACAACAATTGTTAAGACACTTTAGATGATTTAGATCACTCTAGACTTTTACACAGGATTGGAATTAGTAGTTCTTTATATACTTTTATAGATTCAATCCTACATATAGAAAAGAAAATAAAGTTAATATTTTCAAAATAAATTAATTTAACCATGACACAATTTTTAATTTTAATCTGCAGACAAACATATACTAAAGGATATGATACATCGAGGATGTGTTTTTCACTTGGTTAGTGACTGGTCAAATATACTATTTTCATAAATTTGTTATAACCAAAATAAAAGTAAACATATAAGTTAGAATAATATGATTTTTGGTTTTAAAATGTGAAAATACATATTTTCTGACAGAATTCCGTCAGTAATTTCATCAAAACTAGCTGACAAGAAAATTGTTTTGTTAGATATTCCGTCACTAATTCTGACGGAACAATTTTGCGTTAGACAATAACATCAAGGGCGATGGTGGGAATGTTCCCGCCATGATTTTAGACGCAATTTTCATTCTGTTTAATATTCCGTTCCAACACTCTGACAGAAACTCATTCTGACGGAATTGCGTCTCAAATTACTGACGGAAATATTTCTGTCAGAAAATCCGTCGATATTCTGGGATATTCTAGTAGTGTTATAGGTCCCTAATATTTGGCTGGTAATGGTGATAGTATGGAAGGGATTTTTGAGTAAGAATCTCCCTCTTATTCGTCTACCCTCTCCATTATTTCTCATGGATTTTAAAGCTTTAGTTTGGAATACCTAAGGGGCTGTTAGTGGGCATTTTCATTAAGCCCTTAAGTTAATTATGCATAACTATAAGCATTCTATCCTTGTGCTTACCGAGACTCAGACAAGCAGACTCGTGGTTGATAGAATGATAAAGAAGACTGGCTTTTGATTTTTCTCACAAAGTTGAAGCCAGAGGTTTTTTCTGGGGGTATCTGGGTTTTATGGAACAGTCCAATTGATGTTACTATCTTAGCAAATAGTTGTCCATTCATCCACATGCAGGTGCATTCTTAGAGTCGAGAGGTCGGTTTCCTTACTTCGGTTTATGGTAGTTTTAACACAACTAGGAGGAAATTTCTTTAGGATGGTTTATTGAACTTATGTAACCATATTGATGGACCCTGGCTCCTTGCGGGTGATTTCAATGTTATCCTGAATGAGGCTGAGAAAAGGGAGGGTAGTGCAAGGAAGAAAGAAGGTTGCCCTCTGTTCCAAGAGTTTATTGATACTACTAATCTTCAAGACCTCGGTTTCTCTAGACCCTAATTCATCTGGAAATGAGGGCTCCTCTGTGAAAGGTTAGATAGAGCTTTAGGCAATCATGAATGTCTGATTAAGTATCTGAGGGCTTCTATTCATCACCTTGCTCTGTTGAGGCCAGTAATAAGGCCTCTAAGCCGTTTTATTTTTTTCAAAACTTGGATGGATCCTTCGGATTATATGGAGCTCGTGGAAGATGTTTGGAAACCGACCGAGAATCTCGTCACTAATTCGGGGTGCATGAGTTATTCCTGGAAGAGGTGGAATAAGAAGGTGTTTGGGGATATCTTCCAGCAGAAGAGGCATTTCCTTAATTTTATAACAGGTATTCAGGTGGCGATGGAATCCTTCTCCATTCCTAAGATGATTCAAACTGAGCAACAACTTCTCCATGATCTTGAGTTGACTCTCCAACAGAAAGAGATCTTTCAGCATCAGAAGTCGAGATGTAAATGGATCCAATCTAGGGATAGGAATACCTCTTATTTTCATAATTCCACTATTACTAGAAGGTGTCGTAATACTTCAAATGGAATTAAGATTGATGAGACTGAGTGGTGTATGGAGGAAAATGTGATCAGGGATACAATTGTCGTTTTCTATAAGAATTTTTTCACTGATGATAGAAGCTTATCCCCACCCTATGCTTGTAGGAGGATGTTCCCAGCTATGAGGGAAATATGAAATTCAATGGGCTGACCTAAGTAATTGCTTATATGAGGTACTTATGTCCCCGGGTAACGAAGTTCCCCCCCGTAGTACTACCTTTGGCATTGACTTCTCCATGCTGGCTAAAAACCCTTCTAACGGGGAGATAAAGAATGCTCTTTTTGATATGCAGCCGTGGAAGGCCCTTGTGGTAGATGGCTTTCTAGCGGGCTTCTATTAGAAACATTGGAGCACTGTTAGGACTGCTGTATACAACATGGTTAGGAATGCTTTCATCACAAGCACCTTTGACCCTGGGATTAATAAAACCCTCATGGTTTTGATCCTTAAAAAGTCCAGGCCTGAAGCTTTCAGTGATTTCAAGCCCATTAGCCTTTGTAATGTGTCTTACAAGATCATTGCCAACAAAATAAAGTCTATCATGCCTTATTTGAGTCTCGCCCATCAAACTAGTTTTGTGTCAGAATATCACTGATATCATCATCATTGCTCAGGAAGATATTCATTCCATGCATAGTAAAAAGGGTAAATCTAGGTGGATGGTTATCAAAGTGGATCTTAAAAAGGCCTACAATATGCTCTGCTAGGACTTTATTGGTGACACTCTCTAGCAGGTTGGATTCCCCCTAACATTATTAAGCTAATCAATTGTTGCATCTCCTCTAGCTCTCTTAAGATTCTCTAGAATGGCTCCATGTCAGATTCCTTTCTCCCCTCTAGAGGTATTTGCCAAGTGATCCTATTTCCCTTTATATCTTCGTACTTTGTATGGAGAGGCTGGGCCATAAGATTGTTTCTCTTTACAACAACCAGGGGTGGAAACCTCTTTCCTTTGGTAGTAATTGCCCTGACTTGAGCCACCTCTTCTTCGCATACGATCTCTTACTTTTTGCTAAGGCCTCACTTACTCAAGCTCAATTAACCAGGTGCACTATGGATGAGTTCTGTGTTTCATCAGGCCATCGTATTAGTGAAACCAAATCCAACATTTTTCTCTCTCTAAATGTGCCTAATTTGGTGGGTAAGGAGATCTCTGACACCCTCAGTTTCACTCCTACCTGTGACCTGCGCAAGTACCTTGGAGTTCCCTTGCTTCATGCTTGGATAACAAAAGACATTTATCTATACATCTTGGAAAGTATTGAAAAGAAGCTTTCACGCTATGTTGCTAATTTGCTCTCTTTAGCCTGATGCGTAACTCTGGCAAAGGCCGTTTTATCCTCCATTCCTTTCTACTCGATGAAAACTACTCATTTTCTTGTTCATATACACAATAAGATTGATGGGATGGTTAGGAGGTTATCTAGGGCTCTATTTGAGACAAGAGGAAGACCAGCTTATTTAATTGGGACGAGATGTGTAGCCCCTTTAAAAATGGCAAGCTAGGCTTAAGATCCACTAGAATGATGAACAATAGCTTTCTTATGAATTTGGGCTTCACCTTTGTGTCGTAACTTCACCTACTCTTAGTTTATATTGTGTCTGGTAAATACAACATTCACTTTTTTAGTACTTAGTCAACCCTTAGTGCCTCCCATCCTTCTTTAAAGATCTTTTTTGAAGAATAGAGAGGACCTCATCCTTGGAGTCAAGTGGTCTATTAAGGATAGTTTACGTGTTAGCTCCTGGTCTGACCATTGGCTGGGAGATCTCGGGCCTCTAAAGCTCCTAACGATGAGCCCCATCAGTGAGCATCTTATTCAGATGAAGGTGCGTGATATGGTTTATGAAAGGGGTTAATGGAGGTGGGATCTTATTCAGCATCTTTCACCTCTTGGTTGCATTAACTTGTTGGACGCAACTTTGCCTTGTAACCCTTCATAGCGCACTGATTAATGTTATTGGATTGGAACTAGTTATGGACACTTTTCAGTCAAGTCTGCCTATAGTCTTATTCACGAGGAAGATTTTTCTTATGTTCTTAAAGGTTGGGAGCGTATTTGGAAATGTCCTGGCCCCCAAAGAACCTGTAGTTTCCTTTAGCTAGTTATGAAAGGTAAGCTACTTACAAACCTGGAGAGAAAGAGAAGACATCTTGACGAGAAGTCCATTATCCATGTTTTAAGGGACTGCCCTTTGGCGCATTCTCCATAATGATTTTTGGGTTTTTATCGCCTCGAATGAAACTAAATAGTTATATGACAACCTGAGTCTAGGGAATCGATTCTCTTGGAATCTTCTTTTCACGGTTGCTTATTGGCACTTATAGAAGAATAAGAACCTCGTTATATTCCAACAGTCTAAGAGATCTATCATGGAGATTGTGCAGAGCATTAAAGTGACTGTTAATGACATCATTGATATTAATCAGGCTTTCTTCAAGGATCTGGTTATGCATAAACCAATTAGAGAAGAGGTTTTGGTTGGGTGGAGTCATTCGAGGTCCACTTGGGTCAAGCTCAATACAAATGGCACAGTTAAAGAGAGCTTATTCTTAGCTGCGACTGGAGGCCTTATCCGTGACAGCAAAGGAGACTGGGTTCAAGGCTTTGCTAAGAATGTGAGAGTCTGATCAGTGGTTAAGGCGAAGTTATGTGGCATTATGGAACGCTTGAGACTTGTTTGGTCGTTGGGTTACAAAAACAGGTCCTTTTAGAAGTTGATAGCAAGATCTGCGTCGACTTTATTTATCGGCATCTTATTCCCCCCAACGAGGTCACCTCTCTATTAGGGGCCATTATGGAGCTTATTGGTAAGGAGTGAGAGATTTCTCTTCGCCACATATATAGAGAAGGAAATAGAAGTGCAGATTGACTAGTCAACTATGCGGGTTCTTTACCTTTTGGAGTGCACATCCTCAAAGATCCGCCATGGGACTTAAGGAAGATTTTGGAGCAAAAGCTCCTCGATGTCTCCTTGTCCCGGTTTTGTATCGTGTAGCCTTGTGCTGCACCTTTTCTTTAAAAAAAACTATATATTTGTGTTTGGAAATACGATAACACATAAATAAATAAACAAAAGTGAGAGCGGTTCAAATCAATGTTTTAAAAACCGGACCAGAAGTCGAACCGAAATGATAACTGGATTAGGGATCAATAGATTCAACCGGTTAACTCGAATTGCTTGAACCAGACATTATAAATAATATATATATATATATATATTAATAAATAATTTTCTATTATAAAGAAAAACTTCCTTTGTTTTTTTCTTAGAAACGGCGACACATGTATTTTCATTTACATTTTTCTAGCTTCCATTCTTGAATAATGAAAAAGTTTTTTTTATCCATTCAATAAAAAACAATATTATCAGAACCGGACCGAACATCAAACCAGATTTATAACTAGATCACGAGTCACTTGGTCAAACCGGATGACTTGGATTGATCGAACTGGATGACGTCATAAATAAATAAATAATATTTATATATATTAAATATATAATTAATTTAAAATCATCTT
This sequence comes from Euphorbia lathyris, assembly GCF_963576675.1. NCBI lineage: Eukaryota > Viridiplantae > Streptophyta > Magnoliopsida > Malpighiales > Euphorbiaceae > Euphorbia > Euphorbia lathyris. The sequence continues at coordinate 62,572,894 of NC_088911.1, forward strand.
TATAAGTTATATATATCCAAAACAAATTATTAACAACTTTTGGTTTGTTATTTTGTGTCAACTTGAGACTTAAATATATAACGAATAAATGAAATTTAGAATAACTTGAAATATATCAACGTATTATATGTCATGAGATGTTTTTAAGGGTATATTATAAATTCAAAATGGACAAATGATGAATGAGAAATTGATGTTTAAACTGAATCACTTGAAATGGTTTGGAAGAAGATAAAAAAATTAAGCATTCTCATCCCACGTAGGAAAGAAATGAGAATATTAACTAGTTTATAAGTAGATGACATTTATAAGCCTTTAACCAATTAATTGGGAGAAGACTCTGTTACACCCGACCCTGGACGACATCAATCAGCATCGGATGCGAAATAGACTTATCATAATCAATATTTACTAGTCTCCAAATTATCCAAACATCATAAATATCACACTTTTCAAGAATTTCTCTTAAATATATTATAAAATAAATCCATATTTCTACTACATTCAAATCCTAAAATATTACCCAATACAATCAAATCTCCAAATGAGAGGCAAATGTCCTAACTAAGGACAAAGTCAATGACTTGTCACTTCAACCTTATCTATCAACCAGTAACTTCTCCTATACCTTGCTCTTTCTCACCTAAAACATTAAAACATTTTAAAACGTGAAACAAAAATCTCAGTAAACAACTATCAACTACATAAAGTACTTATACTCAAAATAACTATATATATATATATATATATATATATATATATATATATATATATATATATATTAATTTTCAAAATGCATCCTATAAAATTCATATTCTTCAAAAATAAACATTTTATGGATTAAACCATAATAAAATACTCCAATTATACTTTTAACCAAATTTGCAACTTAAAACATCAAGCTTGCTATGAACATTGTTTCTCAAAATATCACACATAGTCAAAACGTAATCACTGTATTAAAATACTTAGTATAAAACTCGTGTTCAAAATGGCTATATATATATTTATTTGTTTAAATCTCAACTATACAAAATAAATAGGTTCACAATTAACCATTTACTCAAATCAACCGTAAATCAATAAATACTTCATAAATCGTATTTCGATAAATATTTCATAAACTGTATTTCGATAAATACTTTATAAACTGTATCCCAATAAATACTTCATCAATTGTATCTTAATAAAATACTTCATAAACTGTATCTCAACAAATACTTCATAAACTGAGCTTCATCAATTGTATATCATTAAATAATTTATAGACCGTATCCATCCGAGAGATAATCCCCGTATGTATCAATCCCCACAATATAATAGAATCGAGATATCTCATAATTTTGCCTAACCCGCATGGTCTTACTCAACACTTCTTTGCCATACCCGATATGTCTTTCAACTGTGTACACAGGTCGTATTTCTCACTAAATACGGACTTTAACTAAAGCCATCTATCTGGATTACTCTTGATGGATACTCAGGCCCGTCCCTGAGCATGGATAGGAGGGGCGCCTGCCCAAGGCCTAAGGATGAGAAGGCCCCCAATTATAGTAATGCGTTAGTACCTATTAAATTATACTTGATTAAATTCAAAAAAAATTATAGTTGATTAAAAACGTTGACTTTAGATTCTTTCCAAATTAGTTTTTCCAAATAAAAAACGTTGGCATCAGTTATTAAATAGTCTTTCTAAATTCTCTAATTTATCTCGGATTCTTTCCAAATTTCCCAATAAAAACTTTGGGCATCAATTCCTTAATTTATCTCAAAGCATTTCTATAATTATCTTTTCCACCTATCAATCCCAACAAAAATTTATAATTTATCTCTCCCTTTTTTAATCACACTCCAATCCCAAAGAATATTAAACAGTAATATTATCCTACATCCGCAGTTCATCTTCTCAATTCATCAGCTATATAATCAATTTTGTTTTCTAATCACCTCATTGTGAAACTTCCAATTACTAATAGCCTTTTTTGTTGTCTTTGAGAAACTCTATCAGATTCTGATTGACTCGGTCTTCAAAAGAAGTTTTGGAAAAACGTATCAAAATCTTCTAATTTCAAGAACTTAGGTGCTAAACCTCGTTAAATGATGTGATTTTCAAATTTGGTTTTTCACTTTTCCGTTATCATGCTTTTTATCGTAAAGAACATAAAATCTATTAGAACTATTTCATAATTTATTAAATTTAAGAAATTTACTTCTAGAAATGCTCATAGACATCATTTTGTATAAGAAATTGGGTACTTTTAAAGCAGTATAAAATGTTTTTATTAGATATTTTATTAAATGTAACAAGAAAAGTGTCATTTTTAAGTAATCTTCTTTTATACAATTTACTTTTCTACTTATTTTTTTTATTTCCGCTTATTTATTAGGGTCCTATTTGGTAATTCGCCTCCGGACCTCTAAAATCTCAGGATCGGCCTTGTGGATACTAAAAACATTATAATTTCATAATGTAATTTAAAATCAGAAATATATATATATATATATATAACTCATAAATCAACATCATAATGTTTTCTCAATACCTTTACTCAATCAATTTCCAAAATATTTAATCATACTTCATTATTGAACTAAAATCACCAATAAATAATTTATTGATATATTTATCAATAATAACTTCAATTTCTTAAAACCAAAGACATAAAATCATCATATATATATATACTTCATTTCAATAAACCATAATTTCATCAAAGCTACTATTTTAACAATCTTTAATTAAAACTAAAATTTACTTTGAGAAGTAAATTTATAGAAAATCACTTGATATATACTTATACATTTGTTCATAAATCAATTATCAATAAAGTTTCCCACGACACTTCCTTTTTTTAAATTCAACTCTTCAAAATATCAAATCTTACACAACTAGTAATCAAATATATTAAAGTTTACCAAAACAAAATCCAAATCATGTATATATAATTATATATTATAGGTTAAAATTAACATGCAAATACATATATAATTACTTTGAACTTAACTTTAAGCTTATGTTAAAAACTAATTCATAGAAACTCCAATTAATCAAATGCATGTCAAAAATCACCACAAAAATTCAATTTTCCGGAAAATATAGAGTTATATATACATATATATACATAAAAACTCAAAAGGGCAGTTGATAATTACTTACTTTTGCAAAGAAAAGAAGAACAACACCATAAGAACTCATTTTCTTGTTTAGAATCTGACCAGCTCGAATCTGATCTAGAGAGCTCCAAATCAAAATTACACAGTCCACAATGTGTATTAGGATGTCTAGAAGCTACTGTAAAAAAATGAGCTCAATCCGACGGTTCAATATCTAGATATCAAGATATGATTGAAACTAGGTGAATTTGAATGTATGAAGAAGAAATGACAGATGAATATGAACATAAGGGGAATGAAGCTCGAAAATTGCTGGGCAAAATCACAAATATACAGGTCTAGTTTTGTGTGATTTGTGTTTCCTAATAAGGGAAAATATCTATTTTGGTCCCTCTAAACTTTAACTTCTTTTAAAACTTACCCTAAACTTTTAATTTTACACTTAAAATATGAAATTGGCCTCCAACTATATCCATAATACCCAATTAACTCTCAAATCAATAAATAAATATAATGTAACATAATATTATGGTATAATAACTAAAATTAGGGACACGGATGTGACAGACTCTCTCACGCGTAGGGGAGCAATCAAAGCACCATCAGATTAGGGGCGCACCTGCACGACGTGGGCGACGTGAATGCAACACCAAAATGAGGCACATTAGACCGAGCCTTCTTTTGCCAAAAATCATTTAAAATGACTTTTATTTTTTATTTTTTATGGCTTTTAATTTTATTCTTGTAACAAAATTATTTTTTTAAAATAAGTTTGCAACAAACTGGTGTTGCACCGGTTTCCGATCCAACCATCGATCGTTGGTTCAACCTTAGTTCACTCCGGTTTATTGAGGGTTTAATAAATTGGTACAGTTCACACCATTATAGATTTCTGGTTGAACCGGTTGGATCGATCGGTCTGATCCAAAAATGATAACATTGATAAAAGTTTTCTTCTAGAAAAAATGTCAAACTAGTAAAAATGGCTCTTAGAGAGACAAGGCGTATGATATTCTTAATAAAAAAATTATAAAACCAATTAAAAGTAAAATTAATTAAGGATCATTCCTTTCGTGCATATATATAAACGTTTTCATCTTTTACACGACTTGTCTCTTTCCTACAACAATATTTCTAACCGAAGTCTCTCAAAAATATCTTACACAGGATAACGATTCTGCCAAAAAAAGAAGTAAAGATTATATATTATATTACTTTTAGGATTTATGGATACAAGTCTCAACAAATGTTTTAAAGATTCTAGATTTTTCTTTTTTATATCCCATCTTGCTTTCATCTTTCCGCTTATTGTGTTTGTCGATCGTTCAACAGATGTAGCAATCATATGAGATTTTCTTTTATTTATATTTTATTTGGAAAAAACTGGGTTCAGACCAGTTCACGGTTTCACTCCAGTTCATAACGGGTTAATATCATCGACTCCAAATGTATACAACTAGACCGGATACATGGCCAGTTTGCGGTCGAACCGGCCGATCCGGTTCGGTTTTAAAAACATGGGTTAAAACCGGTAAAAAAATTATTGTGGAAATGGAAGTGCAAATACTAAACGATGATTGGCTTGCGCTGCGCTTGAATTGAAAAGCTTTTCCGTGTAAAGCTGACCTGTCCTTCTTCTTGTTCTTCTTTTACTCCATCATCATCATATTATGATATTCCCTTTCTGATCACCTGAAAGTTTACGCAGAGAGCGAGAGCGAGAGCGAGAGGGCGATAGAATTTTGCCCTCTCCCTCTTCTATTCCCATTACACCAACAACTAGGATTTTAATTCTGTATTTACAAAATCTAAACAATAATAATTACCCTGATCATATGATTCTCATCCTCTCTCCAAAATTCACTTCCTTTGATGCGACGATCGCATCTCCGTACTCGGGTCGATTCTAAGCCCACCCATAATATGGAACCCATCAAGTTTCAGATTCGACCCACTCCACGATCTTCTACCCTCTTCTCCAAAACCAAACTCAATAAATCTGGCTTCTTTTGTATTTTCGTCGCTTCCGTTTTCACTCTAACGGTTTTTCTGTCCTGTTATTTTCTCTTTAGAACCGGGGATTCTCACCAGTCTCGTAGGAAATATGGGATTGTCATCGATGGGGGTAGTACGGGCACCCGGATTCACGTGTTTTCGTACACAATTGAGAGCGGGAGACTCGTTTACAGTTTTGGGGATGGGGCGATGAAAGTCAATCCAGGATTGTCGGCGCATGCCGAGGATCCGGATGAGGCGGGCAGGTCCTTGGATGAGCTGGTGGAGTTTGGCAAAGGACGAGTGCCGAGAAAGCTTTGGGGAGAGACCGAAATTCGGTTAATGGCGACTGCTGGAATGAGATTACTCACTACGGAGGTTCAAGAGAGGATTTTGGAGTCGTGTAGAACGGTTTTGAGAAAGTCCGCTTTCAAATTCAGGGATGACTGGGCTTCTGTGATTTCCGGTATGTTTTGCATTTTTGTGTGAATTGTTTTAAAGTAAAATCACATTGAGTTGAGTAGCTTTTATTTTTGGTAGACATAGTCCTATTGTTCATTTATGGATGGAATTGCAACTTGTTCTGAATCCTGATCCTCATCTAAAAAGCATTTTATGGTCTGCATTTCATAGGCTCGGATGAGGGGTTATATGCTTGGGTTGTTGCCAACTACGCATTGGGTACACTTGGAACCGATTCTCGCCAAACTGTTGGGATTATTGAACTTGGTGGAGCTTCTGCTCAGGTTTGTTTGATAATCTTAACTTTTGTATATTCATTCAATGTGTGTGGATCTATGCGATCGATTGCTGTCATAAGATTTGAAACTAGTGGAATAGTGCTGTTTTTCAAGAGCTACTTGCTGCCTATTTCAAGTCCTGGTTACTTTAATGAAGTAATACTTCCATTCAAGTGGTGTTTCTGTTCTAGCATGCATAATACTTCAACATGCTATCATATCAGGATATTCATGTATCTTGTGAATTTTAGGCACTAGACTCCAGAATAAGATCATGCCTTGATATTTAGCTTTAAATGATCAACCTTTTCTGATTTTTTTTTTTTTTTATCATCTTTTTCAGGTTACTTTTGTTTCAGGTGAGCCTGTTCCTCCTGAGTTCTCACGCATAGTTAAGTTTGGGAATATTACTTACAGTATCTGTAGCCACAGCTTTCTTCATTTTGGCCAGGTACAATCTCTCAATAATCTTTAATGATGTATTTCAAGTTCTTTTTTTGCCCATGAAGCTTTTTAAGTTCTTCGTTTAATGGGTAATTTGTGATCTTATTGCAACCTTGACTTTCATTTATTCCCCATTTGTTGGAAGTGCTTTTATGGAACTCTTACAAGAGCGTTATAATAATATAGACCTTTCGGGTTGATTTATGGAACTCTTACAAGAGCGTTATAATCACATAAATCAACCCGAAAGGTTGCATACTAGAGCTTAAACAGCAAGCCTTCCGAAATGGAGATTAAAAAGTAGTGGTGAAAAAAGCGCTTCATCGATGATCTGCTATATTCTCTTACTATACATTTGGTGAAAGAAATCAAAATTTTAACTGTTTTCATTTTGATTTATAGTTCTTATTGGTATCCCCATTTTAATTGGTCTTCTATGTGTTGAACCTACATTTCTGAATTGTGGATGATGATTAGTATTTGACTTTTTCCATTTTGCAGAATGCTGCATTTGAAGCATTGACGGAATCCCTTACTGCTTCCAGCTACCAATCTGGTGAGCATGCATGCTTTTGGTTTATTTTATAAGGATTAAGCCTGCGATTTCTTAACATGGTAATTGATTATGTCTCATATGCCTTGAATTATATAATTAACTTCTAACAAGGCTCTATAGTCGTCAGATTTGGATGACCTCAAGTACATAGTGAACATGAGAGATCATGGTGGATAAATCTCAGTCGTTCAATTAAAAAATGAATCGTCTGAAATATAATTTTTAAATTTTAGGAATTGGTTATTCGTTAATGAGATAATTAAATTTTACCATTCATTTTGAATTGAATGGTTGAGATTATTAACATGAGATCTCATGTTAACAGTGAGCATGAGAGAATCCTAATCCATAGTAATTGTAACAAGAATTTAAGGTATAAAGCTTAAAATCATATTAAGATATTGAGAATCTGAATGCTCTATATGAAGTTTACAGGGTTTAGATAATATTTTATATCTATGGACATGTCAGCTTGTTGTCATTATGGGGTTCATGCTATTACTAAGCAAATGCTAGAATAGTTTCTCTTTGTGATAGACTGTGTCACTGTGGTATTCTCTGGCAAGTTTGGCAATTTGCACTTAATATTGGAAGACCAAGTCAAATGCTACTTGGATATTCTTTACAAAATTTGGGTGCTTTTTTGTGCGTGGTTAGGCACTAGGCAGGGACAAGGTGACCCTTAGATTCTAGTCTCATTTATGATAAAGAAGCCAAGCCCACTCAGTTGCCACCCTCATTTCGATTAAGTTGCCAAGAAAATGCTGCTTGATTGTTGTCTGTATTTATTGCTGTTAATGCTGATGCCTCAGCTCTGCCCTCCCCTTCTTACATCTTTTTGAACATTATGTTGGGACAAATATTCAACGCAGAATATGTGAATTTTCTTTTTAGCATTATTCTGTAATGATTGTAATAATTATTAGTTCCTTCCTGTGTTGATTTTTGTTATTAGATAGTTGGTGCAGAGCGTTACTTAAATCTTTTATTTTTCTAGCTATTGAAGCTCTCAAAACACATGAGAAAGGAATGTTTATTGATCCTTGTAGTCCTAAGGGTTACTATCACCATCCAATGGAATCTTGGAAGCTCGCTCCAGGTTCAGCAGAAAAGAATAGATATTCTTCCAGTCTTCTTTCCAGGGGCAACTTCTCTGAGTGTAGATCTGCAGCACTAATGCTGTTAGAGAAGGACAAGGGTATCAATTTCTTTCGGAAGGACTATATTACAAGTTTTTGTGTTGTAAAGTTTCTACTCGTTTCTTTTGACGTAGCAATGATGGCATCTTCATTATCTGATATGCAGAGAAATGCTCCTATCAGCAATGCTATATAGGATCTACATTCATTCCTAAGCTTCAGGGGAATTTTCTGGCGACTGAGAATTTCTTCTACACATCAAAGGTTTTACTTACTGTCTTTCCTGGTTGAATGCTTACTTTTTTTTTTTGGTGTGTGTCTGTAGATATTCTGGCCCTTTATGCGTTGGTTTTTCACATTGGTGAATGAAAACTAGTAGTTGCATAATAGCCAGATTTGAGTTGCTAGAATTTAAATCAACTCTTTGATGTACTATTTCCAGCTTCTGAGACCTTTTCTTTCTTTTTAAATTTCACCTTTGACTTGTTAGTTCTTCGGGTTGGGTCAAAGAGCATTTCTATCTGACTTTATTACTGCCGGAGAAAACTTTTGTGGAGAGGATTGGTTGAGGTTGAGAAAGAAGCACCATTCGCTAAATGATGATGATATGTCACACTACTGCTTCTCTTCAGCATACATTGTGGCTCTACTTCATGATAGTCTTGGGATTGCACTGGATGATGAAAGGTACACATTTCAACATAGGGCGTTTGGTGGTATCTTTCTTTTGAATTTTTCTAAATGGAAAAGCTATTTTTCCCGTGTTGTTAAACAGGATTGAATATACCAATCAGGTTGGAAACATCCCACTTGATTGGGCATTGGGTGCTTTCATTTTACAGAGCAGTTTTGCATTGGAGGAGCAGCAGCAGCAGCAACCAGATTGGATTACCACGATTATTGGGGATGAATCACCAACATTGCTTTCGCTAATCGCCATTACCATACTACTAATGTTTGTGGCATGGTCTATATCAAAGTGGAGGAAGCCACAGTTAAAAACAGTTTTTGATCTAGAAAAAGGGCGGTATATAATAAGTCGGGTTGGAAGAAGTTGATAATGCATTTTAAAGCTGAAATTTAGCATAGTTTGCCATTTTGGTCCCTATACTTTAATTTTTGACACATTTGGCTCTTGGTAGACAATTGTATTAGATGGGCCATCACAGTTAAGCTATTTTCTTCAATTGTGTAGTGGCGTGCGTATGTCAAACAAAATTGTCTGTCAAGGGTTAAACTGACGTGGGAAAAATGGAAGGGGGCTGGCTAAATGTTCCAAAAGTAAAGTGACAAATAGTAATGAAGATGAGGCTGAAGCAGTTGCAGTTGGTGATAATTTGACGAGATGTAGGGTCCGTTCAGCTACTTGCTGTTTGTTGTTTGTTTTTGGAAAATGCTACTTTTTTAAAAGGTAGAGATTTTCAGCTATAAAAGGGCAGACAGTAGGTGTTTAACCAAATACTTCAAACTCTGTCTTTAAAATGAAAATGCAAGCGGGTGGTGAAATGTAGGTAACCAAACACCCAACTAGTGTGAGTAGTAGTTGAAAGCATAGAAGATAGAAGATCATCTTCCCATTTTGTACCCTAGTGGGATTCTATTATTTAAAAATGTTAGAGCTGTATTATTTCTCACACTTAAACTTATAAAAAGGCAAGGCTGTTCATTCATTCATTTGTTTCATTATTAGTTACTGTGTCGTGGCGTTTGCATTGGCAACACACATCAAGAAGTGGTTAATAGCCACTTGTTTGCTGTTTGGATTTTTGGCTGTTGGAATAAACAAACACCTTCTAAAACTAATTCAAGTCAGTTTTTTTTATTAGATTCTCAAATCGTATTGTAATTTATTCTCGAATAAATATACTGGACATTTTAGAGCGAAATAAGTCATTGTGATTGAAACGGAATTCTTGTGAGACGTTAAGCTCGACAACAGTGGGATCCGAACAATCGACATGAGTTTGATTATTTATTTGAAATAAAACCTTATATTTTTATAGTTTGATTATGTATTTTCAGTTAAAAATAGAGCATTAGTATGCTTTTGTTAAAACGTGATTTAGTAGTGATATAAGGACAAAATTATCAACAAAATATTTTTTTTTTTAAAAAAATCATTCAAACAAGTGATTTGGATAAAATACTTATTTTAATTCCCTTTAAAAGTATTAGAACACTTGTATATCCCAATATCCATCAAATTTTGTGAAAAAGAAATAAAGAAACTCATTTATTAGTTGCAATAAATACATGTGTTGGCAAAAAAGGGAGTGAGGAAGATGAAATTCGGATTGGCGTAGAGCAATCCGCACTCTATGTATGGAAGGGAGGGTTTTGTTACGTAGTTAATAGTTTTTTCGATTGCGAAGAGCAATAGAAGATGCTTGTAGTTAAACAGTTAGGTAGGATGTGCACCTAGTAACCAGGACTAGGTTCGATCTGTCGTTTCTCCATAAAAAAAATTATTTTTCGATTTTGTATTCAATATTGAGCAATAAACGTCTTCATATTTGAAATTAAAATTCAATTATTTTTTTTGTTTTCCAAATTAATCCCTATATTGGAATCCAAAATGATATTAATATCTAAACCATCTTGAAAATTGAACAACTATTAAACCAAAGCAGGAAAGTTGTTGGGTTTTTTTCCTCCTTTTTTTTATGACATTTGCATAAGGAATTCTCGGTTTAATATTTTTTTTGAAATCAATAATAATCGGATTACAATGAGGCAATATATATCCATGAACCATCTTGAAAAATAAAACTAATATAAAATGAACAAAAATTTAATAAATGCAATAAGAAAATGTGTTCTTCATAGACATATACAAACACGAAACTGAACTACAGTTTAATGAAACTTAAGAAATAAATCCATTATAAAGTAAAGAGGAACACAAACATCAATTCAGAAATTAACCGAGTAATATTAATGAAATCGAAACCAAGTTGTTAGTCGAAATCAGCAAGAAAAGTCGATTAACGACGATGAATTTTCCGGTTACCGCGATGAATTTTTCAGCCACCGTGATGAATTTTCCGATGAATAATCCGATATATTTTCCAGATTAATTGTATTGAAGATGAAGACTAATGAAGAAAAAGACTAATGAAGAAGGAGTAATTACAAAGAGTGAGAAAAATGCATATCACAAAGTAAGTCATTTATTATGAGTATTAATAACATTAAATGATCACACCATTGGATCAAAATCAATGGTTGAGATTTTGTATCCATTTAGGTCGGGATGTTTACTGATACCATTAAGAGAAACCATAGAAGACACCCATATGTAAGCAAAGAAAATTTATAAAAAGTGTTTTAGAGACTTTTTTTTTTTTTTTTTTTCTTAGTTGGCATAGAAGTAAAGACACAATCTATGAGTTCACATTATCTGTCTGATCATAAATAATAGTATATTAATATATTGATCGATTTGTATCACATACAAAAAAAAATGTGTTAATATATAAATTCTTCTTTATTTTAGTTTCTTCTCACATTTTTTTTTTTGAAACGTGACATTGAAAGAACACAAGACAAAAATCTATTACCCTAATAAATATTAAAGTGGAATAAATATAACTAATAAAAATAAATTAACCATTATAATACATATACAAAATGAAAACAGTATAAAAAGACAAAACAATAATTATCTTTACAATAACCAAAAATAAAAATAAAAATTATATATATATATATATATATATGGAAGAGTTCTCAATGGTGAGTCTCCATTTATGGGGACTATTATATTTTGAATAGATGACATGCTATAGCAGGTTACTAATAAGTTATCAGGTTACATAAAGATATATTTCTTTCTCTATAATAAATGATTGTCCACATTTTTTAAAAATACTCTCTCTCCATAATAAATCTATAAAAATGATTGGTAATCATACATGAAAATCAATTAAACAAATAAATCAATAAAATCGTAGAAAAATTTTGATGGTGGATAATTTTTTATTTTTTCGGTATAAGATCCAATTTAGCCCCTATACTATACCTTAGAAATTAATTGGTTCCCCAACCTCTTCAAATAGTCAATCAGGTCCTTACTTTATGCTAAAAGTAAACCTGTTCATGAATCCACTGGTATGCCCGACCTGCCCAAGCCCACCTCTCATGGGTTGGACTTGGACATGCGTATTTCAGAATTAGTCCTGTCCAGTTCGGACCCGCTCAAACCCGCACATAAAATGGATTGGGCTTGAGATTTGTCTTAAAAGCCCAAGCCCGGCCCAACCCGATTCGTCCTTATATTGTCTACTTTTGTATATGTATATATATGTTACTTTGTTAAATATTTTATATGAAATTATTTTTATTGCTTTTATTGAATAAATTTTAAATTTGTTGACATTTTTTACTACTCATATATGTATCATGTGTTCATTCATACATGCATCAGATTCATTGCATTTTTTCATTATTCATACATGTATCAGAGTTTGTGGGAACGTTATTATTGATATTAGCAGCAACAACAAGAGTTAATTAACAAAAAAACGGAGTTGCTATAATTTAATTTTAATTAAAAAATTTAATATTAATATATATTCATTGTATGGACTGGGTTGGACTGGGCTTGGAAATTAATTCTTACCTTGACCCAGTCCGGTCCGAACCCGATGTAGATATAATGCGGGTTGGACTGGGCTTAGACAAGATAGTTTAGTGTAAAACTCGATTAGGCCCGACCAGTGTTCTAAAAATCGGCCCAGGCAGCCGCCTAGACGGAGATTTCTATAACACCGCTCCGATTTTCGGTAATCAGGCGGTTCAAATCGGTCGGGCAATTTATTACGCCTAGACGGAGCAAGGCGGAATAAAGCGGAGCAAGGTGGAGCATGGCGGTATTAGTCGTAAATCGTGCATTACCTTTTTACACTGTTTCTGTATATATATTTTTTTTGTTTAACTTATCTAACCAATTAAAATCAAGTTTGAACTTAAAACGAGGACTCAAACTTTTTACACTATTTTTGTGTATATATATATATAATTTTTTATTTAAATTATCTAACCAATTAAAATCAAGTTTTAATCTAAAATCTTAACCCAAACTTTTTACACCGTTTTTAATTATATGTATATAAATTTTTTTTCTAAGTTACCTAACCTATTAAATCTAAAACATATTATCAAAACTAAATCTAAGCCACTATCCTTAAAAAAACCTAATCTCAAATATTTATTTTATTTATTTTGATCTATTTTTATTTTTAAAGATATTAATATAACAAATATTAAAATATTTATTTTTTTATTTTAAATATTTATTATTATTATTATTTAGGTAGTGTAATTCATATTTTAATTATATTTATAGGATAATTTATTTAAAAAATCAAAAAAATCAAAACCGATTAATCTCGATTAATCCCTGATTAATCTCCAAGGCCCATGTCCGCCCGACTAGCGCCTAGCGCTTTTTACAACATTGGGCCCGACCCGAACCCGGCCCAGCCCAATCCCATGAACATGTCTAGCTATAATCAATAATCAGGACCAGTTGCTAAACGGTGGTTAAAAAAAAGTTGGCAGTGAAATATTTTATTTATTTTTTATCAATGCATGGCCTACTCCTCCTTAATGTCATAATCTTTCTCATATTGTGGCTCTTTTTTTCCAGTTCCTTCATCCAGATGTCCATAACATCATCACTTCTGATTTTGTATTTTATATCATTCTCATAATTTGTGCTAAAAATCATTAACTAACATTTTTTCTCATAATTTGTCTATAGCATCATCACTTATATCCATATAAAGATTATAATACATATAAAATTTATTTTTCTAAATACCCCTAAAGTTTAAGCTATGAGCAATTTTTTCTCTAACGTCTAATATAGTACAACTTTATCCCTAATCTTGACAGTGAAGAGTAATTCCACCCCTAACATTGATAAATTTTTAAATTGAGCTTACAATTCTAAGAATTTAGATTGAGCTTATAATCCTAAAGATTTATAAATTGAGTTTATATTTATTACGTTATGTTACGTTAGAGATTGTAAGCTAAATGATTGTTTGTAAATAAATGAAAGCTTAAATAAATAAAAAAACCTAAGGATTTACAAACTGAGCTTACAATTCTAAGGATTTACAAATTGAGCTTACAATCCTTAAGATTTATAAATTGAACTTACAATTCTAAGGATTTGTAAATTGAGTTTACATTAAATTACTTTACAACTTAGTTACATTATGTTAAGTTACGCTTGTTGGTCCCGTGTGATTAGTTCCAAGGGGAGGGGGGGGGGTTAGGAACTAATGTAACTTTTTCGCTTAATTATGCTGACTTAATCAATTCTTTAAGTTACTTAACTTAGTTTAGGTCAGCACGGTCGAGAGATATAAGACAGCTTTAGTCAGATGCTGACTAGAACTATTTTACTTGTGAGTTGGGAATTAACACTTGAGGTCAGCTTCCAACTCAGCACTAAGATTACTCAGTGTCAGCTTTTACAATTTATATCCTGAGCAATTTAATCAAGCAACACATGTATATATATATATATATATATATATATATATATATATATATAATGAAATAGAGTTAGAAATTACTCAGCAGACTTATCTTGGTTCGGCCTCTCCGCCTACGTCCAGTCCCCAGAATCCCTCCGGGCAATTTTAATCCAATACTGAACTCTTTAAAGGTAGAGCACAAACCATTTACAAGGCAGTTGAATATGCAAGAGTACCTTCCTCTATTCGTCTACTCAACTCCTACTGAGCACTATAACCGAACACTCAGATTTTCTACAGCTGAGTACTTAAAACCGAGTACTCAGCACCACTCTCTCAATCTTTTTCAATTGATACAAATCTGTTCTTTCTAGATGAAGAACACTTTAGATGAAAACAAATTCAATCTAGCTTTTACACAGAAATGGAAATTTGGTGTAAGATCTTTTTCTTGTTTGAATGTGCTTTGTATGTATGCTCTTTTTCTCTTGTATTTTCGGCAATTAGGCCAAGTGATGGACTTGTCCTTTTATAGTTGATTCTGAAGCTCTAATGATTTGAATCTGGAAGTATCCGTTGGATTCAAACGACTCTCTTGCGTCACACGCTTGGTCAGCATTCAGAATTCGCAGGCCAATCCTGTCGTCTGATTTTAGCAGGCGTCAGGTTTGTCTTCTTCCGGCAGGTTCATCTTCTAGCGCTAGTTTCGTCTTTTAGCTAAACGCCAGTTGACCCATGCATCTCGAAATTGACTCTGTGCGTAATTCCAAGGTTTCTGTATTGGCGCAGATGTTGTCGGATTTTGTCATTTAGCAAACGGATCATTCGCGCTGTCCTGATGAGTACTCAGCTTGACTTTATTGACGTTGCTTTTGTTCTTTGTTTCTGAGTCATATTCTTACTCAGCTTCTGTGGTCAGCTTCGTCTGCAAGCTTTAGTTTAGAGGAAGACTTCTCTTCTTTGATGCTGAGTTGCGTTTCACTCGGCTTCTTTGGTCAGCTTTAACTTTAAGCGTTTGTTCTGAAGATGACTTTTCTTCTATTATGCTGAGTTACACTCCACTCAGCTTGTGCTGTGTTCTCATACTGACTTCGTCCTGTCTTACTTTTTATTTTTGTTTTCATTTATACTTATACTCAACATTGAACAAACGTATTAGTACAATTAAATCAAAGCACTTAAATTTAATTGCCTCTTAATCATGGATTAACTTAAATAATTTTATCAAATCAAAATCATATGGAAAGGTGTTTCAACAAACTCCCCCATTTTGATGTTGACAAAATATTTAATTGTGGAACTCAGCATTGAGATTCCCCATGATTGAAATTCCTTTTCTACTTCTGAAGTTACTCCCCCGTAAGGGTTGCATCTATTGACTTAAGTTAACTCTAAACCTTCTAAGATTTAATCGAGTAAAAATAAGACATGCTTATACTGACTTAGTTCAATTCTAGACCTTTCAAGATCTAATTCAGATGAGCCTAGGACAGCTTTCAGAAGAGTTCAATGCTTGAAACATATGTTTACTCAGTTTGATACATAGTCAGCTTAGTTATAAGAGTTATGAAAGGATGTATCAGAGCTAATGTGTAGTGAGTATGTTCCTTTTTAATTTTGTTTGTTTGTTCATTTAAGACAGATCATCACATAGCACAACAAGTAAGTAAGCATCACATAAGATTTATCAGTTTGAATAAAAGATGCATAAATATATATAGATGGTCAGCATTAACAAAATAGAACACGCCAGATAAAAGTACAAATCAAGAACTAAGACTAGTCAATCTATTTTTTCTT
The DNA here is from genome assembly GCF_963576675.1 of Euphorbia lathyris. Classification (NCBI taxonomy): domain Eukaryota; kingdom Viridiplantae; phylum Streptophyta; class Magnoliopsida; order Malpighiales; family Euphorbiaceae; genus Euphorbia; species Euphorbia lathyris. The sequence goes on from NC_088911.1 coordinate 62,589,173, forward strand.
GTTGACTTGAGCTTGGTTAGCTATTCCTTTTCCTTTGGCGTTTCTTTGTTGTTGCTGACTCTGAGTTACGGAACCAAAAGCCTCCCCCGTTTTCTGTTGAGTTCCAGCAGCTTGCTTTTCTTTCTCCCCCGTTTTTCCATCATCAGATGAAGGAGGAATAAATGTCTCGTGAAGAACAGCACGAGTCAGTTTTGATGAGTACATTTGGAGTTGACTCCTACTCTCCCGAAGACCATCGAAGACTGCCATGCCATCATGTCAGGGTTGTCTTCTTCCGACAGGTTCGTCTTCTACCGCCAGTTTCGTCTTTTAGCTAAATGCCAGTTGACCCATGCATCTCGAAATTGACTATGTGCATAATTCCAAGGTTTCTGTATTGGCGCAGATGTTGTCGGATTTTGTCATTTAGCAAACAGATCATTCGCGCTGTCCTGATGAGTACTCAGCCTGACTTTATTGATGTTGTTTTTGTTCTTTGTTTCTGAGTCATATTCTTACTCAGCTTCCGTGGTCAGCTTCATCTGCAAACTTTAGTTTAGAGGAAGACTTCTCTTCTTTGATGCTGAGTTGCGTTTCACTTAGCTTCAACTTTAAGCGTTTGTTCTGAAGATGACTTTTCTTCTATTATGCTGAGTTACACTCCACTCAGCTTATGCTGTGTTCTCATGCTGACTTCGTCTTGTCTTACTTTTTATTTCTATTTTCATTTATACTTATACTCAACAATGAACAAACGTATTAGTACAATTAAATCAAAGCACTTAAATTTAATTGCCTCTTAATCATGGATTAACTTAAATAATTTTGTCAAATCAAAATCATGTGGAAAGGTGTTTCAACAACGCTAAGTTGTATTATGTTAAGTTTGGTTAAGTCATATTATGGTATATTACGTTGTGTTAAGTAACGTTATGATAAGTTATGCTAATTTAGGTTATGTTACGTTAAGTTGCACTAATTTATATTACGTTACGTTACTCTAAGTTACATTGAGTTACTTTACACTTAGTTACGTTACTTTAAGTTATGCTAAGTTGTATTACTTAAGTTTTGTTAAGTTGTGATAAGTTACATTATGTTATATTACATTATGTTAAGTTAAGTTACGATAAGTTGTGCTAATTTAGGTTACGTTACATTAAGTTGTGTTAATTTATGTTATATTATATTACGTTACATTACATTACACTAAGTTATATTAAGTTACGTTACGTTAAGTTATGTTAAGTTACACCAAGTTGTATTACGTTAAGTTTGGTTAAGTTATGCTAAGTAACATTATGTTATGTTACGTTGTGTTAAGTTACATTATGTTATGTTATGTTATGTTGCGTTAGTTGCATTATGCTATGTTATGTTACTTGATGTTACGTTATGTTAGATTACGTTATGTGACGTTACGTTATGTTAAATTATGTTACATCACGTTATGTCACCTCATATCATGTCACATTACGTCACATCACCTCACATTTTTTTGTATGTTAGGGATTGTAAGCTCAATAAGTGTTTATAAATAAATGAAAGCTTAAAGGAAAAAAAACTAAGGATTTTGTACATCATGTAACGTTACGTTGCATTGCATTGCGTTACATTAGGTTACGTTGCATTGTGTTACGTTACGTTACGTTACGTTACGTTACGTTACGTTACGTTACGTTACGTTACATTACGTTACGTTACGTTACGTTACGTTACGTTACGTTACGTTACGTTAAGTCAAGTTACATTATATTACGTTATATTCAGTTTAGTAATGTTTCGGTTGAGTGATATTCAGTTTAGTAATGTTTCAGTTCAGCGATGTTTTAGTTGAGTAATGTTTTAGCTTAGTAATGTTTCAGTTTAGTAATGTTTCAGTTGAGTAATATTTCAGTTTAGCAATATTTTAATTCAGTGATGTTTCAGGTAAGGATGTTTCAGTTCAGTGATGTTTCGGTTCAATAATGTTTCAGTTTAGTGATTTTTGAGTTCAGTGATATTTCAGTTGAGTGATGTTTTAGTTCAGTGATATTTCAATTTAATAATGTTTCAATTCAGTAATATTTCAGTTAATTAATGTTTCAGTTTAGTAATGTTTCAGTTTAGTAATGTTTCAGTTCAGTGATGTTTCAGTTCAATAATGTTTCAGTTTAGTAATATTTAATTGAGTGATGTTTTAGTTCAGTAATGTTTCAGTTCAGTAATATTTTAGTTTAGTAATGTTTGAGTTCTGTGGTGTTTTAGTTCAGTGATGTTTTTAGTTAAGTAATATTTCAGTTCAGTGATATTTCAGTTTAGTGATGTTTCAATTGAGTGTTAATTCAGTTCAGTAATATTTCAGTTCAGTGATGTTTCAGTTCAGTAATATTTCAGTTCAGTAATGGTTAAATTTAGTAATGTTTTAGTTCAGTCATATTTTAGTTCAACGATGTTTTAGTTTAGTAATGTTTTAGTTTAATAATGTTTCAGTTCAGTAATGTTTCAGTTCAGTGATGTTTTAGTTCAGTAATGTTCCACTTCAGTAATATTTCAATTTAGGGATGTTTCAGTTGCGGGATGTTTCAGTTGACTGATGTTTCAGTTGAATGATGTTTCAGTTTAGTGATGTTTTTGTTCAGTGATGTTTCAGTTCAGTAATATTTCAGTTGATTGATGTTTCAGTTGAGTGATGTTTCAGTTCAGTAATATTTCAGTTCAGTGATATTTCAGTTTAGTAATATTTCAGTTTAGTAATGTTTCAGTTTAGTAATATTTCAGTTCAGTGATGTTTCAGATCAGTAGTGTTCTAGTTTAGTAATGTTTCAGTTCAGTGATGTTTCAGTTCAGTAATGTTTGAGTTTAGTAATGTTTGAGTTTAGTGATGTTTCAGTTCAGTGATGTTTCAATTTAGTAATGTTTCAGTTTAGTAATGTTTCAGTTTAGTAATGTTTGAGTTTAGTGATGTTAAAGTTCAGTAATATTTCAGTTTATTGATGTTTCTTTTCATTGATTTTTCAGTTGAGTGTTGTTTCAGTTCAGTAATATTTCAGTTCACTGATGTTTCAGTTTAATAATATTTCTGTTTAGTAATGTTTCAGTTTAGGCATATTTCATGTCATCGATGTTTTAGTTTAGTAATGTTTTAGTTCAGTAATGTTGTAGTTCAGTAATATTTTAGTTCAGTAATGTATTAGTTCAGTAATGTTTCAGTTCAGTAATGTTTTAGTTTAGTAATATTTTAGTTCAGTAATGTTTCAGCTTAGTAATGTTTCAATTCGGTAATGTTTTAGTTCAGTGATGTTTTAGTTCAGTAATATTTCGGTTGAGTAAGGTTTTAGTTTAGTAATATTTCAGTTAAGTGATGTTTCAGTTCAGTGATATTTCAGTTTAGTGATATTTCGGTCTAGTGATGTTTCAGTTCAGTGATGTTTCAGTTCAATGATGTTTTGATTCAGTGATATTCAGTTTAGTAATATTTCAGTTCAGTGATGTTTCAGTTTAATAACGCTCAGTTCATTAATGTTTTAGTTCATTAATATTTCAGTTCAATGATGTTTCAGTTTAGTAATGTTTCGGTTCATTAATGTTTGAGTTCAGTTATATTTGAGTTCAGTAATATTTCAGTTCAGTAATATTTGAGTTTAGTAATGTTTCAGTTCAGTAATGTTTCAGTTTAATACTCTTTTAGTTCAGTAATGTTTCAGTTTAGTGATGTTTCAGTTCAGTAATATTTCAGTTCAGTGATATTTTAGTTTATTAATGTTTCAGTTTAGTAATATTTCAGTTTATTGATGTTTTAGGTCAGTAATATTTCAATTCAGTAATATTTCAGTTTAGTGATATTTTAGTTCAGTAATGTTTCAGTTTAGTAATGTTTCAGGTTAGTAATGTTTCAGTTCAGTAATGTTTCAGTTGAGTGATGTTTGAGTTCAATTATGTTTGAAGTCTGTAATATTTCAGTTCAGTAATATTTGAGTTTAGTAATATGTTAGTTCAGTAATGTTTCAGTTTAGTATGAGTTCAGTAATGTTTCATTTCAGTGATGTTTCAGTTCAGTAAAATTTTAGTTTAGTGATGTTTCAGTTCAGTGGTGTTTCAGTTCAGTAATATTTTAGTTCAATGATGTTTTAGTTCAGTAATATTTCAGTTCAGTAATGTTTCAGTTCAATGATGTTTCAGTTCAGTATCGTTTTAGTTTAGTAATCTTTTAGTTCAATAATGTTTCAATTCAGTGATGTTTCAGTTCAGTAATATTTAAGTTCAGTGATATTTCAGTTCAGTGATGTTTCAGTTTAGTGATGTTTCAATTCAGTAATATTTCAGTTCAGTGATGTTTTAGTTCAGTAATATTTTAGTTCAGTAATATTTCAGAAAATGTAAACCATTATTTGGAGAAACTTTAATTCTTGAGTCGAAGTAGGATTTCTTACGGTTTAGTCCTAATAAAACTTTTTCCTTAATTTTATCCATTTTACATCCTTCAAAAATTTATTGGGTCAAAACCGTAAGATATCTCGCTTCGGCCCAAGTATTAAAGTTTCTTAGAATAATGTTTTACATTTTTTGGAATTTTTTGAAAATTTTCTGGACACTTTGTTTCTCGCCAAAAAACGCCCACCCGGATTCCGTTCACCGGAATTTTTTTACTTGAGCTTCAAGGATCTTAAAATGACCGTCTAATTTAGACGACTCTAATAGTATAAATTTTTTCGAAAAACGAGGTTAGAAATATCGGGAAAATGTATTTTAAAGAAAAGAAATAAAATATTTTTCTGTTGGAACAATATAAGTATTATGTTGGAACAAATGGTACACTGATTTGGAACAATGTAAGTAGGACAAAAAAATGTGTCTAGAAAATTATCAAAAAATTCCAAAATATGTAAAACATCATTTTAAGAAACTTTAATTCTTGGCTCAAAGCGAGATTCCTTATAGTTTTGACTCAATAAATTGTTGAAGCATGTAAAATGGATAAAATTAAGGAACAAGTTTTATTGAGATTAAACCGTAAGAAATCCTGCTTCGACCCAAGAATTAAAGTTTTTTAGAATAATGTTTTACATTTTTTGGATTTTTTTGAGAATTTTCTGGGCACTTTGTTTCTCGCCGAAAAACGTCCACCCGGATTCCATTCACCGGAATTTTTTTTACTTGAGCTTCAGGGATCTTAAAATGACCGTCTAATTTAGACGAGTCTAATAGTATAAAAATTTTCGAAAAACGATGTTAAAGATGTCGAAAAAATGTATTTTAAAGAAAAGAAATAAAACAATTTTCTATATCCCATTTTTCATTTTATTTACAAATTTACCACATTGCCCTTTTTAATTATCATCAAAACTACGTATTTTTGTTATGTCATACAATAAGCTCATTGTCACACCCTAACCCCTTGTCACACTTGATCTCACCTCTCTCTCTCTCTCTCTATATATATATATATATATAGGGGTGAGATCCAGCGTGACAAGAGCTTAAGTTGTGACAAGGAGCTTATTGTGTGACATAACAAAACTACGTAGTTTTGATGATAATTAAAAAGGACAAGGTGGTAAATTGGTAAATAAAATGAAAGAGATAATAGAGAAAATTGTTTTATTTCTTTCTTTAAAATACATTTTTCTGACATTTCTAACATCGTTTTTCGAAAATTTTTATACTATTAGACTCGTCTAAATTAGACGGTCATTTTAAGATCCCTGAAGCTCAAGTAAAAAAATTTCCGGTGAAAGGAATCCGGGTGGGCGTTTTCCGGCGAGAAAAAAAGTGCCCATAAAATTCTCAACAAATTCCAGAAAATGTAAAACATTATTCTAAGAAACTTTAATTATTGGGTCGAAACAGGATTTCTTACGGTTTAGTCCCAATAAAACTTTTTCCTTAATTTTATCCATTTTACATGCTTCAACAATTTGTTGGGACTATACCGTAAGAAATCCCGCTCCGACCTAAGAATTAAAGTTTCTTAGAATAATGTTTTACATTTTCTGAAAATTTTTGAGAATTTTCTGGGCACTTTGTTTCTCGCCAGAAAACGCCCACCCGGATTCCGTTAACCGGAATTTTTTTTACTTGAGCTTCAGGGATCTTAAAATGACCCTCTAATTTAGACGAGTCTAATAGTATAAAAAATTTCGAAAAACAAGGTTAAAAATATCGAGAAAATGTATTTTAAAGAAAAGAAATAAAACATTTTTCTGCTGGAACAATACAAGTATTATGTTGGAACAAATTGTACACTGATTTGGAACAATGTAAGTAGGACAAAAAACGTGCCCATAAAATTATCAAAAAATTCAAAAACATGTAAAACATCATTTTAAGAAACTTTAATTCTTGCCTCAAAGAAAAATTCCTTACAGTTTTGACCCAATAAATTGTTGAAGCATGTAAAATGGATAAAATTAAGAAACAAGTTTTATTGGGACTAAACCGTAAGAAATCCCGTTTCGACCCAAGAATTAAAGTTTCTTAGAATAATGTTTTACATTTTTTAGAATTTTCTAGGCACTTTTTTTCTTGCCAGAAAACGCCTACTCGGATTCCGTTCACCGGAATTTTTTTTACTTGAGCTTCAGGGATCTTAAAATGACTTTTTAATTTAGACGAGTCTAATAGTATAAAAAATTTCAAAAAACGAGGTTAGAAATGTCAGAAAATATATTTTAAAGAAAAGAAATAAAACAATTTTCTGTTGGAACAATATAAGTATTATGTTGGAACAAATGGTACATTGATTTGGAACAATGTAAGTAGGACAAAAATCGTGTCCAGAAAATTATCAAAAAATTTCAAAACATGTAAAACATTATTTTAAGAAACTTTAATTCTTGGCTCAAAGCGAGATTCCTTACAGTTTTTACCCAAGAAATTGTTGAAGCATGTAAAATGGATAAAATTAAGGAAAACGTTTTATTGGGACTAAACCGTAAGAAATCTCTCTTCGACCCAAGAATTAAAGTTTCTTAGAATAATGTTTTACATGTTATGGAAGTTTTTGAGAATTTTCTGGATACTTTTTTGCTTGCCAGAAAATGCCCACCCGGATTCCGTTCACCGAAATTTTTTTTACTTGAGCTTCATGGATCTTAAAATGACCGTTTAATTAAGACGAGTCCAACGGTATAAATTTTTTTGAAAAACGAGGTTGGAAAAGTCGGGAAAATGCATTTTAAAGAAAAAAAATAAAACAATTTTCTTTTTAATATTATTTACAAATTTGCTACCTCCTTTTGGTTAATTATAAAATTGGTCATTGTCACACAATAAGGCTTGTCACACCATAAAAGATGTGTCACACCTGATCTCTCCTCTCTATCTCTCTCTATATATATATATATATATATATATATATATGGAAGAGTTCTCAATGAGGAGTCTCCATTGATGGAGACTATTATATTTTGAATAAATGACCTGCTATAGTAGGTTACCAAAAGGTTATCAGGTTACCTAAAAGCATATTTCTCTTTCTATAATAAATGATTGTCCATTTTTCTAAAAAATACTCTCTCCATAATAAATCCATAAAAATGATTGCTATATTAAACTATTTAAAATAATATATAAAATCATTTAGAAAAAAAAAACTAAAATCGTGGTGATTCTTTTTGTTTTTTATGGAAAAAATGGTGGTGAATTAAGAAAAAGGTTCACTGATCAGCCTTGGCAACATTTGTATGGTATTCCAAAATTTAGCTTGATGATGTGAGTTTTCAACTTTAGATGTACCATTAGAATTTTAGTGACGGCATTTGTCCCATATATTTATACTTTCCAGCATTAATCATTTGACTTCTACAACATTTTTTAAAGCACTGTATTACTGTTTTTTTTCTATCTTTAGTACTGTACTATTGTTGATTGTATTTTCTCAACGTTTTGGTGTTCAAAAAAAATTTAAACAGAAAAATAAATAAATAAATTTGAGTGAAAGATTAAATTAGTAAAAAAAAAGTGTTTGTGAATAATATAATTGGTACATGAAATATCTAAAAATCTTGGTATATAGTAAACTCAATAAAAAATCATTAAAAGATGTTCTCAGTATTAATAATCTCTATCCATTTACCTATATAAATAGAAATGATAAATGTTTTAATGAAATATGAACAAAGATTATCATAACTAAAAAAAAAATAAAGATTATAATACATATCAAATTTATTTTCCTAAATACCTGTAAAGTTTATAGCTATGAGCAATTTTTTCTCTATCGTCTAAAAAGGTGCAATTTTGCCCATAACCTTGGCAGTGAAGAGTAATTTCACACCCTTACATTACGTTACGTTACATGACATTACGTCACGTCACGTTATGTTATGTTATGTCACGTTACGTTACGCGATGTTATGTTAGGTTATGTGACGTTAAGTTACATCACCTTACGTTATATTAAATTACATTATGTTATGTTACATTTAGAGGTTGTAAGCTCAATGCTTGCTTATAAATAAATGAAAGCTTAAAGAAATAAAAAAAACTAAGAATTTACAAATTGATCTTTCAATCCTACGGATTTATAAATTGAGCTTGGAATCCTAAGGATAAGGATTTACTAATTTAGCTTACAATACTAAGGATTTATAAACTGAGTTTATATTTATTACGTTACGTTAGGGGTTGTAAGCTCAATGATTCTTTATAAATAAATGAAAGCTTAAAGCAATAAAAAAAACCTAAGGATTTACAAATTGAGCTTACAATCCTAAGGATTTATAAATTAAGCTTATATTTTTTTTATGTTACGTTACATTACGTTAGGGATTGTAAGCTCAACAATTGTTTATAAAGAAATAAAAAACCCTAAGAATTTATAAATTGAGCTTACAATACTAAGGATTTATAAATTAAGCTTATATTAAGTTACTTTACAACTTAGTTATGTTACGTTAAGTTCCGCTAAGTTATATTATGTTAAGTTTGGTTAAGTTATATTATGTTACGTTACGATAAGTTACACTAATTTAGGTTACGTTATGTTAAATTGCGCTAATTTACGTTACGTTACGTTACGTTACGTTAAGTTGAAAGCTTAAAAAAATAAAAAAAAAACCTAAGAATTTACAAATTGAGCTTACAATCTTAAGGATTTTCAGTCTAGTGATGTTTTAGTTCAGTAATATATCAGTTTAGTAATGTTTCAGTTCAACGATGTTTCAGTTCAGTGATGTTTCAGTTCAATGATGTTTTAGTTCAGTAATAATTAATTGAGTAATGTTTCAGTTTAGTGATGTTTCAGTTCAGTAATATTTTAGCTAAGTAATGTTTCACTTCAGTGATGTTTCAGTTTAATGATGTTTCAGTTCAGTAATATTTCAGTTCAGTGATGTTGCAGGTCAGTGATGTTTTAGTTCAGTGATGTTTCAATTCAGTAATGTTTTAGTTTAGTATTATTTCAATTCAGTAATATTTCAGTTGAGTAATGTTTTAGTTCAGTGATATTTCAGTTCATTGTTGTTTCATTTCGGTAATGTTTAAGTTCAGTAATATTTCGGTTTCGTAATGTTTCGGTTCAGTAATATTTTAGTTCAGTGATGTTTTAGTTTAGTGATATTTTAGCTTAGTGATGTTTTAGTTTAGTGATGTTTTAGTTCAGTATTGTTTTAGTTCATTAATGTTTCAGTTGAATAATATTTCAGTTCAGTGATATTTCAGTTCAGTGATGTTTCAGTTCAGTGATGTTTTAGTTCAGTGATGTTTTAGTTCAGTAATATTTCAGTTCAGTGATTTTTTAGTTTAGTAATGTTTTAGTTTAGTAATATTTCAGTTTAGTATTGTTCCAGTTCAGTGATATTTCAGTTTAGTGTTGTTTCAGTTCAGTAATGTTTCAGTTCAGTGATGTTTCAGTTCAGTAATATCTTAGGTTAGTGATGTTTCAGTTCTATAATATTTTAGTTCAATGATGTTTCACTTCAATAATGTTTCATTTTAGATATGTTTCAGTTCAGTAATGTTTCAGTTTAGTATTATTTCAGTTCAGTAATGTTTTAGTTGATTAATGTCTCAGTTTAGTGATGTTTCAGTTCACTGATGCTTCAGTTCAGTGCTGTTTGATGTTTTCATTCGGTATTGTTTCAGTTCAGTAATGTTTCGGTTCAATAATGTTTCATTTTAGTGATGTTTCAGTTCAGTGATATTTCAGCTCAGTAATGTTTCAGTTTATTGATATTTTAGTTTAGTGATATTTCAGTTCAGTAATGTTTCAGTTCAGTAATATTTCAGTTCAGTGATATTTTAGTTAAGTGATATTTGAGTTCGGTAATATTTCAGTTCAGTGATGTTTCAGTTCAGTAAAGTTTGGTTAGGTTACATTATGTTACGTTACAATAAGTTACACTAAATTAGGTTATGTCATGTTAAGTGGTGCTAATTTATGTTACGTTATGTTATATTACGTTACACTAAGTTGAAAGCTTAAAGAAATATAAAAAACCTAAGGATGTACAAATTGAGCTTACAATCTTAAGAATTTTCAGTTCAGTGATGTTTCAGTTCAGTAATATTTCAATTTAGTAATGTTTCAGTTCAGTAATGTTTCAGTTTAATAATATTTCAGTTCAGTGATGTTTAAGTTCAGTAATGTTTCAGTTTAGTATTATTTCAGTTCAGTAATGTTTCAGTTGAGTAATGTTTTAGTTCAGTGATGTTTCAGTTCAGTGTTGTTTGAGTTCAGTAATATTTCGGTTTCGTAATGTTTCGGTTCAGTAATATTTTAGTTCAGTGATGTTTTAGTTTAGTGATATTTTAGTTTAGTGATGTTTTAGTTTAGTGATGTTTTAGTTCAGTATTGTTTCAGTTCATTAATGTTTCAGTTGAGTAATGTTTCAGTTCAGTGATGTTTCAGTTTAGTGATGTTTCAGTTCAGTGATATTTCAATTCAGTGATATTTCAGTTCAGTGATGTTTCAGTTCAGGAATATTTCAGTTTAGTGATGTTTTAGTTCAGTAATATTTCAGTTTAGTAATGTTTCAGTTCAGTGATATTTCAGTTTAGTGTTATTTCAGTTCAATAATGCTTCAGTTCAGTGATTTTTCAGTTCAGTAATATCTTAGTTCAGTGATGCTTCAATTTAATAATATTTTAGTTCAATGATGTTTCATTTCAATAATGTTTCATGTTAGATATGTTTCAGTTCGGTGATGTTTTAGTTCAGTAATGTTTCAGTTTAGTATTATTTTAGTTTAGTAATGTTTCAGTTGAGTAATGTTTCAGTTTAGTAATGTTTCAGTTCACTGATGCTTCATTTCAGTGCTATTTGATGTTTTCATTCGGTAATGTTTCAGTTCAGTAATGTTTCGGCTCAATAATGTTTCAGTTCAGTGATGTTTCGGTTTAGTGATATTTCAGTTCAGTAATATTTTAGCTAAGCAATGTTTCACTTCAATGATGTTTCTGTTGAGTCATATTTCAGTTCAGTGATGTTTTAGTTGAGTGATGTTTTAGTTCAGTGATGTTTGAGTTCAGTAATATTTCAGTTCAGTAATATTTCAGTTCAGTGATGTTTCAATTTAGTAATATTTCAGTTAGTGATGTTTCAGTTCACTAATGTTGCAGTTTAGTAATATTTGAGTTCAGTGATGTTTCAGTTCAGTGATGTTTTGGTTCAGTATTGTTTGAGTTCATTAATCTTTCAGTTTACTGATGTTTCACTTTAGTGATATTTGAGTTCAGTAATGTTTCAGTTAAGTGATGTTTCAGTAATATTTCAGTTCAGTGACATTTCAGTTCAATGATATTTCAGTTCAGTGATGTTTCAGTCCAGTGATGTTTCAGTTTAATAATAATTAGTTAAGTAATGTTTCAGTTTAGTGATGTTTCAGTTCAGTAATATTTTAGCTAAGTAATGTTTCACTTCAGTGATGTTTCAGTTTAATGATGTTTCAGTTTAGTAATATTTCAGTTCACTGATGTTGCAGGTTAGTGATGTTTTAGTTGAGTGATGTTTTAGTTGAGTGATGTTTCAGTTCAGTAATGTTTCAGTTTAGTATTATTTCAGTTTAGTAATGTTTCAGTTGAGTAATGTTTTAGTTCAGTGATGTTTCAGTTCAGTGTTGTTTCAGTTCAGTAATATTTCGGTTTCGTAATGTTTCTGTTCAGTAATATTTCAGATCAGTGATGTTTCAGTTTAGTGATATTTTAGTTCAGTGATGTTTCAGTTTAGAGATGTTTCAGTTCATTATTGTTTCAGTTCTGTATTGTTTCAGTTCATTAATGTTTCAGTTGAGTAATGTTTCAGTTCAGTGATGTTTCAGTTCAATGATGTTTCAGTAATGTTTTAGTTTAGTGATATTTCAGTTCAGTGATGTTTCAGTTCAGTAATGTTTCATTTCAGTGATGTTTTAGTTCAGTAATGTTTTAGTTCAATAATATTTCAGTTTAGTAATATTTCAGTTCAGTGATATTTCAGTTTAGTGTTATTTCAATTCAGTAATGCTCCAGTTCAGTGATTTTTCAGTTCAGTAATATCTCAGTTCAGTGATGTTTCAGTTTAATAATATTTTAGTTCAATGATGTTTCATTTCAATAATGTTTCATGTCAGAGATGTTTCAATTCGGTGATGTTTCAGTTCAGTAATGTTTCAGTTTAGTATTATTCCAGTTTAGTAATGTTTCAGTTGAGTAATGTTTCAGTTCACTGATGCTTCAGTTCAGTGCTATTTGATGTTTTCATTCGGTAATGTTTCAGTTCAGTAATGTTTCGACTCAATAATGTTTCAGTTCAGTTATGTTTCAGTTTAGTGATATTTCAGTTTAGTAATGTTTCAGTTTATCGATATTTCAGTTTAGTGATGTTTAAGTTCAGTATTATTTCAGTTCAGTAATATTTCAGTTCAGTGATATTTTAGTAAAGTGATGTTTGAGTTCGGTAATATTTCAGTTTAGTGATGTTTCGGTTCAGTAAAGTTTGGTTAGGTTACATCATGTTAAATTACAATAAGTTACACTAAATTAGATTAATTTATGTTAAGTTGCGCTAATTTACGTTACGTAACGTTATATTACGTTACACTAAGTTGAAAGCTCAAAAAATAAAAATAAAAAAAACCTAAGGATTTACAAATTGAGCTTACAATCTTAAGCATTTTCAGTTCAGTGATGTTTCAGTTTAGTAATATTTTGGTTTAGTAATGTTTCAGTTTAGTGATGTTTCAATTTAGTAATATTTCAGTTCAGTGATGCTTCAATTCAGTAATGTTTCAGTTCAATAATATTTCTATTTAGTTTTTTTTTCATTTCAGTGATGTTTCAGTTTAGTGATGTTTCAGTTCAGTAATGTTTAAGTTTAATGATGTTTCAGCTGAGTAATATCTCAGTTTAGTTATGTTTCAGTTTAGTGATGTTTCAGTTCAATAATATTTTAGTTTAATGATTTTTCAGTTCAGTAATGTTTCAGTTCAATGATATTTCAGTTCAGTGATGTTTCCGTTCAGTCATGTTTCAGTTTAGTGATGTTTCAGTTTAGTAATGTTTCAATTTAGTGATGTTCCAGTTTAGTAATATTTCGGTTTAGTAATGTTTCACTTCAGTTAAGTTTCAGTTGACTGATGTTTCATTTTAGTAATATTTTAGTTCAGTGATGTTTCAGTTTAGTGATATTTCAGTTCAGGGATGTTTCAATTTAATGATATTTCAGTTCAGTGATGTTTTAGTTCAGTAATATTTCAGTTCAGTGATGTTTCAGTTGAGTGACGTTTGAGCTCAGTGATGTTTCAGTTTAGTGATGTTTCAGTTCAGTAATATTTCAGTTTAGTAATGTTTCAGTTGAGTGATGTTTCAGTTGAGTAATGTTTCAGTTCAGTAATATTTCAGTTCAGTATTGTTTCAGTTCAGTAATGTTTCAGTTGAGTAATGTTTCAGTTCAGTGATATTTCAGTTCAGCGATGTTACTATTGAGTCATATTTCAGTTCAGTGATATTTTAGTTGAGTGATGTTTGAGTTCAGTTTCAGTTCATTAATATTTCAGTTCAGTGGTGTTTCAGTTTACTAATATTTCAGTTGGTGATGTTTCAGTTCAGTGATGTTTCAGTGATGTTTTAGTTCAGTGATGTTTCGGTTCAGTATTGTTTGAGTTCATTAATGTTTCAGTTTAGTGATGTTTCACTTCAGTGATATTTGAGTTCAGTAATGTTTCAGTTAAATGATGTTTCAGTTCAGTAATATTTAATTCAGTGACGTTTCAGTTCAGTGATGTTTCAATTCAGTAATATTTTAGTTCAGTAATATTTTAGTTCAGTGGTGTTTGAGTTCAGTAATGTTTCATTTCAGTGATGTTTCAGTTCAGTAATATTTCACTTCAGTGATATTTTAGTGCAGTAATATTTCAATTTACGTTACGTTACGTTACGTCACGTTACATCACATCATGTTACGTCACATCACGTTATCTCACCTTACATTTTGGTACATTACGTTATGTCACGTTATGTCATGTCCTGTCACGTTATGTCACGTCACGTTACGTTACATTAGGTTATGTTATGTTACTATTAGCATGAACTTGTTCGACCCTCGTGATGAAATTATAGTTATCTTTGCTCAGCATGTTGCAGGTGGGCCCCACGTCTCGTCATATGGGATCACGGTTTGGAACACGATGAGAAAAGCTAGAAACGGCTCTTTGTCTAAATAGTCTAAAAATGTGGAAAAACCGAACAAAGAAAGCATACCGGTTTCAGACTCTCTTGAATTCAAAACAGAAGCTCTTGATATCTATCATTTTTTATTAGTGTTTTCATAATTTACATCGTTTTTTTATATTATTATTATTATTATTATTAGTTTTTAATTTACGTAATTCTATTACACTTATTATTACTTAGTTTTAAGTTAAAACAAGAAAATCAATAAAAGATAAAAGTATGGAAGAAAGAGAGGAGGAGATTTGAAAAGAGAAAAGGTAGAGACAAGAGATGAAAGTAATAAATAGGGGGACAACACCATTAATTAGAAAACCAAAATCTAAAAAAAAAAGATAAGAGATATGGATGTGGAAAAAATGGGTATGATTTGTGAAAATAATAAATAAAAAAATAGAAAAAATTAAAAGAGGGGCTGGACTAAATAAAAGAAAAGAGGATTTCAAAAAATTAAAAAAAAAATAAAAGAAAAGAGATGTAGGACTTAAAGAGGGTAGATCTAGAGGAGAAGAAAACGGAAAAGGAGGAGAGGGTCTGATAAAGAAAAAAATGAGTTGATTAAGAAAAAAAAAAAAAGAAAAAAAGGTAGGTGCTGATGTTTAGGAGAGGAAATTAGAAAAAAAAAGATAGAAAAATGGAGATAACCCCTATATAAATAATATTGTATTTGACTGTCATTATTTATAATGTTGTACATTTCCAATGTCAAGTTTTTCATGTTCCCAATTAATAAGTATTTATTATAGAGAAATATATTTAATGCATATAACATTGATTAGACGGATACAAAATTACTCAAAAAAAGACGTCTTCTTATGCAAAATAAAAACACCCGAAGGAAAAAAATTATTTCTTGAAAGTTGGTTATATCTTGAAGAAAGAGAAAACATTTTTAAGCATAATATTCTAAGTTACAACCTACATGTCAGCAGGTAAAAGCCTTTTTAATATTAAATGTCAACTTAAATTATGGACCATTAGATCTTGATCCAATGGATATAAAACACTCACCAGCCATGGAGATAATTTAGTGCTCAATATATATATATATATATATATATATACCAAAACCTTTTAATCAATCAACTAGAAGTTATTTCTTCTGAAAAAATGCATATATAGTTGATTGTTTTTTCTTTCCACCTAAACCAAAATGAACATCATCCTTAACTTTTTGTAGTGCAAACACAACTTCTGGTATATTTTGCTCATGTTGTAGCAAGTAGTTGTTTAATGTGACCATTGCTTGAAAGACCTCTTTTAACGATATATTTGCGACAACGCAACTATCATATGGCTCTGGATCATTTCCATCTTCATTGTATGCATTTTACAATGAAAAAATTATCTATAAAATAATAAATATTGATTTATCGATAAATAAATAATATCGCTTAATGAATATTTTTTTCCAGTCCCAAGGATATACAACTTATGCCTCATTTCACATTTTGATGTACAACCTTCATTTTGTCTCACTGATATGTATGAACTTATAGGTGACCTTCCACTTTGGTGTATAGTCGGTTAAAATGATCGATCAACGCTAGTCAATGCGCCACCTCATCCATTTTTCATCTCTCCTATTAAAAACATGGGACCCACTTCTTATACAATTACTAAATTACCCATATCCCTTATCCCATTACTAAAATACCATATCTCCTTCTTTGGCCCTGTTTGGGAATTAGCTGTTAGTTGTTAGCTGATTACATTAGCTGTTAGCTGATTGCATTAGCTGATTTGACTAGCTATTTGTGTAGACCTGTTTGGTAAAAATTAGCTGATTGATAATAGCGGTTTATGCAAAAAAACGAATAAGGGCATTTCTTTTTTTAATACATAAAAATATACATAAAATAATTAGGGTTAAAGAAGTCCATTAATTTTAATATTGCAAAACGCTAATTGAAAAAGCTCCTAAAAGGAGCTTTTTCTAAATTAGCGTTTTCATCCCAAAACTCTCTCCCAAACCTCTCTCCACCAAACACTCCAATCAGCGGTTTCAATGGTCAAACCGCTAAAGTTGGTCAAAACCGCTCTTTTTATCCCAAAACGCTCTTTACCAAACAGGGCCTTTGAAACTCCCATCTCTCTCCCTTTCTCCCTCTAAGCTCTACTTTCTCTGTCCAATTCCTCTATTATCAAAGCTTTCATTTATCATAGTTACGGTGTGCATAGATTCTTCACCGCACTCATGTACTGCTTTCTTCCTTCAGCTTTCATTTCCTTTATTTCTCTATTTTCTATCGCTAAAAAATATGAAATCCACTAACTCAACCATTCAATTTGGATTATTTTGATTATTTTCTCGTCATTATCCCCTGTTTTCCCCTTTTCCCTTTTCTTTTTTGTTTACTTGATTGTTTCTGCTCAAATTCTCCGTCTATGTGAGATAAGTCCCGTTTTTTATTCAGAATCTGAAGTTAGATATGGAATTTTATCATCAGCGAAAGTTTTAGCACTTGGGTATGATGGTGCGGTTGAAAAGGGGGCGAAGAAGTTCAGGGAGAAGATAACAAAGATATTTGTTTATGCAGATGCTTCATAAGAGATTTGGACTTTTGAGCTTGGATTTGATAAGGATTTGGCGCTAACAGAATGAAGATCTGGCAATTTCCTTCATGTATGAACACTTTCATGTTTCTCTCCCAATTGATCACTTCATCGTTTATCTCCAATGGCCTAAAACAAAAAAAAAACAAACAATTAATAGAAACCAACCGCATAATCAGATATGAGGAGCAAGGGCGGAACCAGGGGGGTTGGGGGGCTCGAGCCCCAGCATGCGGCCGAAGATTTCGGATTTTTTTTAGTAATGGTGTCTGGTAATATTTTGGAGAGAATTATATTGACTCTATGTAGTATTATTTCAATATTTAAAGGTAGATGAGATGGTTAAGAATGTTTACTTCTGTTTGAGAGGCCCTATGTTTAACTCCCTTCAACCTCATTTTTTTAAAAAAAAGTTTTTATTTATTTTATTTTAATTTTATTTTTTAATAATTATAAAAACATGTTACCATTATTAATTAATTTAAATGGAATCTTTATTTTTATTTTGATAACACTTTTAAATTCATTTTTAACATGTCTTTACCATTAAAAAAAATAAACATATTTAATATTCATTTTTATTATGTCATTACCATTAAAAAAAAAGTAAACATGTTTAATTTTCTAGTTCAATGCTAGTTTCTAAAAAAAATGATAACATTTTTACAGTTTTAATGCGTTGGAGGCTAAAATAATTTTGCCTAGCCCTAACGGGCTAGACTTTGAAAATTTACCATCAACCGCACAGTTAATTTCGATTTTTTTTGACGTTTTGAATTTTTTTTACTGATATGTTTGAGCCCCGGGTCATACGGGGTCCTGGTTCCGCCACTGATGAGGAGCTCTAAATCGACTTGGTTCTTCATTATTTTGGAAAGCCCAGTTCAAAGTCCACGACTTTTTCCTCACCCAGATGACCAAATTTGAAAAAAACTTAAAACCCACTTCAGTTTATGTAATAATAGATAAATAGAAAAGGTTTTTAAATTTTAAGTTTGATTTCAGATGAGGAAGAACTCTAATGTATAGAAACATGGGAAAAGTACAAAAATAAACCTTGTGGTTTGGCCCATTTTCGAACTGCACCCCTGTGGTTTAAAAGTTTGCAAAGTGGTACCATGTACTTCATTCCGTTAGTAAACATATACCAAATTGACTAACAGTGTTAAAAGTCAAAGGGAAAAGAGTTAATTTGATCCTTATATTTATTTATTTTTATAAATTGACCCCCTTATTATCTAATTATCACAAACAAACCTCAAAATAAAAAATAAAAATCAAATATACCATCTTCTCCATCTCTTTTTAATTTCTTTTTTTTCCTTCTTTCTCTCTCCTCTCTCTTAATTTCTCTCTCTAAAATAAACCTACCACATGTGTGATCATCCGGATAGATAAAGTGACACATATTTGGAATATACATGCCATGTAACAATCTAATAATAATAATAAACAAATAAATAAATAGATTTTATTAAAGAAGAATCCTAAATTGCATGAATAAAGAAATGGAGAGGATAGTTGAAAACCTCAGGCAACCATTTCTCATTCTCTGCATCTGCCATGACAATGTTGAGCCAACTTGAATTCCTATTCTCCATCTCCAAAACAAAATCAAGCAAAGAATTGCATAACCTGCATTTAGGAGAATAGAACTCAAGGATTGTAGCGTCATTCCCACTTGCTAGAGCCGAAGCGAATGCTCTTTGCTCTGCCTCTCCTTGCAGTTCAGGAGTCAGGACCTTCATTTGGGACTTCAAACTGTTATCTTGGGTGCTTCTGGGACCTGATTGGATTGGATTGAAGGGACTGATCCAGTAATTTGAGGATTTAGAAATTGAATTAAGAGAATTGAAAGCAATGGATCCAAGAGTTTGCAAAGACTTGAATATCCAAGGGCCCTCAAACAAAGGTGCAAAGATTAGGATTTCGAGGACCTTGTTGCACATCCCATGGCCATTTCAAGCAAAACAAAGGTTGTTTAGGAGCGGAATCGATCTTCATCTCTAATTTTATACCAAAACGCAGCAATACTTTATATCTTTATCGAATAGGATGAAATTTATCCACAGCAACTATTATGGCGATTTCCAAAAGTAAACAAGAATTTCAATTCACTGAGCAAAGACGAAATTAAGGAGGTGAAATTACAGAGAAGATAGAACGCAAATAATGTTGAAAATATCATAAACAGAAGAACATGAAAGTGAGGTCAGGCAGCGTGGAGTATTGAAAGTTATATCTAAATCCCAGAAACTTCACATAAACCCTAAAATTAAAATCGAGGCACAGAAGCTCTAATCGACAAAGAAGAACATTACAAAGTTGAGGGATTCAGGAAATGCAAGAACACTCCACTCCTGTGTAGGAAATCAAGTTTAGTCGGAGTAGACTCTGGGAGAGGAAGAAAGCACAACAAACGCCGGAAAGTGCGCGGAGGGAAGGGAAGCGGCCGTAAAACGGTACAAGTGGGTCGTAGCTTTATTTTAGAGAGAGAAATTAAGAGAGAGAAAGAAGGGAAAAAAAGCAATTAAAGAGAGACGGAGAAGATGGTATATTTGATTTTTATTTTTTATTTTGGGGTTTGTTTGTGATAATTAGATAATAAGGGGGTCAATTTATAAAAATAAATAAATATAAGAACCAAATTAACTCTTTTCCCTTTTGACTTTTAACACCGTTAGTCAATTTGGTATGTGTTTGCTAACGGAATGAAGTACACGGTACCACTTTGCAAACTTTTAAACCACAGGGGTACAGTTCGAAAATGGGCCAAACCACAAGGTTTATTTTTGTACTTTTCCCTAAAAACATTAAAGAGATAAAGGTAAAGAGAGAGGGAGAGAGAGTGTATTTTTTTAGGGATAAGGGTATTTTAGTCATTGTACATGTGGTGTGGATGAGGTGACGCATTGACTGGAGTTGACCGGTCATTTTAACCGGCTATACACTAAAGTGGGAGGTCACCTATAACTTCGTATATATTAGTGTGACAAAATGAAAGTTGTACACCATTGATGAAATTTACCTATCTTTATTAATATAAAATTCTAATTACAATAAAAAAAGTGAGAAATTATAAAGTATAAGTGAAATAAAATATATAATTTGATTTGAATTAAATTTACGTAAAATAGTAAAAATATATATATTTATCTTCTCAAATTTTATGTTAAATTACATTATTGTTTACCTAATAAAATGAAATTGGACTCACATTACATAAGAGATATTAAAGAAAATTATAAAATTGGGTTAAATGGAAGACCTATATACATATTTAGACCAATTACCCAACCTACTACATATCTAAATTATTAATCTTTATGGCTCTAACTCGCAATTTAGGGGTTATTTGTATCAATCCTAGTTTCAACCAATGTCCCGTTCCATGTCAATTTTAAGCAAATAATCCTAGTTTCAATCCTAAAATTAAAACAAAAACATAATAAACATGCAAATGGCAAGAATCAAAAGTCATTCTATCCTAGTACCTCCTCCCCACACTTACACATGCATTTACTTCCAAAAATGCATAAAAGCAAAACGTAAAGTGCAAAAACGAAATAGGATAGAAAAACTCCCTCACCGGTGGCGATCCATCTAACCCCGAATGTTCGATGTGAAACTGTTGAAATCCAAACGGAAATCCTAGAAATCAATCCGACGTTGGCGAGTGTTCCGCTGATAGGGTCCTGCCATTAAACGAAATAACCATAAGAATAGACAGAGTAAAAGAAAAGAAAAAATTTTAATTTAATTAATTTTTTTTATAAACGAATTTTTTTGATGTGTCTCGGCGAGATGAACAGTGTCTCGCCGAGACGTCACGAGATTTTTTTTAATGTGTCTCGGCGAGATGAATAGTGTCTCACCGAGACCCACAAGATTTTTTTTTAACGATAATTTTTTTTAAATGTGTCTCGGCGAGATGAACAATGTCTCGTCGAGACGAGACGAAAAAAATCCGATTTTTTTTTTTAAGAAATCTAAACAATTATTTCACCATATTCAATTAACACAGATTATAATCGAAATAATCACCGGCAACGACGCCAAAAACTTGATTCTCGCAAAATATATGGCAGTTAATAAGACAAGTGTATCTTATCGCAACAAGTAGTAATGTGCTAAGCACGAGATCGAACCACAAGGACTATTCGTTATAATTAGTAAATCTACTTAGGTTGATCTAATTATTTAGAGGGTTGAATAAGAATTGGTGTTTGTTTAATTAACTAATTGAATTAAAAGCAATAAAGTGAACAATTAACAGGGTAGAAGGTGGATTGACGGATGACACAATCTAGGACGAAGAATCCTTTGATTAAATCCTATGTATGAGTTTAGAGAGTTCAGACTTATGTTTTACTAATAATTGACGGTAATTGCCCTGATAAGAAAGACAAATGTGATCAAGATTTATCTAACCTATTCACATGGGCATGTAAAGCAGCGGGTTCCTTGGCAATTTAGACTAAAGCCGTAGCCCATTCACGAAGACACACTCCTAGTGGTCTCTAGCAAGGTGGGATCATACAAGTTCAGCATAGATAATTCCATGGTCAGGTTCTTATCTATCTATAATTCTATCTTTGTCAGGTTATAGGCATTAGGCACAAACATATATACAAAACAGGCTAGTTGATCATCATCGAGTCTCATTCTAGCAATAATCCTATTCCTGGCAATTTCAAGGCATTAAGCATGTATAATCTGATCAATTAGAGATAAACACATAAGCCCTAGGTCCCTCATCATACATAATTATATAATCAATCTCATCCCCATCCCAAATTGGATGGGGATTAGTTCATAGACAAACCAATAAGAGAGGCAAGGTAAATATGATTAATGGAAAACATCTTCAATCAAATATAAAAGCAAAAGATAAATATGGGAAGAGAAATGTAAAACTCGTTTATCAGATCCGAATACAAGATATGAAGGTCGGCCTCCACCCATCAATTATTCTTCAAAGAAAAGAATTGAAACCTAATCTAGAAAGGGAAAAACAATTCTGAAAGAAATAAAGCTGGAAATCTAATCTAAAAACTGAGAAAAAACTAATAATGATCTACATTGTGAATGACGGCTCCCTTGATACAGGTGAGATATCTCCCTATTTATAGAGTTAAGGAGAAAACCCTAATGTCACAGAGGCAAAATAGATAATTACATAGTGTTTTAGTGGGCCTAGAGCCCAAATCCGCGCATTCCATCAAAGGGGAAGGCGCACCGCCTCGTCTCGTCGAGACAGGGCATGTCTCGACGAGACGAGGGCATGTCTCGATGAGACAACCTTTGTCTCGTCGAGACATGTCCCATTTGGGAAATTGTGGCTCCGGTTTTTATCATTTTGAGTCCCTGGGCTTCCGAAAGATGCTCTAATGGTCCTTGACAAATTCCAAAAGTGCTCTGATGGTCCCTGAATAGTCCTGTAATGCTCCAATGGGCTTTGGTCTGGTTCGAAAATGCTCGAATAGTCCTTGGAAATCCATGAAAACACCGAAAATGCCATAAATAAAGGAAAATACCGAATTTAACTGAAAATTAACAAAATGATACTAGAATTAAGTAAAAACGAAGTAAAAACAATCTAAATTAATCCTAAAAACTCTATAAAATAGGGAGCTATCAGGGATACCTTTCACTATCCCCACCATGGGGATAAAACTATCAACATCCCCATCCCATAGGGATCCTTATCGGGGATTTCCTGTCCTTGTCAGGATGGGTCACCAATGGGAACGGGAAATCCCCGCCCCATTTACATCCCTAAAAGCAGCTGGTAATATGACCCTTTATGCTCACTGGTGGAAAACCGTCTCGATTAAGATTCGAGTTAGGGCTTCAGACTTTTCCCCTAGCTTTTGGTGATGATTGTCTTTTTTATTAGACTGAGGTTTCAGGTATTCGCTGCAATGAAACAAGATGACCATTTTCTTGTAGAGTTGACATCGAATCAAGTGGCACATGACTATGTGCAGTGATGCATGTGAGCATATACATGTGGATGGATGTGGCCTAATCCATGTTTGCGTTTATACATGTATGTATGAATTATATGCAATTTATTATGTGTAGATACATTGATAGATGTGTATGTAGATTACGCATGTATGGATAAAATGGTTTCATAGATTCTCTTCTTTAGACTCGAGAGATGTGGAGCCTTTAGGATCAAAGAATGATGTTTCAGTGACATGCCTAGTTTGTGAGAGCTCAAACTATCTAAGAGATAAACAAATGATGAGGATGGGTAGGCCTAAAATGAAAAGCTCTATATTTGTGTAAATAAAATGAATTTCCTATTTTACAATCCTCTAATTGGGAAAAGTGGGTTCACAAATATTTAAAATTCCAATTAATATTGAGTTTACAGTGGGGGATTTTCTTGGCATAATAATAAAATAAATTTCATAGATTCCATCCTCCTCATCGAGCCTTTTTTGTTTTGTTTTTTAATTTTTAGGAAAAAGGTTGATGCTTAATTTAATTAAGCCATTAGTAAGGAATTAACGTTTAAAAAAAATACCAATTTAGATCTCAGTAACAAAATGAGACACGTCATTATTACTCCATTAAATTATGTCAATTATACGTGAAAGCAGAAATCAGAACTTAACAGAATAATAGGAATGACGTGTCCAATCCGCTATCGATACCTAAATTGATACCATTTTTTAAACATTAAGCATATATTGGTGCTATTTTGTACGTTGAGCCTAAATTGATACTTCTCTAAAAACCATGGGCCTATTTTGGTACCTTATCCCTAGTTTAAAAGAGTAAGGATATAAGAGTAATTTGGTATATAATCTTACCTTACTTTACCTTCAAACTAAACACAATTACATTATTTAACCATCACTTACCTTACTTTCCATCCAAACACAACAAGTTATTTTATAAACCTCACTTACCTCAGCTTACCCTACCTTACTTTAATAATCCCCATCCAAACAAGCCCTTAAGCTTTTTTTTACGTCCTTTAAGCTTTCAATAATCTTTTGATTTAAAAGTCAGATTTCCAATTTTTGTAAGTTTTCAACAAACTTTCTGGCACGCTCGTAATCAAATTCAAAAAAGGTGTTAAACAACCTTTATTGCCACATTTCCTTTCTTCTTAGAAACATTGCTATTCAGGCTATGAATTAACTCAAATGCAATTAACACATTATCATGAATAGAGCAACCCTTAATAAATGCAGATTGGTTTTCAGAGATGATAGAGGGTAACACCAATTTTAGACGGTTAGCCAATACTTTAGAGATAATTTTGAAAAGCACGTTACATAAAACAATTGGACGTAACTCCGTCATGTCAAAAGGATTTGCACATTTCGGGATTAGAGTAATAATAGTATTATTCAGACCAGAAGGAAATTTACCTTGCTCAATCCAGGCTGACCCGACTTTGAAGATGTCGTCACCTAATACATCCCAAAAATGTTGATATAATCCCGGATTGAAGCCATCCGGACCTATAGCTTTGTCCGAGTGCATCTCAAATAGTGCATTTCAGAATTCTTTTTTAGTAAAGGGTAGTAAGAGCTGCTCATTATCCGAGTCAAAAGCCCGAGGCTGAACCTGATCTACCACGGATTTCCACTCACTCACTATTACTGTTTGAAAAAATCCTAGTAAAGTAATTTCGCACTAACTGTCCCGGCCCTTTCACGTCTGACACCCAAGTCCCTACTTCATCCTATAGTCGATTAATACGATTATTTCTCCGTCTTCCATTTGCAAAACAGTGATAGAATATGGTATTTTTGTCTCTAGTGATCTTCCTCTTGAAGTAACATTTTAACTAGCTCTAGTATGTCTGCCTCATACAATTCTGCATCGGTTTCAGATGAGCTCTGTCTTAGCTGCTCCATACGGTTCTAGAGCCTTGTTATATTTCGACGAAAGTCCTTCTGCTTACTTTAGCCCCATTGATTCAACACACCAACCACATTATTTAATCGGGCATCTTCACGGGACTGCTCATTTTTCGCCCAAGCTGACACCACCACATTCCCCAAGTCTGTTTCCCGGATCCATTTTTGCTCAAATCTGAAGTTTTGGTTTATAACCGAGTGGCCATTGTTGTCCATTTGCAGCATAATTGGGGAATGATCAGAAGTTGGTGCGATGGTGTTGAAACTACTACCATTTGGAAATCGGGCTTGCTAATCCTCAGTAAATAAGCACTAGTCCAGCTTCTCCTGCACTTCATTCGGCCTGCCTCTGTATCGAATCCGTGTATGGATATCATATTAATGGCATATCATGTAAATCACACACATCCAAGGTTTCACGAAAACCATAATAGCACTATTCTGGATATTTATTGAGGCCTTTCTTATCACTGTGATTCAACAAATCATTAAAATCTTCGAAAATTAACTAGGGGAGAGGAGAGGTGGTAACAAGGTTTCTCAAAATGTTCCGGTAAACCTTTCGTCTATCTCTTTCTGGGCACCCATAGAATCCCGTTATACGCCAACTACCATTGATTATATCATTCACTGTGAGGTCGATATGATTTGAGGAGAAAGAGAGCAGGGAACAATCATTTGCTTTTCTCTAGAACACACAGAGACCATCACTTCTACCAATGCTATCAATCGAATGTCAACTCGCAAACCCAATCTTACTGCAAATAAATTCAATAGGTGATCTGCAAACTAATATCTCATACAAAAACACCACATCAGGCTTATGAGCTCTGACTAGCTCATAGAGAATATGAACTACTCTAGTATTGCCCAGGCCTTGGCAGTTCCACCTGAAGACTCTCATGGCATAGGGCAGACCTTTTGGTCCGTCGGACTGGATTTCCTTACTGGTGGTCCTGCCTAAACATTTGGATTAATCTACTCCTGGTCTGGTGTCTCAGCTATTCTGCCTTTAGTTCCCTGCTGGAAATTTTGGTCCACTTCCATTGATTGAATGACTACTTCCTGGGACTTAGCATTAATTCTGTTTTTTCCTTCCATTACTTCCCCACGTCTCCTCTTTCATTCTTTTGTAAATTCAATCCCATCTGTTGGTTGAAGACTACTAATGCGCGGCGCCTAGTAGGTGTATGGAGTGTGGGTGATGGGTAAATGAGAATATAAGTGTAAGATGATACGTGTGTGTGCTTTGAGATCTACTAGATGCTACTACGCAGGGGCAAGTGTACCCCGTCTTATCAAGTAATAATCCGGTTAAGATCAGGTATCGAATCCACGGGATTTATAACCATAAGTATTAAACTACTCGGTTCTATTCGCTATCTAAGCGGTGAATACTTTAGGTTGGTTTGGGTGACGACTACAAACTACTCCTAAACTATGGTGAGACAGACTTACATAATCGAAACTCTACGGGTGGCTATAAGTTATAAATATAATAAACAAAGACTCCGAATATATACGATTGATGGTTTACTCTTGCAAACATGACTACGTGTAGACCGACCGACCCGTGAAGTACTTAGACTACGTGCTTCCTCCTAAAGGCGTGTCTAATGCTGGGGATCAGAAACTAGGGCCCATAAGTTTCGTGGCTTGTCAATTCCTACGGTTTCCTGTGTGTCACTTCCGGTAGGGCAGCACCTATATGGTTCCCTAAAGATAACCCGCAAAGGGCACCGGTAATCGTGTCCCCCTACACAATAATCAATTACAAATATCAAAACAAGTAGTAAACATCAACACGTATAGAGAAACGGAAATTGCAAATCATATATTATAAATATGGAACGCGTAAATTTGGAATACAACCAAGCCGAGTACATAGGAAGAGTACAAGCTAATTAGCAAGTAGAAAGGGAAGAATCGGCCCTTGGAACTAGCTAACCGGACTCAAGGCCGTCTCTTAGGTCTTGGAGGTGGAACTCTCGAGCTTGGTGGAAGAGGATGGAACAGAACTTCGACGGAGTGACGAAATAAGTGAACAAGCTCTCAAGGTGGTAGAGTTTAGTTACATAAAATCTGAATGAAGAAATGAGTGCTAATCACTCTTATTTATACACATCAATTTCGGGGGTAAAATCGTAAATACACAAGTTATAAGTAAGAATTCACATTGTTTGTGCAGGTTTCACATGGCATGCCCCACGTGGAAGGGAGGACGCCCCGCGTCTCTGTCATTTTGCCCATTCTGTTGATAATTTCTCCTACGCGTGGGCCGTATTCAGAAGGGTTGACTCATCCACGCTCCGCGTAGACCAGGGTACTCCCCGCGTGGGTGAGTCTTTGGAACTCCGGATTGAAGAATTGCTCCTGCACGCCCCGCGTATAACTAGGGACGCCCCGCATGGTTGAGCTCATGGAACAAATTTCACTATTTCACACCTTGCACGCCCCGCGTGCTATGCTATACGGCCCGCATGGTAGGTGTTGATTGTGTGGGAACGCGTGGGTTGACTGTCGTGACTTAGTGGGAATTGCTCTACGCCCCGCGTGTAGGATTCCACGCCCCGCGTACTTGCTGAATTATCAATTGTGCATTCTTAGCCCGTACCTGCAAAATACGACTCTCGAGACCCAAATTAGCTTGATGTTTTATTTTTCTGAAATTAATCAAAAGTAAAGGAAATTCACTAAAAACACAAACTTCATTTTTATTTTATTATTTATTTAAAAACACACTATTTTTGTAATTAAACTTAATTATTTAGCTGAAAATTAAACGGTAAATCACGCTAAATAATAGGGACAAAACATCCCTATCAACCTCCTCGGACTTTAAAGTTTTACTTGTCCTCAAGTAAAGAAAATCGAAAGACAAGGTGTTGTCCTCAAAACAGACTCTAGCAAGTGCACTAGATACAAGTAATAAAATGATAAAGTATCGTCTCCTCAGGGATTCATGACCAATTTTAATAGAAAAACTTTGT
This sequence comes from Euphorbia lathyris, assembly GCF_963576675.1. Taxonomy (NCBI): domain Eukaryota; kingdom Viridiplantae; phylum Streptophyta; class Magnoliopsida; order Malpighiales; family Euphorbiaceae; genus Euphorbia; species Euphorbia lathyris. The sequence goes on from NC_088911.1 coordinate 62,617,212, forward strand.
AGAACAGGGTGTTCGTGGTATGTGATTTTCTTTAGTTGAGAAATGATTTGATCTGGTTATTGGAAATACTAAATGTAAAGATTCAATCTCAGAAAATGTGTTTTGGTTATGATAAAAAGAGAGAATAGGCTAAGCCAAAGCGGAACAGGTTACATTCAGCATCTAATATCCTATTTATTCATGAATGTCATAAAGTGAAGTCAAGGTCTCTGCTTTAAAGCTCACTTAAGTCAACTTCCATGTGTTCTTAAGATTCTAAGACTTACTACAACCTTAAGCGTCCTTAACGTTGGTTCTTTCTTGCATTACAAGCAAAATAGCATTTCTATCTAGAAAACCCTTGATACAATCCCCTTATATTCCTATTTCGGGTCTTGGAAGTTTGATAAAAAGATCCATGAATATGAAAGCAGATCCCTATCATTCATCATTCACTAAGATAGATGCATATAATCATGCGAATAAGAACTTTATCAAACACATCAACATGTATTAACATTCATTCATAAAAAGGAAATAGATAACTTACATAACCAGCCCTTGCTGGCCTAGCCCATTCAAAATGACTACTCACTCATGGTGCGGAGTGAACAGCCTAAGCTAAATCTACGAGACTCCATGGAAGGAGTCATCATTTCTTTCCTTGAGAGCTTCTTCTCTCAAAATTGTTCAGTATCCAAAGTATGTCTTTCTTTCCCTCCACTACCGATATAAATAGGAGGGAAAAAGATAAAGAGTACGCAAAAATAATCTAAAATATTACAATGGAAAGATTGTTCAAAAAGAGATGGGATATTGTTTTTGGTGCTTAAAGTGGTGGTATAATCTTTAACTCTTGAACACTCAAGAGTCGAAATGTCTTATCATCATGCTTCTTCTGGCCGCCTATTCCTGCCTGCTTACTCACGTCGTTGTCCTTCATCAGATCACAGCGTTACCCGCTGGTTCATAGCAAGCTCCTCTCCTCTTGGCAGACGCAAAACAGGCTGTATAACAACATTTTTGACTTGATCAATACAAATCTGCATAAAACACCAATTAGTCCTTCATTTAAACAAGATTAAACCTTTATTAACCACATTTTATCACATATGGTATGCTTAAGTATGATCAATTTTGTGCCTATCATAATGGATTGAGACAATTAAGAAACAAGCCTCCGATTGGTTTAACCAAGTGCGTGATTTCAAAACTAAGGTTTTACGAAAAGTTTTCAATGAGCACTTACGTAAGCGGATGAGTGGCCAAACTTATTCGAAACCTCCATAATCAAACTTAATAGGCAAAATTAACGGGGATTGATTATCTTTTGAGAACTCAATTGTACCTCACCAAGGTATTTCACTCTTAACGCTCAATTTTTGGTGGGTCGGTGTTTGTACGCTCTTCTTTGTGCTTAGTCAAGGTCATCCCGAGTTTGCATGTTCATCCGAGTTTTTCCACCTATTTTATGGTCGGGCAATATTAAAAATGAACCCGGAGGGGGGTTGTAATGTAGGCGGGCTTTTTAGTGGTAAGTGGTTAATATTAGGAACACAAGTCCGAATACCGATTTTGGTGATTGCATCATCTTTTTATCGTTTTGTCCTAGCAAGCATGAAAGATATATTTTGAAATTTCTCGGGTGGAGCTTGAGAATGCCTATTTTGTTCTCTATTTTTGCTTTATTTATTTTTCTTTTCTTTTTATTCGAGAGTGGCACAAAAACAATTTCAAAGATTATTTGTGCTTTCTTGCTAGAGACTTAGCTTGTTTCGGGTATTTCCGATGCATTTGATTTTGGTATTCGAATATGAGGAAAAAGGGTTACGTGTTAAAAGGGTGTTAGCAAAGAAGTTGATTAATAGGCTCGAGGGGGCTTCCTAGAGGTTTATGAAAAACGAAGAAAAATAATTAAGAAAGAATTAGCCTAAGCGGGTTCGTTTTATCATCTATTGCCCTTCTTACCAAAACAAGTGTACTTAACCCGGTATTAATTGCAAACTCTATGAGTTGAGTGAAGTCAAAGCCCTCAAAATGTTATGAAAAAAATAGAGTTCTCGTACGAACTCTTTCAGGCTCAAAATACCTTACATAAATTTCGGGTTCAATTGTGTACTTTCAAGTTCTCGTAAAATTTTCAAAAATCCTGTCTTTATTGCCTTTTTAAATTTCACTATAGAGGTAACTCGTGGGTTAGGATTCAATGCTTTTATTAAGTGCAAATCTCGACTATGCATAAACTCCCTAGCTTCGAGATCAAGACTTAAATTTCTTAATTAGACCGATCCATTGTTATTTTAACGTTTTTAGTTTTAAGGACAAATAACAGAACTTTTAATTAATTTCCGAGGGAGGTGGTGTGACGGGAAATTTTTTGAACCAATAAATTAGTTTAATTAGTTTTCTTATTTTTGTTTTTGTTTTTGTTAGTGCAAAACAAACTACTAGTGCGGGGTTGCACGACCATCCGTGTGAATAAAAAGACATTAATTCCTAAAACGTCACAAATTAAAATAAAACAAAACAGAAAATAAAAGGGTTAATCAAAGACCCTACAAGTCTGTTTTGACGCGGGACGTACTGGTGAGTACACTCCGCGTGATATACCTTTTAGTACATTTGTCTTGGCAGAAACTTAGACACGCGAGGCGTGCCTATGGGCGCGCTCTGCATGAACCATGTTTTCAGCCATTTGTTAACTCAGAGAGTGGTTCACGCGGGGCTTGCCCAAAGGTACGCTCCACGTGAACCTTATTGCTATACTAAAATTAAACGTTATTAAAAATGGTACGAAAACGCATTAATCACAACAACATAGAAAAGTAAACTTATAAAATGTAAATATATTAACTAATAACAAAGAAAAACAACAAAATGCACTAAAACATGGAAACATAAAATAGACGTTAATGCCAAAAATGTCAAAAAAGAACATAAAAACACGAAAACAAAAACACAAACAAAAAGAACTAAGGTTGAGGCGGAGGAGGATTCCCGTGAATGTTGAAATGGGTGAAGAAGGTGTTGGTGAATGCCTCGAAACTTGCCCGATCCGCTTACCTTTGAGCTTCGAGCGTGTCAAAGCGTGTGGCAAGGGCGGCTTGGTCCATGAGGCGATGGGCCTCAAGAGCATCAAACCGGGCATTCATAGTAGCCCGGTCTTGCCGTTGTTTGCCTTCTAATATGTCCAATCGAGCATGAATCGATTGGAAGTCATGGTTGTAGGAGAAGGAAGGACCGGTTGGCATGTCAACCAAATCATCGAAGTCATACTCCGAATCCTATTCCCCCACCTCTTGTTGGTGACCGGTACCCGAACTCTCACCCGGACCGGAGGTATGGAGGTGGAGGGTTTTGAAGGCATTTTTGTCCAAAGGACGGGGATCATAATAGGGAAGGCGATCAAGGGCGGCTTGACCGAGAGCAGAGGAGACGTAGATGGTGACCAAGTGCCCCAAACCCAACTCGGTATGGCTCTTCGAGTTCATTTGTCGGAGCATGGTCTCGACAAGGAGGGAGAGATCAAAGGCGAGCCCCTTCTCACAGCAATAAAGGGCAAGAATCTCAACCTTGTTGACCTTGTTTGCCTCGACTTTCCCCGAGAAGTAGTAGTTGAGGAGCCAGTGAAGGAGTTGGAGGATTGGGTTGCGGATGCGACCCGGGTGGAGGTTGGAGATGTCAAATTGGTCCAACCCCGTAATGGACTTCCAAAAATCACAGGGGGTTGACCTCGGGAGGCCAATTGGTGAGGCTGACCTCCGTTTGGTGGGTGAAATGGTTGTGGATCCAAGCCGCATTGAGGGAGTAGGGTGTTGGGGTTTAGTGTCCTATAGACAATTGTTCTAGGATACAAACTTAATGTAAATGAATTGTTCTTTATATCATTTGTTTAATGAGATATATGTTTTGAAACTATATAAAGGCAATCCCTTTTTAAGCACTAAATAAAGTCTAATAAAAGGAAATCCGTAAGTTTGTTTAAAGTGATTATAAAGTGTTCATACAAGCATAAAGTGAGACAAAACTTTATAGTAAACTGATAAACTTAAAACCACCCCAAGTCAAGTGATATGTTTGGGATTAACATATCACTGTTGAGACTTGTATGTAACAATGTCTTCTGTCCGACAGAAAGCTGATCTCACGAGCTTCATATATACAGATATCTGGACAGTTACATAGATCCGATGAAACGTTGTTCATTAGGATTGGGGATCCGATTTTAGATAACAGGATGGGTAGATTCATCCTTGTCACCTGTTCATCTCATTGGTATTAATAGGTATAACTAATCCTCAGACTCAAAGGAATGTTAATTGGTCATCCTGAATTACTGAATGTGAGACTTTGATCCTGCTGTCCCACGATCCTTAACAGAGATGACTCTGGGGTGTGAATGGCAAAGGATGGGTGTCACAGGAGGTAATGTCAGGGTAGTTATACATTGGATTGAGCATTTATCACTCCCGATAAATGGGAGATACGTCCATGGATCACTTGTGGAAGACTTGACTCTAAATCCTTGCAAGGTGATAGCTTAAGACTTGAAATGCAGATTTCACTTTACCTATCTATTTGAGTTGACTCGGCCTGTACAAGTAAAACGAACGTCTCGCTATATGTGACTTGACATCATCCATAGTCATAAGATTCAGTTCAAGGATGTAGTTGATAAAGGATCGAATTATACTGTAACTAATACGGAAAGGTTAACGACGGAATCAACCTGTCTTCTTAACGGACTCTAGGGGAATGATTACAGACTTGCCAATAACATACTCAGTACATCATTCCGTTATGCAAAGATTAAATATAATTCTTGAAGAAATTAATTTAATAGTTGCATACGGCCAGAAGTAGTAAGAACCTAATGGATCACACATAAGACTTGGAACCAAAAGAGAGATGGATGTTATTAATTGATGGAAGCCCAATTGAGCCCAGTAAGGCCCATTTAATTAAAGGGGGCCGAAATTTATATATAATTAGTAATTAATTATTTTGATTTTATTAATCCTAATTTGATTAGGAATATGAATTAAATTAATTAAGAGATAATTAAGTTAGGAGTTTTAATTAGATTAATATACTCCTATTATTATCCAATAAGGTTGTTTATTATTATCCTAGATATATTAGATATATAGTGAGATAATAATTAGGAATTCTATTCCGAATGGAATTCCTATTAAGTAACCTATTCCTATCTAACTAGGGTTTAGATACAAGTGATTATATATACCCCCCTACTACATAGAATTTCGACTAAGCCTATATACTCCCCTTTGTGAATTTCGATTTTTGCAAGAGAGAGAGAGAAAAGAATTCGACTCCCCTAGTTCGTGGACAAGAATTCATACGGCTTCCATCGATCGATTAATTTCATCTATCTCCTTTTTTCTTTGATCTTGTGTTGATTAATTAGAGGCAATCTATTTTGGTTGCATCTCATACGGTTGGTTCTAACTTAATCTTCTTGTGTTTTACTTTGTGCTTGGGAACTCGGATTAGAGTTGTGGGCACTTCATTAACAACGGTAGATTGTTCATCGTAAGGTATTTCTTCTTAACCCTCTTTATATGAAATAACGATTCACGGATCCTATGGTTATATGGAAGTAGGCTAAAAATTTTATATTTCCGCTGCTATACCTTAGCCTAATTTCCAACATAGGGTTGATTTTAGAGGGGGAAGGCAAGGACATAGTTGCCTAGGATCCCGGTGGCGGTGAGAGTGGTGAAGAACTCGTGCACTAATGAAGGGTACACGCGGTGGCATGCATGGAAATGGTCTTGCCACCCGAGGTCACGAAGGCGGTCCTCAAAGTTATGACCGATGTTGTGGTGGTCGAGGGCATCGAGGTTGATGTATGGGAGAGCCATGATAGGAGAAAGGGCGACATTTTGGTAGTTCGCCCCTCCGCGTCATTGAGAATATGGAACGGGGCGCGGAAGTGGGCGGTGAGTGGTGGTATTTCGTCGGCTTCGGGTGGTGGTAATGGTGTTTGGTCGGAGTGGGAGGAGCGAGTGCGGGAGGATCGCGGGTTATGTTCGTCGGCGGATCTCTTGCGACGAGTCATTGTGAGGGGAGTTGAGTGATTTTGGACAAAGTGAGGGAGAGAGAGTGGTTGTGATGGGAAAGGAGAGGGGAATAGTGACGATCATACAGGGAGAGAGGTGGGAATCCAAGTTGGTGTCGGATTCCCAGAAGGTACGCGGGGCGTGATGGGGGTCGAAACCCCCTATCTTTGGGTATGGTTTTAGGACGGTTTTTAGCTTAGTTTTGCTAATAAGCGAGCATTTCTCGCATTTATATGCTTTTGTGTGAGTTAGTTAGAATTTGTATACGTTCTAGTTACTTTTTGTGGTTTAGGCTTGTTTTATGATCATTTTAGGCAAATACGGCCAAATTAGCATGTACGCTAAGTTTCTATTATCTTTTATGGCTAATTGGTCTGCCAAAAGTCGCACCAAACGGAGTATTTACTCAAAACAAGCGATTGTCGGGTCAATTTAGCCTCGGAACTAATGTCATTTGGAGTTTACGTGCGTGTGCAGGTTAAAACAGGAACGAGTTCGGGCGAAAGTTTCATTTCGGGACATCCAGCAGTCGCACAAGGCGTTTTGGGCATTATTGCTCGTCGAAACTGACCTTTTTGGGCTAGATCGGCGAGCTGGCACTGCCAGCCCAGCGAGTAGGCCCTTAAGGGGCCAGCTCGGCGAGCTGACCTGTGGGAATCAGTCTTTTGACTGATTCCCATCCCCACGAAGCCACGTTCGACCCCACGTCTTCCCACCTGAAAAAGGAAACGAATTAGGTCAGAACGAGGGCCAAAACCGCAGCTATAAATAGAACCTTAAGTCTCAATTGTAAAATATCTTTCATTATTGTAAATTACTTTAGCTTTCACCCTTGAAGAATCCTCTCCACCTCCCCCGTCTCCTTCAACCTCCATTGAAGAACTTCCGAAGCTCCGCACACCGAGGATTATTCAAGGTCCATCCTTAAGTCCTAGGAAGCCGGCTGTAGGGTAGACAGGTTCCCTAAAAGGGATTTTCTCATCTTTTTCATATACTTTGTTTTTATCCCTTGTTACAGCCTATGAATCCTAGGCTAATTGTATCCCCATAACAATGTTCTTCATCTTTAATAATATTTTAGCTCTTATTATGTTGATTGCTTTATTTGTTTAATCTTTGTCTTACGCTTTATTCGACTGGTTTAACTCATTCAAAAGTCCAAAAATCTAGTTGGCACATATTGTGAGATGAATCTGACCTAGTCAGAGCTTAGGAGATTAACGACCTCTTAGTTGATTAAGCCCAAATTGCTGAGCCTTAGACCTAGTTTCGGCCTTACAATGGAATCACGCGCTAGGGACTTCAGAAGTATAAGTAGGGTTAATCGCCTCGAATACAAGTGACTTAGATTAGGTTTTTAATCAATTGACCTAATATTCTATCCTCATTATTATCGTTTCACACCATGTTTCTTCAGGTAATTGCATTAGTGAAAGATCACCTAGGAGTAGTTTAACTTAATTAGGAGAGTTTAACTTAATTAGGAGTAGAATAACTTAATTAGGAATAGAATAACTTAGCTAGGAGTAGAGCAATTCAACTAGGAGTAGATTAATTTAAACAAAACACATCAAAACCCCCCAAAGCCTAGATAACATCACCCGACCGAGTAGATCGATACTTGCAGCAGTAAATCCTATGGATTCGATACCTGGACTTGTCTAGATTATTACTTGATAACGACGGGGTACACTTATCCCTTAGTGAGTCTCAGCCGTGAGGCGCATCACACGCGGGGCTTGCCAGGAGACACGCCCCGTGTACTTTAGTCTCTGACCAAAAATTACGCGAAGGATGGGTGGCACACGGGGCTTGCCAGGGGGCACGCCCCGCGTGCCTGAGATTGCAGACAAACGGTCGGAATTTTAAAAGGGTTTTGGGTTTTTATTATATTTATTTTTTTGGGGGTTTTAAATGGTAATTAATTTGAAGGGATTAATTAGGGGATTAATGGGAAATGAATGAGGGGGAAATTAATGTGTTTTAATTTTGAATTTAATAAAGAGTTTTGATTGGAGGAGAGGAGAGATGGAGTGGAGAAGTGGGAAAAATTAATGGGGAAGAGGGAAGAGTGATGTGAGTGGTGGAAGAAGGAGGTGGAGTGTGAGGGTGGAGAAGATAGGTGGAAAACTGCCATGGGGAGTTACAATTCGCAACTCCCCCAGGACACGCGGGGCGTGGTATACAGGCAATTCATTTGTGATTTATTCTCATGAATCCTACAGGTCTACAGACACGCGAGGCGTAATGGATGGTACGCTCCGCGTGAAATGCTTTTAGCATGTTTGTTTGCGCCAGAAGCTCGTCTACGCGGGGCTTGCCTATTTGCACACCCCGCGTGAACTTTGGATTAAAAAGGGATTTGATTTCTTTTATGGGTTTTGTAATTTTTTTTGTTGGTTATGACTAAGGTTTTAATTAAAATTGTGAAATGAACACGAAAGAAAAATAAAATTCAGAAGGTAAAAAGAAATCTTTAAAAATTGAAAGGAAACGAAAACACGCAAAAACGAAATTGAAAACAAATTGAAAACATGTATGATACATATAGACAAGGGTTTGGAGAATGCAAACCAGTGCTACGTTTATAGTCGGAGTAGCTCGACTTTCTCAATAGGTGTGACTATTGCAGGATGTCCGAATTAGAACCCGATGGATCCGAACCTTTACCGTTAACGAGAGTTATTGCTTGTCCGAATTCTCTATTTTTAGCTCGCGGGTTTTCCTCGGTATTTGTCAGGAGAGTTCCTATCTGTCTCTCCTGTTGTTGACGATTTAAATGAGCCACTTGGTGACTCAAATCTCTGCAAAACACCTCATTGTCAGCAAGACGTGTTAGAATGTCCTTTAATAGGGAAGTTACCGATTGGCCTTGCACATTGTTGGGAGGTTGGGCATTTCGACAGCCGGGCACATTTTGTGACTGCCCTAGCCCATGCTCCCTATACTCTTGATGAAAGTCGGGTGGGGGCCTCAATACATTATTGTTATTGCCGTACGACAAGTTAGGATGTTGGTATCGGGGTCTCCACCCGTTATCATTATTATTATGGTGGTGTGTGTTTGAGTAGGAGTTTGAGTTAGAGTTGTACCTGTAGACACCGAGTCGGAGGACCTGTGACGAAAACTTGAAAACAAGACGGTTGAAGCGATTGATTCCGGAAGTTTTGAAAAACAAAAAATATATAAAGAATGATAAGTACATAATAAAGAAGAAAGAGTTATGGCGGGTCGCTGTTGCCAATGGGGTGGCTCGCGAATGCTTAGCGGCATGGTGCGAGCGCTTAGCGGCATCCGACGCGCGGTCGACGACAGTCGGACGCCCGCTCGACGGCGCGGGGCGCGCGCTCGACGTTCGTCGGATGCACGCATCCAACCACAAGTGGCGCGCGCTCGACGTCCGAGCGATGCACGGGCCCGGTGGCGCAGAGCGCGCTCTCGTCGGCCACGGGGCGTGTGCGCCCGGCAGTGCGGAACGCGCGTTCGACGGCAGCAGGGCGTGGGCGCCCGACGGCACGGAACGCACGCTCGACGGCAGCAGGGCGTGCGCGCCCCGGCGGCCGTTGGGTGAGCACCCACCGACGTCGGGCGAACGCCCAAAGGCGGTTGGGCACGCGCGCCCAACCTTGCGTTGGGCAATCGCCCAACAAATGTTGGGCGGCCGTTGGGCGATCGCCCAACAATTGTTGGGCGGCCGCCCAACAATGTTGGGCGATAGCCCAACGTGAGGTTGGGCGGCCGCCCAACATGCCTTGGGCGGCCGCCCAACCCCCTTGGGTGACGCCCGATTCTTTTCGGGCGTCGCCCATTCCGCCGGGGATCCGTTTGCCTATAAAAGGCACGGATCCCCATGCATTTGAAAAGAAGGAGGAGGATTCTTTGGAGCTTTCTCACTCTAAACATTTTTAGAGAGAGAAAGTCAATTTTTTGGAGAAAATATTTTTTTTCCCAAAAAAATCCAAATTTTCCCAAAGTTAAATTTTTACTAAAAAACCGGAAAATCACGACTCGTGGAATCAATCGGCTTCGACTGTCAGATACCGAACTTGAGGTATTATCCGAGGACTAGACTCGTTTTATTTTATTTAATTTATTTCTTTTCCTTTATTTATTTTTATGTTATAATTTTATTTATTTTGTCATTTATTTATTTATCACGTTTTATTTAATTTTTCGTATTTATTTAATTCCCGTCTCTTGTTAGATAAACGTTTGGTTTTGTTTTGAAGTAAAAACCTCGTTTTGATATCCCAATACGAACCGTGATCCGATTAAAAGGTAGTTCGGGTATCGAAAACGTTGTAATTATAAGTTTTAACTAAAAAAAAAAATTTCAAATAATGTTTTAAAATAAAAACGTCGTTTTAGGAACTTCCGTTATTGACTATGATCCATTTTTGGTAGTTCGGAAATCCAAAACGATTGAGTTAGACTTAATTTAAAGCTTTTGAATAAATCTGGAAACAATTGGAGTGCTGCTGTAATTTTCTGTTTCTGTCACTAATTGCTGTTTACCGACGGATTTTCCATCGGTAAATCTGCTGTAATGTAAAAAATGCTGTTTTGGTCCCTGTTTCTTAACTTTTAAGCTTTTGGTCCTTTGTATATATATGTGTATTTATGTAATATATATTTTCAAACTATTTTTAGACATTTGATACATATAGTTATTTAGAATGTTTATATATTTTTATTTTATTTTATTTTAAATATAAGTATATGTATATATATCTTTTCTTTTCTTTTTCCTTTACTTAAAGGGTAATGAATTTTATTTTAAAATGATATTTACTTGGGTGTTTTGGGAGTGATTAATTAGTAGACATTTTGTGGATAAATGGATATTATTTTGACATTTAAATTAGGGTAAATTCCAAAAAAAAACCATGTGGTTTCACCGATTTCCAAATAAATCCTTGTGGTTTGTTTTTACCAAAAAAAAGGAGTGTGTTTACGCCGTTACCTGAAAAACGTAAAATCAGTTAACAGTGTTAAAAATGAGGGGTAAAATTGGAAATTCTGAATTTTTTTAATTTTTTTAATTTTCTCTTTTTTCTTTTTTTCTTTCCTTCTTCTTCTTCTTCTTCTTCTTCTTCTTCTTCTTCTTCTTCTTCTTCCTTCCTTCCTTCCTTCCTTCCTTCCTTCCTTCTTCTTCTTCTTCTTCTTCTTTTCTCCTTCTTCTTCCTCTCTCTCTTCTCCTTACTCTTTTTCTTCGTTTTTTTAATCGGAAATCTGTTCCAGAAATCTGGAAATTCCAGATTTCCAAAATCGGAAATCTAGGAATTTCCAGATTCCTGGAATTTTTTTGTATTTATCTTTAATGTCAAATTCTAAAAAGCTCCATCTCTACCTAATCGACAAAATATAATCATCACTCCTTGATCTAACAGCGATCTTTGTTTTGGGCCAAAACAAAAACCCATTAAATGGTCGTCTTCGTCGTCATCGTGTTCTACCTTTAAAATGCACTTGAACGGGATATTCATTGAATTAGCAACTCCAAACCCAATTCATCCCATTACCATAAGGGACAACTGCCAATTATTCATCAGTACATAACCAATTACACAACACTTTGACAACCTAATTTTCACAATTGGCACAGCAAAATAGCATTCAGCAACTGACAAATTTGCAAAGCAAAAAACATTCCCTGAGAACGTGCAAGAAACAAACAAAATAAATACAAAAATCAACCAATCAAAAAGCTTGACGCAATATAGAAAAGGCAGAGTAGCCCTACAGAAGGAAAACGACCATCACAAAGCAAAATGACAGACCCAATGAGAATTGAGAAAATGCCGATTCTGGAAATCTGTTCCAGATTTCCAGAATCGGAAATCTGGGAATTTCCAGATTTCTGGAAATTTCCAGAAATCTGGAATTTTCAGATTTTTGATTTTGGAAATCTGAAATCGAAACAAAAAGAAACAAAAAAAAGAAGAAGGGAAGAGAGAGAGGAAGAAAAAGAGAAGAGAGAGAGAGAGAGGGGAAGAAGAAGAAGAAGAAGAAGAAAAATAAAAAAAATACAAAAAATCGTTTTTCCAAATTTACCCTTCGCCACGTCAGCATTTTTAACGCCGTTAACCGATTTTCCGTTTTTCGGGTAACGGCGTAAACACACTCCTTTTTTTTGGTAAAAACAAACCACAGGGGTTTATTTGGAAATCGGTGAAACCACAGAGGTTTTTTTTAGAATTTACCCTTTAAATTACATTAGGTATGTATATATATAGTTTTGGTCTATATTAGTTATTATTAGATAAAACTATTTAGGGGACAAATGATATTTTCTTATTTAGGGGTTTTATTTATTATTTTCACATATTTAAAGTAAAAATGTATTATACTTAATATTTTCATTATTATTCCTTATATATGTATTATATAGTATCTTTTCACTTATCCTTATTTCATGTTTCCTTTTTTGGCTAAAATGTATATATATACTTATATTATTTTCTTTATTCTTTTGGGCCATTTAGGGGTCCATGTTTCAAATGGGCTTTATTTGGGAGTGAATTTTGATTTAATATGTTTATTGTTGTAATTATGACAAGTAAAGAGTCCATTGAGTGAAAAGGGGAAAATAAATCACAAAAAGAGTTTTCAAGTTAATTATTTGAACTAATGGATTTTTAGAGGTTCCTAATGTAAATAAATAGTGTTTTCTTGACATTTCAAATCGTTTCTTAAAACACCACGTTTTAAAACCTTAGTCCGTTCCAACGATGGATTAAGCGAACCTTGTAATTAAAATCGTTTTCATTATAAATAATAGAGTTTTGAATCGTTTTCTTAAATGATTTGTACAAAATAAATTGACTTGTATGCTTAACCACGTTTTCTTATTAAAGGTTTTTACCTTAATGTTTTCAAACACTTGAGTCGTTCCAACGGCGATTCAGGCGGACTTCATCAAACGGGGTTTTGAAACGTACCTAAATCGTTCCAACGGCGATTAAGGTACGAACCATGTAAATAAACTCGTTTTGGGAAAATGAGTTAGTATAGAATTAACACGCAACACGACATGTAAATCCCGTGGTAAATAAACCACTTCTTTCTTCCTCCCCTCCCTTTGTATGTATATCAAATTGATGTAAATGGGTGATTCTTTACTAAAGTGGCTTTTCAATAATATATGCTCAAAACGGTTTCTAAAAAGAGAAAGAAAAGGTTTCAAATGAATTTTAAACTTAAAGAAGTATACGATTAGTCTGTTATCGCCTAACATGCTGAGTAGGAGGCCGGTGGTTCATAACCGAGCGATGTCGGGGTGCCTAGTAGCCTTTCTCCGGAAAGGAGCTAGCCTTCTCGGCTCGTACCTAAGTTTCCCGAACCCACACCGGTCTCCCGCAAGGGATCGGTGTTCATTTTCCCATTCGTGGGTGGCGACTCTTCCATATCTCCGAGCTCCGGTCCTGCCGAGCAGCTTGATTCCACGATTGGTTGCTTTCGGCGCCAATCACCGCTTACGTCGCCATGAGGTGTCCATCCCCCGGTCCGCCCGGGAGATTAGGCCGCGGCACCTCGTCTAACAAGTGGCGACTCTGCTGGGGAAGCGAGAAATTTGATTCCGGAAGGCGTGTATTAAGCTCTTAACGGGGACGGATCGTATTATTTCTTTTCGTATGCATTCATGTGCATTATTGCAAACCTTTTGGGTAATTTCCGCGAAACCTCTAGCGAGAGTCCATTCGTCGCTCGAAGGAGGCTAGTGTAAGTTCCCCCTTACAGTAAGGCGCCAAAGGGTCCCCATCCATTCGTTAGGGGCGAATTTGTGCGGTCCTGTGAGGTCCCGCGATCAGCCGTGTCAGCATATAGTAGCCTTAGAAGTTGCCATAGGATTACCCGTTACTATTTTTGGTGTGATAAATGAATCAGTTCGTGTTTTCAAATCGCCATGATACGTGTCTAAATCCTAAAGTATGTAAAGAAAATGAAACGATGCGTTAATATATACTCTTGAATCGGCGTACTAATTACCCTAAAACATCGAAACGATTTAAACTAAAGACGACTTAGTCATCTCGTATGAATGAACATGTGCGGCCTGCCTTGTCCCTTTCGGTGTCCCGACAAAGGCACATGTTCAGGAAATGCGTTATGACGTAAGCACGTATTAGTATGAATTGGTTTGGTGTTAAGGATAGTTATATCTCGATTCAAAAGACTATATTAACAGTAGCCGTTATTCACATTCTTTAAATAAATTAGGATAGAATGAGATTATGACGAAACGAAAACGGAGAACATTTCTGTTTCGAATGACCCTGTTGTAACGTAAAACGTTTCGCACAAGTAGCCCGTCCCTTCCGAATAAAAGACGAGCTCTTACGTTATGCCTTGTGTCGTTCTTAAGAGAAATGGATGTGTCCGCAAAGGTGACTAAGAAAATAAAAGAAAAAGAAAAATGAACTAAACGACTAAAATCATTCTGAATCTACGATATATGTCAATCCTGAGAGTAGTTAAAGAAAATAAACCAATGCTGTTGAATACGTGCCTCGAACGAGTGTATACCCCGTTTAAAATCTCGAAGCCGAATTAAGCCAAACCATATAATTGCGCCATATGGACGAGACTGCGGGTTTTGGCTAATGACTCGATCATTTCGACCGTTACTAAAACTGCAAGAAATATGGCCCGATATACGTGTTTGCTTAATTCGTGCCCAAATGAAAAAGAACGGTGAAATCCTTGCTTCGAATAAACATGCGATTCAACGAAACGTTGATTTTCTAGTGATATATCAAGTAGATTGAAAAGAATAAAGAATTGTAATTAGCCGAAAGATTACCGTGCGCTCAAATAAGACTCACCGTCTTTTCACGTAGCAAAAACGAGCAAATGGATTCTTAACGCTAAAAACAAACGTGTTACGCGATGAGTCCGTTCCCTAAATTCAAAAGTGATTCCATCACTAAATAAACGCATGGTTACGTCTCTCGATAGATCCAAAAGATCCCGTTGTAATCCAAAAATCGAGACACGAATCCACGCGAATAAAAGGGAACGAATCATTGACGATAACGAACGATTGGATTAAAAGAATAACTTGTACCACGTCTAAAAACCGAGATGCGCTCAAAGGGAGTCAAAACCCGAATTAATGCGTCTCGCGAAAGGACAAAAGTCGAGTTATTCCGAAAGGACAATCCAACTTGGTCGATTTCTTAGTCACTGAACACTGATGCGTCAAAAACGAACTGTGTTGTATGGTGAATGATTTACTTTTTCCGCAATAATCGACGGCATCACGCGTCCCTTGGACCGCAATGTGAGCCCCAAACCAAAATCCTAGGAAAGAGACTTGGACCATCGAGTGGGTGGAGGAATAAGGGTGGAAGAGAGATGTTGTGATACGTGTAATTAGACTAACGTTTGTTCTTCTTATCTTATATATCCGTAAATAATAAACGCACACACCACGAATCATGCATATAAAATCATGCATACATACTAATGGATACCGTTCGCGCAGACGTCAACATTAAGCGATTGTGGTATCGAGAGAGCAGTCGGCTAGTTAGGCAGTTTGACCAGTTACAGATTGACAGTTCTGAATCGGCAGTTGTGGCTTCGAAATCATCTTCGTCCGAGTATACTCAGTCTTCAGCTAGTATGTCTGCGACCGACGAAAAAGTGGCCGGATTGGAAAACTCTGTGAACAACATTAATGAGCAGTTAGCGGTGATAGCGGCCCAGTTAGCTAAGCTGGCCATGAGAGATGACAAAAGTGGCAGTAAACACGCTGAGAATGAGGTGAACGATGGACCTCGCTTTGGGGATGAGGATGACTATCAAGATTATATCCGGAAGCAGCTTGAGAAAGAGAAAGCTAAGGAAGAGGAGTGGAAGCAACACATCACTCAGGAGGTGCAGGATCTACGTGGGGAAAGTTCCGGGAGTCAGGACTTTTATAACTTGAAGAATTGTTTATCGGCAACGGCTTTGCCTTTGAAATTTCGGCTCCCTGACATGAAAAAGTTCGATGGAACTGGGGATCCCACTGCCCACATGAATAAGTATGTCGCTGTAATGAAGCACACGATTCTGACTGAGGATCAAGTCCTGGGGCTGTTTAACACCTATCTTGAGGGGGCTGCCCTCACATGGTTTCATGCATTGCCTATGGTGACGAAGAGGGATTGGAAGGAGTTAGCGAAGTCATTCATCGCTCAGTATAGCTTCAATACCATGCCGGAGGTCACTTTGAAGGAGCTAGAGAGCACTAAACAACAGGCTGGGGAATCTTTTTCCAATTTTATGAAAAGATGGAGGGCTAAGGCCGCGGTCATGAAACAGAAGCCGCTTGAGCAAGATCAGATCCGAATGGTGGTTGGCAACACATTGCCGTATATCAAGAATGAGCTGCGGTATATGCCTTTTACCGACTTTAATCAGATGTACAGTTGTGCTTTGACAGTTGAGGGGGATGGAGACCCAAAGAAAGCCTATACCAAGTGGACGAAGTCTGGATATAGTGCCGGAGGGCCAAGTGCGAGTACAAAGTCCGCTGCAGTGAAAGTGCTTGATCTTAATGCTATCGAAAAGAGGCGGTTCGCCAAGTTTGATCAGACTTACACGAAAGTTTTTGAACGTTTGCAGAAAAAGGGATTGTTGAAAGCCCTTACTCCTTATAACAAAGCTCCACCTACTCCGCAGATACAGGCTAGAGGGTATTGTGAGTTCCACGGCAGTTATGGGCATACAATTGAGAATTGTGAGAGGCTGAAACACGAAATCCAGGATTTAATCGAGGAGAAAAAGATAGCTGATCCTTCATCAGCGAACCCTTCCACTAGGCATAATCCATTGCCTAATCATAGGGTGAGCATGATCGGAGTTGGTTTGACAGAATGCGTAGTGATGGAATCCTTCGAGGAGAACGTAGAGGAGTTGCTGGACTCCGACGAAAGGGACAATGTAGGAAATGGTCTATATGTGTCCTTCCTTGGCGAGGAACAAGAGGATGAACCGATGGGAGAGGGATTGGATGGTGGAGCACCGTATGATGAAGATAGTGCCGAAGAGACCGGAGAAGGGTCGTCTCGAACCATTGTGCCTAATTTGGGTCTGTTTAGTGGAGGGGGAAATCCCGAGGTGCACTTGCGTGAATATATGCGCGATATGTTTGTTGAATCCTTCGGGGTGGATGAGATTGCTCAGTGGTTCCACCATTCGCTGATAGGCGAGCCTTTGGGGTGGTTTCACTCATTACCCAACTCTTGCAAGTATGATTGGGATCAATTGTCAGATCTATTTCTAGAAAAGTATCAAAGAGCTGAGGACATGACTGCAGAGCGTTTTGCGATGCAGATCGGACCTATCAAGCGTCCGCTACCGAGGGTCAGTAAGTATAATGGCAACAAAGATCCGATCGAACACCTTCATTTCTACTTGTCGGCCATGGCGCCCTTGGGTTTTAAGGAAGAAGAGATCACCAGCTTGTTCTGTAATTCATTGATGGGTGAGCCGTTGATGTGGTATATGTCACTTCCGATGTATGTTAAGACCGATTGGGCGGCAATGACGAAGAGGTTTATCAAAGAGTATACGGTATGGATGTTGGCGGATCAAACCCCGGACTCCCCCTCTTATGAAACGCCCGAGGCAGTGTTGGCAATGCCTAGGTATGGTGGATACCAGGATCCTGTTGAGCATGCGAGGTTATTCCGCAACCATATGTACGACGCCGGATTCCCGCAATGTGAATTACATGAACATTTCCCGGAAACTTTAATGGGAGAAGCCTTGTTGTGGCACCAAGGCCTATCAGAGGAGGAAATGGGTCATTGGATACCGCTTAGGAGTGCTTTTGTGGCGAGATATGAGATGTATGTTCCATGGACGGGATCCCTGGAAGATCTGGATAGGATCAGGCAATTCCCCGAGGAACCATTCGTGGATTATGCTAGGAGGTAGAGGCACCGATATGAACAGTGTCACGAAACAATGAGTGATAAGGTGCAGCTTATGTGCATACAGAGAGGAGCTATTCCGTTGGCAGCTAGAAGGATGAGCAGAGTGTCCCTCTGAGATTACAATGATCTGATAGGTTGGGCTTTGTATGGATCAGCGAATCCTTTTTATTTGAATCCGAACGTTCCTCACGTTATGGATTTAATGATTGTGGATATTTGGGAAAGTTCCTCGGACGAGGAAGATGCTAATCGGAGGATTCCTATCAATATTTGGGATGAATCGGATGATGAGCCAGAAATCGCCGTCATGACAAGGTCAGGACGAGTGGCCGAGGGAAAGGCACATATGGTTGAGACTGAGATAGGGGAAGGGTCGGCTCCTAAGCCCGATGACCAAGTTCTTGAGTAGTTGAAGAAGACACAAGCTAAGTCCACGGTGTGGGAAGTTTTATGCCATTCCAAGTACCATCGTGAGAACCTGATGAAAGAGCTGCAGAATTTGGTTATTTCTACCGATACCGAACCGGCAGCACTAGTAGGGGCAATCATGGCTCGAAAGAAAACTGAAATCACGTTTACCGACGAGGATCTCCCAGAAGAAGGGAAGGCTCACAATAAGCCTTTGTACATCCGAGCGGAAATCAACGGGAAGAAGACTAGCTGTGTGATGGTCGATGATGGATCGGCTATTAATGTCTGCCCGTTGAAACTCTTGTCTAAGTTGGGAGTGGAAAGAGGAGACTTGACAGCCTCGAAAACTGTGATTAGGGCTTATGATGATAGCCGTAGGCATATTGAAGGAGTCTTTAAGGCCAAGTTGAAAGTGGGGCCGCATGAAGAAGAAACTGAGTTCACAGTGCTGGATATCCCGGTAACCTTTGCTGTATTGTTGGGACGCCCATGGTTCCAAAAGTTGGGAGGTGTGCCCTCCACGCTCCATCAGATGATCAAGTTCCCCTTCAGGGAGGAGATAGTGACAATTAGAGCTGAGAAATTGAGCTCGGTGGCAGCATTGGGAATTGAGCCTCAACTGTTCTCCGGATTCCAAGTTTTTGGGATCTACGAGTCTAGCATGACCACCGATGTGGTGAAAATGATGAAGGGAGGCTTCATCCCTGGTATGGGTTTGGGAGCACACCATCAAGGGTTGCCAGAATTTCCGGATTTCAAGAGTCAGAAAACCCGAAGGGGTTTAGGATACGAACAAGGAGGTCCGTCCAACGCAAGTTGTGAAGGAAAGGTGGGCCTAAGGAAGTATTTTGTGAACGAGGGGCACGGAAAGGTTTATTCGGGGACTCCCGAGTCATGGACTAGCACCGAAGGAAAGATTCTGCCAGGTTTTGAGATCTTCAATGATGTTACTGACGGGGGCAAAGGAAAAGCGAGCTGCTTTGTCGAGGAGATTATGATGTTAGACTTGAATTCCGAGGAGCAAGTCATCACTGTAGAAGTAATTGTAGGAGCGGGAAATGAGTCCAGTACCTCCAAAGCATATGAGAAGCCCGAGAACCTCGATGATGAAAATTGTATTACTGCTTTGTTTGAATCTGATGATGTACTCGCCAACACTATCAATGAAATGAATTATGATTTTGCTTACTTGCTTGATGTTGATCGTGATCATTCCATGCATTCTCATTCATATAACATGCCTACATTTGAAATCAATGCAATAGAAATGTCAACTTTCAATCTTGGCACGGATGAAAATCCTAAACTTATACAAATTGCTCAAGAACTAACTATTGAAGAGAGGAAAGAATTTGAGAGAATAATTAAAAAATACGAAATAGTGTTTGCTTGGACATACGAAGACATGCCAGGAATTGATCAATCAATCGTAACTCACCGCATTCCAACATATCCCGAGGCGAGGCCCGTAAAACAGAAGCTCCGACGCATGAGACCGGAATGGGCAGATAAGATCAGAGAAGAAGTGAAGAAGCAGTTAGAAGCAGGGTTCATCGAAGTAATCGACTATCCCCCTTGGGTCGCAAATGTAGTGCCCATCGCGAAGAAGGACGGCAAAGTGAGAATGTGCGTCGATTATAGAGATCTTAACAAAGCATGCCCGAAAGATGAGTTCGCATTGCCTCATATTGACGTATTGATCGATAGTGCAGCATCGAGCGTCTTACACACGAATGTGGACGATTTCATGGGCTACATGCAAGTTCAGATGGCCGAGAAACACAAAGCGAAAACCTCATTCACAACTGAGTGGGGAACATACTGCTACAGGGTAATGCCGTTTGGTTTGAAGAATGCCGGGGCAACTTACCAGCGAATGGCTACAGCACTGTTCCATGATATGATACACCAGGAGGTAGAAGTTTATGTGGATGACATGATGGTCAAATCAGAGACGAGAGAGGGGCATTTTGCTGCACTCGAGAAGTTTTTGGCCCGAATTGCAGAATTCAAGCTAAGGTTAAACCCGAAGAAATGCTTCTTCGGCGTTTCATCGGGGAAAATCTTAGGCTATATAATCGGAAATAAGGGAAGGTAGATCCCGACAAAGTGAAGGCCATACAAGAAATGCCGGCACCAAAGAATGAGAAAGAAGTGAGAGGGTTTCTGGGGCAGGTTCAGTATATCAGCCGGTTCATAGCAAGACTCACTGTAATCTGCGAGCCGATCTTTAAGTTGCTACGGAAAGATCAACCCACGATTTGGAATGATAAGTGTCAGCAGGCCTTAGAGAAGGTCCGGGATTACTTGTCTAATCCGCCAATTCTGAGACCGCCTAAACTGGGAAAACCGCTGCTCCTCTATGTGGCAATCGAGGAGCGATCCATTGGGGCAATGCTGGCCCAAGAGGGGGACACCGGTGTGGAGCACGCGGTGTATTATCTGAGTAAGAAGTTCCTGGAGTACGAGCTCAAGTACAACATAATTGAAAAGACGTGTGTGGCAGTAGTATGGCTAACGAAGAAACTACGGCATTATTTTCAATCATATAAAGTGATCATTATTTCTCGGATGGACCCCGTGAAGTATCTGTACCGAACTCCGTCTTTGACAGGGAAACTAGCCCGATGGTTACTACTTTTATCCGAGTTTGACATTGAATATATAACGAAGAAGGTTATCAAAGGGAGGGCCGTGGCAGAGTTTCTGGCCAACCAACCTCTGAATGCAGAAGAGGAAGAGATAAATTATGATTTCCCCGATGAGCACTTAAACGCAATTGAAGTTATACCATGGAAAATGTTCTTCGACGGAGCAGTTAATTCGAATGGAGCCGGAGTTGGAGTACTACTTATTTCACCAGAGGGAGAAATAATCCCGATGGCCAAGAAGTTGTCATTCCCTCTTACCAATAATATGGCCGAATATGAAGCATGCATTTATGGCTCAGAGTCATTAGCAGCACTGGGAGCATCATATGTCGAAATTTGGGGTGACTCAAAGTTGATCATCGAACAGGCACAAGGAAACTGGGAAGTAAGGGAAGAAAGGCTACGTCCATATCTAGATCAGCTAGAAGGGTTGGCACAAAGATTCAAGGAATGTCGTTTCTATCACATTCCTCGAGCGCAGAACCAGGCGGCGGATGCTTTGGCCACTTTGGTGTCAGTTTGGGACAACCCCCGGAACCTTGCCTCGAAACCGTTGGTATTGAGGAGATCTCACAAACCATGCTACGAAGACGTAATGCTGTTAGGGGGCAGATGAAAAACCGTGGTATTTCGATATCGTGAACTTCATGAAGCACGGAACATATCCGGCAGAGTCAGAACCGAGGGATCAAGCTGTGATTAGAAGGTTAGCTCGACAGTTCGTCATCCACAACGACTTACTTTACAAAAGGCACATCGATGGGTTACAACTAAGGTGCTTGGATGCGGGAGAAGCCCGCGAGGCAATGGAATCAGTACATTCAGGAATTTGCGGGGCCCATATGGGAGGAGCAGTGTTAGCCAAGAAAATCATCAGACAAGGCTTCTATTGGCTCACCATGGAAAGAGATTGTAGCGAGTATGCGAAGAAATGCCACGATTGTCAAATCCACGGCGATTGTTGTCATCTTCCAGCCATGGAATTACATGTGTTAGCACCTATTTGGCCATTCGCGGCTTGGGGCATTGACATCATTGGTGAGGTAAGGCCTAATGCTTCAAATGGGCACAAGTTTATAGCAGTCTCCATCGATTACTTCACCAAATGGGTAGAGGCAGAGTCGTTTAGCAAATTGGGATCCAAGCAGATGAGAAAGTTCCTTGAGAAACACTTGGTCACCAGGTTCGGAGTGCCTCATCACATGATCACGGATAATGGGGTCCAGTTTCAGGGGGAAGTAAGAAGGCTCTTCCGAGAATATGGCATTGAACATCACAGATCTTCTCCGTACCGTCCACAAGCTAATGGGGCAGTAGAAGCAGCTAATAAGAATCTTAAGAGGATTCTCGTAAAAACGGTGGAATCACATTGGAATTGGCATGAGCAGCTCCCACTCGCATTATGGGCTTATCGCACGACAGTCAGAACCTCGACTGGGGCGACGCCATTCTCCTTGGTATACGGAACAGAAGCAGTCCTGCCGATTGAGATCGAAAAGCGATCGTTGAGAATCGCAGTGGAAGCAGAAATCCCCGAGACGGAATGGGTGAAGAAGCGATATGAGCAGTTGGCTTTGGTTGACGAGAAAAGGATGGAAGCCCTTTACCATGTACAGTTATATCAAAGAAGGATGGCTCGAGCTTTCAATAAAAAGGTCAAGACCAGTCCTATCAAAGAAGGAGATTTGGTGCTGAAACAGATTCGTGTGACGCACACCGACCCTAGGGGCAGTTTAAACCTAACTGGGAAGGGCCATTCGTCGTGAAGAAGATACTAAGCAAAGGAGCGGTGAAGTTAACTACCATGGACGGCATGGAATTCTTCGAACCTACCAACCTGGATAGGCTTAAGAAATACTTTTCGTAAAAAAAAAGAGAAAAAGAAAGAAAAATTCCCGATAGGTTGAAAACCCGCAAAGGGCGACCTATGCAACAATAAGGGAAATCCCAATGGGTGAAAACCCGAAAGGGCACTCATTTAAAAATTCCGGGATAGTAAAAGGAGAGGAGAAAAATCTCCGGGATCCGAAAACCGAAAGGCGGGTCCTGGTAACAATAGTTATAACTTGAGCAGTTACAAAAACAATGTATAAGAGGCTAAGTATTTCTGTTGTTTGTAAATAAATAAAGGCATGAATATATTTGACGAAAATGATTGGAATCATCACAATCTACTGAATGTATGGTAATATGAATCATGAGTTATACATTTCCTATCTTACTGTTCACAAAAAAAAACCTACCTACTATCCACCCCACTCCCTATACATCAGCTATACATCGGGGTAACTCTAATGAAAACTACAAAGCAATACATAATAAGCCTAATATGGAGGGAAGTCCCAGTAGGCCTCAAACCCCCTCAAATGCGATGCCCGCTCCGTAGATAAGGTCTCCTCGGTAACTCGGAGCCTCTCCTCAGCAACTCGTGCTCTCTCCTCGGCAGCGAGGCGTCCTGTGGTCTCAACATGCACCCTCTCCTCGGCAGCGAGGCATCCAATCGTCTCATCACGCGCCCTCTCCTCAACGACAAGACGTCCAGCAGTCTCCCTCCGCATCACCTCCGACCAGTGGTCGTTCCGCTCTTGGTACACCTGGCCAACCCTGGCATCGGCCTCCCGCACCGACTCACTCCGTCTCCGCTCATGGGCGTGAAGATCGCTCTAAAAAAGAAAAAAAAAGAAGAAAAACAGATGTGAAAAAAAAAAAAAAGCAGCATAGGCAAGAACAGAAATCATACATACATGCATGCATTCCACTACACTAAAATAAGGCAAGGATACATACCAGGTGGTCGGCACAGATGCGTCGTAGGATCGTGGAAAGGGTCCACTCTAGTAAGGCTCACGTAAACCTCCTCCATGCCTTTCGCGCCATCGCATTCATCCAAATCCATCCCGAGGATAATCCAAATCAAAGTCTAGAGAGAGAAAGAAGAGAGAGAAGGTGTGGGGTTGAAATGAAACCCCACCACCTTATATAGGAAGAGGGAATGACATTCCCGTAAATAGCGAAAAAAGTACGATGTGACATAAAGGCAAAAAGTAAATAATTAATTACCAGGTGCACAGACCTCTGATTTGCAGTCCGTTTCAGCATGCATTTCTTCCAGACAGCAACCAATACTGTCAAGATATGAACTCCAGACAACAGCCAATTTTTACAGAACAGTGACACCAGTCAAAATATAGACAACAGTCAACAGAAAAATAATCATTAGTCTATATCATTCTAGACCAAAACACGTTCCCATTAAACCTCCGAGACACTAGCTCCAGACAATGGTGTTTTAAAAGAATTCAGAATCGTTAGAAAGAACTTTTCTGCCCTTGAGCCATCTTACCTACGGTTCACAACCGAGGTAGCTTTTTAGCCATCTTACCTATGGTTCATGACCGAGGTAGCTTTTTCTTACCTGCGGTTCACGACCGAGGTAGCTTTTTAGCCATCATACCTACGGTTCACGACCGAGGTAGCTTTTTAGCCATCATACCTACGGTTCACGACCGAGGTAGCTTTTTAGCCATCTTACCTACGATTCACGACCGAGGTAGCTTTTTAGCCATCTTACCTACGGTTCACGACCGAGGTAGCTTTTTAGCCATCTTACCTACGGTTCACGACCGAGGTAGCTTTTTAGCCATCTTACCTACGGTTCACGACCGAGGTAGCTCTTTAGCCATCATACCTACGGTTCACGACCGAGGTAGCTCTTTAGCCATCATACCTACGGTTCACGACCGAGGTAGCTCTTTAGCCATCTTATCTACGGTTCACGACCGAGGTAGCTCTTTAGCCATCTTACCTACGTTTCACGACCGAGGTAGCTTTTTAGCCATCTTACCTACGGTTCACGACCGAGGTAGCTTTTTAGCCATCTCACCTACGGTCCACGACCGAGGTTGCTTTCAAGCCAATTTTACCCACAGTCAACGTACGCTAGATTCCGAGAGAATACATCCACCGACGGCCGATTCAGAGGCGAGGATGGAAAGAATCGGAGAATGACACCGGAACGCGCCGCCCGAAGGTCAGGTATGCTCCCTCCTACTCTTTACGTGTCTTTTACTTTCATATGTTTTACATTGCATGTGTTGCGTTAGCAAAAAACGTTTTCAAAACACACACATCACTGTCAAAATAGCAAAGTAGGGGCAACGGTAGACACCGAGTCGGAGGACCTGTGACGAAAACCTGAAAACAAGACGGTTGAAGCGATTGATTCCGGAAGTTTTGAAAAACAAAAAATATATAAAGAATGATAAGTACATAATAAGGAAGAAAGAGTTATGGCGGGTCGCTGTTGCCAATGGGGTGGCTCGCGAATGCTTAGCGGCATGGTGCGAGCGCTTAGCGGCATCCGACGCGCGGTCGAAGACAGTCGGACGCCCGCTCGACGGCGCGGGGCGCGCGCTCGACGTCCGTCGGATGCACGCATCCAACCACAAGTGGCGCGCGCTCGACGTCCAAGCGATGCACGGGCCCGGTGGCGCGGAGCGCGCTCTCGTCGGCCACGGGGCGTGTGCGCTCGGCAGCGCGGAACGCGCGTTCGACGGCCGCGACGCGTGGGCGCCCGACGGCATGGAACGCACGCTCGAAGGCCGCAGGGCGTGCGCGCCCGACGGCGCGAGACGCGCCCCGGCGGCCGTTGGGCGAGCACCCACCGACGTCGGGCGAGCACCCACCGACGTCGGGCGAACGCCCAACGGCGGTTGGGCGCTCGCCCAACGCTGTTGGGCGATCGTCCAACAAATGTTGGGTGGCCGCCCAACAATGTTGGGCGATAGCCCAACGTGAGGTTGGGCGGCCGCCCAACATGCCTTGGGCGGCCGCCCAACCCCCTTGGGCGACGCCCGATTCTTTTCGGGCGTCGCCCATTCCGCTGGGGATCCGTTTGCCTATAAAAGGCACGGATCCCCATGCATTTGAAAAGAAGGAGGAGGATTCTTTGGAGCTTTCTCACTCTAAACATTTTTAGAGAGAGAAAGTCAATTTTTTGGAGAAAATATTTTTTTCCCAAAAAATTCCAAATTTTCCCAAAGTTAAATTTTTACTAAAAAACACAAAAAAACCGGAAAATCACGACTCGTGGAATCAATCGGCTTCGACTGTCAGATACCGAACTTGAGGTATTATCCGAGGACTAGACTCGTTTTATTTTATTTAATTTATTTCTTTTCCTTTATTTATTTTTATGTTATAATTTTATTTATTTTGTCCTTTATTTATTTATCACGTTTTATTTAATTTTTCGTATTTATTTAATTCCCGTCTCTTGTTAGATAAACGTTTGGTTTTGTTTTGAAGTAAAAACCTCGTTTTGATATCCCAATACGAACCGTGATCCGATTAAAAGGTAGTTCGGGTATCGAAAACGTTGTAATTATAAGTTTTAACTAAAAAAAAATTTCCAAATAATGTTTTAAAATAAAAACGTCGTTTTAGGAACTTCCGTTATTGACTATGATCCATTTTTGGTAGTTCGGAAATCCAAAACGATTGAGTTAGACTTAATTTAAAGCTTTTGAATAAATTTGGAAACAATTGGAGTGCTGCTGTAATTTTCTGTTTCTGTCACTAATTGCTGTTTACCGACGGATTTTCCGTCGGTAAATCTGCTGTAATGTAAAAAATATTGTTTTGGTCCCTATTTCTTAACTTTTAAGCTTTTGGTCCTTTGTATATATATGTGTATTTATGTAATATATATTTTCAAACTATTTTTAGACATTTGATACATATAGTTATTTAGAATGTTTATATATCTTTTTTTTATTTTATTTTAAATATAAGTATATGTATATATATCTTTTCTTTTCTTTTTCCTTTACTTAAAGGGTAATGAATTTTATTTTAAAATGATATTTACTTGGGTGTTTTGGGAGTGATTAATTAGTAGACATTTTGTGGATAAATGGATATTATTTTGACATTTAAATTAGGGTAAATTCCAAAAAAAAACCCTGTGGTTTCACCGATTTCCAAATAAATCCCTGTGGTTTGTTTTTACCAAAAAAAGGAGTGTGTTTACGCCGTTACCTGAAAAACGGAAAATCAGTTAACAGTGTTAAAAATGAGGGGTAAAATTGGAAATTCCGAATTTTTTTAATTTTCTCTTTTTTCTTTTTTTCTTTCCTTCTTCTTCTTCTTCTTCTTCTTCTTCCTTCCTTCCTTCCTTCCTTCCTTCCTTCTTCTTCTTCTTCTTCTTCTTCTTCTTTTCTCCTTCTTCTTCCTCTCTCTCTTCTCCTTACTCTTTTTCTTCGTTTTTTTAATCGGAAATCTGTTCCAGAAATCTGGAAATTCCAGATTTCCAAAATCAGAAATCTAGGAATTTCCAGATTCCTGGAAATTTTTTGTATTTATCTTTAATGTCAAATTCTAAAAAGCTCCATCTCTACCTAATCGACAAAATATAATCATCACTCCTTGATCTAACAACGATCTTTGTTTTGGGCCAAAACAAAAACCCATTAAATGGTCGTCTTCGTCGTCATCGTGTTCTACCTTTAAAATGCACTTGAACGGGATATTCATTGAATTAGCAACTCCAAACCCAATTCATCCCATTACCATAAGGGACAACTGCCAATTATTCATCAGTACATAACCAATTACACAACACTTTGACAACCTAATTTTCACAATTGGCACAGCAAAATAGCATTCAGCAACTGACAAATTTGCAAAGCAAAAAACATTCCCTGAGAACGTGCAAGAAACAAACAAAATAAATACAAAAATCAACCAATCAAAAAGCTTGACGCAATATAGAAAAGGCAGAGTAGCCCTACAGAAGGAAAACGACCATCACAAAGCAAAATGACAGACCCGATGAGAATTGAGAAAATGCCGATTCTGGAAATCTGTTCCAGATTTCCAGAATCGGAAATCTGGGAATTTCCAGATTTCTGGAAATTTCCAGAAATCTGGAATTTTCAGATTTCTGATTTTGGAAATCTGAAATCGAAACAAAAAGAAACAAAAAAAAAGAAGAAGGGAAGAGAGAGAGGAAGAAAAAGAGAAGAGAGAGAGAGAGGGGAAGAAGAAGAAGAAGAAGAAGAAAAATAAAAAAAATCGTTTTTCCAAATTTACCCTTCGCCACGTCAGCATTTTTAACGCCGTTAACCGATTTTCCGTTTTTCGGGTAACGGCGTAAACACACTCCTTTTTTTTGGTAAAAACAAACCACAGGGGTTTATTTGGAAATCGGTGAAACCACAGGGTTTTTTTTGGAATTTTACCCTTTAAATTACATTAGGTATGTATATATATAGTTTTGGGCTATATTAGTTATTATTAGATAAAACTATTTAGGGGACAAATGATATTTTCTTATTTAGGGGTTTTATTTATTATTTTCACATATTTAAAGTAAAAATGTATTATACTTAGTATTTTCATTATTATTCCTTATATATGTATTATATAGTATCTTTTCACTTATCCTTATTTCATGTTTCCTTTTTTGGCTAAAATGTATATATATACTTATATTATTTTCTTTATTCTTTTGGGCCATTTAGGGGTCCATGTTTCAAATGGGCTTTATTTGGGAGTGAATTTTGATTTAATATGTTTATTGTTGTAATTATAACAAGTAAAGAGTCCATTGAGTGAAAATGGGAAAATAAATCACAAAAAGAGTTTTCAAGTTAATTATTTGAACTAATGGATTTTTAGAGGTTCCTAATGTAAATAAATAGTGTTTTCTTGACATTTCAAATCGTTTCTTAAAACACCACGTTTTAAAACCTTAGTCCGTTCCAACGATGGATTAAGCGAACCTTGTAATTAAAATCGTTTTCATTATAAATAATAGAGTTTTGAATCGTTTTCTTAAATGATTTGTACAAAATAAATTGACTTGTATGCTTAACCACGTTTTCTTATTAAAGGTTTTTACCTTAATGTTTTCAAACACTTGAGTCGTTCCAACGGCGATTCAGGCGGACTTCATCAAACGGGGTTTTGAAACGTACCTAAATCGTTCCAACGGCGATTAAGGTACGAACCATGTAAATAAACTCGTTTTGGGAAAATGAGTTAGTATAGAATTAACACGCAACACGACATGTAAATCCCGTGGTAAATAAACCACTTCTTTCTTCCTCCCCTCCCTTTGTATGTATATCAAATTGATGTAAATGGGTGATTCTTTACTAAAGTGGCTTTTCAATAATATATGCTCAAAACGGTTTCTAAAAAGAGAAAGAAAAGGTTTCAAATGAATTTTAAACTTAAAGAA
This sequence comes from Euphorbia lathyris, assembly GCF_963576675.1. Taxonomy (NCBI): domain Eukaryota; kingdom Viridiplantae; phylum Streptophyta; class Magnoliopsida; order Malpighiales; family Euphorbiaceae; genus Euphorbia; species Euphorbia lathyris. The sequence goes on from NC_088911.1 coordinate 62,646,511, forward strand.
GTATACGATTAGTCCGTTATCGCCTAACATGCTGAGTAGGAGGCCGGTGGTTCATAACCGGGCGATGTCGGGGTGCCTAGTAGCCTTTCTCCGGAAAGGAGCTAGCCTTCTCGGCTCGTACCTAAGTTTCCCGAACCCACACCGGTCTCCCGCAAGGGATCGGTGTTCATTTTCCCATTCGTGGGTGGCGACTCTTCCATATCTCCGAGCTCCGATCCTGCCGAGTAGCTTGATTCCACGATTGGTTGCTTTCAACGCCAATCACCGCTTACGTCGCCATGAGGTGTCCACCCCCCCGGTCCGCCCAGGAGATTAGGCCGCGACACCTCGTCTAACAGTACCTTTGGTTACCTCCCACGTAACTTACATTTTTGGTGTCACCGACAAAAGGGCTACCGGCATGGCAATTGTGTCCGTCATGATCTCCACCACAATGATTGCACATCAAGACCTGTGCATCTTTGTTGAGGCTTAATTGTGCGATCAAAGCGTCTAGTTTTTTATTCATCTTGACCATGGAAATTTTTGGAGCCTCTTTCTCCATGGCAAACGCTTGATGTCGCGGTGGTCCAGCAAGCCGATCTTCTTGCCACTGGACACTTTTTCTTGCGAGCTCGTTGATGAGCTCGTATGCTTCGCTTGTCGATTTCATAAATAGGTCCCCACCTGCTGTGGAATCCACAGTAGCACGATTAGTAGGCGTTAACCCATGATAAAAAGTACTTACAAGATCGTGCTTGGGGATGTCGTGGTGCGGGAAACTTCGAAGCAATTTTTGGAACCTCGCCCAAGCCGCATGAAGGGCCTCGTACTCGAGTTGCCGAAAGAAAGTGATGTCATTGCGCAACTTCACCGTTTTGGAAGGTGGAAAGTAATAGGAGAGAAACTCCTTCTCGAGTTTGTCCCATGATGTGATAGTGTCGGCTTCCAAAGAGTGCAACCACTCCAATGCTTGGCCTGTCAAAGAGAAAGGAACAAGTTTTAGATGTACGGCCTCAACCGGGAGACCGTTTTGCCGAGAAGTATCGGCACACATAAGAAATTTATCAAGGTGTTCGTTAGGGTTCTCATGAAGTTCTCCTCCGAATTGACCGAGTTGTTGGATCAATTGGATCATGCTAGTCTTGATTTCATATGTGTTAGACGGGATGGTGGGGGCGACGATTCCTTTGCGATTTTACGGTCTATGTGGAGCTAGGATCTCCATCATCGTCCTAATGTCCTTGCCTCCTCCGTTCCGGACGTTGTTCACTGGTGGGTTGGTTGGGTTGTCTTCATTGTTGACGTTGGCCATCTTTTCTCTCCGAATCCTACAAACAGTACGTTTAATTTCAAGATCAATAGGAACGAGAGTATCACTCCGAGATCGGGTGAGCATAAACTATTGAAAGAAAATAAAGAAAAATATAAACAAGAAAGAATGTTGTTAGTGTATAAACAATATATAAACAATTTATACAAAAAGAATGCCTAAACTAACAATTAAACGTTTTGGTCTAATATTGCGAGAAAATATAAATCCCCGGCAATGGTGCCAAAAACTTGATGCGCGACGCCTAGTAGGTGTATAGAGTGTGGGTGATGGGTGGATGAGAATATAAGTGTAAGATGTTACGTGTGTGTGTGCTTTGAGCTCTACTAGACGCTACTATATAGGGGCAAGTGTACCCCGTCGTATCAAGTAATAATCCGGTTAAGACCGGGTATCGAATCCACGGGATTTATAACCACAAGTATTAAACTACTCGGTTTTATTCGTTATCTAAGCGGTGAATACTTTAGGTTGGTTTGGGTGATGACTACAAACTACTCCTAAACTATGGTGAGACAGACTTACATAACGGAAACTCTACGGGTGGCGATAAGTTATAAATATAATAAACAAAGACTCCGAATATATACGATTGATGATTTACTCTTGCAAAGACGACTACGTGTAGACCGACCGACCCGTGAAGTACTTAGACTACGTGATTCCTCCTAAAGGCATGTCTAATGTTGGGGGATCAGAAACTAGGGCCCGTAAGTTCCGTGGCTTGTCAATTCCTACGGTTTCTGGTGTGTCACTTTCGATAGGGCAGCACCTATATGGTTCCCTAAAGATAACCTGCAAAGGGCGCTGGTAATCGTGTCCCCCTACACAATAATCAATTACAAATATCAAAACAAGTAGTAAACATCAACACGTATAGAGAAACAGAAATTGCAAATCATATATTATAAATATGGAACGCGTAAATGTGGAATACAAACAAGCCTAGTACATAGGAAGAGTACAAGCTAATTAGCAAGTAGAATGGGAAGAATCGGCCCTTGGAACTAGCTAACCGGACTCAAGACCGTCTCTTAGGTCTTGGAGGTGGAACTCTCGAGCTTGGTGGAAGAGGATGGAACGAAACTTCGATGGAGTGATGGAATAAGTGAACAAGCTCTCAAGGTGGTAGAGTTTAGTTACATAAAATCTGAATGAAGAAATGAGTGCTAATCACTCTTATTTATACACATCAAGTTCGGGGGTAAAATCGTAAATACATAAGTTACAAGTAAGAATTCACATTGTTTGTGCAGGTTTCACATGGCACGCCCCGCGTGGAAGGGAGGACGCCCCGCGTCTCTATCATTTTGCCCATTCCATTGATAATTTCTCCTACGCGTGGGCCGTATTCAGAAGGGTTGACTCATCCACGCTCCGCATAGACGAGGGTACGCCCCGCGTGGGTGAGTCTCTGGAACTCCGGATTGAAGAATTGTTCCTACACGCCCCGTATATAACTGGGGACGCCCCGCGTGGTTGAGCTCCTGGAACAAATGTCACTATTTCACACCTTGCACGCCCCGCGTGCTATGCTATACGCCCCGTGTGGTAGGTGTTGACTGTGTGGGTTGACTTTCGTGACTTAGTGGAAATTGCTCTACGCCCCACGTGTAGCATTCCACGCCCCGCGTACTTGTTGAATTATCAATTGTGCATTCTTAGCCCGTACCTGCAAAATACGACTCTCGAGACCCGAATTAGCTTGATGTTTTATTTTTCTGAAATTAATCAAAAGTAAAGGAAATTCACTAAAAACACAAAATTTATTTTTATTTTATTATTTATTTAAAAACACACTATTTTTGTAATTAAACTTAATTATTTAGCTCAAAATTAAACCGTAAATCACGCTAAAAGATAGGGACAAAACGTCCCTATCAACTACCCCTAGTCAGATTGGTCGTTTGCGCTGTTTCAAAGATGCTTGTTCTGAAGTTGCTACCAAGATGTTGTAGGTTCTTCCTAGGGGCCTCATGCTGAGTGGTTGCCCTGGAATTTTCTCCACTTGGATCCGTAGTTGTCAATAAGTTACGAGGAGATAAACCAGTATCTTCGCTAAGCCAGCGTTCTCCTCCGAGCAGATTCTGACGTCGAACTGGAGCCTTAAGAGTAGCGTCCCATAGACGAACTACCTCCTCCTCCTTACATTGGAAGTAAATATCGTAGTGTCGGTCAAGGTGTCCAGTAAGCCCACAAATGAAACAAAAGGTTGAGAGTTTCTCGTATCGAAATACACAGGTTACCCACTCTCCTCCTGCCTTTCTGACCTTCTTCTCCCTTTCTAGTGACTTTCTGATATCAATGCATACTCTAATCCTGAGGAAGCACTGATCATGCGTCTAGACATTCTTAGGATCCACTGAGACAAAAGATCCCATAAAATTTCCCAAAGCTTTTGCTACCGTTTCTGAGAACAATCCAGGTGGGAGCCCATAGATTTGTACCTAGAAGTTAGCATGGGTCATGGGGGCTGTTAGACGAGGTGCCGCGGCCTAATCTCCCGGGCGGACCGGGGGGTGGACACCTCATGGCGACGTAAGCGGTGATTGGCGCCGAAAGCAACCAATCGTGGAATCAAGCTGCTCGGCAGGACCGGAGCTCGGAGTATGGAAGAGTCGCCACCCACGAATGGGAAAATGAACACCGATCCCTTGTGGGAGACCGGTGAGGGTTCGGGAAACTTAGGTACGAGCCGAGAAGGCTAGCTCCTTTCCGAAGAAAGGCTACTAGGCACCCCGACATCGCCCGATTATGAACCACCGGCCTCCTACTCAGCGTGTTAGGCGATAACGGACTAATCACATATTTCTTTAAGTTTAAAATTCATTTGAAACCTTTTCTTTCTCGCTTTGAAAACCGTTTTGAGCATGTCATTAAAAGCCACTTTAGTAAAGAATCACCCATTTACATGAATTAAAAATACATAGGAGAGAGAGAGGGGGAGAAAGAAGAATTGATTTATTCACAAGGTGATTTATGCTTTATACACTAACTCTAAGCTAATCTCATTCCCCAAAACAAGTTTATTTACATGGTCCGTACCTTAATCGCCGTTGGAACGATTTAGGTACGTTTCAAAAAACCCCCTTAATGACGTTCACTCGAATCGCCGTTGGAACGACTCGAGCGTTTTGAAAACATTTGAGCAAACATTTTAATCTAAAAGCGTGATTAGGCATACAAGTCAATTTATTTTGTACAAAAAACATTTAGTTAAGAAAACGATTCAAAACTCTATTATTTATAATGAAAACGGTTTTAATTACAAGATTCGCTTAATCCGTCGTTGGAACGAATTAAGGTTTCAACACATGATATTTTGGAAATGGTTTAAAATGATAAAAAAAAAATCTTTTATTTACACTTGAAGAATATCTAGAAAAACTTTAATTTAAACAAACAACTTGAAATCTCTTTTTGTCTTTTATTTTTCCTTTTTCACTCAATTAGCCCTTACTTGAACATCATTACAATAATTAACAAATCAAGGCCAAATTTACCCAATCAAATGTGTTTAAAATATATACATATATACAAAAATAAGATAGAAATATATGTATACATAGTTTTATCTAAAAATAAGGATATATCTGTAGATAAAAATGAGTAAGAAATACTATATGGTATAATGAGGAAAATGAGAAAAAATACTAAACAAAATACCTTTTTACCCTAATTATAACTATATAAAAACAATGAAGAAAATTCATAAATGTAAAGAATAACATTTAGTTCTAAATAGTTTTAAGTATTAAATATATAGAACATAACTTTCACCCTAAATAAGAGCTAATATAACTTAAATATACCAAAACTATATATAATACTTTACAAAACTAAGTCAAAACGAATTAAATCCCAAATATGAAATAAATAGCTATATAATACATAATTAATAGTTATAAGGCCCAAAAATAATTTTTATAAATATATTACATAGTTATATACATATAGATACAAGTAGAAATGTCAAAAAGAAGAGAAAATAGGGTTAAAAGTGGAATTTTCGGATTCCAGCAGATTACCGACGGAAAATCCGTCGCCAATCTACTGTTAGCGACAGAAAAGGCAGAATTACAGAAACAGTCCAGAAGTTTCCAGATTTATTCAAAAGCTTTAGATTAGATCTATTCTATCGTTTTGGATCCCCGAACTACCAAAATTGGATCATAGTCTATAACGGAGATCCCTAAAACGACGTTTTATTTTTAAAACATTATTTAGAAATATTTTCAAAAACTTATAATTACAACGTTTTTAATTCCCGAACTACCTTTGAATCGGATCACGGTTCGTATTGGGATATTAAAACGAGGTTTTTATTTCAAAACAAAACCGAACGTTTATTTAACACGTGACGAAAATTAAATAAATACGGAATAATAAATAAGACGTGATAAATAAAAGACTAAATAAATAAAAACTATAACATAAAAATGAATAAAGGAAAATAATTTAAATAAAATAAAACGAGTCTAGTCCTCGGATAATACCTCAAGATCGGTATCTGACAGTCGAAGTCGGTTGATTCCACGAGTTGTGATTTTTCGACGTTTTTGGTGTTTTTGATAAAATATTCAACTTTGGAAAATTTGGATTTTTTTGGGAAAAAAAAAATTTTCTCCAAAAAATTGACTTTCTCTCTCTAAAAATGTCTAGAGTGAGAAAGCTCCAAAAATTCTCCTCCTCCAAATGCATGGGGATCCGTGCCTTAAATAGGCAACGGATCTCGGAAGCTTTGGGCGACGCCCAAAAAAAATTGGGCGTCGCCCAAAGCCGGTTGGGCGAACGCCCAACGAGCGTTGGGCGTCCGCCCAACGTCGCTGGGCGCTCGCCCAGCGGCCGTGGGGCGTGCGCCCCGCGCTGTCGGGCACGCGCGCCCAACGATCGTCGAGCGCGCGCTCCGTGCTGCCGGGCGTGTGCGCCCAGCGGACGTCGCGCGTGCGCTCCGCGCTGCCGGGCGTGCGCGCCCATCGGACGTCGCGCGTGCGCTCCGCGCTGCCGCTAGGCATTCACACCACGTCGCTGAGCACTCGCGAGCCGTCCATTCGACGACCGCAACTCCTACTGACCTCACGTCTTTTTATTATTATATATTTTTCCTTTAAAACTCCCGGAATCAACCACTCCAACCATCTTGTTACGGGTTTTCATCACAGGTCCTCCGACTCGGTGTCTACAGGGGCTTCAGAGGGAACTTCCCCATCTTTGGGAGTGTGTAGCAATAGTAAGTGATTGCCAAAAGTCTAGGGGACTATTATCAACAACCCACTTCAAATCGTGTGGATGAAAGAAACGAAATAAAATAAGCTTACTCCCCCAACTCAGTGATCGATAGTCCTTTGCGCGGCCTCTAGATACTCGTCATACGATGCTTAAAAATCTGAAAATTGAAATTTCTATATGTGACTAGCAATCCAACCATATAAAGCTTGTAATCAGCCGCGGTCGAGCCTTCAGCCGTATACATAAATTCGAATCCATCTTCGGTAATTGTGAGGTTTTGCAGTGCTGCTTCCATGGTTGGTGAGAATCTAATACTAAGAAGAAAAGGAATCAAAGTTGGTAAAGGGAAGCCGCCGGTGTTTGAGACCTCTCAAAAGGAGGAGCGTTCACAATAGGAACAGTAAAACATATTACATTAATATTTAGGAAAAGTATAAAAAAAAATGCTTGTGGTTTACCAAATTTACAAACAGAGGCATGTGGTTTAAAAGTTCACAAATAAAGGTTCACTACGCCAAAACCCTCTTCAGACGACGGTTAAAAACCGTCGTCTCGAACGATATAAATCTGTCACATGGCTCGCTGCTGTCTGTTGATGCTTCAGATGACGGTCACGTTCTGTCATCCGTAATAGCCTCACATGACAGCGACCAAATAGCGGCATATCATCTGACCACTACTTATATACGGATTATCTAATAACAACTGTCATGGAATATATGTTCTCATGACACCATTTTTAAATAATCTGTCAAAATATTAAGTTAAAATGGAGGTGTTATGTTAATGTAATGACAGTTTTTGTTTTCTCGACTGTCATCATAACGTAATTCACATGATATAATTTATATTAAATTCTATCATTGGAACATAATTAGTATGGCAGTTTGTTATCAGTTCTGTATCGTTAGATAGAAAGTAAGATGACATTTTCTTATAAGAATTTTGTCATTGTTTTTTTTTTTTGGTTTTTACCTCTTCCATGAACCTGTATATATAATCAAAGTAGATTGCAAATAATGTGCAAATAACCTTTATATATAACAATAAACTTGTACATATGTGAATATCACAATCCTAACCAAAGGTTTCTCGTTACAAAACTAACATTTAACTATATAAGAAGTCTAACACCTAAACCTTGAATCTCTTGACTTGTTATGCCCATTCTTTGCATGTTTCCTTCCATCCATTTGCTCCCTGCAACATAAGATACACAAGTTAATTGAGTGCTGATCTTAATGCCAAGTGCATCTATTATGCCACACACTTTAGTAGCCTAATTTGGGCCATTACATGTAATTCATATTGACATAAAATGAGGGTAAAAGAAACGGCTCACTAGAGATGCATGAAATTCTGATAGCACATAATCTGCAGTTTATTGAAAATAAAGTAATTCCTACCATAGAGAGATATTTTCTGTTGAGTCCGAGAGGAGACAAATAAAGTTAAAAATATTAGATGATCTTAATAGATAAACTTATATAGAACGCATTAACTCTTGAAAGCTAACTTTGCATCATTAAAGAATTCCAAAATGTTGAAATGTTTTGAAATTGGAATAATGCTAATTCATACTTAATTAACTTCTAAATTGGAATAATGCTAATTCTCTAATGTCCAGCTTTGTCCTATACCACAAACCCAATTAAGATTCCACATTGCACTAATTGTATTACATCAATATAAGCTTAACGTCTAAAAAGGGTATCAATTTAGACTTCACGTACAAAATAGCATCAATATAGGCTTAACGTTTAAAAAGAGTACCAATTTAGACTTCACGTATAAAATAGCATCAATATAGGCTTAACGTTTAAAAAGGTACCCATTTAGGCCTCGATAACGGAACGAGACACGTCATTGATATTACTCCGTTAAGTGTTGTCAATTGTACGTGGAGGGAGAAATCAGAACTTAACTGAGTAATAGGAATGACATGTCTAATCCGTTCACGGTGCCTAAATTGATACCCTTTATTAAACTTGAAGCCTATATTGGTGCTATTTTGTACGTGGAGCCTAAATTGATACTTTCCAAAAACCATAGACCTATTTTTGGTACCTTATCTCTCATAGAGAAAAAAATGGCATACAAATCATCATGGAACAACATCAACACAATTACTAATTGTGGAATTTGGTGTTCATTATATAAAAAGGCAAACTAAAACAGAATAAATATTTAAAAAGCAGCACCAATAGAACTCAAAGTAAGAACATCCATTTCAATTTCACAAGTACTGCTAATGTCGAAGATCTTATTCACATGTATAACTCTACCAACAACTATTATTAATATAATTATTAATTGGTAGCAGAAAGATACAAGCAAAATTTCAAACCTGCATCCTGAATTATTAATTCGTGCATCCTGAATTTCAAACCTGCAAAGTTGAATAAAACCAGAAAGATACAAGTAAAATTCACTACCCCAAAGATGGTTTGCTGCTTTGTTTACAACCATCATCATATGCCACATAACTTATTCTGATTTCTCGTTCGATCTGTATGGCAATATTGGTTCAGAACTTATGCTAGTAAATTCTGAGACATTAAAGGGAAACAGAACAAGGGAGAAATAACATTTGCAGACTAATCAATGATTGAAATTCGCAGTAAGCATCAAGCATAACCTCACAAACTCATGATTACCCAATGGAAATCTAAATAGGGGGCTCACATTGCTTTGATGAAAAAGCGCTCCAATGGAGACTTATTCTAGGAGTCTGAGGTAGCAACTCAAATAAAATGGGTGTTTGCAAATACCCCATAAGAATTCGGACAAATTATGCTAATGGCTCCCTCCAAACAATCTCCCGACAGGGAGATTGATTTCACCAAGGAAATTACTAATACACTAAAAATTATGCTGTATGTATGAACACATGGATTACAATTTACCTATTCAGCGCAGGCTACCAACTTATCTTTCTAGGGACCTTCTGCAATGACAATAGAGAATTTTTGTTGAGCATGTAAGGCAATAGCAGGACTTGCAATAGAAAAAAAATCAATTTTTAAATGATTTATGAAAGTGGCCAAACTTGTTACCTTCTTGCTTTATGAAAAAATCCTAAGTGCATTTAAAATTCACTACCACATCAATCTGTGCGAGTTCATCAAGGATCTCCTGCATATATTCAAAAGACAATCAAAAGAAAAGGGATAGAGCAGTGTCAAGTGATTATAGCAAATTTATACCAAAAATCAAAAATCAAAACCAAATTTAGCATTTGAGGCATCCAGAAAGTAGATAATATTCCAATTGCCAACAGCTAGGATCTCCAAGAACAAGGAATTTGCTTAGCATGCCAATTAAAAGCAACTCGACAAGGAAAACTTGAAACTGACAACCCCAACATATCTATGTACAACAATCAATTTTCAGCCTGCCATATCTAGCAGTTTTAATTTACAACAGACATAAACCTATGCACGTAATCTATGTATTGCCATTTGGAAACAGAAAAAGTTTCTTAAACCGTTTTTATATCATAAAATATCTTAATAGTAGGTTCAATCGACGGGAATATCATCTAACCATGACCATTCATTTCTGAAACGTTGTTAATTTCTAGAATAAACAAGATACGAAAAATAGATTCATCAAGTATCCACAAAATCAAGCGATCATGATTATTATCAGGAACACATGAGTAGCACAAGAATCCAAAGCCCTGATGAAGTTCTACAATTAACGTACAACAAATTCCCGAATATAAAATAAAATCATCAAAATCAACGGCAAGAAAAAAGAAATTTGAACAATTAAATAGAAAGGAATCAAGACCTGTTTGTATAGAACGGTGCCCATATGGACAAATCAATCAACAATAATTATAAACAAAACCCCCAAATTCAATAAATTAAGGTTAGGGTTTTAAAAAAGCGTGGTCATACCACCAACATAGCTAAATGGAAAAGGTATTAGAGGTCTAGGAACAAACCTCAGGCCCAAAGAGCAACGTTCCACTTTTTGATTTCAGATCGCTTATGTTTCTTGGCGGAAGAAGAAGATGCTCGAACTGCCTTCACTAGCTGGTACCATGGTCATGTCTAACATAAACCCATAGCCTGAAGAAATTGATAGAGAGGAGAGATGGAAGGCGAATGAGGTTTATAGCGAAGATATCGATATTTTTAGGTTTTCTGAGAGAGACAATGAAGAATGAAAGAGGAGAGAATAACCTAAAGAGAGAAAAGGGGTAAAATCGTATATTTGGAGTTTTGGGCGCACGTTCAATTTTTGATACTTTTTGCTCCGCCGCGAAAGTTAGAAAATTTTAGATTTTTGTTTACTAGCAACAATGACAGTTCAATTTAATAAGTGTCATCTGATGGTTAAGTGACTTTTCAATTAAAATCGTGTTTCTTTGCGATGACAGAAGACTATAATCGTAGCGTCGTATGAGAATCGAGCGCGTTTTTAATTAAGCTTTGAGATGACAGAATTTCAAAATACTGTCACGAAAATATATCAAACGACACGAAAACAAATGTCTGTCATGTATCTTGTGTCATGTGAAAGAGAAAATGACATAGTGGTTTATGGTATGTTTTATTTACAAAACAAAGTATTACAATTACACATTTAAGTTCTAATTACATACAAAGACATTTTTATCTTAACAAAAATTATACTTACATATTAACAAAATATAACCCTCGAAAAAAACAACTTTCTAAATCGAAACCATGAATAGTATGGTGGAATTTTACGTTTTTTTTACTAATCTGGCAATTTATGAATTAAATTGATATTTAAGTTCATTTTACACAGTTGCAATTTGATTTTGGGACATATGTTTTGTTAATATATAAATATAATTGAAAAAAATTTAAAAAAATGCTCTTATTGTCATCGATTACTTAAAAGTTTAATTTTAAATACTTTGTTTTGTAAAAAAAACATACCACATACCTCTATTTGCAAACTTTTAAACCACGGACCTCTATTTGCAAATAAGGTAAACCACAAGTATTTTTTTCATACTTTGCCCTTAATATTTGTAGACGAAGCCTACCTCGACGAGCTTTCACCCACGGGAGGTCTGCCATGACTACTACGGTGTTGTTTGGACTCGAGGTCCACTAGAGAAAACGACTAGCTCGGCAGGGCCGGTTTCGGAGAAAGAGTCGCCACCTGGATTTTAGGTCCGAGAATGTTACTGAGATTCCTTGCGGGAAGCAAGTGGGTTCGGGAAGTTAGGTACGCTTGGGGAAGGTTAATATCTCCTCGAAAGGAAATATTAAGCACCCCAAAATCGCCCGGTGAACCCACCGGCCTCCTACTTAGCATTTCTAAATACAATCAAGCTATTAATAACTCTTTTAAGCTTTTTAAATTCGTTTTGAATGTGATTTGTTTGGAAAAAATCATTTTTGTTTCATGTCATATTGCACAATTGTATACAAAAGAAAATAAAGAAAATATTACAACCCTAAAAGCAATGAAATATGTACAAAATTAAATACAATCACATCCGGGCATTCCCGGGTCTTCAATCCGCACCAAAATAATGTTTCTCCATACTCATATCAACCAAAATAAAAGATTAGAATCAAATAACATAGTTGTACAATTAGTTATGGTGTAAAAATGGACAAAGGACTAAATTGAATAAACTTAAAAAGTTTATTTAAGGGCCTAATTGAAAGAAAGTGGAAAACTTTAAATTAAGGACCAAAGTGAATAAAATATAAAGTTCCAAAATAGGGACTAGAATGAATAAAAGTAAAAGTTCTAAATTAGGGACTAGAGTGAATAAAACGAAAAGTTCTAAATTAGGGATTAGAACGAATAAAACAAGAAGTTCTAAATTAGGGACTAAAACGAATAAATAAAAAATTATTAGTTAGGAATCAAAGAAATAGAAAAGAAAGTTTTATTATAACTATTGGTGTCTAAACGATCGTGAGATAAAATTTATCTCGAGTTGATTCGTTTATCCCAAATCATTGTTATGAACGAAAAGAACCAATTAGATCAATAATATTAACTTGTAATATTATTAATATCAGAAAGAATAAAAGTATATAAAGAAAGAGGAGGTTGATTGAAATAAATAAAAAGGCTCAAAACAAATGATTTAACTGGTAAATCATTGCTTTATGGTTAAATTAAATCAATTTAAGGATCAAATATATAAAGAAAATATATTTGATAGCCTATTGACAATAAAAATCAACAATGAAAAATAAAATCAGAAAGGGGAAGAACAATCTATATTTCAGAGTACCAAATATTAAATAATAGACAAAAATTTTCCCTCAGAAACCTTTACCTAGGTTGTAGGATGATTGGAAAAATCACAAATATGGAACACGGGTGATGAACGCTAAAAACTAGAATTTATTTGGAGTGGTTTGGTAGAATTTCGGCTATCTCCCAGTGTATTTTCGTCCTATTTTCGTCTCCCTATACTGGTCTAAAGAGCTGCTATTTATGGATTTTAATTAGGGTTCGGGGTCAGTTTTGGAATTAATGAAATGAGACAGGGACTAAAAGGGATTTTCAACCCTTTTCTTTAAGGGTTTGATTGGATGGAGAGTTTAGAGGGGTTAGTAAGGGAATGGTTAGTAAGGGTTGATAGAAACCCTTGTTTGGGAGGAGGAAGGGTTAGTAAGGGTTTCTACAAACCTATGTTTGGAACACAAAAAAATTAGGAGGGTAAGGGTTTAGGGGGGTTTTGAAGGGTTTCTTTTTAACAAATTGCATCCAATTTTGAACCCTCCAATTTGGTGGGTTTGGAAAGATTAGAAATTACCCTTCCTTCCCATTCCTTCCCTTTCCTTACCTTTCCCTACCATTCTCTACCCTTCCTTTATTAACCCTTCCCTACCCTTCATCCAATCAAGCCCTAAAGGTTGCGCCGCAACCTAATTAACAAGGTTTTTTTTTAAATTAAATTAAAGATAAAGGTGGGACAGTAGCTGACGCGCGCGTCAGAACTGACCCGCTGCCACGTGTCAGGTGCGTGCCAATCACGCGCCGACACGTGGCACCCTCCGGTCTCAAACGTATTTTAGGTCTGAAACTGTCCTTAACGAGCTCCGATTTCGACGATTTTTATTTCGTTGGACTCGTCTTGACGAGACGGACATTTTAATACCCAACAACCTATGGTTAAAAATTACCCGAACTAAGATTATTGTCCATCTTCATCCCGGGTTTCATCTGAAACTTCATTTGGTCATAACTTATTTGTTAGACCTCCGAATTGAGCCCGGGAAAGTGCGTTACGACACTCTCGGGAGAAACGACCCACTAAGATATCCTAAAACTCATTTTAGCTCTTTTAAAATTTTGGTTTTGGATAGAAAAGGGTTGACTTTGACTTTCTAACGAGAGATTTTTCTGTGATCCATTTCTGATCATATTTCCAATCATCTTTAAAAGGTTTTCATCACAGGGCTACGACTCCAGTGTCTATAGTTGCCCCTACTTTATCATGCACTGTGAGTTGTGTGCATTTTTAGAAAACTGAATTCAAAGTAGATGTTTTGAGAAAAACGGTTTTTGCCCCTACTTTGAAGATGTAGAAAGAAAATGAGTGTAATGGAACAAAGTGTGATAAAGTAAATACTCATCTGGAGTTGGAGGATGTTGTGATTGATTCATCGATCCAGTCTCTTAAACGACTGGGAGCAAATGGATATCTGATTATTGATCTCTTCAGCGATCTCAGATTCTAGGTCTCTTCAACGACCTGTTGTTGTGGATCTCTTGAACGATCTCTGATTTGTAGGTCTCTTCAACGACCTGTTATGGTTGTGGATCTCTTGTGTGATCCTAGATTATGGTCTCTTCAACGACCTGTTATTGTGGATCTCTTAAGCAATCCTAGATTGTAGGTCTCTTCAACGAACTGTTGCGGTTGATCTCAGCGATCTCAGATTGTAGGTCTCTTCAACGACCTGTAGTTGTGGATGTCTTCAACGATCCTGGGTTGTAGGTGTATTCAACGACCTATAGTGGTTGATCTCAGCGATCTCAGATTGTAGGTCTGTTCAACGACCTGTAGTTGTGAATGTCTTCAACGATCTTGGGTTGTAGGTGTCTTCAACGATATATAGTTGCGGATGTCTTCAATGATCCTGGGTTGTAGGTGTCTTCAACGACCTGTAGTTACGGATGTCTTCAACGATCCTGGGTTGTAGGTGTCTTTAACGACCTGTAATTGCGGATGTCTTCAACGATCCTGGGTTGTAGGTGTCTTCAACGACCTGTAGTTGCGGATGTCTTCAACGATCCTGGGTTGTAGGTGTCTTCAACGACCTATAATTACGGATGTCTTCAACGATCCTATGTTATAGGTGTCTTCAACGACCTGTCCCAAAAGTTGATTATTCTTGTCAAATAATCCACTTGTGAGCTACAAAACCCCACTCTCCCTTCAGGAGCCATTTGGCTTTGTTGAATTGATGATAATTTTTCTGTGACCCAACTCTTCCTTCGGAAGCCATTTGATCTGCAGAGGAAAAAACCCCACTCTCCCTTCAGGAGCCATCTGGCCTTGTTTAATTGATGATAATCTTTTCTGCGACCCAACTCTTCCTTCAGAAGCCATCTGATCTGCAGAAGACAAAACCCCACTCTCCCTTCAGGAGCCATCTGGCTTTGTTGAATTATCGATGATAATTTTTCTGTGACCCAACTCTTCCTTCGGAAGCCATCTGATCTGCAGAATACAAAACCCCACTCTCCTTTTAGGAGCCATCTGGCCTTGTTTAATTGATGATAATCTTTTCTGCGACCCAACTCTTCCTTCAGAAGCCATCTGATCTGCAGAAGACAAAACCCACTCTCCCTTCAGGAGCCATCTGGCTTTGTTGAATTATCGATGATAATTTTTCTGTGACCCAACTCTTCCTTCAGAAGCCATCTGATCTGCAGAAGATAAAACCCCACTCTCCCTTCAGGAGCCATCTGGCTTTGTTGAATTATTGGAATTCTTCTCATGGGCTGACTCTTTCTTCAGGCTGCTATTGAGAAATTTTTCTGTCTATTGACAATTCTGTTGTTTTGCTTAGGACTAAATTTTCTCACTCAATGCCCCTGGATTCTCTTGCTTCAGAAGATGTTGTTTTGGTGACAATCCCTGGAGTTTCAGGTATTCCCTGCAATAAAGCAAGATGCCCATTTTCTCGTCGAGTTGACATCAAATCAAATGACAAATGTGTAGTGATGCGTATGTAGCCTAATGTATGCATGTATGCATGAGTGTGTGAATGAATGTGTGTGCTAGACGTGCATTTTACTCTGTGTTGTTACATTGGTACATGTGTGAAGATTATGCATGAATGGATGAAATGATTTTATAGATTCTCTTTTCCAGACTCGAGAGATGGGGCGTCTTTAGGATCAATGGATGATGTTTTGACGATATGCCCATTTTGTGAGAGCTTATACTGTCTGCAAATGATGATGATAGATAAGTCTGACATGAGAAGTTCTGGGGGCAAGATTTCAGCTTGATGAGGATAGATAGGTCTGACATGAGAAGCTCTAGGGGTGAGGTTTCAGCTTGATGAGGCTCATATCTTTTTTTTTCAGGGGAACGCGGACACAGGTGGTGCATGGCTATCGTCAGCTCGTGCCGTAAGGTGTTGAAAGTGTTGATATGTTCGTTTTTCCCTAATTTTTGCCTAAGTCGCCCTTTTCGGGTTTTCAACTCAGCGGGATCTCTCTATTGTTCTCTATCTCTCCTTTTGCCTGAACTGCCCATATGGGTTTTCAATTAAGCTTTTTAACATCTCACAGTTTTTTCTCTATCTCTCCTTTTGCCTGGATTGCCTCTTTTGAGGTTTTCAATCCAACATTTTCTTTATTTTCCTTGATGCGAGAGAATTTGGATAGTTTAAAGTGCATGGTCCCAATATCCATTTCTTTGTTGATTCCTATACTCAGCATCAAATGTGAGTTGGTTCTCAGTCTTTTGACCAGTGGAGATGCCTTCTGAATGGGCTGAAGGATGATCGGGTCATGCAGATGTACCCTTGATGAAGATTGCAGTTTGGGTGCTAACCAGAGTTTCAAGTGGGTGGATGCCTGTGAAAAACTTTAGGTGAGGCCTCATTTGCATTTATATTGTGGAACACCACCGTTGGGAGTGAACCATTGTCACTCGCTATGCTGATTGGTATGTGCATACAAATGAGTAGTGAAGAACTCGATATATTACTCAGTTTGGACCGGAGTTCACTACTCTTGATGATTACAAATGCAAGATGCTTCAGTCAAAGTCGTCTCTTGAAATGACAACAGAGGAGCAGAGAGACCAAGCTTCAAGAAGCATAGAGATGGAGGAGTAGTCTTTTTTTACTCAAATCTTATTTATTCGATTTTTTTTTTTTTTTGAAATTTCACTTGAGGTGAGATATCTATTGATTCAGACATTTCATCGTATATACAACTTCTAACTGTTCAACTCACTTGGCAAATATACATTGAATTGTTTATTGCTCAGATTCCTAACCACTGTCACTGAAGTGCGCCTTTACAGGTTTTCACGTTTCAGCTATTTTATTTCCTCACTTTTGTTCCCAGAATTTTCAAATGAATGCCTTTTAAGGGTTTTCACTCATTGGGGAAGTCCCTTATTGTTGCATAGGTCATCCTTTGCAGATTTTCAACCTATCGGGATTTTTTCTCATTTTTTCATTTTTTATGAGAAGGATTTCTTGGCTTCACTGAGGGTGATTGTCTTCCCAAAATTGTGGTCATCCCTGTTTTCACTTAACTGCACTCTTGATCTTGGCTACGGACTTCCATGTTGGATATGAACTTTCTGAGAACACGATTGATTGAGGGTGATCGTCTTCCTAAACTTGTGGTCGTCCTTGTCTTCATTTAACTGTACTCTTGATCTTAGCTTGAAATTTTCATGTTGGATATGAACTTCTGAGAGCATGATTGATAGACTCCAGATTTTCTTCCTTGACTAAAGTGAGATTTTCTTGAAGGCCTGATTAGCCACTTGTGAGGCACTATTGATCATTTTTTCCTGAAGCCACTTAGTTGACTGCGTTGACTTTTAATCTCATTAAAATTTTGAAGGATCTTCTTCCAAGATGGCTTTGGATGGCCTCATCTTCATTTCTTATTGCTAGACTTTGCCCCCTGAATTTTTCTGGAATCTTTTTTGTAGTCTTGGATTATCACATCATGGATTTGGATCTTGTCGTTCCTCATGGAATAAGTTCATTCATCATTTATGGATCAGTTGCCTTTTCATGCTTCAATCTGAATGGTGTATCCAGGTAACTGTGTCCTTTTTGGAATTAGAGATGACCTTCTCACAGAAATCTTAGTGCTTGAGACCAATATGATTTCGTCTTACTTACTCGCCTCTTTGAGCTTTATCAATTGTTGCTCGACGTAGGTTAGAACTCTTCGCTTGATGAATTTAGGTCTTGCTTATCACTGTAAGGCCAAGGAAACCCTTCTCATGATTTATTTTGTGTAATTCACTCCATTGATTTTCTCTCTTCAGTGGTTAAGTTCTGAGCAATAAGTATATTTTTGAGACTTTCGCCCGTGCCATGATAACAATGGAAGTGTTTCAAATGAGTGAATGTCAAGTGCTGATATGTGGGGCAGATGAGAATGTACAAAATTATCAATATCGCACAAAACATAATTTTATTGAAATCAAAAGAGTAATTCATGACGTCTTATTGAACAAAAACAAAGGTAAAAGATAAAGACTAAGAATGCAATCCTCCATTCTCATGCTGCTTCAAGGAGCTTTAGGTGCCTCTGCTTCATTAGTGTCCTCAATCTCGAGAACTTCTTCTTCAACTCCCTTTGATTCGTTTTGGAGTTCCTCTGTTCAAGGCATTGTTGAAGGATTCACTTGTGGGATGAATTTGGATCACTTAACTTTCCTGTGTCAATAAGATCTTGAATCTCATGCTTCAACCTAGTACAATAATTTGTCTCATGACCATGCTTTTGGTGGAAATTGCAGTACCCATTACGTTTAGCTCGAACAGAGGCTAAGGCATCACTAGCTGGCAATGGATGGAGCAAATTAAGCCTTTGTAGAATCTCGAGCACTTCAGACAATGGTTGAGTAAAAGTGGAGAATTTCCTTTTCACTTTAACAGACTGAGGGTGTGATGAAGGGTGAACAACTCTGTTAAACTTACTTCCCCAATTGGGTGGAACTTGTTGTTGTTGAGGAGTAGGTAAATGCGCGATAGGTCTTCGTGGAGTGGATGTTGGTGGAACAAACTGTGGTATGAACTGGAAAATAGGCTCCACACTAGCAGCTTTGGGGGTCTCAATAATCAGCGAATCATTCAGGGTCTCTCGGATCACCTTTTTTAGCTCAGTCTTGAATTCAATGGAAGAAAGAATATCAGGGAGGACTTGCTTAATTGCTTCTCGGAGGTCAGGATCTCTAACCATCCCCTTGGAGTTTTGAATTTCCTTCCTTACTTCTCTAATTCGGCCAACTGCTTCATCAGTCATATCATTCTCAAAAGCCTCTTTGATGTTAAGAGCATGCTTGATCTCATCAGACAGGAGGCACTCCACTAAGCTCTTTTGCACTTTGCTCTCAAGGTTATGGTCTAAATCACTAGATTGTGCCATGACTGTGATCTAAACACGAAAAAGGAAAAGATGCATGAGTGAGACATTCTAGACATTGTGAATTTGGATGATTTTAATACATGAACAAGCTGAATGTCGGAGCTACCTATTTGTGCGTTCTACAAATGGATGTATGATTTATGCATGATTTGTGGTGTGTGCCTTTTTTATTTTTACAGAAAGAAAGAAAAAGAAAACAAAACCAACAAACAGTTAGTCATAGCACACATAGCACATATCACAACATTATTCCTTCCAACCTTATTCCTCCCATACACGTATTGGTTCAGGTCATTTCCTAGGATTTTGGCTTTGGTTCGTTTTGCATCAACGGGGGATGCACGAAACCGACGACATGCATAACTCTCAAAGCAATGTAAATCAATCATCATACAAGGTTGGACCTTAGGTTGCCCTTAGGATAGACCGTATCAGTTTTTTAGGTCACGTGGGACCATAGGATACATCATGGGCTATCTTAACGGTTAGGGTCTTGTTTAGGACAAACTATACCAATCTAGTCTATAGAATTCACCTGTTTCATCATTTGGAGTTTTAAGCCTCCTCAGGGTGATTTCCAAAACTTGGATATAGCAAAGGTTGTCCTAGACAAGTCGATGTCTTTTTAAAATAGGTTATGTCGGCTTTATTTCGAAAGTACCCTTAGGATAGAGTTGAAATCTCTACTGGGGTTTTCTCTCGTTTCAAGTATGACACGTACTACCTTTAAATGACATGTTTGTTTCGTTTACTATAGGTTGTACCAACCTTGATCTCCATTACTGTTTTGATTCGAAAGAGATGAAAAGCTCTTTTAAGTAAACAGAGACTTTGGGTGTAGTACATCCTATACTAAAAGACTTGAAACCCTATTCTTTTGACATAGATTATAGCAAACTGAAATTTGAATTCTAATATGACATGACTTGGACAAAAGATGCCAAAGTGGTCTTTTTGAATCATGGTGTGTACCGACCTTAGATTTCATTTTTCCTTTATTGACGAAAGAGGTGAAATCTCTTTTTGGGAAACATGAAATTTTTGGGTCTAGTACAAGTCATGGTTAAAGAGACTACTTAGTTCCTTTCAGAATAGGTCATGCTAGATTAGAATTTTGCTCCTTCTTTCGGGTTTGAACAAAGAGGTAAAATCTCTATGAAAGAGGTATGAAACTTCAGGTATGTCATAGGCTATAACAAAAGACAAACAAAAGGCCAAAATACAATGGAAAATCAAAATCATTATTAGGGTCATGCTTTATCCTAAGGGAAGTAACTAAAGCCATTACATGAGGTTTGGTTGAGACATGGGGACCATTGCAAAAAGATCAAACTATTCCTTTCGAATGGAGTTAGAATAGTCCAAAACTTTTTACAAGGGGGCATTGACACTAGGTAGGCCCCAAGTATCGAATGGATTCTTGGAGAACTTTCGTGAGAATTGCCCAAAAGGTTTTCTTTTGTATGCAAATGCTATGCGAACTTAAAAGAGAGTAAGAATAGTTCAAAAAGTACAGAAGAAATTGCTTTTCGGAATCAACTTCTCTTTATCCCCAGCAGAGTCGCCACTGTAGACGAAGCCTACCTCGACGAGCTTTCACCCGCGGAAGGTCCGTCATGACTACTACGGTGCTGTTTGGACTCGAGGTCCACTAGAGAAAACGACTAGCTCGGCAGGGCCGGTGTCGGAGAAAGAGTCGCCACCCGGATTTTAGGTCCGAGAATGTTACTGAGATTCCTTGCGGGAAGCAAGTGGGTTCGGGAAGTTAGGTACGCTTGGGGAAGGTTAATATCTCCTCGAAATGAAACATTAAGCACCCCCAAAATCGCCCGGTGAACCCACTGGCCTCCTACTTAGCATTTCTAAATACAATCAGGCTATTAATAACTCTTTTAAGCTTTTTAAATTCGTGAGGTATGTGTGATATGTGTGAATTTTCACAAAGGTTGTAAATCTGTTTTAATTAGAGATTTAAAGTAGGCAAAAAAGATGAACTCATACACACAATTACCAAAACAAAATGAAATTGACATTTACAAACAAACTCGGGCATTCCCGAGCATTCTTTCCCTTTTGACGTTGTTGAAATAAACTTGGCTGCACATAAAATCAATTAACAATATCAAACAAGTAAGAACAAGGAAAAAGTCCATATTCTGGTCATTGCCTGCCGTGGCAGCGTGCCTCTAAGGGCACACCCTGCCATGGCAAGGTCCCGTCTACGAGATAAATTCTGCACCACAAACTTCGGTTTATCCCTTAACTCAACCAAAATAAACACATTAGTAAACTTCCAGCACATATATAATGG
This sequence comes from Euphorbia lathyris, assembly GCF_963576675.1. Taxonomy (NCBI): domain Eukaryota; kingdom Viridiplantae; phylum Streptophyta; class Magnoliopsida; order Malpighiales; family Euphorbiaceae; genus Euphorbia; species Euphorbia lathyris. The sequence continues at coordinate 62,667,969 of NC_088911.1, forward strand.
TAAAACATTGAATGACCACAACATACTTGAGTTAACACTTGAAGATCATTAAAATAGAAAGGAACATTATTTAAAAGCGATTTTATCCACTAAAATTGACAAAAATGATATTTAATATATTACAGAGGTTTTAAGACACTCAAGGAACATTAAAAAGTCAGTACAATGAAAAACGCTCGGTGAAAATTACAAAACGGGCGAACATGAGAGATTTGGCCCATTCTGCGCAGCACCCTGCCATGGCAAGGTGCACTCTACCGTGGCAGGGCGCACTCTGCCGTGGCAGGCAGCGCACTCTGCCGTGGCAGCGTGCACTCTGCCGTGGCAGCGTGCACTCTGCCGTGGCAAGGTGTGCCTCCGATATGTTAAAAACGTACAAAATCGATTCTAAAGTCGTGGATTACCCTCAGAATTTACCTTTCTGGAACCGAGGATTCTCAATGGAAGTGTGAGGACACAATTGAAATATTAAATCAACCTAAAGACTAGATTTTGGTCGCTCAATCTAAGATTTCTCACCTTAGGACCCTAATTTTCTCTCAAATTCCATGTTTCTAACTTAAAGAAGTTTAGACCTAGAAAGAGGAAGGCTAAGAGGTGTTTAATTGTAGCTAACCTTAACCCTAATTCGTTCTTATCTATTTATAGGAGAATAAAAGATATTTAAATCCAATTAAATGAAGTTAAATCCTATTAAAACTCCTAAAATCAATCCATAACCGAATATAGATTGGTTTTCCCTGATATTCTGATCAGTAAGCTAATTAGATAAGTTTGAGATGAGTGAGGAATTTAGAATTCGAATTTTATCACAATTGCACATACCCTGCCGTGGCAGGGTGCCCCCAGGACATACCCTGCCGCGGCAGGGTGTAGTCCCGATAGGGCCCGAACCACCAGAAATCTTTGTTAGGTCATAACTTTCTCATCTAATGTCGGAATCATGCACGGTTAATTGCGTTGAAACCCTTAAGACCAGAAGAACACTACTCTATAAGACCTTCAGAGCTAATTTTAACCGTATAAAAAGTCAACTTTTAGGTTAAACCTCGAGCTTGACCGAAACTTCCGTAAGTCATAACTTTTCCGTTGGACCTCTGATTTAGACGTGCCATATGGCGTTGGAAAGCTCATAAAGAGTAAAATGATATTATTTGATATTTGGGACCTAACTTGACTCCAATAATAATGTTGACTTTTACCTTGGACAGTTTGACCTTTTCTATGACTTTTTTTTACTTTCATTCAAATGTATTCCAAAACACTTCCATTGATCCCCTCTTTGTTGGATATCATCATAGGGTTCCGACTCCAGTGTCTACAGTTTATATTAATGATTAATTCATGACTTACCCTCTTTCAAAAACTATACAAGAAAGAATCAATTTATTTTTTTAAAATAAAAGCTAAGTGAAATGAAATATGTACAATTACCTCATATTTTTTTATTACCCACTTCAACAACTCCTGCTAGTTGGTTGCATATATGAGCTCAGCTTTCCCATTTTGCTCTTTGTCCTAATCTAACCATTTATGTAGTCGACAACTCTAGTTGGTTGATCTAAAAAAGATAAGAGATTCTCCACCGAATTGTCCTTTATAATTTTTTAGGATGGAAGAGAGAGTGAAAAATATATATAAGAGAAAAAAAGAGACAAAAATTTGAAAGAAAAATGAATGGAGGGATAAAATAAGGAGAGGAAAGTTAACATGTTGAAAAGAGAGTTAAGGTAAAAAAAATATGGGTCAATGGTAACAGCGGCCATGGATGTAATTTAATAAAAAATCCAGTGACTTTTATATTGCATTTTGAGAATCAACGATCATATTGTAAAAATTGGCAAAGTTCAATGACCATGAGTATAATTTACCTTCTAAAAATTAGAAGTATTTTATTGTTATTTTACAATAATACTTTGTAGCAAAATGCAAATAAGCTTAGTCTAATTTTGTGAGATTGGTTGAGTTTGGAAAATAGAAAATATACTTATAACTCAAAAAAAAAAATTGAGAGAAAAAAGCTCTGCTAGGGTTTCATGGTGAGAGACAAGAGGGTGAGAGAGAGATCTAGGGAAAGGGGGGCGGCGTCTGGTGAGGGTGGGATGCGGGGTAGGGCGGATCGGGAGGGGGTTTCGGGCGATGAGGGTGAGTGCGGCTCAGAATGGGAAAGAGATGGGAGAAGAGAGAGATCGAAGGAATTGGGGAAGGGGGGTGGTGGATCGATGGCGGGGTGTGGGGATTTATGCCACCGCTCGGTGTGGTAGGGGGCGAGGGGCGAGGGGCGAGCGCAAGGGGCGAAGCAGGCGGGTGGCGCGGGGGTTGGGAGTGAAGGAGGAGATAGGGGGTGAAGCAGGCAGGTGGCATGGTAGGGAGTTACGCGGATGTGGGGATGGGGTTAGGCGCTGGATTGATCCAGGCGGCCGGTGGGGTATCGGGTAGGGTGGGTTTTGCGCAGGCCGAGGCTAGCGCAGTGGGGATAGCAGATGCGGGTCGGATCCAGGCGGGTGTCGGGGATTCGGGTAGGGTAGGAGATTATAGGGGTGGTATGGTTAAGGGGAAAGAGGCTTCCTTCGAGACCCGGGTTGGTGGGGATGTGTCTCCTATTCCAATTGGAGATTTGGCAAATGAGTTTAATTCTGATCTTGGAATGGGGAGAATTTCATGGAAAGATACGGTGATGGGTGTTGTCGAGGAGGAGCCCTGTGTGAATGAAGATTTGATGGAGGGGGATTCAGAAGAGGTTCTTTCTGAGTCTGACGAAGAGGACGGTGACCAAGATGATCCGCTTTTTCTTGTGATCCGGCTTTCCTTGGCCGATAAGCGTGCTCTTAGGGCTAAATGGAAGCTTTCTCTAATTGTAACAGTGCTTGGTAAAATAATTAGTTTTAACTATTTCGCTCAGAGGATCCAGGCACAGTGGGCAAAGAAAGGGAAAGTCAGTATTACTAACCTAGAAAATGACTACTATGTAATTAAATTTACTAGGGCTGAGGACTTCAATGTTGTGATTAATGGGGGCCCGTACATTATTTCTAATCAAGTTTTGTCCTTAAAGCCATGGGTGCCCAATTTTAATCCATATGATTGCTCGGTAAAGAAAATTTTGACATGGGTTAGGTTCCCAGGGCTTCCAATCGAATATTATAATGAAAGCTTTCTTAATAAGATAGGCGGGTTTGTTGGCAAGGTCCACCACATGGATAAAACTACAATTGGGGCTATTAGAGGTAAGTTTGCGAGAGTGTGTATTGATGTTGACCTTGCTAAACCCCTTTTGACAAAATTATGTGTTCATAATAAGGTTTACTTTATTGAGTATGAAGGTTTACATAATATCTGTTTTGAATGTGGTATGTATAGTCATACATATGAGGGCTACCCCTAAGAGGGAGAAGATGTTGGAGGAGGTAGTTGAGGATGTTGTTGTAAGAGCTAAAGGGGTCCATGGAGAGGGGGGGAATTTTGGCCCCTGGATGGTTGCTAAGAGGTCGGGTAGACGAAGGACACGTCCTTCTGTGGTTTAGAATCATCCCCCTGATATTAATGGCGAGACTTCTCTGACTCATTCAATTTCTAATCCTGTTGTTAAAAAGAAGCCTAACCCAACAAATTCTAAAGGGTTAGGGGTTGCTCCGGTCATCACCTCAGGGTCCAGATTTGGGGCTCTGACTATTGAGGAGGTCCAAGAATCTGACCAGTCTGACGAACACATTGAGCAAAGCATGCCAGGCTTAGAATCTGATGAGCCATCAAATAATGTGGTTGAGACTGTTAATCCTCTTTTTGTTCCCAAAGGTGAAGCCCAGATTGGATCCCAAGCTCAGGCTTCTCAAGGGAAGGTGAAGTTAAATGAGGTTAGTATTCCTAATTACTGTGTTGAGCCTAGTATTGGGAAGGCTATGAGTGTTAACAAAATTAGTATGAAAAATCCTAAGGGTAAGCAGAAAATTGTCCATAGTTCTATGGTTTTGTCGGATAAGAGGGGACCTGCTGGTACCTCGGCGAGGCTCTCAGGAGCCCCTAATAAATACCTGGTTTAGGGTAGTGGGTGGGGTCAGTTGTCCTCCTTTCTATGGATTTGTTGGTTTGGAATATTAGAGGAGCGGCTACCAAGGCTACCCATATCCATGTTAAAGATTTAATTAAACAGTTTAATCCTTCTTGTTTTGTTTTAATGGAAACTAAGATTAGTGGAGTTAAAGCAGATGAGGTGGTTAAAAAGTTTAGGAACTAGAATTGTGTTAGATCGGAGGCTACTGGCCGGGATGGTGGGATTTGGCTATTCTGGAAGCCAGATCGAGTCCATTTCGATATTGTTAGTATGGATAAATAGTTTATTCATAGTAAAGTGAGCTTTTCTGGTAATAAACCTTTCTTTATTACCTTTGTGTATGCTGATCCTGTCCTGGCTAATCGGAAACAGCTTTGGGAGGTTCTTTACTCTATGAGTGTTAGTATGACTGAGTCTTGGTTTGTGGCTGGTGATTTTAATGATATTGCCCTTATGAGTGATCAGAGAGGGGGTGCGAATCACTATGTTAATCGTTGCCTCAATCATAAGCAAAATATGGATTTATGTGGGCTTTCTGATCTGGGTGCCGCTGGTCATAAGTTTACTTGGAAGCGTAATAGTACCTTTGTTCGTTTGGATAAAGTTTATGCTAATGTTTCAGCTCAAACTAGGTTTCCTGATGTGTCTGTGTTAAATCTTCCCTTTCGACATTCAGATCACTGTCCTATCTTAGCCAGGCTGGTGAGAGGCAATCGCCCTAGGGGGGAGAGACCGTTTAGGTATCTGGTGGCTTGGGAATCTCATCCTGAGTTTAAAAGCTTTGTTCAAGACAATTGGAAGCCTCACTCTAATGTCTTACAAGTTGTTGAGGGCTTCAAAAAGAATGTTCTAGGGTGGAATAAGAACGTCTTTGGTCATATTATTAGGAGAAAGAATATATTATTGAGTAGACTTGAGGGCATTCATCGTAGGTTGGAGGTTAGTTTTGATCACAGTTTGGATGGTCTCCTCAGAACCCTTCAGAAGGAGTTGGAAGCTGTGCTTAGACAGGAATAGTTACTTTGGTTTCAGAAATCTAGGAAAGCCTGGATCAAAGATGGGGATCGGAATACCAGGTATTTTCATCTCTCTACTGTTATTAGAAGACAAAACAATAAGATTGATGCTATTAAAGACTCAAATGGAGAGTGGGTTTATGAGGATGAAGATATTCGTCACTTGGCCCTTAATTTCTATAAAGAGCTATTCGAAGAGGACCTTGTTGATATGGATAAAGCTCAGACTGTTGCTACATTTCCCATGTTGGGAGAGGATAAAATTCTGGAAGCCTTCCACCCTATTTCCCAGAAAGAAATTGATCAAGATATATTTAGTATTGGGGTTACTAAAGCTCCTGGGGTTGATGGTCTGCCTGCTGGTTTTTATCATAAACACTAGGAAGTTGTTAAGGAAGGCATTTATAGCTTTATTAAAGGTGTTTTTAATGGCTCTCAGGATATTGGGCTAGTGAACAGAACTCTTCTAGTTCTGATTCTTAAAGTTGAGAAGCCATCTTCTTTCTTACAAATGAGGCCTATTAGTCTTTGTAATGTTCTCTATAAAGCTATTACTAAAATTGTGGCCAATAGACTCCGTTGTATTCTTCCTGATATCATTAGCCAGAATCAGGGAAGCTTTGTTCCTAGTAGACAAATGATGGATAATATGGTCATTGCCCAAGAGATGGTCCACTCTATGAAAATCAAAAAGGGGAAGAGAGGTATTGTGGCCCTAAAGTTGGATCTAGAGAAAGCTTATGATCGCATAAACTGGAGTTTCCTTCTCGATAGTCTGAAGAGAGCAAGGATCCCGGACTACTGGATGAGTTTAATTGAGGTTTGCATCTCTTCTCCTGTTTTTCAAGTTTTGATCAATGGGGATATATCGGAGGAATTTTCTCCTTCTCGGGGTATCCGTCAAGGGGACCCAATGAGCCCTTTCTTATTTGTGATTGCAATGGAAAGATTGACTCATCTTATCCAAGATGCTGTTGGTAATGGGAAATTCCACCCGGTGTCCATCAATAAATTCTGTCCCCAGGTTACTCACTTGTTCTTTGCAGATGATGTTTTGATCTTTGTGGAAGGTAATGAGGAGCAGATAAGTGTGATTATGGATATTCTTGATTGTTTCTGCTCTGCCTCTGGTCAGAAGCTTAACATCCAGAAGTCCAGGATGATGTGTTCTAAGAATATGAACCAGAGAGCCTGCAAAAGGTTGAGTGATTTATTTGGTATTCCTCTGACTAATTCTCTAGGGAAATATCTGGGGATTCCCCTCCATAGTGATAGAGTTTCAAAAGCTTCTTTTAAGGATACTTTGGATAAAACCAATAAGAAGTGTGCCATTTGGAAAGCTAAGACTCTATCTCTTACGGGCCGCCTTACTTTGGTTCAATCTGTCAATTGTGCGACTTCTAATCATATTATGCAGGCTTGTCGTCTGCCTGAGCCTGTTCTCAAAGATCTTGATAAAATTAATCGTCGGTTCCTATGGGGGGAAGCTGAGGAGGGGAGGAAGATTCACCTTGTTCCTTGGAATGAGGTTTGTCAACCTAAGAATATGGGAGGTTTGGGTATTAGGAAAGCCAGAGATAATAATAAAGTTTTATTAATGAAACTTCTGTGGCGAATGTGGCAACTTCCGTCAGCTCTTTGGGTTCAATTATTATGCGGTAAATATAGAAAGGATAAGGTCTTTGGGGGTCCTAAGGATAGAGTGGTTAATTGTTCATTTCTTTGGAAAGACCTTAGTGTTGTGTTTGCTGAATTTTGCTCAGGGATTGGGTGGAATGTGGGTAATGGTAAATCTATTAGCTTCTGGAATGATATCTGGATTGGTAAAAAGCCTTTATTGGAGGTCTGTGAGTCTTTACCGCCTTTAGAAATTCAGAACTGGAGGATTGCAGATGTGGTGGATTCTGAGGGTGATTGGATTTGGTCAAAGTTTGATTCTTACCTCAGCCTGGAATCGCTCTTGAGAATCAGAGGAGTTCAGATTAGTAGTAAGGAGGAAGACAAGGATAGTTACTGTTGGTCTTTGACAAACAACGGGGCTTTTTCTTGTAAATCTGCTTTTCAGGCTTTCTATCAAGAGTTGGAAACTTCGCACCCAGAGGTGTGGAAGACGATTTGGGCCTTAAAAGTGCCTTATCGTATTAGAAGCTTCCTGTGGCTAGGTGTTAAAAATAGGTTGCTTACTAATTTTGATAGGAAAAGGAGGCATTTGGTGGAGTCTGGAGCGTGTGGCAGATGCAGAGGTCATGAAGAAACTTTGTGCCATGCTCTAAGAGACTGTGCGAAGAGTAAAGAGGTGTGGAGGAAAGTTCTCCCTATAAAGGTGCTGTCTACTTTTTTATCCCACTCTGAGCTGGATTGGTTTGTGATGGGGTTAATGGGAAACTTTTGGCTGATTTGAAGCATGGTGTTCTCTTATTTGTGGTTGTATGTCATCAGATTTGGAAATGGAGGAATGAGGAGATTTTTGGAGGAGAAACGATTGTTATTCCTAATATTTTTGATTTCTTTTCCAAAAAGATTTGCACCTTGGTTGATAGCTTCATTGAGGATCCCTTGGCTAGGGCTATTCAGAGGAAAGATGTCCATCTCTTAGGCTGGTGTAGGCCTAGTGAAGGTGTGGTTAAGCTAAACACTGATGGCCCATGTCTAAAAGACGGGAGAATTGATGCGGGAGGGGTTCTGAGAGATGATGGTGGTGGTTGGGTTTTTGGTTTCTCTCAGAATTTGGGCATGGGTTCGTCATTTTCTGCAAAACTTTGGGGGATTTTTTCTGGCCTTAGGCTAGCTAAAAATCTAGGGGTGAAGAAGCTTCTTGTGGAATCTGATAACCTTGAAGCTGTTAGAATGATCTCGGAGAATAATGCTATCTTCTTGAATAGCCAAAATTTAATCAAAGGTATCAGAAAGATTTGCTCTTCCTTTGATTTTCTTAGCTTCGGCCATATTTATAGGGAGCAAAATCGGATGGCGGACCGTCTCGCGGCTGAAGGTCATACTAGGATGTTGGGTCTCTCAACCTTTTCTTCTCCTCCGATGTTCATTTCGTCCCTGATCTTGGATGATTTGGTGGGGGTCAGCTTTCCCAGGCTGATCCCGGGTTAAGCGGCTTTGTTTGTTTGTTTTTTTTTCTTTTCCTACCAAAAAAACAAAACAAATGTATAAAATTATATAATTGAAAGTAGATACATTGTATGTTTTTTTTAGAAAAATAAATGGGATGAAAAAAAGAATTACAACAAAGAAAAGATGATGAATAAAATTTTGCACAATTAAAGATTAAATCCAATAAAATAAATTAAACAATAATAAAATATATACTTTTCTTAAATCCATATCTGTAAAAAAGTATATGCAATCCACTAAAAAAACCACGTGGATCTGGATTATTTCTTTAATTAAAACCATATAGATTTATTGATCCACGAATAATTTGTTAAATCCGAAAAACCTATAAAAAACATAATAATAGGAAGTAGATACAAATTAGATGGATTAGATACCGACAAACAAAAAATAACAATAAAAAAAGCAACTTACCCCGCCTATAATAGATAACAAAATAGGAAAATTTGTATAGAGTTTCCTACATTATCTGTTTTATTTTTTGTGGAATAGACAATGTTTATTTTGTTATTAATTATTAGGAATGCAAATAGAAAAGAAAAGAAAAGAAGATAGCAAACAAATATTAAAGGCTTAATACATGATTTACGTCCTGATCTTGTCTAAAAAGTTTAATTGGCTTTTTGAATTTTTAAAGTGTTTCGTTAGTTTTTTGAATTTATATAAAATGTTCAGTTAGCTCTTAAACTTGCGTAAAATATAATAAATTGATCACTCGGTTATAAAAAAGTAAGTTAAATGTGGAAAGTATATTCCACGCTTCTTAGAATGTTGCTTAACTATAAAAATTTTCTTCTCTAATATTAGAATCGCATATCCCGGTTTTTATCGTTTTACTTTTTTTAAGACTCATGTAATATATCTTCCGCATTTAACTTACTTTTTTTATGCAACCAAGTGATTAATTTATTACATTTTGTACAAATTTAAAAAACTAACTTAAAAAAAAAAAAAAAAAAAAAGACTATCGTAAAATTTTGTATCAAGCGAATATTAAATATAGAAGAAGCGTTTAGCCTGACTTGGGGTTTTGATTCCCCTCCCTCCTATTCCTAATCTTAACTAACTAATTTTCTATTATAATCCTTTTCTCTGTATTATCTTTGGTTTCATACTCCTCCTTCCTCTCTTTTCTGAAATTTCTAGGGAACCTGCGATCCGCTGTTTTCCAATAGCGTGATCTGAGGTTTCTTTCTTTCATTCATTCTTCAATTACTTTTATTATTATTATTATTATTATTATTATTCATTTTAATTGGAGGAGATTCTCTACATATTTACAAATGAGCGATCACGTGGTCCTCTTCGTCGACCGCTTCATAAGGCCGCCCTCCTCTTCATCGGACCAGACGGGTCCTGCTGAGCTATCTGCTCCTTCCTGTTCCAGTCCATTTCAAGACACTAACGCTGTCCTTTTGGGCAAGGAGCGGGTGAACGATGAGGAAGATCAAGGGGAGCCCTTCATTCAGGAAGCTGAGTGCCGCATTTGCCAGGAGGAGGATTCGCTTAAAAACTTGGAGACTCCCTGTGCCTGCAGTGGGAGCCTCAAGGTATCATTTTCAATATGTTGTTTCATGTTATAGGATTTATGAAGCTACTTCAGCTTGTTGTGCCTGCCTTTTCTCATTTTTTTTTTTTTTAATTGCTGCTATATGTCTTATTTAGTATGCTCATAGGAAGTGTGTTCAACATTGGTGCAATGAGAAAGGAGATATCACTTGTGAGATTTGTCATCAGGTATCTTCCTTTTCTTTTCTTAAGCCTTTCTCTGCCCGATACAGGGGTTAGCTCTGTAAATATGTATTGCCAATGACTCCCGAACAGATCCATCTCTCCACTGCTTCCATTTGCACTTTTTTTCTTAAGAAAGATGGCACCTCTAAACTTCTCCTGATGACGCAAATGACTCCACAAGAGGAGATGATCCAAACTGTCTGGAAAGAAGGGGAGCGAACCTTTCTTTCTCTTTTTTATGATGTGATTTGTCATAGATGAAAACTGCGATTGGGTGTAGCCAAAGACATTTTTTTTGGCTATGATCTTTCTATTCTTCTTATTTATTTATTTATGGTCTGGCCTAGCCAAGTCAATTCGGGCCACCAAACCCTACAACTGATGAGAAGGCTTGATGTTTAGCTGCTGTGAAGGCCTACAGGTCGCCATCGTTTTCTTGCTTTCTTGTTGTCTTGAATTTTTATAGAACGGCTTTATATCAGGTGTCTTTGCTGTGGAAATCTGCTCACTCATAACTTATCAAAATGGGAAATGCCAAAGATCAAGTTTTGGGACTTTCCTTCTTGGTCTCCTTCCTCTTTTCACTTTAATGGAAGGCTAGGCTCTCGTAACTGGGATTCTCAGCCTTCGGGGGGCCCCCAAATCTAGAAAAGTTATGGGATGCTTAGATTTCCAATCAACAAATCCAACATATAGCATGTGTGCCTTGAGATCCTTTCACTCTCTGAAATTTCCCTTTTTATGATACAAAAGTCAGGATTTGGTTTTAAACCATGTATAAATTATATATATAGTGAAGATGTTTTTGTCCTTTTTGGCTGATTTATTAGTTTGAATTTGATTCGTTTTAGCTTATTATGATCTCATAAGCCTATATAGTCTGTAAAATGTATCAATAAGATTAACATTATTATTTGCTATGAACAAGAGGCCAATAGTAACAATTGAAGTTTAGAAACGCAAGAATTAAGTGAGAAGATAGTACCATTGTGTTCCCTCCCCCCTCCACTCCACATAAAAAACTTTGTTTCATATTCTTTGCCATGCATTCAAATAAATGTTCATTGAACTTCTCATGCTCTAAGTGCTTATAAATAAACCTATTGATGCCATTTTGTTTTCTGAGGTGGCACTGATTGTTATTGAATATCATCTTTAAGACTGAAGGATCCACAATGATCAGAGATAGTCAATTTTCTTTCTTTGCATACTGTTTACACTGAACTAGGCCGACATTTGCATTCTAATTCTCCAAATAGCATGTTTTTCTGTACGCTTTTGTGAATTGTTTATGCATTGAAATATAGCTTGCCACAACTTATATGCATGATTTTATTTATAATCTTTTTGGTTTGATTATAAGCCTTACCAACCTGGTTATACTGCTCCACCCCGTCCGCCTCACTCTGACGACACTGCCATTGATATTGGGTACGTCCATGTACTTAAACCTCAAAAAGATTCTGTAATTTTTGCTAATTGTCTTTTATTTCTTCTGGAAACTATATTCTTTTAAGTTATTTATTTTATGAAATTTTAAGGTTAATCAATCTACTTGGTTAAGCTTTTGTATGTTCTTCTATGTACAAATTATCATGCACATCAGAAATGCTTGTTAATCAACTAGGATGTGCAATTGTGCATTAAGTTTTAGACATGTCAATTTGTCATAAATGATGGGCTTTATGGACGCACAAAATTTATAATTTAGTTTATGATCTTATATGCAGTGGAGGCTGGACCATCTCTGGTGCTCCGCTGGATCTGCGTGATCCTCGCCTTCTGGCAATAGCAGAGGCAGAACGTCATTTTCTGGAAGCCGAGTATGATGAATATGCTGCTTCAAATGCTAGTGGAGCTGCATTTTGCCGTTCGGCTGCACTGATTGTAAGTTGTTTGATAAATCTCTTAACTGTTGTGCATAGAAATATAGTGTCTTTGCTGCTTGCTGATTTGTACCAGTATGTCAATATCTCTTATGGAATAGGCAGGCTGCATAAACAAAGAAGTTACTGGAGTTTATTATCATGTTTATACCCTTGGCTTCAGAATTTCTATTTCAACCTGAAGAATAATTATGATTCCGCAATATATAGCTAGAGGAATTTGATGGAGAAAACATATAAATACAATACTTTTGAGACCTGAAAATATCGTACTTTTTGTTTTCTGGTGGGGAGCTCTTGGACAGCCAGCCCTGTCTAGAGTGGAGGGTTGCATTTGCAAATTCTTCTTGCTAATGCTACTTATTTTATTGATGTGGTGTTGGGTTGATTCTTGTTATGTATGGTTGGAAGGCTTACTCTGTTGTGTTTTTATCAGTTGATGGCCCTTCTACTCTTGCGGCATGCGCTGACTGTTACAGATGCTGATGGAGATGATGATGTGTCTACATTTTTCTCAGTAAGTTGAAGCTGTAACTATTGGCCTGTAATGTTGTGGTTTGAGCATTATTTTTGTGATTTGGTTGGCATAAAATTGATTACTGTATGATGATATGGTTGGTGGTGGGTAGCTTTTCTTGCTGAGAGCAGCTGGTTTTCTGTTGCCTTGCTACATCATGGCTTGGGCTATAAGCATCTTGCAGCGTCGAAGGCAAAGACAGGTTAGTGTCTCCTTTAGTTATGGTTGTCTGTGAGGACATGGACATGGACATGGTTATGGATTATTTTGTTGATACAGGAGGCTGCAGCCCTGGCAGCAACACAAGTTGCTTTTGTTCTTCAATCTGGGCAACGAAGGGGTCTTCAGTTCACTATAGCTTCAGGGCCTCATGTAACTTCGCATCCAGAACCTGTTTAACAAAAAAAAGGAGAAATTTTTCTAATGAAAAAAGTTTGTATTTTGAAGAAAAATCTGTGGTGAGGCTATGCTATGCTCTTCTGTTTATTCTCACTTGTAACATCTGTATATATTGATGCCATGAGTAGCTAAGACGTTGGTTCATATCTGAAATTTTCTGTTAAATATGAGCATTTTAATTCTGTTCTATTTGCACTGGGAATTTTTCAATTATTTCACTATTTATTTTTCCAGCACCCCTAACTAATTCTATATCTATGTAATATTTTTAAATGAATATATATATATAATCATCATAATTGAATTATGTTTTATCGTAATTGTTGTCATGAGTAACAAGTAAAAAAATCTGGTTTTATGTAAGATGCAAGCTGCTTATAAATAAGAGCGCTGTTAGAATTACAAGAACTTATTGATCCTCAAAGTCAGAAAAATGTCGAGTTAGAATTACAAGAACATATTTATGTAACAAATGTCATTATAGTCCTTTCTTTCTTTCTTTCTATGTATATTTTGAGAATAAAACGCTAGTTAATGTTTTGGTACATAGAATGAAGCAATTCACACGTATGTATTTGTATAGTGTTTTAGTCTTATATGCTAATCTTCTCTCAACAACAACATTTAGACCTCTTGGAATTAAGGGAAATGGCATCTAACACATCACTGCTATTATTTTCTATTTTATTCAACACAACACAAGTTACAAACTTCTTCTTCGGCAAATTCTATGCATATCAGAACAAGTTACAAAATGCTTCCAATGATTTCATATTACAAATCTCAAAATAACCCTTTCTTAAAACTTTCATATTCTTACTCTTACTTTATACCCTACTCCTTAGACGTTGTTGTAAAATCGATATCTATCCATTACAAGGGAGCACATAAGGTTCTTGTTATGTTCATACAATATTTCATTCATATATGGATAGTCATAGTGTTTTACTAGAGATCACTAATGATTTGTGAACTAAATGATGGATTCAGGTTCACTACCATAATTGGACGAGTCTACATGATTCCACACTTAAAAAATTAATCAAATCAAGTTAGTAAAGTTGATTATATCAATTCCGGAGCTATTGATTATAATGATTATATCAATTCCGGAGCTATTGATTATAGTAAAGTTGTGGAATATAGACTGATTTAATTGGATTAGTGTGAGGCTTGAGATAATTCCAAACATTTGGGGTTCGGTTAACATAATTTTTTATTATATTTTATTGGATAAAATATAGATCAATTAGTTTATAATTAATCATATATTTTATATGTCGTTTGTGTCAGATATATATTAGTTATTAAATTAAGAGAAAAGTACAAAAATGATATCTCGTCGATTTTCCTTCACCGGATTACGTCCCTGTGAGGCGCCGTTGGGATCGGCCGGGGACACTCCGATGCTAAAGTCAGTAATGATTTTGAAAGAATAAACTATAAGCACAAAGTTGGGAATCAGAACGTGTATCTCAATGCCTTGGGGCATGTTTATTTATACTAGAATTTAGTAACCATTGATTTAGTAACTAGAAAAGCTCTTCATTTGATGTTCCTTTAATGCAAGATTGTTACATAATTTATGTATGACCGTTAGCTCATTTATGGAGCTGTTTCTAGTTATTAATGATGTCAGTTTCCTTCTAGAAGTGTCTGCTGCCATCCTTGAGCTGACCAAAGCTGGATGGCGGATCTTTTACCTTTGGCAGATGCGAAACTCATAAAGGCTATGAGGCGTATCTGTATGTTGTGGTCTCCTCAGGGCGTATAGCTTCCTTCATACACCATCTATCTGGCGGACCTCGGCGGATGGTGAGGCTTAAATGCTCTTTTAGTCCTCTGATTACGAGGCTCTTCGGGAATTTGCCCCTAGATAATATTTCAGATGTTATCAGAAGCCCCCCCTCCCCCCAAAGTATAAATTAAGTCCTTTTCGGCTTTCACGCGTGTTGATGTAATGATTGCTTCTGAAAAATCTTCAACTGGAGCTCTTCCCTTTCATCCTAGGAAACTGAGATATTTATATAGGTTTCTTGTAACCTTCAACATTAATGGGGAAGCAGGTGAAGAGTCATGTCATTACTCATCTTTAATTATTATCAATTCTCCATTAATCCCAGCATTTATCCTTGAAAATCTCAAAGTTGGGGTATTCGAATAGTCAAGTCTTTATTCCCCTTAATGACTATTAATTGCCATGTAATTGTATTGATTCCCATTCATGGATGGTCATAAAGGCGCCTTTTGCTATTCTTAGAACCGTTGAGGCGTACGTATGCTCTCTTTGAGAACAATGGCGGGTCTCCATTACTTGCTCTCATCAGGCGTCTTCATAGAAAATTTCCCAAATCATTGTCTCTCCAACTACTTTCTTTCTCTAAAAAAATTTTCTCTAAAAAACTCTAAAAGTATTTCTATCAATTAGAACTATTTTTTCTCTAATTTTTGGCATCCCAAACCCTAGATTTGGGCTAAGTATTTATAGGAGAAAATCTCCCTAAGATCCAAAAATGTACCGGTCCCGAGGAATAGAGCCGGGTCGGCTCTAATTCGTACAAAAAAAATTCCAATATTTTTTGAATTTTTTATGACAACTCTCTTCGTGTCGGGTCATGGCTCTAACCTACAAAAAATCATACCGTTCAGATCTAAATAGAGCTGACTCGGCTCTAATTGTAGTGTATGGTCAGCTCTAATTCGTACAACTTGGGCACTCGAGGTAGTTGAGCAGTGTGCCCGATCCTTCAACCTTTCCTGTTTGTGATATCTGTTCTTCCCAACTAGGGGAAGTGACCTGAATATGCATTTGATGGATGATGTTAGTGATTTGGATTGAGTGGGGTCCTTTGATTGGGGTAGAGCCGGATTGGCTCAGATTTACTATACTTTGGACCAGTGTGCCGAAGAGAAGCAACGGGAGCTGAACTGCCTCTCGATGGTGTTGGTGGTGAGTTCCTCCATTTCTATATCTGCTTTACTTACATCTGCTGATTATTATGCTTTACTAATTGTGTATGTCTGGGCTTTTGAGTACCAGTTAGTCCCGACACGAGTCAACCCAAGTGAAGGCCTCCCATATTGAGGCAGTGGATGTGTAGTTGGAACAAGTCTATTAGGAATGAGACTTTTCGATCACATCTTAGGATAGTAACAATGATCTTGGTATGTCTCACTTTCTCATTCTAGTTTTAGAATAAAATGATATTGACTGTCTATCCCTTGATTGCAGGTGAGAGTAGATTCATAGAAGGATCTCGACTATTATCCCCCCTACGTGCATGCTTGCGATTTTGACAGTATGCACATGTTGATAGAGTCCCCATACTCCTTAGAGCTCTACTTGGGTGAGCGGGTCTGTAATTGGGCCCGAGGAGTTCATGCTAGCGCTGTTCCTCCTTCTCTACCGTCATAAATATTCTAGGTTGGTGATTTGCCAAATGGTATGGATAGGGAAGAGCTCATTGTTGGAAAGTGGATTGATTATGAGGAGGCAAGCATGGATTATATCACCTTCATGCGGGCTCAACTCCTTCCTCCAACTTTAGTGGCTCCTTCTCAAGTGGGTGATTCATTCAAAGCCTAGCTCGAGTATTTTGGGATCTTCAATGAGTCATATTTTCTTTTTATGTCGAGCCTGTTACTTCTAGAAGACGAGGGAGGTCCTCGGAAGGATCAAATACATATGGGAAAAGTAGTGATCTACCTGGTGTTGCCTTTACCTCTATAGTTCCTCAGGACCATGAGGGTCCTTCTCAGGTTCTCCCATTTCAGTCGACTGCCCCTGCCCCTGCTAAGCATGTTGTGTTAGGCCATTTGGATTTTCCAAGCCAGGTCTCTCTCATTCTGCTGAATGGGGATGGTGAGAGACGTTGGGTGTTGATAGATTCTAGGATAGCATAGGGGCCATTACTCTCTCCACCTCGCACCACTCATGTGATTACTCTATTTTCTCATTTCCACTATTTATTTTCATTTTGTGATGTTTAATCGGCACTTGTCATACCATAGATTCCACAAAAGCAGGGGCTCTCACTAGTTGTCTTAGTTCAATCGATGTCCTTTGAGTGGGCTCTTGACAATACGAAATTCGTGGTGTGTATTCTCACCTAGTGTTTAATAGTGAGTAGGGGTACATATCTATTTTACTGCTCACTGATGTGCCCAACGGATGTTGGTCCGAAGGACTCACTAAGGGATAAGTGTACCCCGTTATTATCAAGTAATAATCTGGACAAGTCTAGGTATCGAATCCACAAGATTTATTCATGCAAGTAGCGAGCTACTCAATTTCTAGTGTTATATAGGCTTGGGGGGGGGGGGGGGGGGGGTTAAAGCTTGGTTTTGGTTAAGGTAAACTACTCCTATCTAAGTTATTCTACTCCTAAGTGATCTTTCAATAATGTAATTATCCGAAGGGATATGGAATGATACGATAATAATGAATACAACTTGTTTAGACAACCAATTAATAACCTAATCTAAGTCACTTGTGTTCGAGACGATTAACCCTACTTATCCTTCCGTGGTTCCTAGTTCGTAATTCCCTTGTAAGGCCGAAACTAGCTCTAAGGATCAACAATTTGGATTTAATCTTCTATAAGGTCGTCAATCTTATAGGCTCTGACTAGGTCAGATTCAGCTCACAATATGCGCCAACAAAATATTTGAATTTATGAATCAGTTAAACCTATCAAACAAAGCGTAAGATAAAGATTAAATAGATGAATCAATTGAACAAAACAAGAATTATATTAACATTAAAGATGAAGAAAATTGTCACGGAGATACAATGAGTCTAGGATTCATAGACTGGATCAAGAGATAAACAAGTTGTAAAAGAGTAAGAAAATCCCTTTCAGGGAACCTGTCTACCGCTGCAGGCATCTTCCTAGGACTTAAGGAGGAACCTTGAATAATCCTCGGAGAATGGAGCTTCGAATGTTCTTCAATGGAGGATGAAGGAGATGGAGGAGTTGGAGAGGATGATTCAATGGGGAAAGCTAGGGTTTTACAATGAATAAAAGATATCTAATTTACATATGAAAGTCCTATTTATAGTTGCAGTTTGAGTCCCAAATCTGATCGAATTCGTTTCCTATTGCAGGTGGGAGAGTCGGGGACAGATCGTGGCTTCATGGGGATAGGAATCAATCAAAAGACTGATTTCCGCAGGCCAGCTCGTCGAGCTGGCGTCTGAGGGCCAACTTAGCGCGAGCTTGCTTCCAGCTCTCCGTGCTGGCCTCTGAGGGCCAGCTCGTCGAGTTGGCCTAAAAAGGCTAGTTTGGCGAGCAACAAGTGTCCAAACGCCCCGCGTGACTGCCGGGTGTCCCCGAGATGCGATTTTCGCCCGAACTTGTTCTTGTTTTGACCTACACAAGCACGTAAACTCCAAATGATATTAGTTCCGTGTAACATCCGTGTCTCAAAATTCTAATATTTATTTATTTAGAAATAAATAACGTTAATTAATTACGATTTTTTTATCAGTATTGGGTTTAATTTAATGTTTTTAGGTGTAAATTAAAAGTTTTGGGTATGTTTTATAAAAAGTTATAAATTTAAGTACTAAAATCAATATTTATTTCAATCACCAAAATTATATTACCGTATACAAATTTGCAATTAAATAATAATGATAATTAAAATTTATTAATTACCTCACATTAATCTTAATTTTAGGTGTCATTTTGTATAGTGTTACATATGTAGGTATCACTTTGCATGTTTGCCATATATACATGATGGACACTTGTAATTAGTTTGGGTAAGATTTTAATTATAAAATTAATTTAATAGTTAGAAATCATCAATCAATAATGAAATTTTTAGAATTAATTTGTTAAGTGATATATATTGATCTTTAAATTCATGGAAGAGTTTGTAAAAGATGTAATCATAACATATAATATTATAAGATGAGACAATGGAGAAAATATAAAATAAATAAATAATAAATGGAGTTAAAGAGGTTACACCACTTGTCACTAATGTCTTCTTTCAATCATATTTTTGCTACAAATATGATACACATTTTTATATAAATGTTTTATACCATTACGTATATCTATATAAAATGAATAATTTTTAAATATAAATCATATAGTTGTCAATCATACAACTAATTCAAATTACATGGGTCAATTATTAAAGAATGTTGTATTTAATATTATAATTAAATTTACCTCTATAAAAAGGAAGCTCCATATAGAAATAGGTATAAAAAGGGAAGTTAAGGATACACTAACCTAAAACAAAAAAAGAGAAAAAAGAGCAAGAGTGGTGATGGTTAAAAGGGCTAAATGATGCCCAACCTCACGAAATTTCTAGTTGCCGGAAATCGAATCGGTCGATCGACTTCAGATAAAATTGATAGAAGGAGATATACGGGGAATTGATGGGGGAAGTGGCGTAATCCGAAAGCTATTAATGGAACAATGACAAATTTTCGGTGACCAACGAAGGCATTTCGGTAACGAAATTTTATACCTAAATTATTGTTAAAATATTGTAGGTATGGTTTCGAGTAAGTTCGATTTCGATAGTACTCATCAAATTTGAATAGAATTATTTAGCTTCTCCAAGGCCGCCTCCGGCTCCCAACATTATTCCAGTTCATTGGCTTAAACCTCATCCGGGTTGGGTTAAAGTCAATGTGGACGGCTCTGCTTTTGGTACTCCTGGTGAGGCGGGAGCAGGCGGTATCTTTCGTAATTATCGAGGATTTTCCAAAGGCTGCTTTGCTTTTTCTACTCCTCATTCTTTTGCTTACATGGCTGAGTTGAGAGCTGCTATATTCGTAATTGAACTTGCTTGGGAGAAAAATTAGCATCAGCTCTGGGTTGAGTCTGACTCCATGTACGTAGTTAATCTACTTCGTCTTCGTTCCATGGATGTTCCTTGGAGTATTCGACAAGAATGGTTGCACTGTCTCGGCATTTGTTCTGGATGAACATTACTTTTACACACATCATTAGGGAAGGAAATCGCGTTGCTGATGCTTTGGCAAAATTTAGAGTCTCTTCCTCAGTGATCAATTGGTGGCCTTCAGCTCCTGCTTTTTGTCACAGGTTTACCAATGATGACATCTGTAATTTTTTTCATTTGCGTTTTTCTTGACCTTTCCTAAACTTTTCTCCTCCCCCCTTCTTCTTGTTTGTTCTCCTTCCTCTTCTCTTGTTCATGTTGGAATTTAGTGTCCTAAATACAATTGTTTTGGATATTAATATTAATGAATAAATTGTTTATTTGGTCATTCGTTTAATCAGATATATAGCATTAATATGTAACTATATATAAAGGCACAAATCTTTCGCAAAGGAAGTAATCCTAAGTTTATTCAAGTAGTTATAAAGTGTTCATACAAGCATGAAGTGAGACTATACTTTATAATAGACTGATAGACTTAAAGTAAACCCAAGTCAAGTAATATGTTATAGGGATTGGCATATTGCTGTTGAGACTTGCATGTAACAGTGTTTTCTGTCGAGATAGAAAGCTGATCTCACAAGTTTTAGATATTCTGATATCTAGACAGTTACATGGATCTGATGAAGGAGTTCATTAGGATTGGGACCCGACTTGAGATAACAGAATGAAATGATTTATCTAATGTGTCAACTGTTCATCTCATCGGTATTAGTAGGTATAACTAATCCTCAGACTCAAACATTCATTAATTAGTAATTCTGGATTGCGGAGTCTGATACTTTGATTCTGTGCGAGCACGATCCAATAGGTGAGAGCCTAGGGTGTGTGAGAGCAGGGTTGGGTATCACGCGAAGTAATTACAGAATGGTTAATGTCAGATTGAGCATTCGTCACTCCCGATAAATGGGAGATATATCCAAAGGGCCGCTTGTGGTGAATTGACTGAAATCCTTGCAAGGTGATACAGTTAAGAGTAGAAATAAACATTTCACTTAACTTATCTTTCAGAGTGAATTCAACCTGTACAAGTAAAACCGGACTCTTCGTTATATGTAACCTTGACACGTTCCATGGTTATAAGGAATTGACCGAAAGGATATAGTTGATGAAGGATCGTATTATACTGTACCTAATACAGAAAGGTTAATGTCAGTTATCAACCTGACTTCTTAATTGCTCTGGGGGAATATTATAGGTTCTGCTAGTAACAGCTCTCGACGGTATTCCGTTATATATATGTTGGAATTAATCGTGATAAATAATTTCAAAAGATATATACGGCTAGTGGCAATAAAGAACCTAATGGGTCGCATAAGGGACTTGGAATCGGAGGACAAAAATGTAATTAGTGGGACATACACATATGGGCTGAAATTTACATTAATTTAAGGATAAATTAATTTGATTAATAATTATAATTTGAAATTAAATTAAAAGATTATCTGATAATATTAATTAGAAGTTTTATGTGATTAAAACTCTATTTAATTATCCCTAATATTATTTAATTATTAATTTGATTAATAATAATTATCTAGATATAATTAGTTATTATTTAGATAATAGTAAAGTGTTTATTTAATTATCTAATTAGGAATCCTATTCCGAATAAGATTCCAATTATTTAATTACCTAACACAACTGAGATTAGGGTTAAGAAAAGTCTATAAATAGACTCCCCTAACCCCTAAATTTTGACACACATAAAATAGGAGAGGAGGAATCGTTCCGTCTTTTGTCTCGGCTAATTCACTTTATTTCTTACTCCCTCTTTGATCTCGTATCGATTTCTGTTAGAGGCAATCATTGCGATTGCTATTCATTGAAGGTTGATTACTGATTATCTTTTGGTTTTGTGTTGAATCAAACGTTCGTGGTTCACGAGTTAATAATAACAAGTTGTGGGCACTTCGTTTGCAACGGTAGATAGTTCGTCAATAAAGGTATTACTATCTATCCCTCTTTATATGAAATAACAATTAACAGATCCTGGAAAAGGGAAATAGATAAAATAGATAAAATTTTATTATTCCTCTATGCCTAGTCTTGTCTATTTTCCTACATTGGTATCAGAGCCTATGTTAATCTTTTATTTCATATATGTAAATAAAAGAGTTTTTCAATCAGATTGAATAGATTTATTGTTAGGTTAAATTAATTAATCGATTAGTTCAATTAACCTAACGATAAATAAGTTTTGATTACTTGTTAATTAAAATTGATTATGCATAGTTCCTCACTATTTCAGTTGATAATCGTTTTTTTAAACAAAATCTAAAAGTTTTATAGTTAGATGATTAAAATGTTTTATTTTATTAAATCTAAAAGATAAAACTGTTTTAATATTCTGAAAATTGTTTTGAAATTGTTTTAGAACAATTATATATATATATATTTATATTTAAAATAAAAAAAATAAATACGAACAGCCATTCGGAGTCGCTGCCGCGAGGCAGCAACCCCGAGCGGCTGTCCGGGTTGGTTGCTGCCTTGCGCAACAACCAACAGTGGGGGCGCCGCTGCCGTAACAGCAGCGGTTCCCCCGCGACTTGCTGCTGCCGCGAGGCAGCAACTGTTACGGAGGGCGGGCCGATTAAATCGGCCCGGCCCGAAGGGTACCGTTTAAAAAAAATTGTTTTTAAAAGCAGGTCCGGGTTTGAAATATATATATATATATATATATATATATATATATATGTTTCAGAATATAATAATTTGTTTTGATTATCAAAATCAATTTATTTAAAAGTTTGTTTTACCTAAATATTTGATATAAGTAATTCAAAGTATTAAATGAATTATTCGAATTAATTAGGATATGCATAATTGAAATTGGATGAAAATTAATTTAAGTTGTTAATTTGATTAACTTAAATATTACATAAATAGTTTGTGTAATCAAGCAATTAAATTTAATTTAATTGAGTCTATGAATGTTTGGCATTATGGACATATTAGACCCTCTTTAATAGTTATTTAGTCTTTTGGTATTTAAATAGGACCTGCGTGTCCTGCCTTCTCTTACTCTCTATTGTATTTCTGTTCTCATCCAAATCCCTTCAAGTAAATTGAAGTTTCTTTGAAATTGAATATTGTTGTAATTCAAGGCGCCAAGGAGAAGACGGAGGACCCAAAGAGAAATATGTAATAGTTAGTATTTCCATAGGGTGACCCTTTATTCCGTTTCTGGCTCAACGGAATAAACTTAGAGATATGTCCATAATTGTCAATGTTGAATGTATGAATGTCTGATGTATGCTAAAGCAAATCAAGACTAGGTTAGATTATGAGACTTAAATAAATCCCTCACTAATCAAAAGTTAAGTAAATAAGCAAGTTATTAAAATCGGTTGTCCCTCCCTAATATTATAATTCAGCCGGCAGTACTGGGGGCCTTTGGGTTGTTGAGTAAACTCAAGCTCGGGGTCTTATGGTAACACCTGAATTATCGAAAAACTATTTTTCACGAATATGGGGTAATGCTTAAATTAGGATAGAATAATTGGATGAGTAAACTCATGTTGTTCTAACCTAATGGGCAATATGGTTGGGATTGATAAACGACACATATCAGTTACTAATGTGGTTAGTAACCCAACAACCTAGAAATCACATGTTTTGATGTGATTGATTACATGAATCTACCTAATGAATGAAACTAGCTTGTTGAGTAAACTCAAGGTGAAATTTCAGGAGTTGGGATTCTAGCTCACTAAAGGAATTGTGAATATCCTTCGAATTAATATAGAGGGTTATTAATTTGGTAAAATAGTGGGAGCAATTTAAAAAAATAAAAGTTTAACGTATTTAAATTGTAAGTGAATTAAACAAATGAATAACATCCATCACCTTTTCTCACTCTCAGGTTATTAATTTTTCGTACTCTAAAAACAATCATGTCGAAAATCGATCTAAGAAATATCCTTACCGATAACAAATTGAATGGTTCAAACTTCACCGACTGGTATCGCAACCTCAAAATCGTTTTGAAGTTCGATAAGGTAGGGTATGTACTTGATACACCGATACCCTCTATCCCGACTTTTAATGCACCCATCGAAAAGATCAAAGCTTACTTGAAGCATAAAGCTGATGATAATCACGCAAGAAGCATTGTACTTGCATCTATGCCACTGGAATTGAAAAGGCAACATGAGGAGATGGATGCCTATTCCATGGTCGCGCACCTAAAAGAATTGTTTGGGAATCAAATTCGGTGCGAGCGCTACGAAATAACGAAGCAGCTATATAGATGCAAGATGCAGGAGGGAAAGTCTGTTATGACACATTGTGTCAGGATGATTGGCCTTATTACCAAGTTTTCTAGTATTGGAGATGCGATGGATCATGAACTAAGTGTAGACTTACTTCTTCAATCCCTCCCCGAGAGTTATTCACAGTTCATCATGAACTACCAAGTGAGTGGCTTGCAAACCTCTCTTGAAGAGCTTGCAAATATGCTCGAGACAGTCGAGCCCAATATAAAAGAAAACAAGGAAATACTGGCCCTTGCTACTGAGGGATCAAAGAAGAGGAAAGGGAATCCTCCCAATCCTAACTATCCCAATAATGGCGAGGGGGCCATGCCCACCGAAACAAAGGGGATGCAAGTCAGGAAGCCCAAAGGGGAATGCTACTTCTGTGGTGAAGATGGGCAGTGGAGGAGAAATTGTAAGGAGTACCTAGCTTCTCTCAAG
The DNA here is from genome assembly GCF_963576675.1 of Euphorbia lathyris. Classification (NCBI taxonomy): domain Eukaryota; kingdom Viridiplantae; phylum Streptophyta; class Magnoliopsida; order Malpighiales; family Euphorbiaceae; genus Euphorbia; species Euphorbia lathyris. Next base: position 62,692,325 of record NC_088911.1, read on the forward strand.
AAGGGAAAGGACGGTGCTTCAACTTCTGGTATGTTCTATATTGAAATTAACTCAATTTCACAGTCTGAATCTTGGGTATTAGATACCGGATGTGGATCTCATATTTGTATGAATATGCAGGAGCTAAAGCAGACTAGAGAGTTAAAGAAAGGAGACATAAACTTGCGAGTAGGAAATGGAGCAAGAGTTTCCGCTCTCGCAATTGGAAACTATGATCTACATCTACCATCAGGACTTGTAGTAGTGTTAAAGAACTGTTTGTATGTTCCGGATATGTCTCGTAACATTATTTCTATTAGCTGTCTAGTAGAAGATGGCTTTCATGTTTCAATTAAGAACAATATTTGTGAATTTTATAGAAATAGTATTTTCTATTTTTCAGGAATATCATTAAATGGGATCTATGTTTTGAATGATAAAGTTTCTGCTTTCACAATTGATACCAAAAGACTTAGATTAGATAACTCAACTTACTTGTGGCATTGTCGTTTAGGCCATATAAACCAGAGACGCATGCTTAAGCTACATCAAGATGGGCTTATAGACTCAATTGATTGTGAATCGATGGGAATGTGTGAGTCATGTTTAAAAGGAAAAATGACAAAGACACCTTTTAGCAATAAAGGTCAGTGTGTATCAGACACTCTAGGATTAATACATTCAGATGTATATGGTCCTATGTCAGTCCAAGCAAGAGGAGGATTCAGATACTTCATTAGTTTCATAGATGATCATACTAGATATGGTTATATCTATTTGATGAAACACAAGTCAAAAGCTTTTGAGAAATTCAAATGCTTTAAGAATGAAGTTGAGAATCAAACAGGAAAGACTATCAAAATACTTAGATCTGATCGAGGAGGAGAATATCTTTCTGAAGAATTTATGAGTTATCTAAATGAATGTGGAATATGCTCATAATGGACACCTCCTTATACACCACAACACAATGGTGTATCAGAAAGGAGAAATCGCACCTTACTAGATATGGTACGATCCATGATGAGCACCACTGCTCTTCCAAAATCATTCTGGGGCTGTGCCTTAGAAACTGCCCTATTTACCTTAAACCGAGTTCCAACCAAATCCGCCAGTTCCACACCATTCGAACTATTCGTTGGTAGAAAAACCCATCTTCTCTTTCATAAGAATATGGGGATGTTCAGCATACGTCAAACGTATTATGTCAGATAAATTAGATCCCAAATCTGACAAGTGTTTCTTCATTGGATACCCAAAGGAAACTATGGGATATTACTTTTATCATCCAGATGACCAAAAGGTAATAGTATCCAAACACGCAGTGTTTCTAGAGAAAGAGTTTCTGGAAGAAACACAAAATGGAAGCGCGATTGAACTTGAAGAAGTTCAAGAGGAATCACATGTTGAAAACGTGGAAGAAGTTGAACCCGAACCCGTTTCACTAGATGAAACACAAGTGTCATATCCCACTCGTAGGTCTCAGAGAATTCGTGAACTCCCAGTTAGATATGGTTTTCTAGTGGGAGATGACGAACTGGTTCCCGTGTTAGACGATGAACCCGAAACCTACGAAGAAGCTCTTGCTAGTCCAGAATCCAAAGCATGGCTTGAAGCCATGAATTCTGAAATGGAGTCCATGTATACTAACCAAGTGTGGACTTTGGTTGATCCACCCAAAGGGATAAAACCCATTGGGTGCAGGTGGATCTTCAAGAAGAAGACTGACATGGATGGAAAGGTTAGTACCTACAAAGCTAGGTTAGTAGCGAAAGGATATCGTCAAAAACAAGGTATTGACTATGACGAGACTTTCTCTCCAGTAGCCATGTTCAAATCCATCAGAATATTGCTTGCAATTGCCGCTCATTTTGATTATGAGATTTGGCAAATGGATGTGAAAACAACTTTCCTAAATGGAAACCTACTTGAGGATGTATACATGATGCAACCTGAAGATTTCACATCAAAGGATGCAACCAAGGTTTGCAAACTTCAAAGGTCCATTTATGGACTCAAGCAAGCATCTAGGAGCTGGAACAAGCGTTTTGATGAAATCATAAAACAATTTGGTTTCGAACAAAACTCAGAAGAGGCTTGTGTTTACAAGAAGACAAGTGGGAGCTCAGTCGTTTTCTTAGTACTATATGTTGGTGATATACTACTTATGGGAAACGATGTGGCAATGTTGCAAACAGTAAAAGTTTGGTTATCGGGTAATTTCTCCATGAAAGACTTGGGAGAAGCAGCCTACATCTTAGGGATCAAGATCTATCGCGATAGATCAAGGAGACTGCTCGGACTATCCCAATCTACATATATTGACAAAGTGCTAAAACGTTTTGACATGTATAAATCGAAAAGAGGTAACTTACCAATGGCCCATGGTGTCAAGTTATCAAATGGTCAGTGTCCTAAAACGGACAGTGACAAGAATCGCATGGCTGTAATTCCTTACTCCAGCGCGGTTGGTTCGATCATGTATGCTATGCTATGCACTAGACCTGATGTGGCATTCGCATTAAGTATGACGAGCCGATATCAAGGGAATCCAGGATTTGATCACTGGATTGCTGTCAAGAACATTCTTAAGTATCTTAGAAGAACTAAAGACATGTTCCTCATATATGGACAAGGAGAATTTAAAATTGAAGGATATTCAGATGCCAGTCATCTGACTAATGAAAATGATTACAGATCCCAATCAGGATACCAGTTTATCCTGAATGGAGGTTCAGTTAGTTGGAAGAGTTCCAAACAAGGAAGTGTTGCTTTCTCGTCGACTGAATCAAAGTACATCGCAGCTGCAGAAGCGGCAAAGGAGGCTGTTTGGATTAGAAAGTTCATAACAGAACTAGGAGTGGTGCCTGACATTGTAAATCCCATTACTTTGTACTGTGATATCAATGGAGCCATTGCACAAGCAAAGGAACCACGGTCTCATAATGCATCCAAACATTATCTCAAGCGATATCATCTCATTAGGGAGATCATAGCCAGAGGAGATGTGAGAATAGAAAAGGTGTCCACTGAGGACAACGTTGCAGATCCGTTGACCAAGCCGTTACCACAAAGAGCTCACGATAAACATCTTAGTTCTTCTAGTATTAGTTTCAGAAACAATTGGCTTTAGTCCAAGTGGGAGAATGTTGGAATTTAGTGTCCTAAATACAATTGTTTTGGATATTAATATTAATGAATAAATTGTTTATTTGGTCATTTGTTTAATCAGATATATAGCATTAATATGTAACTATATATAAAGGCACAAATCTTTCGCAAAGGAAGTAATCCTAAGTTTATTCAAGTAGTTATAAAGTGTTCATACAAGCATGAAGTGAGACTATACTTTATAATAGACTGATAGACTTAAAGTAAACCCAAGTCAAGTAATATGTTATAGGGATTGGCATATTGCTGTTGAGACTTGCATGTAACAGTGTTTTCTGTCGAGACAGAAAGCTGATCTCACAAGTTTTAGGTATTCTGATATCTAGACAGTTACATGGATCTGATGAAGGAGTTCATTAGGATTGGGACCCGACTTGAGATAACAGAATGGAATGATTTATCTAATGTGTCAACTGTTCATCTCATCGGTATTAATAGGTATAACTAATCCTCAGACTAAAACATTCATTAATTAGTAATTCTGGATTGCGGAGTCTGATACTTTGATTCTGTGCGAGCACGGTCCAATAGGTGAGAGCCTAGGGTGTGTGAGAGCAGGGTTGGGTATCACGCGAAGTAATTACAGAATGGTTAATGTCAGATTGAGCATTCGTCACTCCCGATAAATGGGAGATATATCCAAAGGGCCGCTTGTGGTGAATTGACTGAAATCCTTGCAAGGTGATACAGTTAAGAGTAGAAATAAACATTTCACTTAACTTATCTTTCAAAGTGAATTCAACCTGTACAAGTAAAACCGGACTCTTCGTTATATGTAACCTTGACACGTTCCATGGTTATAAGGAATTGACCGAAAGGATATAGTTGATGAAGGATCGTATTATACTATACCTAATACAGAAAGGTTAATATCAGTTATCAACCTGACTTCTTAATTGCTCTGGGGGAATATCATAGGTTCTGCTAGTAGCAACTCTCGACGGTATTCCGTTATATATATGTTGGAATTAATCGTGATGAATAATTTCAAATGATATATACGGCTAGTGGCAATAAAGAACCTAATGGGTCGCATATGGGACTTGGAATCGGAGGACGAAAATGTAATTAGTGGGACATACACATATGGGCCGGAATTTACATTAATTTAGAGATAAATTAATTTGATTAATAATTATAATTTGATTATGGTTATCAATTAAATTAAAAGATTATCTGATAATATTAATTAGAAGTTTTATGTGATTAAAACTAGAGGTGGCAATTTCTGACACGAAAACACGAAAACAGAGCCAACCCGACTGACACGACACGATTGACACGAAAGTCATTTTTCTAATATTTATAACATATAAAACCATATGGAACATAAATATGAGATAACACGATTTTGACACGAAACACGACAATTTCCAGGTCTAATTAAAACTCTATTTAATTATCCCTAACATTAATTAATTATTAATTTGATTAATAATAATTATCTAGATATAATTAGTTATTATTTAGATAATAGTAAAATGTTTGTTTAATTATCTAATTAGGAATCCTATTCCGAATAAGATTCCAATTATTTAATTACCTAACACAACTGGAATTAGGGTTAAGAAAAGTCTATAAATAGACTCCCCTAACCCCTAAATTTCGACACACATAAAATAGGAGAGGAGGAATCGTTCCGTCTTTCGTCTCGACTAATTCACTTTATTTCTTACTCCCTCTTTGATCTCGTATCGATTTCTATTAGAGGCAATCATTGCGATTGCTATTCATTGAAGGTTGATTACTGATTATCTTTTGGTTTTGTGTTGAATCAAACGTTCGTGGTTCACGAGTTGATAATAACAAGTTGTGGGCACTTCGTTTGCAACGGTAGATAGTTCGTCAATAAAGGTATTACTATATATCCCTTTTTATATGAAATAACAATTAACAGATCTTGAAAAAGGGAAATAGATAAAATAGATAAAATTTTATTATTCCACTATGCCTAGACTTGTCTATTTTCCTACAGTTCATACACTCACATTTTCTTTTATTTTTTAATATATGACGGGTTTGATAGTTCTTGGGTCATCCGCTCAAGGTCTGTCTCGTCCCAATTTCTATCAAAAAAAATAATATATAAATTTAGATAATTGTCATTTAGATTTATCGAAGTGAAATTCCGTATTAAGACTTTTAGCCGTGTAATGAGTTTAAAAGTATAATCGGTCCAAAATAATTAAGTCGGTTTAAAATTACTATCTCAGTGACCGAAAATAATTCAATAAGAATATTTCGGTTCAGTTATTTTATTTAAAATATTTTAAGCAACTTTAATAGTTAGAATTAAAATACCTTGAAAATAGAAGGACTAATATGGATATTTTCCATATAGAGTCGATATAGAGTCGAATATAAAATTTGTACAATAATTTGAATATAAATAGACTTATGATAATATAATGAGTCTAACGGTATATTCAGACTAAATAGTTGTTCCGGTAACAGATAAAAATAAGTTTCAATTTTAAATTATTTAAGTGGCTTTGAATACATTTTATTAAATTGTTTAAAATATTTATATACTTTTCATTTCGATTATTTGAAAAATAATTATTTATTATCGTGGTATTTTGAAAATTGGGTTGGAAAATGAATTTGGCTATTTTATACGTATTGTTTTTGAATTAAGAAAACTATTGCGGTTGTTATTGTTATTATTTTGGATTGAAGTCCAAATATGATTTTTATGAGTGGTGATATTTTGAAAGATAGATAAATGGTTTTGTCCATCTAGGATTACCCGGGGTAGGAGTTGTAAGTTGTAAGACCATACCTAAGGACGGTATGGCCAGAGTGCACGACTGGTAGTCCTAACGTTAGGCAAGGCGAGATATGAATGAGATATCTCGATTATTGATATGATTGATGTTATGATAAGCTACACGGGTGGAATTCGAGGATGGACATACACGCAAATTTTGTATTACGTTTTGATAATGTTTGATGATTTGAATTATAATGTTTTACGTTTGTTTGATTACGAGTTGATTTGTTAAAGCGATTTATTTGATTACGAGTTGGTTTGTTAAAGCAGTTTATTCGATTTGATAAAACATTGTTCGATTTGATTCGTTTTGATAAAACATTGTTCGATTTGATTCGTTTTGATAAAACGTTATTCGATTTGATTCGTTTTGATAAAGTGATATATATATATATATATATTAAATTATATAGTAATAAAGTGAAATATACAATTAAGTTATTAGCGAATCAATCAACGTGTCAATAAGTTAAAATGAGTTCATAAGTTAAGCGAACTACCTATTAAGAGAACTACCTAAAATAGGTAGAACTACATGGCTTTGATTCCAGGTTTAAAAGACTAAAAGATGTTCGGGATACGTAGGAAGCTCGATAGAATTATCGAGTCCAAGCCAAATAATTAAATAAATTTTAGGGAGTCCGAATAAATTTTTATATTTTAGAATATAGGTTCGGGTTTCAGGTTGTTCGAAGTTTGTTATCCTATATTCCGTTCATACTCGATGCCGTTTAGGGTCGGGTCTGACATTCCGAGGCTAAATTGACCCACCAATCGCTTATTTTGAGTAAAAACTCCGTTTGGTGGATCATTTAGCCATGATAGATAATTGAAAGCTAACATATGTGCTAGCTTGGCAATATTTGCCCAAAAATGATCAGAAAACGAACTTATACCACAAAAGTAAATAAAACATATGCAAAATCTAATTAACACACACATATGTGTATAAATGCGAGAACTGGTCGCTTATTGACGAAAAACTAAACTAAAACCGTCCTAAAACTGTACCTAAAGATAGGGGTTTTTGACCCATATCAAACCTCCTCACACTTAAAACTTTACTTGTCCCCAAGTAAACTAAAAACTAAACCGCAATCACTAGCCAAGCTAGAAAAACCTCCTGGTTTTACTAGGTGCCTGACATTATTTCGAGCATCTGTAATTACATGTATTCGGAAGTATAAAGTAGAGACACGATATCCAAAAGCCGCATTTCAATTATCACAGGTCATATTCTTAAGAAAAGGATACATGTTCAATTAAATGAGCTTAAGGGGATAGCTAAGTAAAACACCTCACCATGGGCAGTTCACTCAATTCACACAATTTTTAGTGGCTAAAGTGTTTACTCTCGGCTTATGTTTTTGCTTAGGATTCCGTTGACTTTGCACGTTCATCCGAGTTTCTCTACTCTGCTACATGACTCCGACAATATCAAAGACAGCCTCGAATTGGGGTTGTAAAGTGGTTAGAAAGGGTTGTAGGTACAACAAAGGTTAGAAGTTCTAGCGCTAGAAAAACAAAGTTTAAAATGGCTTTAGCAAATATGAAGTGATTGAGCTTTTTATTCATTATTTTTCTGAGACGTTTTGATCTTAAGAATTGGGGAATGAAGTTCTCCCCCTTTTTGTTCGTCTCTTTTCTTTTTCTTTTTCTTTTAATAGTAATGCTCGTTCACCTCTTAGCTTTTTGGCTTGCTCTTATAGTGCCATAAACAAAGAAAAAGCGCTAGAATAAAACAAAGACTCAAGGCGAGCTTTGTAAAAACTTGGGTTAAGTAACAAACTAAGTGATAGTTTGCAAAAAATAAGGGTTAGAAAGAAAGAAAAACTACAAACTACAAAAATTAAGGCTCAAAGGGGCTTCATAAAGTGGATGAAAAAGATAAAAATAAGATAAAGAAAAAGGTTAATTCTAATGAGGCTGATTCATCGTTTATCATCTCAAATCAGTGCATGCAGATTCAACTCAGTATTATGTGCAAAATCTATAATCTTCCACAAGTCAAAGCATTCACACAAAAATGTCAAGAAAAAGAGCTTTTTTGATGTCCGCTCTTAGGCTCAAATTCAACGCACAATTCTTTGGGTTTCAATTTTGTGCTTATTAGTTCTCCCCAAGCTCAAATTCAATATCATATGCCTTCAATCCTTAAGTTATCTACCTAAGTACTGATTTTAGCATTTCTTCAAAAGTAGTGTCTAAATTCAATCTTTAGCTCATGCGTTTACAGATACAAGGGTTGTGTCCCACACCTAAACTAGTTGTCATGCAATTTTAGATTCGGTTCTCAGTCCCCAGAAACAAATAACGAAGTTTAGCTTTGAAGGAAGATTCAGTTTTTAGGTCCTAAAACATGCAAAAACAGAAATAAAACCCAAAAACATCAAAACTAAACTAGACACGATGCAACAAAAATTTAAAATTTATACAATTTTTATAAGTTTGTCTACCCCTCCTCCTCACACTTAAATCATGCAATAAGTTCCAACATTGCATATAAAAACAATAAAACACATGTGAAAGGAGTTAGGGTGGAGAAGACAACTTACTGATGGGGTTCCCCTTTTTACTTGTCTTGCAGGTGCAAGACTTGTACATCCGAATTATCTTTACCAAGATAAAGCTTGAGGCGATGTCCGTTTACTTTTTGGGTGATCCCATCTTTTCCTTCGATCTCAACCATACCGGAGGGATGTGCATCAATAACTGAAAATGGCCCATACCATATACTTTTGAGTTTGCCAAGAAAAATGTCAATCGAGAGTTGTATAGCAGCACTTGGTCGCCTTTCTAGAAGGTTTTCCTTTGCACTTTCTTGTCATGCACCCTTTTGGTTTGTTCTTTGTATAGCTTGGCATTCTCATAAGAGTTGTACCTGAGCTCATCCAGTTCATACAGCTGTGTTAGCTGAAGGTCACCTGAAAGTTTAGGATCAAAGTTTAGATATTTCAATGCCCAATAGGCTTTATGTTCTAATTCAACAGGCAAGTGACAAGATTTCCCGAAAACTAAATGATAGGGGGACATTCCTATGGGAGTTTTGAAAGCTGTCTGGTATGCCCAAAGAGCATCATCCAGCTTAAGACTCCAATCTTTTCTAGCATTCTCTATTATTTTCTCAAGAATACACTTCAGCTCTCTATTTGACACTTCTACCTGTCCACTCGTTTGAGGGTGGTAAGGTGTTGCAACCCTATGAGCTACGCCATACTTTTGGAGCAACATGTCAAATTGTTTATTGTAGAAATGGGTTCCCCCATCACTGATAATAGCTCGGGGGTGCCAAATCTAGTAAAGATATTCTTTTTCAGGAATTTCATCACTACTCGAACATCATTTGTGGGTAGAGCTTCAGCTTCTACCCATTTGGAGACATAATCAACCGCTATAAGAATGTATTAGTTGTTGTGTGACATAGGGAAAGGTCCCATAAAGTCTATGCCCCAAACATCAAATAGCTCATAGACGAGTATGCCTTGTTGAAGCATCTTATTTCTCCTAGAGATATTTCCTACTCTCTGACATGCATCACAATATTTAATATAGCTATTGACATCACCATGCATTTGTGGCCACCAAAATCCACTTTGAAGGATTTTTGCTACTGTCCTATCTGACCCTAAATGGCCACCTGGTTCTTTAGAATGACACATATTAATCACTGACTCTACCTCTTCTTCAGGTATACATCTCCTAATCATGCCATCTGTGTATAATCGAAACAAATACGGTTCTTCCCAAAAATATTGTTTGCTCTCAAACATAAACTTACGTCTTTTGTTTGCATCTAAATCAAGAGGAAGAATGTTGCCGACTTTATGGTTCGCGATGTCTGCAAACAGGGGGAGAGTTTTTACCAAATATAACATTTCATCCGGAAATACCTCATTGATCTCCTCATGTTCCAGAGATTGCTGATCTGACTCTAAACGAGATAGATGGTCTGCTATCGCGTTCTCCACTCCCTTTTTTTATCTCTGATCTTGATGTCAAATTCCTGGAGTAGCAGAATCCAGCGGATCAGCCTGGGTTTTGCATCTTGCTTACTCATTAAGTATCTCAAAGCTGCATGGTCAGTAAAAACAATTACTTTGGATAGCACTAAATATGATCTAAACTTGTCAAAGGCGAAAACTACAGCTAGCAATTCCTTTCTAGTTATTGAATAATTCTGTTGTGCTTCATTCAAGGTTTTGCTAGCTATAGGTGTCGCGGCCTCGCCCGGAAGACCCGAGGGGTGGACACCGTTGACGACAGATGCTGTGATTGGCGCCGAAAGCAACCAATCGCGGAATCAAGCTGTTCGGAAGGGCCGGAGCTTAGAGTATGGAAGAGTCGCCACCCACGAATGGGAAATGAACACCGATCCCTTGCGGGAGACCAGTGAGGGTTCGGGAAATTTGGGTACGAGCTGAGAAGGCTAGCTCCTTTCTAGAGAAAGGCTACTAGGCACCCCGACATCGCCCGGTTCTGAACCACCGACCTCCTACTTAGCATGTTAGGCGCTAACGGACTAATCGCATATTTCTTTAAGTTTAAAATTCATTTGAAACCTTTTCTTTCTCGTTTTGAAAACCGTTTTGAGCATATTATGGAAAGCCATTTTAGTAAAGAATCACCCATTTACATGAATTTAGAGTATGTAGAAGAAGGAGGGAGATAGAAGGAAGAATTTGATTAATTTACAACGTGAATTGTGCTTTAAGCTATACATTAAATCTAAACTAATCTCACTCCCCGAAAGAAGGTTTATTTACATGGTTCGTGCCTTAATCGTCGTTGGAACGATTTAGATACGTTTCAAAACCCCGTTAATTTACATGGTTTTCACCCGAATCGCCGTTGGAACGACTCGAGTGTTTGAAAACGTGAAGTAAGAAGTTTTAACTTAAAAAACGTGGTTAAGCATACAAGTCTATTTATTTTTGTACAAAACCGTTTAGATAGAAAAACGATTCAAAACTCTATTATTTACAAGAAAAACGATTTTAATTACAAGGTTCGCTTAATCCGTCGTTGGAACGGATTAAGGTTTCAAAACGTGATATTTTGGGAAGTCGTTTGAAAATGATAATGAACTAAAAACCTTTTATTTACATTTGGAACCTCTAGAAACCTTTAGTTTAAATAGGCAAATTGAAATCTCTTTTTGTGGTTTATTTTCCCTTTTTTTCACTCAATTAATCCTTACTTGGACATAATTACAACAATTCACAAATTCAATCAAAAAATTCACCCAAACAAACACATTTGAAATAGAAGTATTTTGGTAAAAATGGTATTTACACCTATAGATTGAAAATGAGATAAATAAAAGATACATATACTATGATAGTTAATAAGTAAAGATAATGATGAAAAATACTTAAAAACAAGTAAAACTATGAACAAGTTTCACAAATAACCTTTAATCCCCAAATAATTTTCACATAATAAGTACATAGAAAATAACCCCTCCCCATCCAAATACTAATTAATATGGTTTAAATGCATTTAAGGAAAACATATATATACATATAGTCTTTACAAAACCAAATTAATGAAAACAATACCCAAATGATAAGTAATCATTAGTTATATCCCCCAAAAATAATTTTGATAACCATATTACATATTTATACATATATATATACAAGAATAAATGTCAAACCGATGGAAAATCCGTCGCTAAACTGCTTTTAGTGACAGAAAAGATAAAATATCAGAAGTAGTCCCCCAACTTTCCAGATTTATTAAAAGGCTTTAGATTTACTCTATTCTATCATTTTGGTCCCCGAACTACCCAAATCGGCTCATAGTCTATAGCGGAGCTTGCCAAAACAATGTTTTATTTAAAAACGTTAATTAAAAAAAACTTTTTTAAATTCTATATTTACAACGTTTTAGTTCCGAACTACCCTTAAATCGGGTCACGGTTCGTGTTGGGACTTTAAAACGAGGTTTTTTATTTAAAACCAAAACGTTTATTTAATGCGAGACGAGAGTTAAATAAATACGGGAAAATAAATAAATTTGATAAAATAAATAAATAAACAAAACTAAAAATAAAATAAATAAACGAAATAAATTAAACAAGTCTAGTCCTCAGATAATACCTTAAGATCGGTATTGACAGTCGAAGTCGGTTGATTCCACGATTTGTGATTTTTGTAAAATATTTAACTTTTTGGAAAATTTCAATTTTTAGAAAAAAAATGTTTTTCCCAAAAATTTACTTTCTCTCTCTAAAATAATTTTTTTTAGAAAGAGAAGCTCCCAAAATTCCTCTCCCTTCAAATGCATAGGGATCCGTGCCTTTTATAGGCACGGATCCCGAGGTTGGCGCGGGCCCAACTGGCATTGGGCGGACACCCAACGCAGGTTGGGCGACGCCCAACCTCTGTTGGGCGCACGCCCAATGCCGTTGGGCGCTCGCCCGATGATCTTCGGGCGCGCGCCCAACGCCATCAGTCATGCGCCCGACCCTCGTCGGGCGCACGTCCCACGTCTGTTGGGCGACGCCCAATGTTCGTCGGGCATTCGCCCAATGGGAGTTGGGTGGCCGCCCAACGAGCATCGGGCATGCGTCAAACGCTCGCTGGACGAGCGTTCGACGTGTCGTGTGCCGTGTCTGGCGTTCGTGGGAGGCTCGCCCGTTAGGGGGCGCTGTTAGTTGCCTGCTAACCGACACCCAATTCTCCGAGGCTTTCTTGTGATTTTTATTTTTAAACCAATGGAACTAACCGCTTTAACCGTCCGTTGTGGGTTTTCGTCACAGGTCCTCCGACTTGGTGTCTACAGTTGCCCCTACTTTTCTATTTTGACAATGACGTGTGTGCTTTTTCGTGAATGCGATACATGCAATGGGAAATATATTAAAGTAAAAGACACATATAGAGTGGGAGGAGAAATACCTGATCTCCATGTCGCAAGCTCCTTCCTTGTCTTCAATCTCTACATCGACCGTCCAATCCTAGCTCTTTCTAGCGATCCTAGTCTTTAAATCGACCGCAGGTTATATAGCTCTTTCTAGCGACCCTAGTCTCTACATCGACTGCAGGTATATGGCTCTTTCTAGCGACCCTAGTCTCTAAATCGACCGCAGGTATATAGCTCTTTCTAGCGACCCTAGTCTCTAAATCGACCGCAGGTATGTGGCTCTTTCTAGCGACCCTAGTCTCTAAATCGACCGCAGGTATGTGGCTCTTTCTAGCGACCCTAATCTCTACATCGACCGCAGGTAATATAGCTCTTTCTAGCGACCATAGTCTCTAAATCGACCGCATGTATGTGGCTCTTTCTAGCGACCCTAGTCTCTAAATCGACCGCAGGTAATATAGCTCTTTCTAGCGACCCTAGTCTCTAAATCGATCGCAGGTAATATAGCTCTTTCTAGCGACCCTAGTCTCTACATCGACCGCATGGATGTATTTTATTTAGGTCCTTAGGTGGACCCTAAAATGTGCGCACTTGGGCGATTTTGAATTTTGACCTACTGTCGTCTGTATTTTGACTGGAGTTACTGTCTCGTGTACTGAAGTCGTCGATAGGAATGACCTTATCCCTTCGTTTGGAGCCTTTTTGGGCTAAAAATTATTTTCCTGTTGAATGTTGTCTGTATTTTGACTGGTGCCACTATTCTGTAAATTTTGACTGTCGTCTGGAGTCGTCTCCATGGATAATAGTTACTACTTAGCAAAAACGCCGGCTGAAACGGACTGCGAATCGGAGATTTGTGTACTTGGTAATTAATTATTTACTTTTTACATTTATGTCACATCGTCCTTTTTTTACTTTTTCTTTTTAATGAAAAAGAGTTTTTCAACCTTTATAAAAGGGTGGTGGGGTTCATTTTAACCCCACACCTTCTCTCTCTTCCTCATTCCTTCTCTCACTAACATTTGAGTTCTTTGCGATGGCATCGAGCAAATACGACGGTACGAAGGGTATGAAGGCGGTCTTCGAGGATTTGTCAAGCGTCATTCCTTTCCAGAACCCCGACTCTCATCTTAATAGGACCAACATAAATCGGGTAAGTACCTCTTTGTTGTTTTTTTTTTGTCAAGACTTTTAGGTTTTAGCAACCCCGTTTGAACGTTATTTACATGCTAACATTTAAACCGCTTATGAGCCCTTTAGCTAGAAAACGCAAATTTTTCATGCATGTGAACAACACATTATGATTTTTGGAAAGAATGTGAACTTTATACACGTGAATAGTAAAAACGTGAATAGTGCACGCGAATAGTAAAAACGTGAATAATGCATGTGAATAGTAAAAATGTAAATAGTAAACACATGAATAGTAAAAATATGAATAGTGTCCGTGAATAGTAAAACATGAATAGTGCGTGTGAATGGTAAAACGTGAATAGTGCACTGAATAGTGCACGCAAATAGTAAAAAAAACGTGAATAATGCTAAACAACCTTCATCAAAAATTTGAATTGCATTAAGCTCATCGCAAGTACGCGGGAGAGTGGAATGCCAAAGAATAACGAATTAAGTTAAATCCTATGCGAATGATCCTACGGACAAAACTTTAAAGGATAATGATCTTAACAAAACAAGAATTTTTAAAGAATAATGAATTAAGTTAAATTTCACGTGAGTGCTTGTGAGAATAAAACTTTAAAGAATAAAGGATTAAGTCAAATCCCACGCGAATGTGCGTTGGGATAAAACCTTAAAGAATGACGACTTTAGTAGCCTTAAAGAATAATGAATTACATTAAATTTCACGTGAAAGTGCGTGAGAATAAAAACCTTAAAGAATAGTAATTTTGAAGAAACTTAAAGAATAACCAATTAAACTAAATCTCTATTAGACGTACATGAAAATGAAACTCTTAAGGAATAACGACCTTAGTTAAGTCCCGCTCTTATTCGTACTATCCCTTCTCAGGCTATCATCATATCGGGATCCACTGAGGACATCCATTCCTAGTTTGCTTTGCTTCCGACGGCGGTGAGAGGCCATGTGTGGGAGTTGGGATTCGAGCCTTTTATCCCGGTGCTACCACACGCCAACGGTGTGTGCGACCAGCGAGCCCTCTGCGAGAGGTGGGTAGATTCGACCCATACATTTCACCTTCCATTCGGGGAGATGACGATCTCGCCCAGGGACTTCTCTTTGTTGATCAGACTACGGGGTAGTGATGTGCCGGTCCCCTTTTGCTTTGATATTGTGCGCCCCGAGGTCGACCTTGGCGAGATGGTCGCCTTGCTTGGTCCGGGAGTCTATACGGGCATCCGATCTACTCCGGCGAAGTTCATTACCACCTCTCGACTGTTGAGTCGACGCGACTTTTATGAGATAGATGATACTGACAGGGTTGCGCGTAGTTTTCTTTTATATGCTATTGGCGAGACGATCTTCCGTACCCGGAGTGGAACCGTACACGCGGGTCTCGTCCAGGCCTTCCGGGACTTAGATGCGGTGTCCACCTATGATTGGGCCGGAGCTAGCCTGGCATACTTGTATCGATTTCTAGACCTGACTTGCCGCAAGCGCAAGGACTTCGGTGGCTATACCTTCGCCCTCCTGGTGCGTCTTCTACGACTAGCTTGTCTTTTATTTTTTTCAGGACTTCCTTTTCTGACGCAGGTTTTTATGAGCAGGTTTGGGCCTATGAGAGGAGGATTCTCCCGAGCGTCCGTGGGAGTAGTCAGCGCAGGGATCCTCTTTCGCTTATGACGAGGTGGATAGATTTTGATTTGAGTACTGAGGCGAGGCCGTTAGTAGCACGATCATTATCTTGGATTGACACACGGAGCTTAGGACAGGTGAGCGTCTCCTGACTATTCTGGATTTTTATTCGTTCTTGTCTGATTCTCTTTATGCTTTAGATATCCTTCGGATGGGATGACCTTGATTTCGGTCCCGAGTATGCACACGTTACCCGCATCCAGAGGCAGTAGTGCGTGCTGACCGAACCATGCGTGCGGGCATGGTATTTGGGCGATCGGAGCTTTACTGGGGCCGATGTCTTTTATTGGACTCCAGGTGAGATCCCCACCTCTATGTTTGCGGTGAGGATTATGCCTTTGCAGAGGATACGTCGTGACCTTGTTAGCCGTTTAGTGCCCCGAGGCGTATGGGCCTGCGCGAGGGATCGAGCTCGTTATTTATCGACGCTCCTGACTCCGACAGTCCCACCTGAGGTCATGATGGATGTTGATCCCGCAGCGGACATGTTCTCGACGGCGGCTGTTGCTGGGGTCTTCGGCCTTGATGTGGTTCCGGTGAGTACTCGGTTTTGCTTATTCTTTATTTGTGAGATGGTTGGGTGTGTTTATTTTGCCTGTTGTTTGCAGGAGGGTTCCTCGAAGAGTTCTCGGACCTCGGACTTCTTTGATGACATGCGGGCCTGGGCGTCCAGAGCGTCCCCTGCGGGCGAGCCTTCCTACTATGCAGGCAAGTCTTCTGGTGCGGCTCGACCGAAGCAGCTCTCCCTAGGCGTACCCTTCCCTACCTCAGGGAGAGAGTACTCGGTGATCCGTTATGGCGAGGCGGGCGTGGCCTACTCCGGCATTGAGACTGCCCCTTCGGCTTTTACCTCGACGGTGCCTTTTGATCCCCCTTATGCTCTTCACACTTCGAGGGAGACTTGCACAGATTTCGTAGGGTTATCCGATTATTTCCGAGAGCAGCTCAACTTGCGTTGTGCCAGCCACCTAGTGAGTATTCTTATTATGTTACAGTGTAGTGAAATGCATGCATGCGATGCACATATGTATGTATAACTTCTGTTTTTTTTTCCGCAGAGTGATCTTCATGCTGCTGATTGGAGAGTCGACGAGTTACAGTGGGACGCCGATGCTCGGATGGGGCGTGCCTACCGGGAGAGGGATATCGAGCGTGCTAGCTGGGCGGAGAGCATGCGGATTGAGACAGAGGACCGCCAGGCGGCTGAGGTGGGCCACCGGACTACCGAGGAGGGCCGTCGGATCACCGATGAGGCCTTAGCTGCGGAGCGGGCGTCACATATGAGAGGCTTTGAGGACTTTTGGGACTTTGGGCAGTTTCCTCCTTGACAGGCCTATTATTATCATGTCTTGTAGCTTTCTTTTATTAGTATTACCCCGATGTCTAAATTCTATGTAGGGAGAGGGGTGGATATAGGTATAGGCTTTTTATTTGGTAGAGATATGAAATGTATAACTCATGATTTATAATACAATGCATTCAGTCGATCACAATAATTCCAATCATTCTCTTCAAATATATTCATGCCTTTATTTATTTACAAACAACAGAAATACTTAGCCAATTATACATTATTTTTGTAATTGCTTAAGACATAACTACTGTTACCAGGACCCGCCTTTTTTCGGTTTTTAGATCCCAGCGATTTTTCAACTCTCCTTTTATTATCCCGGAATTTTCAAATGAGTGCCCTCTCGGGTTTTCACTCATTGGGATGTCCCTTATTGTTGCATAGATCGCCCTTTGCGGGTTTTCAATCTATCGGGAATTTTTATTTTCTTTTTTTTTACGAAAAGTATATCTTAAGCCTATCCAAGTTGGTAGGTTCGGAGAACTCCATGCCGTCCATAGTAGTTAGCTTCACCGCCCCTTTGCTTAGCATCTTCTTTATGAGAAACAGTCCTTCCCAATTTGGCCTAAACTTGCCCCTAGGGTCAGTGTGCGTCATCCGGATCTGTTTCAGCACCATGTCTCCCTCTTTAATAGGACTAGCCTTAACCTTCTTGTTGAAGGCTCAGGCCATCCTCCTTTGATATAGCTTCACGTGGTAAAGGGCCTCCATCCTCTTCTCATCGACCAATGCCAACTGTTCATACCGTTTCTGCACCCATTCTACTTCAGAAATCTCTGCTTCTACTGCGATTCTCAGCGATCGCTTCTCAATTTCGATCGGTAAAACTGCTTCTGCCCCATATACTAAGGAGAACGGAGTTGCCCTAGTAGATGTTCTAATAGTCGTGCGATAGGCCCACAAAGAAAGTGGAAGCTGCTCGTGCCAATTCCGATGTGACTCCACGGTCTTTACGAGAATCCTCTTAAGGTTCTTATTTGCTGCCTCTACTGCCCCATTAGCTTGCGGACGGTATGGGGAGGATCTGTGATGCTCAATACCATATTCTTGGAAGAGATTTTTCACTTCTCCCTGAAATTGAACCTCGTTATCTGTGATCATATGATGAGGCACCCCGAACCTGGTCATTAGGTGTTTTTCAATAAACTTCCTCATCTGCTTTGATCCCAACTTACTAAACGATTATGCCTCTACCCACTTGGTGAAGTAATCAATGGCCACTGCGATGAACTTGTGTCCGTTTGACGCATTAGGCCTCACCTCGCCGATGATATCAATGCCCCAAGATGCAAACGGCCAAACGGGTGCCAACACGTGCAGTTCCATAGCTGGCAGGTGATTATAATCCCCGTGGATTTGACAGTCATGGCATTTCTTCGCATATTCGTTGCAATCTCTTTTCATAGTGAGCCAATAGAAGCCTTGCCTTATGATTTTCTTTGCTAATACTGCTCCTCCCATGTGGGCTCTATAAATTCCCGAGTGCACAGACTCCATCGCTTCACGGGCTTCTCCCTTGTCTAAACATCTCAATTGTAATCCCTCGGCGTGCCTTTTATAGAGCAAGTCATTATGGGTGACGAACTGATGGGCTAACCTTCTGATCACGGCCTGATCCCTAAACTCTGATTCTGCCGGATAAGTTTTGTTTTTCATGAAATTCATAATGTCGAAGTACCAAGGCTTCTCATCCACTCCTAACAACATTACATCTTCGTAGCACGGTTTGTGAGACCTCCTCAATACCAAAGGCTTTGAGGCAAGGTTCCGATGATTATCCCATACCGACACCAAAGTGGCCAAAGCATCTGCCGCTTGGTTCTGTACTCGAGGAATATGATAAAAACGACATTCTTTGAACCTGTGAGCCAACCCTCCTAGATGGTCTAAATACGGGCGCAACCTTTCTTCTCTTACTTCCCAATTTCCTTGGGCTTGTTCGATAATCAGCTTTGAGTCGCCCCAGATTTCAACATATGATGCTCCAAGCGCGGCTAATGATTCTAACCCGTAGATGCACGCTTCATACTCGGCCATATTATTAGTGAGAGGGAATGATAACTTTTTTGCCATTGGGATCCTTTCCCCTTCCGGTGAGATAAGTAACACTCCTACCCCGGCTCCATTCGAGTTAACCGCTCCATCAAAGAACATTTTCCACGGTATAACTTCTATCACATTCAGATGTTCGTCGGGGAAGTCATAGTTTATCTCCTCTTCTTCCGCACTCAAGGGTTGATTGGCCAGAAATTCTGCTACAGCTCTCCCCTTAATAACCTTCTTCGTCACATATTCGATGTCGAATTCTGATAAGAGCAACAACCATCGGGCCAGCTTCCCGATTAAGGATGGAGTTCGGTACAGATACTTCACGGGATCCATCCGGGAAATAATGATCACTTTGTAAGACTGAAAATAGTGCCACAGCTTCTTCGTTAGCCATACCACTTCCACGCACATCTTTTCGATCATATTATACTTAAGCTCGTATTCCAGGAACTTCTTACTCAGATAATACACCGCATGCTCCACACCGGTGTCCCCTTCCTGGGCCAACATTGCTTCAATGGATCGCTCCCTGATTTCCACATATAGGAGAAGTGGTTTTTCGAGTCTAGGCGGTCTCAAGACCGGTGGATTAGTTAAATAGGTCCGGACGCTTTCCAACGCTTGCTGGCATTTGTCGTTCCAAACCGTCGGTTGATCTTTCCGCAGCAACTTAAAGATTGGTTCGCAGATTGTGGTGAGTCGTGCTATGAACCGACTGATATACTGAACCTGTCCCAGGAATCCTTTCAGTTCTTTTTCATTCTTCGGTGCCAGCATTTCCTGTATGGCCTTCACTTTGTCGGGATCCACCTCAATCCCCTTGTTACTAATTATATAGCTTAGGATTTTCCCCGATGAAACGCCGAAGAAGCACTTTTTCAGGTTCAACCTTAGCTTGAACTTTGCGATTCGGGCCAAAAATTTCTCAAGTGCCTTGAAATGCCCTTCTCTCGTATCCGACTTGACCATCATATCATCCACATAAACCTCCACTTCTTTGTGTATCATATCATGGAACAGTGCCGTAGCCATTCGCTGATAAGTTGCCCTGGCATTTTTCAAACCAAATGGCATAACTCTATAGCAGTACGTCCCCCACTCAGTAGTGAACGAGGTCTTTGCTTTGTGCTTCTCGGCCATCTGAACCTGCATGTAGCCCATGAACCCATCCACATTTGTGTGCAAGATGCTTGAAGCTGCACTGTCAATTAATACGTCGATGTGAGGCACCGCAAACTCATCTTTGGGGCAAGCCTTGTTGAGATCTCTGTAATCGACGCACATTCGCACTTTACCATCTTTCTTTGCGATTGGCACTACATTTTCCACCCACGGAGGATAGTCGATTACTTCGATAAAACCTGCCTCTAACTGTTTCTTCACCTCTTCTCTGATCTTATCTGCCCATTTTGGCCTCATACGTCGGAGCTTTTGCTTTACGGGTTTAGCATCGGGGTATGTTGGAATGCGGTGAGATACAATGGATTTATCAATTCCTGGCATGTCTTCGTACGTCCAAGCAAACACTATTTCGTATTTTTTAATTATTCTCTCAAATTCTTTCATCTCTTCAATAGTTAATTCTTGAGCAATTTGTATAAGTTTAGGATTTTCATCTGTGCCAAGATTGAAAGTTGACATTTCTATTGCATTGATTTCAAATGTAGGCATGTTATATGAATGAGAATGCATGGAACGATCAGAATCAACATCAAGCAAGTAAGCAAAATCAGAATTCATTTCATTGATAGTATTGGCGTGTACATCATCAGATTCAAACAAAGCAGTAATACAATTGTCATCATCGGAGTTCTCGGGGTTCTCATAGGCCTTGGAGGTGCTTGGTTCATCCACTGCTCCCATGGTTGCCTTTGTAGTGATGACTTGATCCTCGGTATTCAGATCTAACATCATGATCTCCTCTATGAAGCAGCTTGCCTCTCCTTTGCCCCAGCTGGTGACATCGTTGAAGATCTCAAATCCTGGCAGAATCTTTCCCTTGGTGCTAGTCCACGACTCAGGAGTTCCGGAATAAACTTTTCCGTGGCCCTCATTCACAAAATACTTCTTTAGGCCCACCTTCCCCTTACAGCCTTCGTTAGATGGGCCTCCCTGCTCATATCCTAAACCCCTCCGGGTTTTCTGACTCTTGAAGTCCGGTGATTCTGGCAATCCCTGATGGTGCGCGCCCAAGCCCATACCGGGGATGAAACCCCCGTTCATCATTTTTATCACATCGGTGGTCATACTAGACTCGTAGATCTCGGAAACTTGAAATCCGGAGAAAAGATGAGGCTCGATCCCCAACGCAGCTACTGAACTCAATTTCTCAGCTCTAATCGTCACTATCTCCTCCCCATAGGGGAATTTGATCATTTGGTGGAGCGTGGAGGACACACCTCCGAGCTTGTGGAACCATGGGCGTCCCAACAACACAACAAAAGTTATAGGGATATCTAGGATGGTGAACTCAGTTTCTTCCTCGTGCGGCCCCACTTTCAACTTAGCCTTGAAGACTCCTTCAATGTGCCTACGGCTATCATCATAGGCTCTGATCACAGTTTTCGAGGCAGTCAAATCTCCTCTTTTCACTCCCAACTTGGACAAGAGCTTCAGTGGGCAAACATTAATGGCCGATCCATCATCGACCATCACACAGCTAGTCTTCTTCCCGTTAATTTCATCTCGGATGTATAAAGGCTTGTTGTGAGCCTTCCCCTCTTTCGGGAGATCCTCATCGATGAAAGTGATTTCAGTCCTCTTCCGGGCCATGATTGCCCCTACTAGCGCTACCGGCTCGGTATCGGTAGCAATGACTAAGCTTTGCAGCTCCTTCATCAAATTCTCACGGTGGTATTTGGAATGGAACAAAACCTCCCACACTGTAGACTTAGCTTGTGTCTTCTTCAACTAATCGAGAACTTGATCATCTAGCTTGGGAGTCGATCCTTCCCCTACCTCTGCCTCAACCATGGGTGCCTTCCCCTCGGCCACACGACCCAATCTTGTCATAACGGAAATTTTCGGCTCGTCATCAGATTCATCCCAAATATTGATAGGAGTTCCCCGATCGGCATCCTCCTCATCCGAGGAACTTCCCCAAATATCCACAACCATCAGGTCCATCATCTGAGGGACATTCGGATTAATATAGGAGGGGTCTGACGATCCATACAACGCCCAACCTATCAGCTCATCATAATCCTTCAAGAACACCCTGCTCAACCTCTTTGCCACAAGGGGAATAGCACCCCTTCGGATGCACATGAGTTGCTTCTGATCGCTCAAGGTGACCTGACACGAGGCATACTTGAACCTCCACCTTCTTGCGTAGTCCACGAATGCTTCCTTGAGAAACTGCTTGATCCTTTCTAAATCCTCTAACGACCCTATCCATGGAATGTATGTCTCATATCTCCGCACAAAGGCCTCCATGAGAGATCCCCAGTCCCTTTTTGTCTTTGCCGGGAGCATTCGGTGCCACATCAAAGCTTCTCCTGTGAGTGTCTTTGGAAAATGTTGAATCAACTCGCTTCGATAGAGTCCCGCGTCATACATGTAGGCACGAAAACAGTTTATATGATCGATGGGGTTCTCATCTCCCTTGTACTTAGCCATGGTTAATACCACCTCCGGTGTCTCTGTTAAGCCCAAAATATACCTAAAATATCATATATAAATACGTTAAATTTACATTGAAATCGAGTTAATTATATTCATTTAGAATACTTTTACGTCTTTATTTACTTCTTTGATGCAAGGTACTTAAATATTTGGTAAAATCCAAATAGGAGCAAAAACGGAGCTAAAATGGACGAAAAACCTTAAAAACGTACCGAGAATGCATATCAGTCAGAAGAACGCTCGAGAAGGACGAAAAGCAGTCGAATGCCAGGGAGAACATCTCTCTGTCGCGACTGAGATTCTAAAAATCTCAGTCGCGACTTGCGGAGGCCAGATCGGG
Source organism: Euphorbia lathyris (assembly GCF_963576675.1). Classification (NCBI taxonomy): domain Eukaryota; kingdom Viridiplantae; phylum Streptophyta; class Magnoliopsida; order Malpighiales; family Euphorbiaceae; genus Euphorbia; species Euphorbia lathyris. The sequence continues at coordinate 62,715,306 of NC_088911.1, forward strand.
GGAAAATGAAGTTTTCAAGCTCGCCCCTATACCCCCTGTCGCGACTGAGATTTTTAGAATCTCAGTCGCGATAGGGAACCTTCCTGCACACAAAACACATCTTCGAAATCGGAAAAACGCGTCTGTTCGTTCGGATAAAAGCGACCCTTCACCAGCAGACACGGCCCGTCATTTACAACCCTTCAACAACTATAAATAAGTGATCCATTTCAGAAATCAAGGTTGGTTAAGTTGGAAAAGTTAGAGAAATTAGAGAAGAAAGTTGTTATGTTGAGTTTCTGATTCAGAAAAGAATCAGAAAGTTAGATTTCATTTCTGTGTAAACAATCGTGCTGTACACGAATTGTATTTAGATTAGTTATAAAAACAGTATTAGTTTAGTTTTCATTCTGATAGTGGACGAGACCAGTCTCTATTCCGAAGATCCAGCGAGAAGAATTGACGGCTGAAGCGCATGAGGTTTGACGAACCTACGGAGTTTGAGAGAAAGATTGACGACCCGGATCTCAAAGTTTTCATTGCAATGCTATCCAAGTTTCTACTTCTCTGTTAACTTGTGAAAATTCACATTTCATTAATGATATACTTATTTATTCAATATATTCTTACTGTTTGTTATTTTGATATTGTTCTGACAAAATGATTTTCAAAATGATAAATTGGTGTTTTTATTAAAACGTTCTATTCCATCTTATTCATATAAGAACTTTGTTGAACACTTAACAAATTTAGTTTTTATGGATGACATGATCGCTGATCGCGGCTTATCAGAAATAAAACACTAGTTTGATTAAGGTAGGAATCATCTCAACGCCAGGGGGATTTCTATGGTTCGAAGCCATTTAATTGAGTAAATCGCTATATTGTTACATGTCCATAATCTCACAAAGTTAAAGTTGTTTACTTCGCTTTATGAAAATAAGATCTATTTTATTCCAATTACGGAAGTATCTGCTTTATAATCAAAATTCCAAAACGGAATTGTTCTCTAAACTCAATATAATCCTTCTATCTAATCCTAATTTACCAAAACCAATTCCATCAACTAAACGTATTTCTTTTATTAAACCTAAACACGTGATTAAACTGAATTAAATAAAGTTTTAGTTAAAAAGCGTTCCCTGTGGGTTCGATATCTTTTATTACTACAAGCGTATACCGTGCACTTGCGGAAATCGCTCAACAAGTTTTTGGCGCCGTTGCCGGGGAACGCCAAAATTTTTGACAAAATTTTAAATTTTTCGTGTTTTATTTCGAATCTAGGTTTAAACATACTTATTTTAACTTTTATAATTTAATAATTTTCGTTTACTAATTTATTTATTTTTCAAAATTCTGTTTTGTAGGTATTTTCGGTTCGTGTAAGATTTCAGGTTCATGCGCAGTTCTCGAAGTTCAGGCATTGTACCAGACCCTATAGACCCAGAAATTGAGAAAACCATTAGGAAGAACAAGAAAAATAAGAAAAACAAAAATAAGACCCCAGTAAAAACATATACCGAGCCAGGAAAAATGGCAGACCCACCAACACTTATGGAATACGCTAGGCCAGGTGTGGCCGGTGTAACCAATAGTATCGTTAGACCCAGAATCACCGCAAATCAATTTGAAATTAAGCCAGCTTTGCTTAATATGTTGCAAAATAATGTAACATTTTACGGGTTACCTAACGAAAATCCTAACACCCACTTAACAAATTTCCTAGAAATTTGTGACACTTTTAAAATCCCAGATGTGACTGCAGAAGCAATCAAACTTCGCCTCTTTCCTTTCACTTTGAAGGATAGAGCCAAAGAATGGTTAACTTCTATGCCAGTCGCAACTTTTGCCACTTGGGAACAATTAGCCCAAGCGTTTTTATCTAAATATTTTCCTTTAGCAAAAACCGCAAGAGTCATAAAGGAGTTAACATCTTTTTCTCAAAATGATAATGAGACCCTTTATGAAACTTGGGAACGTTTTAAAGAACTTCAACGTTTATGCCCACACCACCAATTACCCGCTGAACTTTTAATGCAAACATTTTACAATGGACTAAATCCTACAACTAGGGGTTCATTAGATGCTATGTCGGGAGGGCTATTTATGAAGAAAACATCAGCCCAAGCGAGAGAACTTTTGGAGGAAATGGCAATCAACAGCAGTATGTGGCCCGCGGAACGTGGACATATGCCGGTGGCAAAACCATCATCCTCAACCACATCATCAGTTAAAGGTATAGTTGAACTTGATCCAGTCGCAATGCTACAAGCCCAATTTTCTGCTTTATCGCACAAAATTGACCAATTTATGGCACCACGCGATACCAATGGTAATCCAATCCAAACGGATGTGGATTACGAAAATATGAGTGAGATCGAACAGGTAAATTTTGTCCAAGGGCAAAACCAAACTAATAATCCTTATTCTAATACTTATAATGCTGGATGGAGGAATCATCCTAACTTTAACTGGAAAGATAACAATAACAATAATACAAGTGCTAATCAAAATCGTACCACTAATTATCAAAATCAGTCAAGAGATACGATTAGCACTTTATCTTCTAAAATCGACAAGTTTATAGATGCTATCAGTGGAAAAATAAGTAATCACGACGATGGTTTTAAACGGATCGAAAATAAATTCGATCAGCTTATTAAAAACCACTCATCTAGCATCCATAATTTGGAGATTCAAATTGGTCAACTTGCTAAATCAATTCCATCCCGAAAAGAGGGAAGTCTTCCCAGCCATACGGAAGAAAATCCGAAAGAGCAGGTGAAGGCTATTACTCTTCGTTCAGGGAAAAATTATCAAGGGCCTGAAATGCCCAAAGATGCAACATTATCAGGAAATGATTTACCAAAGTCCAAAGAGGATATCTTAAACACAAAAATTTCACCATCTGACGCAGGTACCAAAACTTTTGTACCCAAACCACCTTTTCCACACAAAGTCCGAAATAAGGACTATGATAAACAACTTCTAACGTTTTTGGATAAACTTAAGAATTTGCACATCAATTTGACATTTATGGATGCAATCACACAAATTCCTAACTATGGTAAGTTTTTAAAGGATTTGATTTCAAAGAAAATCAGTTGGGAAGGAATTTCATCCATTTCGTTAACTGAAGACTGTAGTTCAATAGTATCAAGTAATTTGCCCACTAAACTCAAGGATCCCGGATGTTTTACTATTCCGTGTAAGTTGGGAGATATTGAATTCCCAAGTTGTCTTTGTGATTTAGGAGCAAGTATAAACTTAATGCCATTGTCTATTTTTAACAAGTTAGGTTTAGAAGAAGATATCAAACGTACCAATATGGTTTTGCAATTAGCGGATCAAACCACTAAGAGGCCATATGGTATAATTGAAGATGTTTTAGTCAAAGTCGATAAATTTATTTTTCCTACCGATTTTGTTATATTAGACTTTGCATATGATGTAAATTGCCCTTTAATTTTTGGAAGACCGTTTATGAACACAGGACGCGCTCTAGTTGATGTGTCGGAAGGGAAGGTAGTTTTAAGGATAGGAGAAGATAAGGTCGAGTTTAACATGAACAAAGCGATGAAATACCCTATGGAGGAATTCGCTTGTATGAAACTTGATTTAGTCGAAGAATGTGTCAATGATGTAATTCAAAGTGAAGAAATAATTGAACCTATAATAGATGAGGAACTAGACGATAAGGACCCAGAGCCTTTGATTCGAGAAGATGGACCAGTTCCGCCTTCAATTGTAACACCCCCTAAATTAGAACTTAAAGAGTTACCCAGTCATTTGAGGTACGCTTTCTTAGGCGAAGGCGATTCTCTACCTATAATTATTTCTAACAAATTAACAAGCGATCAAGAAGAAAAATTGAAAGATGTTGTTAGAAATAGGATAGGAAGTATGGGATGGCAAATTTCAGACCTAAAAGGAATTAATCCTAGTATAGTAATGCATAGAATTCACTTAGAAGAGGATAAGCCACCTAAAGCGGATAGGCAAAGACGCTTAAATCCGAACATGAAAGAAGTAGTAAAAAATGAGATTACTAAACTTTTAGACAATGGAATCATTTATCCGATCTCGGATAGTGAATGGGTTAGTCCAATCCATTGTGTACCTAAAAAGGGAGGCATAACTGTTGTAAGAAATGATGAAGGTGAAATGATACCTACACGAACCACCACTGGTTGGAGGGTTTGTATAGACTATAGGAACCTAAATAAAGCTACTAGGAAAGATCATTTTCCTCTACCTTTCATTGATCAAATGATCGAAAGGATAGCCGGTCATGCATTTTACTGTTTCCTAGACGGTTACTCCGGATTCTTTCAAATTTACATTTACCCGGATGACCAAGATAAAACAACCTTCACATGTCCTTACGGAACATTTGCATATACGAGAAAGCCTTTTGGTCTATGTAATGCACCAGCAACTTTTCAACGATGTATGACAGCAATTTTTAATGACTTCATTGAAGACATAATGGAAGTTTTCATGGATGATTTTTCAGTTTATGGAGATTCTTTCGATGCATGTTTACAGAACTTAGATAAAGTATTGTCTAGATGTGAGGAAACGAATTTAGTTTTAAACTGGGAAAAATGTCATTTCATGGTAGACGAAGGAATAGTTTTAGGTCATAAGATTTCTGAAAAAGGTTTAGAAGTGGACAGAGCAAAGACTTCAGTTATAGAAAAATTACCCCCACCAACCACTGTTAAGGGAGTAAGATCATTTTTAGGTCATGCAGGTTTTTACAGACGGTGTATAAAGAACTTTTCTGTAATCTCCAAACCACTTACTAATTTGCTTATGAAGGATTCAACTTTTGATTTTAATAAAGATTGTTTACAAGCTGGCTTTAGTCAGTACACCTATAATATCAAAACCCGATTGGAAGCTACCTTTCGAAATTATGTGTGATGCGAGTGACTTAGTTGTAGGATGTGTATTAGGTCAAAGGAAGGATAAGAAACTTCATGTTATATATTATGCGAGTCACACATTGTCCGGTGCACAACTAAATTACACCACAACTGAAAAAGAAATGTTAGCAGTAGTTTTTGAATGCGATAAATTCCGATCTTATTTGTTAGGATCTAAGGTCATCATTTATACTGATCATGCAGATTTACGATATTTATTTGCTAAGAAAGATGCAAAACCACGTCTTATTATATGGGTTTTATTATTGCAAGAATTTGACATTGAGATTAAAGACAAAAAGGGAGTTGAAAACCTGGTTGTCGATCATCTATCAAGACTTGAGGATGAAAACGGTCCCATCGGTGAAACATCAGGTATTCGAGATGATTTCCCCGATGAACATCTCATGCAATTACAAAGTGTCATAGCTCCATGGTATGCGGATATAGCCAATTACTTAGCTGCCCATGTTGTGCCAGATGGATTGACTTCTCAGCAAAAGAAGAAATTCTTTTCAGAAGTTAAGAAATATTTTTGGGAAGATCCATTCTTGTTCAAAACATGCGGCGATGGAATATTCAGGAGATGTGTTAGTGAGTTTGAATATGACTCTATAATGTTAGAATGTCATGCTAGCGCTTACGGAGGTCATAATAGCGTAAGCAAAACAGCAGCTAGAATACTTGAATGCGGATTCTTTTGGCCTACTCTGTTTAAAGATGTCCGTTCATTTATTATCCGCTGTGATAAATGTCAAAGAATAGGGAATATAGGAAGGAAAGATGAGATGCCTCTTACGAACATATTGGAAGTTGAAATCTTCGACGTATGGGGAATTGATTTAATGGGTCCTTTTCCTCCTTCTTTTGGCAAAAATTACATATTAGTAGCCGTAGATTATGTTTCAAAGTGGGTTGAAGCAATTGCAACCCCGACAAATGATTCTAAAGTAGTTGTTAAGTTTTTAAATTCAATATTCTGTCGATTTGGAGTTCCTAGGGTTATGGTAAGCGACGGGGGTACTCATTTCGTAAATAGAGCTTTTGAGTTACTTATGAAAAAATACGGAGTACACCATCGTACCTTTACACCGTACCATCCTCAAACGAATGGTCAAGCAGAAATTTCAAATAGAGAACTCAAATGGATACTTGAGAAAACAGTTTCGTCTTCTAGAAGAGACTGGGCACATAAACTTGACGATGCATTATGGGCATACCGTACTGCATTTAAAACGCCTATCGGGATGACACCTTATAGATTAGTCTATGGTAAAGCTTGTCATTTGCCGGTTGAATTAGAACATAAAGCATATTGGGCTATAAAAACCCTTAATTATGATTTGCAAAGCGCAGGAAAAAAGCGTTTGTTTGACTTAAACGAGTTGGATGAATTACGCTATTTGTCCTACGAAAATGCGAGCATTTATAAGGAGAAAATTAAAAAGTGGCATGATGCCAAAATCAAAATTAAAAACTTTAATGTTGGAGATAAGGTCTTACTTTTTAATTCTAGATTAAAATTATTTCCAGGTAAACTAAAATCTAGATGGGCTGGACCATTTTTGGTTGTTCAAACATTTGATTACGGAACATTGGAGCTAGAAAAGTCTAATGGTGACCGATTTAAGGTCAATGGTAATCGTTGCAAAATTTATTTCGACGGAGTTCCTATTCAAGCAATTGAATCCGTGGATAAATTTTATAAAAATTAATTTCTTTGATTTTCATGTTTTTAATTTATAGTTTTTTTTATTTTATTATTTATTTTATATTTATAATTATTCTTCTTCTTTTTAATTTATTCTTCTTCTTTTTAATTTATTTGTTTTTTTATTTATTTAATTTATTTACTTTAATTTTTTATTTTTATATATTTATCATTAAGTACAAATGAGTTTTGTTCACATTAAAATTTTAATTTAGTCATGTTATGAAATTTTCATTAAGTGTTAAGTGTTATTGAGAAATTATACATGCAGAAATCTCAGTTGAGATTTTCTATGTTCCAGGATTTGGAAATCTCAGTTGAGATTCCGAAAATCTCAGTTGAGAAATTTTCTGTCTTTTTACATTTGAAATAGCTGTAAGGGATTACAGTCTTCTTTCTTCAAAATTTTCTGTCAGTTAAATCGAAGAGGTATCACTTTGACACCTATTTCTTTCTAACAGACACCACCTTTCACTTATAGTTCTTATATATTCATGTAGGATCAGACTTCTTCCATTTTCACTTCATCTTTCTAAATTTCTTTCTCAAATTCTCAAATCCTACAGACTTCATTTTTCTTTTCTATCACAGACATGACTAAGTCTTTGAAAAATGTTCAAAAACACAATTTTTCTCAAAAAGGGGAAAGTTGATATCTCTGATAGATATGGTGCATGGTTTCCCATTTATAACCATGATGAGGGGAAACACTTTCTGCAATTCAGATATGCTCAGTTCTTTGGCATGATGTATCTGGACGAGTTTCTGAACGAGGAACTCGGGATAAGCGAAGACATTGATCGCTATCTGACTAATTTGGGTTGGTCCAAATTTGTTTCTATGAAATTTCCTATAATTGGAAATTGGGTTCTGGAATTTTTCTCCACAGTTCGATTCGTCAACAAGAGACGTGTTCGTCTCAGTTTTCGTTGTGAGGGCGAGGTATTCACTTTTGGGTATCCAGAACTTCATAATTGGTTTGGATTTCCACCCCGAGACACAACTCAACACCATCCTGGAAGGGATATGACTTCTAGAGACATATGGAGGATGCTAACAGGATTTTGGCGATTCAATCCACGTCTTGCCTTTAACAAATCCATTAATTCTAATTCCATGCTGTATCTGCATAAGTTCCTCTGTCACAGCCTTTTTGGTCGAGTCAGTAGCAATATTGTGAAAGATACTGATCTTTATGTGTTGGGCGATATTTTTCAAGGCAACTCAGTGAACTCCTCGAAGATTCTAATGGAGGGGTTAGTTGCTGCTTCCCGTTCGAAGAAACGGAAGATTGGTTTCGCCAACATCATATGTGGAATAATTTTAGGAGCCAAGGGAACCATTTCTGTTCCTTGGACTGATACAGAACCATTCCCTATTTTAGACTACGAGTTCTTAGAGAACGAGGGACTTGTCAAACGAGTTTTCCGTTCTGGTCCCACATTCCTTTCTGCACCAGAGAGGCAGGTCTTCGTTCAAACGAAGATTAACAGGGCCAATGCACGTCGTCTGTCATCTAGTTAGGGATATATATTTTATGTGTTTCTGTTTATTGTTTTTAATATATATATGAGTGATTGTTTGTAACTTATGTTTTTATAATGTTTCTATATAAATGTATATTATGGTATTGTTTATAATGATAAATAAAAGTGCATTGATTCCTTGGTTTATTTCTTTTATTTTAAGGAACAACCTTTGGTTTTCCTTTAATTTAATGTTTCAGTTTTGTTTATCTCAGTTTCAGGGATTAATGTTCACATTTTTGGTACTTAATTTTAAGAGGAATTGGTTTAGAAGTGTTAAAATCATCAAAAACAGTCCCAATTTTACCCAGATTTTTCAGAATCTCAGTTGAGATTTCGAATTCTCAGTTGAGACAGCGAAGGAAGAATTTTTTAGGCAAAATTTCGCCCCTTCCCTACTTGCTGTCGCGACTGAGATTTTGAAAATCTTAGTCGCGACTTGCGACATGTAGGTGCGGGATTGGGCGAAATTTGGCCATCTTTTCCTATTCCTACTCTAATTACTACCTATTCAACTATCCTAATCAATACCTATTACTTACACCTATTTATATCACCTATTTTTACACCAATCAATCATCTTTTCTCTTCCCAATACCAAGATTCACTCATCTTCCCCATACATATTTACCCTATTCATCTTCTTCTTACCCAATTCACCACCATTATCTTTTATTCTAACTTTCATCCTTTCATATTTTCATCTATTTCACCCAAATTTCACAAACACAAAATATGCCTAGACAAAAGACCGTTGCAAACAAAGCCAAGGCCACCGAGATCAATAGATTACGGGTTCAATATGACGCACCATTCGATATTACGTCGGAAGCCGAAGGACGCAAATATCGCCGATTCTCTAATGTCCTAATAGAGTTCGTCGACATGCCTTTTCTTGACACCGACACGGTAAATACTCTTTCTTTTACCGAGCGTATTGATGAATTTCTTACCGTTCTTGGTTGGAAACGATTTGCTAGTATGCGTTTTCCTAGTCTTAAAACGCATATTATTGAGTTTTTGGTTACTCTAACCTATGACAAGAAGAAATGAGTTATCTCTTTTCGGAGTGATGGAGTCCGTTATGATGTTGGGTATGCGGCCATGAACCGTTGGTTTGGTTTTCCTACTCGGAATTTTTATTCAAAGCCAAAGCCTTTTGATTCACACACGGTTTGGAATACTTTAACCGGTTTAGATGTTTTTAGTCCAAAGAATACATCTAGTAAGCTAATTAAGGATGATTGTCTATTCTTCTTTCACAAGTTTTTATCATTCTCTTTATTTGGTCGGGTTGAAAGTTCAAAAGTGCAAGTTCGTGATTTGGTTGTGTTTGATGCTATTTTTAAGGGTTTGACAATTGATAGTATTGAAATGATATTTACTAATTTAGTTCGAGCTTCCAAGTCCCGCAATAAGCAAGTGCCTATGGGTAATTTAATTACCGGCATTGTTTTGGGCGCTCGAGGTGAATTAGCGGATTATCAAAATATGTCTCATGTTGGTTTAACTTCATTAGATCTCACGACACTTCAAAGAGCCAATTTATTGAAGAAAATGGGACCGCCTGCTTTTATATCTTATGCGGATCACACAAGACGTGTTTTTGCTACCATGAGTAGTGAAGCCTCGGGTTCTCAAGGTTTAGGTGCCCAAGATGATGATGAGGAGGATGAAGAGGAATTTGACGAGGAAGCGGAGGAAGAGAATGTTGATGTTAATGCCACCGAGCAAGCAAATGTGGAACCAAATGAAGAAGAACAAGTTGGATGGCAACGTGTTTTGACACAAATGAACGAGCATAGCCGTCACATGAATTTGCGGTTAGATGAAGTCATTGCCAACAATGCCGAAATGAGTTCAAGGATCACTACGTTGAGTCGTGAGCACAAGTCTACTCGTCGCCGGATGCTCTCTTTCTTCCGACGCCAAGGAGTTGAGACTACGCCTTCTCCACCACCATCACCTTGATAGGTTTTATCGTTTCTCTCTTTAACTCATTTTCGTTATTATTATTATGTTTTATTCGATTTGGTACAATATTTTTACTTATGTTTGGTACAATTCTCTATTATTATGTTTGAATGTTATGGTACTATATTTTTCATTTCTAATTCGTATGATTTATTTCGTATGATTTATTTCGTACTATTTTTCGTGTTTTATCGCTTTTTGCACCAATGAGGACATGGTCCAAATTAAGTGTGGGAGGAGGTATTTCATATTCATTTTACTTTTAAGTACGAATGAATGCAACGAATAAGAATGAATGCTATTTATTTAAGTATAAATGCATATTGTTATTCAAGTTTAAGTCAAGTATAATGCAACATTTTCAAAAACAAATGCAACATTTTTTAATAAAGTGCAACACTTTTCAAAAATTAATAGCAATTTTTCATAAACATATAATTTTTGTTAAAGTATATATTTCATATGTTTTTAACACTTTAATTTTAAAAATAATGTTAAGCATATTTTAAGGTTATCATTATTGATAGAAATAATATTTCTCTACGGGATATATTTTTACAAATCTCCGATACGATTTTATAAAAAACGTCTCGAGTAAATGTATATAAGTAAAATTTCTTTAGTTTCAAATCTCTACTTTATATCATGAATTCATGATAAATATAAATCTTATTTTCAATTTTCAATTAGGTTTATAGGCATAAATCAAACTAACAACTTTAGCTTTTTAGCTCGATATTATTTTTCGTCTTACATTAAAAACCAATTGAAGTTTTTAAGGAAACTTTAGCCATAATACATGTTGAATTTCAAGTCAATATAGGATGAATGTGCTATTTTTCTTTCCCAAATTTTATTTTCATGTTAATTAAATCAAGTAGTCGTATTCTTAACTTTTAGCCACGATTGAGACCAACCTTATCACAATCGAGGTATGAAAGGGAAGAACATTAAGTACCGTTTACTTTTGGCCACGATTGCGACCACCCTTATCACGGTCGAGGTATGAAAGGAACGTTCAAAATTAAAGCAAAATTAAACGTGTTTAAAGTTTTAAGTAACGATTGCGTCCACCCATGGCATGGTCGGTACCTCTTAAACGAACACAAAAGCAATAAAAAGCGTATAAAGTTACGATCGAGACCACCCTTATCTTGGGCGTAACTAAGCAAATATATTAAACCTAAGTCCTTAATAAATCCATATTTATAATAGTTTAGGTTTGGGAAAAGGAAATTTTGTGCTTAGAAATGCCTTGAGACGAAAGATTCGAAAACATGCGTGCTTACACCGTCCCGAATACTTCAATATAAAAATTGAAATACAAGACGAGTAATATATCTCTTTTACATTAGCTAGTTTGATACTTTGCATATAAATATACCATGAAGAGTTTATCTTTTGGTTTAACTAATTCAAAGAGGAATATATGGATATATGTTCTATTTATAAGGAGGTTGATTAAAGAATAAATTCAGTGAAATTTTGCTCGGGACTAGCAAAAGCTTAAGTGTGGGAGTTTGTTAAGCCCAAAATATACCTAAAATATCATATATAAATACGTTAAATTTACATTGAAATCGAGTTAATTATATTCATTTAGAATACTTTTACGTCTTTATTTACTTCTTTGATGCAAGGTACTTAAATATTTGGTAAAATCCAAATAGGAGCAAAATCGGAGCTAAAACGGAGCTAAAATGGACGAAAAACCTTAAAAACGTACCGAGAATGCATATCAGTCAGAAGAACGCTCGAGAAGGACGAAAAGCAGTCGAACGCCAGGGAGAACATCTCTCTGTCGCGACTGAGATTCTCAAAATCTTAGTCGCGACTTGCGGAGGCCAGATCGGGGGAAAATGAAGTTTTCAAGCTCGCCCCCATACCCCCTGTCGCGACTGAGATTTTCAGAATCTCAGTCGCGACAGCGAACCTTCCTGCACACAAAACACATGTTCGAAATCGGAAAAACGCGTCTGTTCGTTCGGATAAAAGCGACCCTTCACCAGCAGACACGACCCGTCATTTACAACCCTTCAACAACTATAAATAAGTGATCCATTTCAGAAATCAAGGTTGGTTAAGTTGGAAAAGTTAGAGAAATTAGAGAAGAAAGTTGTTATGTTGAGTTTCTGATTCAGAAAAGAATCAAAAAGTTAGATTTCATTTCTGTGTAAACAATCGTGTTGTACACGAATTGTATTTAGATTAGTTATAAAAACAGTATTAGTTTAGTTTTCATTCTGATAGTGGACGAGACCAGTCTCTATTCCGAAGATCCAGCGAGAAGAATTCACGGCTGAAGCGCATGAGGTTTGACGAACCTACGGAGTTTGAGAGAAAGATTGACGACCCGGATCTCAAAGTTTTCATTGCAATGCTATCCAAGTTTCTACTTCTCTGTTAACTTGTGAAAATTCACATTTCATTAATGATATACTTATTTATTCAATATATTCTTACTGTTTGTTATTTTGATATTGTTCTGACAAAATGATTTTCAAAATGATAAATTGGTGTTTTTATTAAAACGTTCTATTCCATCTTATTCATATAAGAACTTTGTTGAACACTTAACAAATTTAGTTTTTATGGATGACATGATCGCTGATCGCGGCTTATCAGAAATAAAACACTAGTTTGATTAAGGTAGGAATCATCTCAACGCCAGGGGGATTTCTATGGTTCGAAGCCATTTAATTGAGTAAATCGCTATATTGTTACATGTCCATAATCTCACAAAGTTAAAGTTGTTTACTTCGCTTTATGAAAATAAGATCTATTTTATTCCAATTACGGAAGTATCTGCTTTATAATCAAAATTCCAAAACGGAATTGTTCTCTAAACTCAATATAATCCTTCTATCTAATCCTAATTTACCAAAACCAATTCCATCAACTAAACGTATTTCTTTTATTAAACCTAAACACGTGATTAAACCGAATTAAATAAAGTTTTAGTTAAAAAGCGTTCCCTATGGGTTCGATATCTTTTATTACTACAAGCGTATACCGTGCACTTGCGGAAATCGCTCAACAGTCTCCTCATCGGGTGACTCAGGCATTCCTTCCAGATGTCCCCATGCGGTGTATTTCTTGATGAATCTCTTAGTCATTTCAGCCCAATTCACCTTAACATTCATCGGAAGAGACATATACCACACCAGGGATTCTCCTGCTAACAAGTTGCAAAACAAACTCATAATTTCCTCCTCTTTGAAGCCTAGGGGACCCATAGTGGACAGATAAAAATGCAGGTGCTCCATAGGATCCTTGTCTTCACTATACTTGCTGACAATTGGAAACGGGCGTTTGATAGGCCCAATTTGCATCGCGCTATGTTTCACCACCTGTGCTTTGGATTTTCTATACTTCATAAAAAACAAGCTTGACATCAGTGACCAATCATGCTTAGTCGATTCAGGTAGCAACTGAAACCACCTCAAAGGTTCGCCCACTAGTGATAGATAGACCACGGAGCGACATCTCCCACCTCATATGGCTCTTTAAACATAGTGCGCACATATCCAAACAAATAGGCCTCAGGATCTTCTACCCCATTGAACAAACTCAACACGGGCCTGGCCCTCTGAGATGACACCTCTTCGGATTTTCCTTCATCATTTATCACTTCCTCTGGTGGTCCTTCTCCTAAGGTGGATACACGCAACCCACTTCCCACGTTTATCTTTTCATCGGAGTCCAACAGCTCCTCTTCATCCTCCTCGAAGGATTTTACAATCATACTCTCTTCAAGCCCAGATCCGATCATGCTCACCATGTGATTAAGCAATGGATTATGCCTAGTGGAAGGGTTCGCAAATGAAGGATCAGCTATTTTCTTTTCCTCAATCAAATCTTGGATCTCATGCTTCAACCTCTCACAGGTCTCGATAGTGTGCTCGTAGTTACTGTGGAACTCGCAGTACCCTCTAGCTTGCATCTGTAGAGTAGGCTGCACCTTGTTATAAGGAGTGAGGGCTTTTAACAATCCCTTTTTCTGCAATCATTCAAAAACTTTTGCGTAGGTTTGATCAAACTTGGCGAACTGCCTCTTCTCGATAGCGTTAAGTTCAAGCACTTTTACTACAGCAGGTTCTGCACTTGCACTCGGCCCTCCAGCACTATATCCAGACTTCGTCCACTTAGTATAAGCTTTCTTCGGCTCACCGTCCCCCTCAACTGTCAATGCGTAACTATACATCTGATTGAAATCGGTAAAAGGCATATACCGCAGCTCGTTCTTAATATACGGCAATGTGTTGCCAACTACCATTCGGATCTAATCCTACTCAAGCGGTTTCTGCTTCATAACTGCCGCCTTTGCTCTCCACCTTCTCATGAAATCGGACAAGGATTCCCCAGCCTACTGCTTAGTACTCTCTAGCTCCTTTTGAGTAACCTCAAGCATAGTGTTGAAGCTATATTGAGCGATGAAGGACTTCGCCAACTCCTTCCAATCTCTCTTCGTCACCAGAGGCAACACATGAAACCACACGAGGGCAGCCCCCTCCAGGTAAGTATTGAATAGTCCAAGAACTTGTTCCTCAGTTAGGATCGTGTGTTTCATTACCGCAACATACTGGTTCATGTGAGCCGTGGGATCCCCCGTTCCATCGAACTTCTTCATGTCAGGGAGCCGAAATTTCAAAGGCAATGCAGTTGCCGATAAGCAGTTCTTCAAATTATAAAAGTCCTGACTCTCGGAGCTTCCCCCGCGCAGATCCTGCACCTCTTGAGTGATGTGTTGCTTCCATTCCTCTTCCCTAGCCTTCTCCTTCTCAAGCTGTTTTCGGATGTAATCCTGATAATCATCCTCATTCCCAAAGCGGGGACCAGTGTTCATGTCATTCTCAGCGCGCTTACTACCACTCTTGTTATCCTTCAATGCCAGCTCAGCTAGCTGGACCAGAATTGCGGCTAGCTGATCGTTAATGTTGTTCACAGAATTCTCCAATTCGGCCACTTTTTCATTAGTGGCAGACATACTGACCGAAGACTGAGCAGACTCGGACGAAGAAGATTCAGAAGCCACAACTGCCGATTCAGAACTGACAATCTGTAACTGGTCGAACTGTCTGACTAGCCGAATACTCTCACGAAACCACGACCTCTTAATGATGACGTCTGCGCGAGCGATACCCATTAGTATGTATGCATGATTTTATATTCATGATTCGTGGTGTGTGCGTTTATTATTTACGGATATATAAGATAAGAAGAACAAACGTTAGTCTAATTACACGTATCACAACATCTCTCTTCCACCTTTATTCCTCCACACACTCGATGGTCCAAGTCTCTTTCCTAGGATTTTGGTTTGGGGCTCACATTGCGGTCCAGGGGACGTGTGATGCCGTCGGTTATTGCGGAAAAATAAATCATTCATCAAACAATACAATTCGTTCTGACGTATCAGCGTTTAGTGACTAAGATATTGACCAAATTGGATTGTCCTTTCGAATAACTCGTCTTTTGTTATTTTGCGAGACGCATTAGTTCGGGTTTTGACTCCCTCCGAGCATGTCTCGAATTTAGACGTGGTACGAGTTATTCTTTTGGTTCAATCGTTCATTATCGACAATGATTCGTCCCCTTTTATTCGTGTGGGTTCGTGTCTCGATTTTTGGATTACAACGAGATCTTTTGGATCTTATCGAGAGATGTAACCACGTGTTTGTTTAGTGATGATATCACTTTCGGATTTTATTATAGGGAACGGAATCATCGCATAATGGGTTTGTTTCTTGCGTCAAAATCCGCTTGCTCGTTTTGGGCTACGTGAAAAGACGACGAGTCTTATTCGAGCGCGCGATAATCTTTAGCTAGTAACAACTCTTTATTCCTTCCAATTTACGGGATATATCATCTCAGTGTGGTTATAGAAAATCAACATTTCGTTTAATCGCATGCTTATTCGAAGCAGGGATATTACCGTTTTTTTCATTTAGGCACGAACGAAGCAAACACGCAGATCAGGCCATATTTCTTGTAGTTTTGGTAACAGTCGAAATGATCGAGCCATTATTCAAATCCACAGTCTCGTCCATATGGTGCAATTATGCGGTTGTTTAGCTTAATTCGGCTTCGTGATTTTTAAGCGGTGTATATACCAGTTCAAGGCACGTATTTAACGACATTGGTTCGTTTTCTTTAATTACTCTCGGGATTGACATATATCGTAGATGCGGAATGATTTTGGTCATTTTTATTTTCTTAGTCACTTTTGCGGATACGTCCATTTCTCCTTAGAACAACGCAAGGTGTAACGTAAGAGCTCGTTTTTTATTCGGAAGGGACGGGCCACTGTTAGACGAGGTGCCGAACGGCCTCGCCCGGGCGGACCGGGGGGTGGCCACCTCATGGCGATGTAAGCGGTGATTAGCACCGAAAGCAACCAATCATGGAATCAAGCTGCTCGGCAGGACCGGAGCTCGGAGATATGGAAGAGTCGCCACCCACGAATGGGAAAATGAACACCGATCCCTTGCGGGAGACCGGTGAGGGTTCGGGAAACTTAGGTACGAGCCGAAAGGCTAGCTCCTTTCCGGAGAAAGGCTACTAGGCATCCCGACATCGCCCGGTTATGAACCACCGGCCTCCTACTCAGCGTGTTAGGCGATAACAGACTAATTGCATATTTCTTTAAGTTTAAAATTCATTTGAAACCTTTTCTTTCTCGCTTTGAAAACCGTTTTGAGCATGTTATTTGAAAGCCATTTTAGTAAAGAATCACCCATTTTGCATAAATTTAAAGTATATAGGAGAGAGAGGGGGAGAAGAAAGAATTGATTTATTCACAGTGTGATTTTATGTTTTAGACTATATTATATCTATGCTAATCTCACTCCCAAAAACGAGTTTATTTACATGGTTCGTACCTTAATCACCGTTGGAACGATTTAGGTACGTTTCAAAGCCCTGTTAATGATGATTACTCAAATCGCCGTTGGAACGACTTGAGCATTTGAAAACGTTGAGCAAACAGTTTTAATCTAAAAACGTGATTAAGCATATAAGTCAATTTATTTTTGTACAAAACCATTTGGTTAGGAAAACAATTCAAAACTTCATTATTTACAACGAAACAATTTACAATGTTCACTTAATCCGTCGTTGGAACGGATTAAGGTTTCAACACGTGATGTTTTGAAAACGGTTTAAAAATGACAAAAAAGGTTATTTACACTTTAGGAATATATAGAAAAACTTTTAATTTAAACAAACAACTTGAAATCTCTTTTTGTCTTTTATTTTCCCCTTTTCACTCAATTAACCTTTACTTGAATATATTTACAAGAATGAACCATTTAAATCCCCAAAATTCACCAAATAAAACAAATTTGAAATATATACATATAAAGGTCAAAAAGTGAAGTGAATATATATATATATATATATATATATATATATATATTTATCTAAAAATAAGGATATATCTATAGATTAAAAAAATAAGTAAAAGATACTAAATATAGGTATAATAATGATAATGAAAAATACTAAGTATAATACACTTTTATCCTAATTAAAAACATGTAAAGCAATGAACAAAGTTCATTAAGAATAAGAAAATAAACCTTATATCCCAAAATAACTATTATAATAAATATATAGAAAATAACCTCCCCAAATATACATTAAACATCAAAATAACATCTAATTATCCCCAAAACGTCTACTAATTAATTAACTATCCCAAATATCCCAAACAAATGACCTCCCAAAACAATTACTAATATAACTTGATAAAAACCAAAAAAAACTATATATATATATATAATTTTACAAGATGAGATTAAAAGTCCAAATAATACCCTAATATACCCATATTTTAACCCCGTTAAAACCAACCCTAAAATTGACAAATAACCTATAGCCAATAAAGTACAAAACGTCACAAACGGTCCCTGCTTTTATTAGGGAGCAAAAAGAAATTCCCAAAAATACTAATATATAACCCAATCCATATACAAATATACATATTTACTAATACATATATATTAATAATAGTAAATTCATCCCCTCTCTACACGTAACATATATGATATATATTATATATACATAAAAGGAAAAAGTGTAAAATACCTAGACCAGTCCCTGGTTTTGTAAAACAATTTAAAACAATACCCAAATATAATCAAACCCATATTTAACCATGTCCAAATAAATAAATATATATGTATATAGAAACTATATGATAAGTATTATTCCAAGTCTCAAAAATAGGCTAACACCTACTAACTATATTATTATTAATAACATAAGCATATTTGACCCCAAAAAAATCGAAACCGGAAATAAAAGGTGATTATTGAAGATTCTGGCAGAGTTAGTGACGGAAATTCCGCCACTAAACTGCCTTTACCGACAGAAACGGAAGAATTACAGAAACAGCTCCTATATTTTCCAGATTTATTAAAAAGCTTTAGATCTGATCTAATCTATCATTTTGGCCATCGAACTACCCAAATCGGGTCATAGTCTATAACGGAGCATCCCAAAACGATGTTTTATTTCAAAACGTTAATCAAAAACATTTTTAAATTTTAGATCTACAATGTTTTAGTCCCGAACTACCCTTAAATCGGGTCACGGTTCGTATTGGGACTTAAAACGAGGTTTTCCGTTTCAAATCAAAACCAAAGATTTATTTAGTGAAAACAGGAAATTAATTCAACAAATCTAAACAATAAAAGTGCAAAAACAAATAAATAAATAGATCTAAACAACAAAAAGAGATGAATAAATAAACGGGTCTAGTTCCTCG
Source organism: Euphorbia lathyris (assembly GCF_963576675.1). Taxonomy (NCBI): domain Eukaryota; kingdom Viridiplantae; phylum Streptophyta; class Magnoliopsida; order Malpighiales; family Euphorbiaceae; genus Euphorbia; species Euphorbia lathyris. Next base: position 62,734,197 of record NC_088911.1, read on the forward strand.
GATTATTACCTCTCAATCGGTAATAGGAATGCCAAATCAAGTCGATTGATTGTGTTTTGAGTCGGTTTTTTGTGTTTTTGGACGAACTCGGGTCTCATCGAATTTCTCCAGGGGTTCGGGTCCAATTTTCTCCTCCTATATGCCTTGGGACTCCACCCTATTTATAGGCATATGGAACCCCAAACTTAATTTAATTTTAGCTCCAAGCCAACTTGGAGCCAAAGGTAAGCTAGATGAGCTTAGGAAAATTCATCATTAGCTATTATTATTATTATTATTATTATTTTATTTCATTTTTTATTTTTGATTTTTATTTTATATTTTTTTTAAATTAAAAGTAAAATGCACTTCGCATTGGCCAAGTGCAACAAAGTTGCACTTGGCCGAATGCCAAGTGCAATGGGGCTGGGCCTGGGCGGCCCAGCCCCCATCACGGGCCGTCCAACGGCCCGTGATGCAAATAGCGGCCCCCGACGGGGCCGCGCTTATATATAAATATATATACATATATAAAAAAATAAATAAAATAAGTATTTAAATAAATAAAATACACCTAAAAATCAACCAAAATCAATAACGATTTTCATCAAACACCGATTTTATAAAATTAGATTTTATAAAATCGATCTTTTTACAAAATCATAAATTTTTTTGGATTGCTCGAATACCAAAACAAAACCCTTATCGACTCGAGATTTTATTAATAATGAAATACTCCGAATTTGGCAAAATGATTTAAGATTTCGTTCGCGGAACCGATTCGCCCGTCATCTCGATTCGATTTCCGAATTCGATGAAACTGGTCTCCACGGTTCCTTTGAACAACGTTTTTTATTTGTTATTTTTACCGACTCATCGTTTATTTCAATCGACTGATTTGGATCCTTTTTTATAATTTTTCTTCATCGGTCCTCCGACCCCCGTGTCTACAGTTGCCCCTACTTTCTATTTTTGGCAGTGACGTGTGTGCTTCTTCGAAAACCTCTTTTCGTGAATTCAACACATGCAATGCGAAATATATTAAAGTAAAAGACACCTATAGAGTGGGAGGAGAAATACCTGATCTCCATATCGCAAGTTCCTATCTTGTCTTCAATCTTCACTTTGGCTGTCACGTCCTTGCCTCTGAATCGGCTGCCGGCGAACGCTCCTTCTGGGGCCCCTAGTCTCTAAATCGACCGCAGGTAAAATGGCTCTTTCTAGCAACCCTAGTCTAAATCGACCGCAGGTAAATGGCTTTTTCTAGCGACCCTAGTCTAAATCGACCCACAGGTAAATAGCTTTTTCTAGCGACCCTAGTCTAAATCGACCGCAGGTAAATGGCTTTTTCTAGCGACCCTAGTCTTCACATCGACCGCAGGTAAAGTTGCTTTTTCTAGCGACCCTAGTCTTTATCTCGACCACAGGTAAAGTTGCTTTTTCTAGCGACCCTAGTCTTTATCTCGACCGCAGGTAAAGTTGCTTTTTCTAGCGACCCTAGTCTTTATCTCGACCGTAGGTAAAGTTGCTTTTTCTAGCGACCCTAGTCTTTATCTCGACCGCAGGTACTCTTTCGTTTTGAAATTAATCATTCAACCCTAATCTCCACATTGATCGCATGCGTCCTTGTTTCGCATATCTCCAAATTAACCGTTCGACCTTAATCTCTACATCGATCGCAGGTGCTCTTCGTTGATGATAGCTGGGCTTTATTACTCGTCCGAGAGTTGGAATTGAGACCTTGTCCAAGAGGTTTTGACCGCAGTCGCTTTGATATTTGGGCTTTATCACTCATCCGAGAGTTTGTGACCGCAGTCGCTTCATGCCGTAGACTGGAGTCCGTAGCGGGGCCTGTGCCCATTGATAATACCGTAGACCGCAGTCCGTAGCGGGGCCTGTGCCCATTGATGATGCCATAGACCGCAGTCCGTAGCGGGGCCTGTGCCCATAGATCGAATCCTAATTTGCCTATCGAAGCCTGCCTAGACTTGCACAAATTTCGTGGAGCTATCCAAGTATTTCTACGTGCGGCTTGACTTAAGTCACGCCCATCATCTGGTGAGTATTGTATAACCTAGTGTAGTGATATGTATGCACATGATTATGAATGAATGTATGTATATTTTCTCTTTTTTTTCTTCTTTCTCCTTTTTTACATTGCTTCCCTCCTATTTTTCTTTACAGGGAGGCCTCCATTCTATGGACTGAAGAGTACAGGAGGGCGTGGCGGCCGGGCGAGGAGAGTCACTACGGAATGATGACGCTCAGTTTTTACATCGTTATCGAGAGATGGAGGATGAGTGCTCCAGCTGGGAGGAGCGAGGCCGGGCAACCGAGGAGAGGAGCCGTGTGGATATAGAGGTCCAGCGAGCTGCTGAGGAGAGTTTGCGGATTGCGGTAAAGGGTCATCGGGTTGCCGAGGAGGCCTTAACCGAGGAATGGGCACCTTACTTCAGAGGCTTTGATTCGCTTGAGGGCTTTTGGGACTTTGGGGTTCCTCCTCCTTGATAGTCCCGTCATTGTTTTGGTTTACGACTTTATTAGTACTATCGTGATGTCTAGTGGGTATATGTGAAAAAGATGTTTGTGTAGGCTTTTTATTTGGTGGTGGGGAAAAGAAATGTATAACTCATGACTTGTAATACCATACATTCAGTCGATCATAATCATTTCGAACATTCTCTTCGAATATATTCATGCCTTTATTTATTTACAAGCAACAGAAATACTTAGCCACTTACACATTATTTCCATAATTGCTCAAGATATAACTACTATTACCAGGACCCGCCTTTTTTCGGTTTTCAGGTCCCAGCGATTTTTCAACTCTCCTTTTATTATCCCAGAATTTTCAAATGAGCGCCCTCTTGGGTTTTCACTCATTGGGATGTCCCTTATTGTTGCATAGATCACCCTTTGCGGGTTTTCAACCTATCGGGAATTTTTATTTCTTTTTTTTACGAAAAGTATTTCTTAAGCCTATCCAGATTGGTAGGTTTGGAGAACTCAATGCCATCCATCGTGGTTAGTTTCACCGCCCCTTTGTTTAGGATCTTCTTCACGAGAAACGGTCCTTCCTTGTTTGGCCTAAACTTGCCCCTAGGATCGGTGCGCGTCATTCGGATCTGTTTCAGCACCATGTCTCCTTCTTTGATAGGACTGACCTTAACCCTTTCGTTGAAAGCCCGGGCCATCCTCCTTTGATATAGCTGTATGTGGTAAAGGGCCTCCATCCTCTTCTCGTCTACCAATGCCAGCTGTTCATAACGCTTCTTCACCTATTCTGCTTTAGGAATCTCTACTTCTATCGCGATTCTCAGCGATCGCTTCTCAACCTCAATAGGTAGAACCGCTTCTGCCCCATATACTAAGGAGAACGGCGTTGCCCCAGTTGACGCTCTAACCATCGTGCAATAAGCCCATAAAGCGAGCGGAAGCTGCTCGTGCCAATTCCGATGCGATGCTACTGTCTTTACGAGAATCCTCATAAGGTTCTTATTGGCCACTTCTACTGCCCCGTTACCTTGTGGGCGATATGGAGACGATCTATGATGCTCAATACCGTACTCTTGGAAGAGACTTTTCACTTCCCCTTGAAACTGGATCCCATTATCCGTGATCATGTGGTGAGGCACCCCAAACCTGGTGATTAGATGCTTTTCAATAAACTTTCTCATCTGCTTCGATCCCAGCTTACTAAACAATTCTGCCTCTACCCACTTGGTGAAGTAATCAATGGCAACTGCGATGAACTTGTGTCCATTTGATGCATTAGGCCTCACCTCACCGATGATATCATTGCCCCAAGCTGCAAACGGCCAAACGGGTGCCAACACGTGCAGTTCCATAGCTGGCAGGTGATTATAATCGCCATGGATTTGACAATCGTGGCATTTCTTTGCATATTCATTGCAATCTCTTTCCATAGTGAGCCAATAGAAGCCTTGCCTTATGATTTTCTTTGCTAGCACTGCTCCTCCCTTGTGGGCTCCACAAATTCCCGAGTGCACTGACTCCATTACTTCACGGCCTTCTCCCTCGTCTAAACATCTCAATTGTAACCCATCGGTGTGCCTTTTGTAAATCAGATCGTTGTGGATAACAAATTGCTGAGCTAGCCTTCTGATCACAGCCTGATCCCTAAGTTCTGATCCCGCCGGATACATCCCGTTTTTCATGAAGTTCACGATGTCGAAATACCAAGGCTTTTCATCCACTCCCAACAACATTACGTCTTCATAGCACGGTTTGTGAGACCTCTTTAGCACCAAAGGCTTTGAGGCCAGATTCCGTGGATTATCCCAAACTGACACCAGAGTGGCCAAAGCATCCGCCGCTTGGTTCTGTGCTCGAGGGATGTGATAAAAGCGACACTCGTTGAATCTCTGTGCCAACCCTTCTAATTGGTCCAGGTACGGGCGCGACCTTTCCTCCCTTACTTCCCAATTTCCTTGTGCCTGTTCGATGATCAGCTTTGAGTCGCCCCAGATTTCGACATACGATGCTCCCAATACTGCTAGCGACTCTAACCCGTAGATGCACGCTTCATACTCGGCCATATTCTTAGTAAGAGGGAATGATAACTTCTTCGCCATTGGGATCCTTTCTCCTTCCGGTGAGATGAGTAGCAGTCGTACCCCGGCTCCATTCGAGTTAACTGTTCCATCGAAGAACATTTTCCACGATATAACTTCTACTGCGTTCAAGTGCTCATCGGGGAAGTCATAGTTTATCTCTTCTTCTTCCGCAGTTAGAGGCTGATTGGCTAAAAATTCTGCTACGGCACTCCCTTTAATAACCTTCTTCGTCATATATTCGATGTCGAACTCTGATAATAACAACAACCATCGGGCCAGCTTCCCAGTTAGAGATGGAGTTCGATACAGATACTTCACGGGATCCATCCGGGATATAATGATCACCTTGTAGGACTGAAAATAGTGTCGTAGCTTCCTTGTTAGCCATACTACTGCCACACACATCTTTTCGATCATGTTATACTTGAGCTCATATTCCAGGAATTTCTTACTCAGATAATACATCGCATGCTCCACACCGGTGTCCCCTTCTTGGGCCAGCATTGCCCCAATAGATCGCTCCTCGATCGCCACATATAGAAGAAGTGGTTTCCCGAGTTTAGGTGGCCTCAAAACTGGCGGATTAGTCAAATAAGTCCGTACACCCTCCAGCGCTTGCTGACACTTATCGTTCCAAATTGTGGGTTGATCTTTCCGTAACAGCTTAAAAATGGGTTCACAGATCGTGGTGAGTCGTGCTATGAACCGACTGATATACTGAACCTGCCCCAGGAATCCCCTTACTTCTTTCTAATTTTTCGGTGCCGGCATTTCTTGTATGGCCCTTACTTTGTCGGGATCCACCTCAATTCCTTTGTTACTAATCACATAGCCTAAGATCTTCCCCGATGAAACGCCAAAGAAGCACTTCTTTGGGTTCAACCTTAGCTTGAATTCTGCAATTCGGGCCAGAAACTTCTCAAGTGCCACGAAATGTCCTTCTCTGGTATCCGATTTGACCATCATGTCATCCACATAAACTTCCACTTCTTTGTATATCATATCATGGAATAGTACCGTAGCCATCCGTTGATAAGCTGTCCCGGCATTTTTCAAACCAAACGGCATTACTCTATAGCAGTACGTTCCCCACTCAGTTGTGAACGAGGTCTTTGCCTTGTGCTTTTCTGCCATTTGAACCTGCATGTAGCCCATGAAGCCATCAACATTTGTGTGCAAGACGCTCGATGCAGCACTGTCGATTAATACGTCGATATGAGGCAATGCGAATTCATCTTTGGGGCAAGCCTTGTTGAGATCTCTATAATCGACGCACATTCTCACTTTACCGTCCTTCTTCGCGATTGGTACTACATTTTCAACCCAAGGGGGATAGTCGATTACTTCGATGAAGCCTGCTTCTAACTGTTTCTTCACTTCCTCTCTGATCTTATCTGCCCATTCCAGCCTCATGCGTCGGAGTTTCTGTTTCACGGGCTTAGCCTCGGGGTATGTTGGAATACGGTGAGTTACGATTGATTGATCGATTCCTGGCATGTCTTCGTACGTCCAAGCAAACACTATTTCGTATTTTTTTTATTATTCTCTCAAATTCTTTTCTCTCTTCAATAATTAATTCTTGAGCAATTTGTATAAGTTCAGGATTTTCATCCGTGCCAAGATTTAAAGTTGACATTTCTATTGCATTGATTTCAAATGTAGGCATGTTATATGAATGAGAATGCATGGAATGATCAGAATCAACATCAAGCAAGTAAGCAAAATCAGAATTCATTTCATTGATAGTTTTGGCGAGTACATCATCGGATTCAAACAAAGCAGTAACATAGTTGTCATCATCGGGGTTCTCGGGGTTTTCATGGGCCTTGGAGGTGTTTGTTTCATCCACCGCCCCTACGGTTGTCTATGTAGTGATAACTTGCTCCTCAGCATTCAGGTCAAGCATCATGATCCCCTCTATGAAGCAGCTTGCCTTTCCTTTGCCCCAGTCAGTAACATCGTTGAAGATCTTAAATCCGGGCAGGTTCTTTCCCTCGGTGCCTCGGCCCGACTCTACCATTACGGTAATTTCCGGCTCGTCATCAGACTCATCCCAGATATGGATTGGAGCTTTCTGATTGATACCTTCCTCTTCCGAGGAACTTCCCCAGATATCCACAACAATCAGATCCATCACATGAGGGACGTTCGGATTTCCGTAGGAAGGGTCCGACGATCCATACCGAACCCATCCTATAAGCTCATCATAATCCTTCAAGAACACCCTGCTCAACCTCTTTGCCACAAGTGGAATAGCACCCTTTCGGATGCACATAAGTTGCTCCTGATCGCTCAAGGTGACCTGACATGAAGCATACTTGAACCTCCACCTTCTTGCGTAATCCATGAATGCTTCTTCGGGAAACTGCTTGATCCTTTCTAAATCTTCCAACGACCCCGTCCACGGAATGTATGTCTCATATCTCCGCACAAAGGCTTCCATGAGGGATCCCCAATCCCCTTTTATCTTCCCCGAGAGCATTCGGTGCCACATCAAAGCTTCCCCCGTGAGTGTCTTTGGGAAATGCTGAATCAACTCACTTCGATGGAGTCCTGCATCATACATGCGAGTGCGGAAACGGTTTACATGATCGATGGGGTTCTCATCTCCCTTGTACTTAGCCATGGTTAATACTGCCTCAGGTGTCTCCTCATCGAGTGACTCAGGCATTTCCTCTGGATGTCCCCATGCGGTGCATTTCTTGATGAATCTCTTAGTCATTTCAGCCCAGTTCACCTTAACATTCATCGGAAGAGACATATACCACACCAGCGATTCTCCTGCCAATGAGTTGCAAAACAAACTCGTGATTTCCTCCTCTTTGAAGCCCAACGGCCCCATCACTAACAAGTAGAAGTGCAAATGCTCCATAGGGTCTTTGTTGCCGTTATACTTACTAACTGCTGGCAACAGGCGCTTGATGGGCCCAGTTTGCATTGCGCTACTTTCTGTCGCTCTCTCTTTAGCCTTCTTATACTTTTCCAAGAATAAACTTGCCAATTGTGACCAATCACCCTTGATGGAATCAAGCAAGGATCGAAACCACTCCAAAGGCTCGCCTATCAACGAATGGTGGAACCACTGAGCGATCTCATTAATCCCAAACGGTTCAACAAACATAGCACACATATACTCATACAAGTGGACCTCAGGGTCCTCCACCCCACTGAATATCTTTAACTCAAGAATAATTCTCCGAGATGACCCATGCCCGGTCTCTTCGGTGTCATCTTCGTCATATGGCGCTCCATCGCCCAATTCCTCATCTATCATCTCGCCCGCTGTTTCCTCTCCCAGAAAAGACACATACAATCCGCTTCCTATCATCATTTTCTCATCGGAGTCCAACAGCTCATCTTCATCCTCCTCAAAGGATTCTACCACCGTACTCTCCTTGAGCCCGAATTCGATCATACTTACCCTATGATTAGGAAATGGATTGCGCCTAGTGGAAGGGTTTGCTGATGATGGATCAGCTATCTTTTTCTCCTCAATCAAATTTTGAATCTCATGCTTCAACCTCTCACAGTTCTCAATAGTGTGCCCGTAGTTGCTATGGAACTCACAGTACCCCCTAGCTTGCATCTGAGGAGTAGACGGTGCTTTGCCATTAGGAGTGAGGGCTTTCAACAATCCCCTTTTCTACAATCGTTCGAAAACTTTTGTGTAGCTTTGATCAAACTTGGCGAACTGCCTCTTCTCGATAGCGTTAAGTTCAAGCACTTTCACTGCGGCTGATTCTGTACTCGCACTTGGCCCTCCGGCACTATATCCAGACTTCGTCCACTTAGTGTAAGCTTTCTTCGGCTCTCCATCCCCCTCAACTGTCAAGGCACAACTATACATCTGATTGAAATCGGTAAAAGGCATATACCGCAGCTCATTCTTAATATACGGCAACGTGTTACCAACTACCATTCGGATCTGATCCTGCTCAAGCGGCTTCTGCTTCATGATTGCCGCCTTGGCTCTCCACCTCCTCACAAAATCAGAAAAAGACTCACCAGTTTGTTGCTTAGTACTCTCCAGCTCCTTCAGAGTAACCTCAAGCATAGTGTTGAAACTATATTGGGCGATGAATGACTTTGCCAACTCCTTCCAATCTCTCTTCGTCACCAGCGGCAACGCATGAAACCATATGAGGGCCGCTCCCTCCAGATAGGTATTGAATAGTCCCAGGACTTGATCCTCAGTTAGGATCGTCTGCTTCATTACTGCGACATACTGATTCATGTGAGCCGTGGGATCCCCGGTTCCATCGAACTTCTTCATGTCCGAGAGCCGGAATTTCAAGGGCAAAGCCGTTGCCGACAAGCAGTTCTTCAAATTATAAAAGTCTTGACTCTCGGAACTTCCCCCATGCAGATCCTGCACTTCCTAAGTGATGTGCTGCTTCCACTCCTCTTCCTTAGCCTTCTCTTTCTCAAGCTATTTCTGGATATAATCCTGATAGTCATCCTCGTTCCCGAAGCGGGGACCGGTGTTCACTTCATTCTCAGCGCGTTTGCTACCACTCTTGTTATCCTTCAATGCTAGCTCAGCGAGCTGGGCCAAAATTGCGGCCAACTGATCATTAATGTTGTTCACATAGTTTTCCAATTCGGCCACCTTTTCGTCGGTCGCAGACATACTGGCAGAAGACTGAGTATACTCGGACAAAGATGATTCAGAAACCACAACTGCCGATTCGGAATTGTCAATTTGTAGCTGATCAAACTGCCTGACTAGCCGGTTACTCTCGCGAAACCACAACCGCTTAATGATGAAGTCTGCGCGAACGGTATCCATTAGTATGTATGCATGATTTTATATGTATGATTCGTGGTGTGTGCTTTTATTATTTACGGATATATAAGATAAGAAGAACAAACGTTAGTCTAATTACACGTATCAAAACATCTCTCTTCCACCCTTATTCCTCCACACACTCGATGGTCCAAGTCTCTTTCCTAGGATTTTGGTTTGGGGCTCATATTGCGGTCCAGGGAACGCGTGATGCCATCGATTATTGCGGAAAAAAGTAAATCATCCATCAGACAGTACAGTTCGTTTTGACGTACCAACGTTCAGTGACTAAGATATCGACCAAATGGATTGTCCTTTCGAATAGCTCGTCTTTTGTTATTTCGCGAGACGCATTAGTTCGGGTTTTGATTCCCTTTTGAGCGTGTCTCGGATTTAGACGCGGTACGAGTTATTCTTTGGGTTCAATCGTTCGTTATTGACAATGACTCGTTCCCTTTTATTTGTGTGGGTTCGTGTCTCGATTTTTGGATTATGACAGGATCTTTTAGATCTATCGAGAGACGTAACCACGTGTTCGTTTAGTGATGAAATCACTTTTTTTGGATTTATTTTAGGGAACGGACTCATCATGTTAAGTTTGTTTTTAGCGTCAAGAATTCGCTTGCTCATTTTGGTTACGTGAGAAGACGACGAGTCTTATTTGAGCGCACGGTAATCTTTCGGCTAGCAATAAGTTTTTATTTCTTCCAATTTACGGGATATATCATCCTAGCGTGGTTATAGAAAATCAACGTTTCGTTGAATCGCATGCTTATTCGAAGCATGGATATTACCGTTCTTTTTCATTTAGGCACGAGTTAAGCAAACGGCATGTCGGGCCATATTTCTTGTAGTTTTGGTAACGGTCGAAATGATCGAGCCATTAGTCAAACCCACAGTCTCGTCCATATGGTGCAACCACGCGGTTTCTTAGTTCGGCTTCGTAATTTTAAGCGGCGTATATACTCGTTCGAGGCACGTATTCAACGGCATTGGTTCATTTTCTTTAACTACTCTCGGGATTGATATATATCGCAGATACGGAATGATCTTGGTCGGTTTCATTTTTTTTATTTTCTTTAGTCACTTTTACGGATACATCCATTTCTCTTAAGAACAACACAAGGTGTAACGTAAGAGTTCTTTTTTATTCAGAAGGGACGGGCCACGTTTATGAAACTCTTTACGTTACAACGGGGTCGTTCAAAGCAGAAATGTTCTTCGTTTTCGTTTTGTCATAATCTCGCTTTATCCCAACGTATTTAAGGAATGTGAGTAACGGCTATCGTTAATATAGTCTTTTGAATCGAGATATGACTATCCTTAATACCAAGCCGATTTGTACTAATACGTGCTTACATCACAACATATTTCCTGAATATGTGCCTTCTTTGGGACACGGAAAGGGACCAGACGGGTCGCACAAGTTCATTCATACGAGATGACTAAGTCGTCTTTAGTTCGAATCGTTTTGATGCTTTGGGGTAGTTTATATATCGGTTTAAGAGTATATATTAACGCATCGTTTCATTTCCTTTACATATTTTAGGATTTAGACACGTATCATGGCAATTTGAAAACACGAACTGATTCATTCATCACATCAAAAATGGTAACGGGTAATCCTATGGCAACTTCTAAGGCTACTATATGCTGACACGGCTGATCGCGGGACCTCACAGGACCGCACAAATTCGCCCCTAACGAATGGATGGGGACCCTTTGGCGCCTTACTGTAAGGGGGAACTTACACTAGCCTCTTTCGAGCGACGAATGGACTCTCGCTAGAGGTTTCGCGGAAATTACCCAAAAGGTTTGCAATAATGCTTATGAATGCATACGAAAAGAAATAATACAATCCATCCCCGTTAAGGGCTTAATACACGCCTTCCGGAATCAAATTTCTCGCTTCCCCAGCAGAGTCGCCACTTGTTAGACGAGGTGCCGAACGGCCTCGCCCGGGCGGACCGGGGGGTGGACACCTCATGGCGACGTAAGCGGTGATTGGCGCCGAAAGCAACCAATCATGGAATCAAGTTGCTCGGCAGGACCGGAGCTCGGAGATATGGAAGAGTCGCCACCCACGAATGGGAAAATGAACACCGATCCCTTGCGGGAGACCGGTGAGGGTTCGGGAAACTTAGGTACGAGCCGAGAAGGCTAGCTCCTTTCCGGAGAAAGGCTACTAGGCACCCCGACATCGCCCGGTTATGAACCACCGGCCTCCTACTCAGCGTGTTAGGCGATAACGGACTAATCACATATTTCTTTAAGTTTAAAATTCATTTGAAACCTTTTCTTTCTCGCTTTGAAAACCGTTTTGAGCATGTTATTTGAAAGCCATTTTAGTAAAGAATCACCCATTTTGCATAAATTTAAAGTATATAGGAGAGAGAGGGGGAGAAGAAAGAATTGATTTATTCACAGTGTGATTTTATGCTTTAGACTATATTATATCTATGCTAATCTCATTCCCCAAAAACGAGTTTATTTACATGGTTCGTACCTTAATCGTCGTTGGAACGATTTAAGTACGTTTCAAAACCCCATTAATGATGTTCACTCGAATCGCCGTTGGAACGACTCGAACGTTTGAAAACGTTGAGCAAACAGTTTTAATCTAAAAACGTGATTAAGCATACAAGTCAATTTATTTTTGTACAAAACCCTTTGGTTAGGAAAACAATTCAAAACTTCATTATTTACAACGAAATAATTTACAATGTTCGCTTAATCCGTCGTTGGAACGGATTAAGGTTTCAACACGTGATGTTTTGGAAACGGTTTAAAAATGACAAAAAAGGTTATTTACACTTTAGGAATATATAGAAAAACTTTTAATTTAAACAAACAACTTGAAATCTCTTTTTGTCTTTTATTTTCCCCTTTTCACTCAATTAACCTTTACTTGAATATATTTACAAGAATGAACCGTTTAAATCCCCAAAATTCACCAAATAAAACAAATTTGAAATATATACATATAAAGGTCAAAAAGTGAAGTGAATATATATATATATATACATTTTTATCTAAAAATAAGGATATATCTATAGATTAAAAAAACAAGTAAAAGATACTAAATATATGTATAATAATGATAATGAAAAATACTAAGTATAATACACTTTTATCCTAATTAAAAACATGTAAAGCAATGAACAAAGTTCATTAAGAATAAGAAAATAAACCTTATATCCTAAAATAACTATTATAATAAATATATAGAAAATAACCTCCCCAAATATACATTAAACATCAAAATAACATCTAATTATCCCCAAAACGTCTACTAATTAATTAACTATCCCAAATATCCCAAACAAATGACCTCCCAAAACAATTACTAATATAACTTGATAAAAACCAAAAAAAACTATATATATATATATATATATATATATATATATATTTATATTTATATGTATATAATTTTACAAGATGAGATTAAAAGTCCAAATAATACCCTAATATACCCATATTTTAACCCCATTAAAACCAACCCTAAAATTGACAAATAACCTATAGCCAATAAAGTACAAAACGTCACAAACGGTCCCTGCTTTTATTAGGGAGCAAAAAGAAATTCCCAAAAATACTAATATATAACCCAATCCATATACAAATATACCTATTTACTAATACATATATATTAATAATAGTAAATTCATCCCCTCTCTACACGTAACATATATGATATATATTATATATACATAAAAGGAAAAAGTGTAAAATACCTAGACCAGTCCCTGGTTTTGTAAAACAATTTAAAACAATACCCAAATATAATCAAACCCATATTTAACCATGTCCAAATAAATATATATGTATATAGAAACTATATGATAAGTATTATTCCAAGTCTCAAAAATAGGCTAACACCTACTAACTATATTATTATTAATAACATAAGCATATTTGACCCCAAAAAAATCGAAACCGGAAATAAAAGGTGATTATTGAAGATTCTGGCAGAGTTACTGACGGAAATTCCGTCACTAAACTGCCTTTACCAACAGAAACGGAAGAATTACAGAAACAGCTCCTATATTTTCCAGTTTTATTAAAAAGCTTTAGATCTGATCTAATCTATCATTTTGGCCACCGAACTACCCAAATCGGGTCATAGTCTATAACGAAGCATCCCAAAACGATGTTTTATTTCAAAACGTTAATCAAAAACATTTTTAAATTTTAGATCTACAACGTTTTAGTCCCGAACTACCTTTAAATCGGGTCACGGTTCGTATTAGGACTTAAAACGAGGTTTTCCGTTTCAAATCAAAACCAAAGATTTATTTAGTGAAAACAGGAAATTAATTCAACAAATCTAAACAATAAAAGTGCAAAAACAAATAAATAAATAGATCTAAACAACAAAAAGAGATGAATAAATAAACGGGTCTAGTTCCTCGGATTATTACCTCTCAATCGGTAATAGGAATGCCAAATCAAGTCGATTGATTGTGTTTTGAGTCGGTTTTTTGTGTTTTTGGACGAACTCGGGCCTCGTCGAATTTCTCCAGGGGTTTGGGTCCAATTTTCTCATCCTCCATGCCTTGGGACTCCATCCTATTTATAGGCATATGGAGCCCCAAACTTAATTTAATTTTGACCCCAAGCCAACTTGGAGCCAAAGGTAAGCTAGATGAGCTTAGGAAAATTCATCATTAGCTATTATTATTATTATTATTATTATTATTATTATTATTATTATTTTATTTCATTTTTTATTTTTTATTTTTATTTTATATTTTTTTTAAATTAAAAGTAAAATGCACTTGGCATTGGCCAAGTGCAATGGGGCTGGGCCTGGGCTGCCCAGCCCCCATCACGGGCCGTCCAACGGCCCGTGAAGCAAATAGCGGCCCCCGACGGGGCCGCGCTTATATATAAATATATATACATATATAAAAAATAAATAAAATAAGTATTTAAATAAATAAAATACACCTAAAAATCAACCAAAATCAACAACGATTTTCATCAAAAATGATTTTTGTCAAAACCGATTTTATAAAATCGATCTTTTTACAAAACCATAAATTTTTTTGGATTGCTCGAATACCAAAACAAAACCCTTATCGACTCGAGATTTTATTAATAATGAAATACTCCGAATTTGGCAAATTGATTTAAGATTTCGTTCGCGGAACCGATTCGCCCGTCATCTCGATTCGATTTCCGAATTCGATCAAACCGGTCTCCATGATTCCTTTGAACAACGTTTTTTATTTGTTATTTTTACCGACTCATCGTTTATTTCAATCGACTGATTTGGATCCTTTTTTATAATTTTTCTTCATCGGTCCTCCGACCCCGGTGTCTACAGCCACGTTTACGAAACTCTTTACATTACAACAGGATCGTTCAAAACAGAAATGTTCTTCGTTTTCGTTTTGTCATAATTTCGCTTTATCCCAACGTATTTAAAGAATGTGAATAACAGCTATTGTTAATATAGTCTTTTGAATCGAGATATAACTATCCTTAATACCAAACCGACTTGTAGTAATACGTGCTTACGTCACAATGTATTTCCTGAACATGTGCCTTCTTTGGGACACGGAAAGGGACCAGGCGGGTTGCACAAGTTCATTCATACGAGGCGATTAAGTCGTCTTTAGTTCAAATCGTTTCGATGTTTTGGGGTAGTTTGTATATCGGTTTAAGAGTATATATCAACGTCTCGTTTCATTTTCTTATGTATTTTAGGATTAGACACGTATCATGGCAATTTGAAAACACGAATTGATTCATTCATCACACCAAAAATAGTAACGTGTAATCTTATGGCAACTTCTAAGGCTACTATATGCTGACACGGCTGATCGCGGGACCTCACAGGACCGCACAAATTCGCCCCTAACGAATGGATGGGGACCCTTTGGCGCCTTACTGCAAGGGGGAACTTACACTAGCCTCTTTCGAGCGACGAATGGACTCTCAATAGAGGTTTCGCGGAAATTACCCAAAAGGTTTGCAATAATGCTTATGAATGCATACAAAAATAAATAATACGATCCGTCCCCGTTATGAGCTTAATACACGCCTTCCGGAATCAAATTTCTCGCTTCCCTAGCAGAGTCACCACTTGTAGGTGCCGCGGCCTCGCCCGGAAGACCTAGGGGGTGGACACCGTTGACGACAGATGCTGTGATTGGCGCCGAAAGCAAGCAGGGCCGGAGCTCGGAGTATGGAAGAGTCGCCACCCACGAATGGGAAATGAACACCGATCCCTTACGGGAGACCGGTGAGGGTTCGGGAAATTTGGGTACGAGCTGAGAAGGCTAGCTCCTTTCCGGAGAAAGGCTACTAGGCACCCCGACATCGCCCGGTTCTGAACCACCGGCCTCCTACTTAGCATGTTAGGCGCTAACGGACTAATCGCATATTTCTTTAAGTTTAAAATTCATTTGAAACCTTTTCTTTCTCGTTTTGAAAACCGTTTTGAGCATATTATGGAAAGCCATTTTAGTAAAGAATCACCCATTTACATGAATTTAGAGTATGTAGAAGAAGGAGGGAGATAGAAGGAAGAATTTGATTAATTTACAACGTGAATTGTGCTTTAAGCTATACATTAAATCTAAACTAATCTCACTCCCCGAAAGAAGGTTTATTTACATGGTTCGTGCCTTAATCGCCGTTGGAACGATTTAGATACGTTTCAAAACCCCGTTAATTTACATGCTTTTCACCCGAATCGCCGTTGGA